>NW_026991718.1:46135537-46760537 GCF_029215605.1 Mirounga angustirostris | reverse complement strand
CCTTCCTACATAGGTGCTCACCACAGCTGACCCCACCTGTTTGCTTCCATTTATCAGGTTTTCAGTTTATTTGGGACAATGTGTTTACTAAGGAGCCACATTTAGATATGTTTTTTAGGGATATTTGTTTTAATATCTCCATTTCAAATGGTAGCTAATGAATAGTGAATGGGAGAAGGAGTATGTCAACTGGGTATAAATGTTAGAAGAAAGAGAAGCTTAGAAAAGAAGAAATGAAGAATAGAGCATACATTCCACATGTACATTTTAGAAGAAAAATTCTAATATTTTTAATGTGATTATTTTAACATGACAAATCAAAAATTTTTAATTACTTTCCAGGCGTGACTGAAATGAAAAAATAATTTGATCACAGTGGAAAACTAAGCAATCTCACATGGTCCCAGTTACAGAGAGATCTGAAAACCTCAGGGACTGTTGAATATTCATTCATATTCCTTTGTTATATTGCTGACTTGAATATTCTTCAGATCCTTGGTATAGCATTGTTTCTACCCCTGTGTTTCCTATAATGAACATGAACTCACTCAGGAAATATTTTCAACTCAATAATGTTATTTTGAAAATAAAGAAACACCTCCAACTCTGACCCCAAACTTGATGTACTTAATCTTGAAAGGCAGACAGCTCTGGGGAGTCCCTCTTTTTTTCCTTTATTTACTCTCTGGGGAGCAATTCACCCTGACAGAAGTGAAAAATTTTAGAAACATTCCAAGTAGAAGACTGAAAGCTGAGAATAGAAGATACTATTTGAGTGATTGTAGATTTAGAGTAAATGTTGCTCTTGATTTATTTGTGTCTAGACAGAGCTAAGAAAAGTGTATATTTGCCATCAAAATCAACAGTGCACAGTGAAATCTTTCAGCAAATAAGAGAGCAGCTGAGCACCAGCATCTTCTGTCCCTCTCCTTACTTCAGATTCTGATGTAGGAAACATTGCAAATAGAGAAGAGTTTGTATCATTTCTGGAATCTCAGGAGGCTCTATACAAAAAAAAGCACTCAGGAATTTCTGACATGGTGCAAATGGGGCCTATTAACCAATAGGGACAATAGCATATTTGACACATGATCGGCGGGGGGTGGGGTGGCGGTGGTCTGAGTCCCAGCCTGCATCTGTCACTAATTAATGGAATCTAGGGTAAATACTATCTTTATTAGCACTATTATTACTGTTATTATTTATCATTGTAGTAATAGTATTAATTCACCTCCCTTTAAAGGAGTTTGGCTTCTGGGAATCATATAAAAGAAATCCTGCATTATATGAACAAACTGTAGTTTGATATGGGGAATGATGTCTATGATGGTAGTGATGTGGGAAACAAAGGCAAAAGAAAAATTAAATTTCCTTACTTCTTACAGCCCATTGACAAGTCCTTGAAACAGGCAGAGTGACACTAAGAACTCAGTTGCCTTGATGTTAATACTTTGCTCAGGGCAAAAGGCAATCTTAGCTTAACATTATCCCGACCTCCAGGATCCCGTAAGTCTATTTTAACATATAAAAATTCCTTTGGAAACTTCCTTTATCTCTAAACTCCCAAGATATATGTTGACAATCATCCTCCAAGCATATGGCCCACTAACATACATCTGAAGGGTCTCATGACTAGGGTTTTACTAGACAGTAATAAATGACCTTTTCCTGACAACAGCTAGCCCCCTCAAGGTCCTGGAAACCTTGTGTCCAAAATTCTTTAGAGACTTAGGCTATCCCTAAACCTTCCCAACTTGAAAGTACAGAATCAGCCACTCCTCACGACCCCGGTGCAGCAGCTCTTTCTGCCCATGGGTCCTGTTCCTATGCTTTCATAAAACCACCTTTTTGCACCAAAGATTTCTCAAGAACTCTCTCTTGGCTCCAACATTTCCTATATCAGCTGCAGATGCTTCTGGAGAGATGTCTGCACCGCAACAAGTATCTGTCCTAGCCCAGCAGAAAAACTATGCCTGGAAGGGATTAAAGATGAATTGAATGGGGCCTGTTCTGAAAGGCTCACGGCAAGGATAGCTACCTAAGTTGGGGGGCAGTGGTGGCTGAATGGGAAAGAAGTTCCCCCAAAGGAGCAAATGTTCCCTGTAGCCCTTAGGAAACCAGATAGAAGTAGAAAGCTCTGTGTGTGTGAGGGATAGGGGACTTGGTGTTCATGGACATATAAGACAGCAACAAGGAGGGGGTCGGTTACAAAACTGGCCACAGGATAGAGATCTGGCTGATCTGACACTTTGCTCAGAAGCTTCATCCAACAGAGGTAAAGACCCCTTCTGTACAGATTCTCCCGAGCTGTAACATAAGTTACAGTCATTTCTTCGTTTGATCCTTCCCTTTATTTGAACCCTTTTGTTAATTTCAGCCTGTCTCAGGGATGGGATTGTGCAAATTCATATGTCCTCTCCCAGTTTTCCAGATGTTTTAGTATCTCTCTTTTGAGGTCCAACTAGCAATAAAATGTTTCCTACATTTCCAAGACGTTCTTTCATTCTGTCGTTTTTTGTTCATAGTTGAACACACAGATGGTTGGCTTAAATTCAAAGGTCCAATTTGCTTCCAATTGAGGATTCAGATTTAACAATTTGTTACACTTAATGATTTCCATATTTTTCTCAATTGTATTAAAGTCATATGCTACTTTTCACTACTATCAACGTATTTATTTTTCTATTTTGCTTATGAAAATAGTAAATAAGAGCAAAATGTTATAAAAGAGATTTCTCCAACAATTTTAGACACAGAAAGCTTTTTCAAATGAATATTATCCTAATGAACCGTTAACCCAGATGATCTGAGAGGCAATATAGGCATAGTAGTTAAGATCACAGATCCTGAAGTCAGTTTGCATCTTTCACTTTTTAGCTGTGTAAACTTGGGTAATATATTTAGCTTCTCTGTTTCTTAGTTTCTTTATATGTGAAGCAGGAGTGGTACTAGATGGTAATAACTCAGTGGATAGGATTGTTGTTGGGATTAATGAGTTAATGTATGTCAGGCACTAAGAACAGTACTCTGCTCATAGTAAGAGCTATGCTATTGTTTACTATTGGCATTACCCCAATTCCAATAATTAACAGAAATAAAAGTAAAGTTACTTTGGTTGATGTCAGGACTTCAAGAATTTATTTTCTTTGGGCGAGAGTAAAGTTTTAACTTTTTTTTCTTTTCTTTCTCTTTTTGCTTCCGATTAGTTAACTATTATCCTGGTAGTATATATTAAAAATTTTATTTTTGATAACTTTTTATATTTATGTAAATTCATAAAAATTTTATTCATGTTATTTTATATCTAATGCTGTTATAAAAGTGATGATTTTTAAACTTTGTCTTATTTTGTTACGTGACTAATATATGTTCATTTTAAAAGAAGCACAAATGCATATGAAGTAAAAGCATATATTTTATATTCCAACATTAAGAAATATTTGTTTATTTCTATATCAGGATGAGTTAGGTTATTTTGTGGTTAAAGACACCCCAAGTAACTTGGAGTTTTAAAACATAATGGTTTATTTCATCCTCTCAGTATATATCCATCTCAGTCAGCTGGAGTCTCTGGTCTGCTGTATCTCAACACCCTCCTCAAGAGGCAGAACTCACAAGTTGTAGCTCTTTGAATTATTTAGCTCAAAGTTTAGGACGTCTGACTAATGTGAACTAGTTTGTATCTGTCTTAGTCAGTTTAGGCTGCTGTAACAAGGAAACCATAGACTGGGTAGTCTAAACAACAGACATGTATTTCCCATAGTTCTGGAGGCTGGGAAGTCCAAGATTAAGGTTCTGGCAGATTTGGTGACTAGTGAGGGCTCTCTTCCTGGTTTGTAGACAACTTCCTTCTTGCTGTATAATCACATAACAGAGAGACAGGATATGCTCTCTTATCCCTTCTTTTAAGGACACTAATCCCATCCTGGGAGCTCCATCCTCCAATTACCTCCCAAAGTCTCCACCTCCAAATACCATCACACTGGGGATTAAGGCTTCAACATATGAATTTGGGGAGGACACAAATATTTAGACCATAGCAGTTCCTCATGTCTAGTGGTCATTCCTTTTGATGCAAAGACCCACAGATACTCAGAGTTCTTTTCTAGACATATAATCTTATGAGTTTGTGATGCATCTTTACACCCCCACTCTTAATCTCTGTGTCTTCTGTGATTTCATCGTGGGTAGCTTGAGTTTATTGAGCTTTAGAGAGAAAGCTACACTTAGTCACTTGTCTCTTAACCACTTTGTCAAATTAAAGGACTTACTGGTGCCACATCCTTTGTGTGATCTTTATATTGATAGAACTTAATGAATTGAGAAATTTGAATAAGGGGATAATGGCCATACCCTTGACTTGATCCTGTTTTTTCATAGAATTTCTCCCTCAGAATATTCTCAGCATACCCCTCACTCCACCACCAGTTTTGGATTGAGAAACAGTTGCCTCTTTGAACTCTGTGAATCTCTGAGTTTGTGAACTCTGTGTCTCCATTAATTCTGTGCTTACAGACTGATTGATTATTTTCTGAAATTATCTTTTGCTTCTGTTACTTTTCCAAACAGAGCTTGCAGCAACCATCCCACATGCTACCAACATTTTGTTTTCTGCCCTTGCCTCCTAGAGTCACAAGTTTGTTAGGAACATGTTCTGCCTTCCAAGAACTACAAGTGACAATTTATCCAATGTTCAGCCTCTTCATAAGGCAGACCACCATTTTTTTTCAGTCTCCAATATTAGTTTCCTCAAATCCCACCTTTGAACCCTAATGCAGTGACACAGATGTAAGGACTAATGGTTGTAGTTGTATCCCACTACTGTCACTCATTTATATCAATAAAGGTAGAGTAGGTTATGCTGAGGTAATAAATAGCCTCCATGGTCTAACTAGAAAAGGCTTATTTCTTGCTCATCCCCCATGTCCACCACAGGTCAGCTGGGGTTCTTTGCATTATCCTCACTCACGCTCCATGCTGCTGGGCAACCATCATCAGGAGTGTTTCTAGTGACTATGAAAGAGGGAAAGAGAGCATGGCATATTCACACTAGCTCTCACAAACACAAAGGAAAATAACCACCCATCATTCCACTAGTCAAAGCAAATTACATGGCTACACTTAACTTCAATGGGATCAAGAAGTGAAATAAATGCATGTGTCTGAGAATAGAACTAGAATTCTCAAATTCATCTTCTTTCTCTCACTCTTTCCCTCCCTCTCCTCCCTCCTTTTTCTTTTTTCTCTCTCTCCACCCGCCTTTGAACTGTATACCATTTACTTATGTGTAATAATTTGATTGAATTTTTTTTGCAGTGATTTCCCAATCTGTGTTCTTCCAAATCATAGTGAGACCTCAGGAACTGGGGTAGGGGGTAGGAAAGGGAGGTCCCAGGCATGCAGGGCTTGGCCCCCAAATTCAGTTTAAGTAGACTCCCATGATATCTTTCCTTTTAGACAAAATCCTTTAAGAATGAATTCCAGATGTTTCATGTGTGTTTATTCAGTCTGGTCTTTTCTTCCTGATTAACCCCAGTTTACTTGTATAAGTGCAATGAACTGCAGATGACTGACCTGCCAAAATATTACTTCTGGGCACTTCAATGATGGGTTAATGTTTTCTTGCATTCATCTGCATTTTCTAGGGGCTCTGGATTAGGCAGTGTTGAATCTTCATAATAGTAAATCCTTGACAATTTTATGATGGGAACATGTTAATGAATAAAGTATAAAATACTTAGAAATTGAGTCACTCTAGACTCCTTTCTATCCCTGAAAATTAGAAAATAATAGCTTTGTGAAATGGCTTAAAATAAGCATTTAGATCAGAAATTACTTCCATATTAAGCTTGAGATAACAAATATCGGAGTAGGATTGCACAAATTCCATCTGGAGAAGGGAGCTCGGATATCTTACACTTCTACCAGTGGACTGGCTATGGCCATGTTTTGTGTAAATATAAATTGAATTCTTGCAACAGTCAGGTCAGTGTATTTGCTGATGCATAATGAGGGTGCTCAAACTTAGACTGTTTATCCCCTCGAGTCTCATTAAACTAAATATACTTGCCTTAAGCCACCTGCCTTTGGGCAGTCGCAATAGAAATAAAATCAGATTCATTTCCCATCTTGATAAATTGGCATTAACTACTACTTTATGTGAAATAGGCTTGATAATTAGTGTCTCTGATTACATGGAGAAAACTGTTGAATCTTTCAGAATACTTTAAAAAAATGCAGGCTTTCTAAATTTGCTGCAGTTGAGGGAGGAGATTTGAAAGCCCTGAGCCAGTCATGACTGTGATGAGCGTCATTAAAATAGCAATCTTTTTTTGGTAACTCATCTTGTCCCAAGTAAGTGTGATTTAAGAATATGGGAACACCTGTTCTAGGGTGGCAATTTTTACTTCACCGCTCCGATATCCACGGAGACTTGTGAGTGGGGGAGAAAGATATGGATATTAGGAGTAAAATGTCTAATTCAAGAATTAAGAGAAGGGATCCTTAGGAAATGGACTGCCACAGGTCCAGCTCTGTGTCTAGTTTATCCATCACCAGTGGCAAATAGCTCACTTCAGTTATATCTCAGTCAATAACTATTGATCATGCACCGTGAGCTAAACACCATGTGCGCGCTGGGGCACATGTCTCTCTCTCTCTCTCTCTCTCAATGTGGTGAGCAGCTGTTGCCCACTTGGGTCTTGCCAGTTTTTCAGGAGGCAGACAGAAAGTAGAGCCAGGTCCTTGCTGCCTCAGGGATCCACAAAACTCTCTCTTCCAGTCTTTCATCTACTACCCCAGATAGAATTTCTGTTTAGACTGCAGGGAACACTTCTTGCAGGTATCCTAAAGCTTTGTTCAACAACACGTAAATTGTCCTGAGGCTTAGACTTATGTTGAGAGACTGGCCAGAAAATTCTTTTTTCCTGACCACCATACACCTCCCTGCCTTTGAGGAACTAGCACAGGGAACACATGACCAAAAGGGGGCATGATGCAGGCTGGGAAGAAGAAATAATTTGCAAGTTCCTTGAATGAATAGAGAAAGTAAAGGAAGAAAATAATAGTAGATGAAAACAAACCCAAAAAATCCATTAAAAAGCCCCACATGGATTGTTTTATCAAAGTAGAGTTAATGATAATAATAATGAGCTAATATTTCTTGAAAGCTTGTTTTGTTGCTGCCTACTGTGAGGAAATGCCATAGGTAGAGTGTTTGAGTAAACCTTCCCATCAGTCCTATAGGTAGAGAGTACCTATATTACCTGGCCCAAGAGTATGGCAGAGCAGGGCCTAGAATGAAAGTCCCTCTGACCCCAGAGCCCTGCCCCAGCCCTAGGGGTGGCTTTGGTCTCTGAATTTGTGGTTCCACTATGATGGGGCACATGGACTTTGTTCTGAAAGAAATATGGAGACTTTGGCAGGTTCCAAGAGTGTGGTATGGAAAGACTCTGACATTCTCTGTGGTGATTGTATGGACAGTGGTTTAGAAGATGTTGTGGTTAGACATGAGATCCATTATCTCAGCAGCCGGGGTATTGATCAGAGCCTGAACAGGGATAGGATGAAGGCGCCTGAGAAAAGTGGATTGATTTAAAATATGTTTATAATGCAACGGCTAAAGGATCTGGTGATTTGTTTGATCTGTGGTATGGGGGAGAGGGAGAAATTGAATATTCCCAAGACCATGGCCTTTCCGGAAAAACATAGATAGGAAATACTATTTAATTCGATGTGGCAGTTTTGGAAGTATTCACATTCAATCTTATAAATTAGAGCACTGTGCCTGAAGAATCTTTAATCTCTCTCTGGTAGCGGACCATACTGTCACAACACTAGGTCATGTGAATCTGAAGGACTGGGACACTCTTAGGGAATCCTGCAGAAGCAGGCCTAGCACACTTTTCTCTGATTTACTCTGTTGTGATGATCGCTCTATTTGGGGATTTTACAGGCTTGTTTAACTGAAAGAGCAAAACTTAGACTAGTCTCTTCCCAAGAGATTATTTCTTGAGCTACAAGAAAAGAAGGGATCAAGGAAAAGATCATCTTTAATCTCATTTTTGTATATGGTGAAATTTTCTATTTGCTTTTTGTTTGTTACTTTATAATATTTCTGTTAGAAAATAGTGACCCTCATTTCTCAGAGTCCCAAAAAAGAAAGGACAAGTGATTGGATGTCATTCCTATCAATCATCAGGGTATAAAAGAGGGAGACCAGTAGTGAACCAGAGCAGGTTTATAGGGCATGCGGGAGACAAACCTTTTTTTTTGTCAGTCCAAACTAAGGTGGGGCAGAGGGTGCAGTTTTCTTAGATGACTGTCTGGCCTTTACCAACTGGGTGTGATAACGTTTGATTATTACATAGTATTATTTTAAGGAATATTGAATAAACCTTTCTGGAACGTCATTTTTTTTTTTTTTTTTTGATCTTTTACTATTGCAAACTTCACAGTCATTGACTAATAAAAATAATCTAATTCTTAAAAAGAAATCTACTAATTCTTTTGAAAAGGGCAGACTCCTGTTTAATGCAGCAACATGAACAGGGCTAGGGATAATGGGCTAAAGTCGAAAGGAAGGACTATCTAATTAAACGGCCATTCTGAACGCAGTGGAGACTCCACTCGAACCGAAGAATATCCTTTTATTTTCTGTTATCTGAAGTCTGAATAAATCCCACTTCTGCCATTTTATTAAGAGGTAACCGGAACTGTGGCAAGAGAAACTGCCAGCACTGTGTGTTATGTATTTATGTTTCTTTGGGTGCTTTGTTCTATAAACTAAAGTAAGATTGAAGTAGGTTTGTATATTTTGCTTTTCCCATAATATGAGCTAAAACAAGAATTATGAAGTGGGTGTCATAATGAAAATGGAGTCGGAAGTGTTCTCATAAGAAAAATGTAGGATCATTATGTGCAAACCAGGGCAATGGATAACGTATCTCCCTACTTTAGGTGTCTGTATGGGGGTGAACTGAAAATGCTTATAGAAACCTCTTCAGTTTGAAAAGTCAGCGTAGGAAAGCCCCACAGGAATAGAACAGGCTTTGTTTTTTACTATATTGTTTTTATCAGTCTTCTAATCATAAAAATGATGTTTATTCTTAAGCCTAGGAATGTAGAATTTTTGTGATAAAGAGGACGTGCTTTCACTTACTAACTTCCCATTTTATTAAAATTGTGAGTGTTGAAATTTTTAGTAATTGGGTCCTTTTGGGCTTATATTTACATGCTAGTTTTCATTCATCCCCCAAATCTGCAAGAACAGTGAAGAAAATATTTGGGGGCTATTTTTGGATGGAAAAAATGAGACATAGGAATAAGTAAAATGTCTTGCCCTAAGCGAGGGATGTTGGTAAACTATGATATATTTGTTGTTTAATTGTTGCATATTATTTCATGGCATAGATGTATCAAAACTCATGTAACAGTTACTATCTTTGAATACCTTGATTGTCTTTTTTTTTTTATTTAAGATTTTATTTATTTATTTGACAGAGAGAGACACAGTGAGAGAGGAAACACAAGCAGGGGGAGTGGGAGAGGGAGAAGCAGGCTTCCCGCGGAGCAGGGAGCCTGATGCAGGGCTCGATCCCAGAATGCTGGGATCATGACCTGAGCCAAAGGCAGACGCTTAACGACTGAGCTACCCAGGCACCCCTCAATTTCTTTTTTTTTAAGACTTTATTTATTTATTTGACAGAGAGAGAGAGCACACAAGCAGGCAGAGAGGCAGGCAGAGGGAGAGAGAGAGAGACAGGCTCCCGGCTGAGCAGAGAGCCTGACGTGGGGCTCAATGGGATCATGACCTGAGCAGAAGGCAGCTACTTAACTGACTGAGCCACCCAGGCACCTCTGTTTTCAGTTTTTTAGTAGATACTAAAATAGAAATCTCTATGAATGTATATTTTGGGCCTTTAAAGACATGGTTTCCTTTTGAATGTTTTCCTGCAAAAAAATTCTGAAATTAAAACACAGATTCGAAGGCATTCCACAATAGTTTGAACACAGCCCTATTGAAGTCTTTACATCGTATATAAAGTATAGAGTATCTCTCTGCCAGGCTGTGTCCTAGGTTGTGACTTTATTACCATCACCTCTGTATTTCTGACATGGCACAGTGTTTGGGACGCGGTAGGTCCTCAATAACTGTGCAATAGTAATTAATGTTTATTCCTTTTTGAAGTTCTTGGTTACAAAAGAGAGTAGCATCATTATGTCATCTCCTGGGAAACATTACTCTCTTTACACCTTTTTGGATATAAAATATCAAATGTTTTGTTTCAACTGTAAATTGATGCTAAATAAGAAAGCATAGGAAATGGTAATCAAATGAGTTATGTTTTAGAAAGCATCCACATGGTAAGTTTCATCTCATCACTATAATTAAGACTACTTCATTAATTCTATTCAAATTCTCTGTTTTCTTTGCCCTTGTGGCCTTTTACTTTTTTGGAATAACCATTTCTTCTAGCTATGTATTTGAGAAATAGTGCATTTGTTGTCAAGATTTATATTTGAAGGGTTTTACAACTAATTTAACAGTTAAAAAAATAATGTCTTACTTCTGAGCAACAACAAAATGAACAGATTCAATAATTGGAGACATATATAAGAAAGGGAATGAAAGGTATTGCATTACCTTGCTATGGAGTTCACCAACTCACCAATGTTCACCAACATTTTCAATGTTATCTTTGATTCCCCAGGAGAGCTTCAATAGATTAGCATTTTTTTTTTTTAAAGATTTTATTTATTTGACAGAGAGAGACAGCGAGAGCAGGAACACAAGCAGGGGGAGTGGGAGAGGGAGAAGCAGGCTTCCCGCCGAGCAGGGAGCCCGATGTGGGACTCGATCCCAGGACCCTGGGATCATGACCTGAGCTGAAGGCAGACGCTTAATGACTGAGCCACCCAGGCGCCCTATATTAGCATTTTTTACTGTCACACTTTTCAGCTGTCAATGCCCTTCTTCCTTTAGTGCTAAGAATTTTCTAGTTAAATCCAAGAAAATCTTTGCCAAGACTTATATCAGAGCATGTTTCTAGGAATTTTATGGTTTCAGGCTCACGTTCAAGTCTTTAATCCATTTTGAGTTTATTTTTGTGTATCGTGTAAGATAGGGATCCAGTTTCATTCTTTTGCATGAGGCTGTCCAGTTTTCTACCTTCATTTATTGAAGAGACTGTTCTTTCCTCACTGTATATTCTTGCTTCCTTTGTTATAAATTAATTGTCCATATATATGTGGGTTATTTCTGGGATCTCTATTTTGTTTCATTGATCTGTGTGTCTGTTTTTATGCCAATACCATACCATTTTGATTACTAGAGCTTTGTAACGTTTGAATCAGGGAATGTGATGCTTCTAGCTTTACTTTTTCTCAAGATTGCTTTGGCTATTTGGGGTCTTTATTGTCACATACAAAGTGTAGGATTGTTCTATTTCTGTGTAAAATACCATTGGAATTTTGATAGGGATTGCATTGAATCTGTATATTGCTTTGAAAAGTATGGACATTTTAACAATATTAACTCTTCTAATACATTAGCATGGAATATTTGTCCATTTATTTGTGTCATCTGCAATTTATCTCATTAATGTCTTAAAGGTTTTAATGTACAAGTCTTTATTCTGTTTGGCTAAATTTAATCCTAGGTATTTTATTCTTATGGTGCAATTTTAAATGAGATTGTTTTCTTAATTTCTCTTTTTGATAGTTATTTTTTAGTGTATAGAAATGCAACAGATTTTATCCATTCTCTCTTAATAATCATTTGGGCTGCTTCCATGGTGTTGACTAGTATGAGTAAGTTTACTATGCATATTCTTAGATAAATCTTTTTGTGGGCATATGTTTATTATTTTTTGCATATATACTGAGAATTGGAATCACCAGGTCCTAGGATAGAATTATGTTTAACTTTATAAGAACTCGCCAAAGAAGTTTCTAGTGTGGTTATACCATTATATAGTCTTTGCAGTAATGTATAGGAGTTCTGGTTGCTCTATAGTGTAGTTTGGTTATTATCAGTCAAAAAATCTTAACCATGTTAGTGGTTGTGGTTTCTCATTACAGTTTAAATTTGCATTTCCCAAATGACTAATGATGTTAAGTATGTTTTCATGTGCTTTTTGGCCATTCATATATCTCTTTTAAAATATCCACTCAAGGGTGCCTGGGTGGCTCGGTCGGTTGACCGTCTGCCTTTGGCTCAGATCACGATCCCAGGGTTCTGGAAACGAGTCCTGCATTGGGCTCCCTGCTCATTGGGGAGCCTGCTTCTCCCACTCCCCTTGCTCCTCCCCCCTTGATCATGCTCTCTTTCCCGCTCTCTGTTAAATAAATAAATAAAATCTTTTTAAAAAAAAATCCACTCGGGCGCCTGGGTGGCTCAGTCGGTTAAGTGTCTGCCTTCGGCTCAGGTCATGATCCCAGGGTCCTGGGATTGAGCCCCACATCGGGCTCCCTGCTCAGTGGGAAGCCTGCTTCACCCTCTCCCACTCCCCCTGCTTGTGTTCCCTCTCTCACTATCCCTCTCTGTCAAATAAATAAATAAAATCTTAAAAAAAAAATCCACTCAATTCTTTGCTTAATCTTCTAATTAGTTTATTTTATTTAAAGAGTTTCATATACATTCTGGATATACAATATATCAGATACATAGTGGTGCAAATATTTTCTTCAGTCTATAGTGCACATATTAATATTCTTAACAATATTATTTGATGAGCAGAGTGTTGTTTTTTTTTTAAAGATTTTTATTTATTTATTAGAGGCAATATGCACTTTTCTTTGGAAATACAGGTAATCAATATGATTTTTTTTTTAAGATTTTATTTATTTATTTGAGAGAGAGAGAATGAGAGACAGAGAGCATGAGAGGGAGGAGGGTCAGAGGGAGAAGCAGACTCCCTGCCGAGCAGGGAGCCCAATGCAGGACTCGATCTCGGGACTCCAGGATCATGACCTGAGCCGAAGGCAGTTGCTTAACCAACTGAGCCACCCAGGCGCCCGAGCAGAGTGTTTTAATTTTGTATGAAGTCTAATTTATTATTTTTGTGAGTGTGGTTAGTATGTTTCATGTCCACTTTATGAAGACTCTATCTACTCCAAGGTCAGGAAGATGTTCTACCTTGTTCTAAAAGTATATGGGTTTTCTGTTTATGCATATAATACATCTCAAAGTATTTTCTGTGAATGGTGTGAGGTAGTGGTGTAGATTTGTTTTTATTTCCTATAGATTTATCCAGTTGTTACACCATCATTTGTTAAAAAGACTTTCATTTCCTTATTAAATTTACTTGGTGCCTTTATTAAAAATCAGTTGAACAGTGACTCTATTTCTAGAATATGTATTCTGTTCCTATGACACAATTTTCTATCCTGATGCCAATACCACCCTGTCTTAATTACTATATCTTTATAGTAAATCTTTAATTCAGATAGTGTGATCCTCCAACTTTTTCTTTTTAAAGATCACTTGGCTATGCTGTGTTCTTGAATTTCTACATAAGTTTTAGATTCAGTGTATCTTTTTCTTCTGGATTGCCTAGTGGAATATTGAGAGTGGTTGTATTGAATTTACATGCCATTTGGGGGCAGATGGACATCTTAACAATACTGAGTCCTCCAATCCATGAACATAGTTTTAGTTTTTAATTTCTTCATCTGTGTCTGTAATTTTCAGTAGAGATATTTTGCACATATTGTCTTAGATATTCTTCTAGATTGTGATGTTTTGATAGTATTCTAAAGAGATTTTATTTCTAAAGTTTATTTTCCAAATATTTGTTGCTAGTATATGGAAACACAACTGATTTCATATATTGACTCTGTATTCTATGATCTCGCTAAATCCACATAGTAGTTTTTATAGATTCTTTAAGGTTTTCTATGTAAATGACTATGTTATATGCAAAAAAAATAACAGCTTTACTCCTTCTTTTTCCAACTTTATGTTTTTTTTACTATTTTTTGGTCCTCTCATCACACAGGCTAGGATTCTTAGTACACCATTTAACAGAACTGATGAGAGTGAACATAACTTGTATTTAGTCACTATTAAATATAATATTAGCAGTAGGTTTTTCATTGATTCCTCTTGTAATATGGAGAAAATTTTCATTTATTTCTACTTTGCTGAGAGCTTTTATCATTTATGGATGTGACTATATGGTTTTTCTGTTTACTTATTTATGTTTACTCCAGCATTCCCCCATACTACACAACCTTTGATATAACCTTTCAGCTCTCAACTCCCAGGCAGCCATCCCTGCTATGGCTTGTGCAGTTCAGCCCTCCAAATATCCAACTCAGCCCCAGCTTAGTATCCGCAGTGGATAGCCACACATACTTCTGCCTCCGCTCTCACCCTGCACAGCCCCTCCTCTTCAGTGTGCTGCCTTGCAAATGCCAGCCCTCTTCAGTGTCTTGGAACTGTTTTGCCTACCTCCTCAGCTTTGGGAGACTCTGGCTCCACTTGGATTGGTGGCAGCAAAACGCCCGGAGGCAGAGAGATGGAGCAATCTTGGGGTTCACTGCATGTGTTTCCTTCTCTCCAGGATCACAGTCCTGTTCTGCATGTTGTTCAGTGCCTTTTAAGAATATAACCATTAGTGGAAGAGAGTGTAAAAGGGAAAGGAGTATAGAAGAGTAAAATGGATCCCACACATTAAAAAAAGTGTGAGCATCTGGAAAAATATAATGTTAGTTGACTTTTTATAGTATGAAGCACATAGCTATGGGCCTATTGAAATTTATAAAAGTTGAACTTGCTCATCTCAGTGTTGTCTAGTAATTTTAAAATAGCAGAATTTCATCATATGTGGTTTTTGATAGCAACATTTTACTATGGATATACTTTAGTGTAGGAAAAATTAATACTGGTCTTAAGCAGAAGCAAATAAACATGATTCTAAGGAGTTGCAAACACAATTTAAAATGTTGAATTTCAGTTTTCTCATATATTAAGTGAAGATACCATTATTTTGCCTTTCAAGATTGGTGTGAGTATTCCAGATAATGTTAGTAAAACACAAGGCATCATGCTTTGTCTGGAATTTAGCACGAGGCCATTAGGTGATGCAGATGATAATAATGGTGATGAAACCATAAGTCCTTTATCTTATAAGCTAAAAACACAGTGAACTTCCTGGGAGTAGCTGCTGTAAGGAACGGTCAGTAACTTATTTACAGTTTTCCTGGCACTGCATAAGACAGGCTGGTAAAAATGCTATCTGGATGAGATCCATGGAAATCTCTTTAACTCTGCTCCTGGCCTATTTAATCAATTCATCATGGAAAGTGCTTTATAGAAAGCAGTGAGCTGCCATTACCCCACATGCACAGTCCTTCTTTCATATTTTGATACTATAAATGTCCCATCTTTGATGACTTTGAAAGTAATCTTTATGGGAAGTGCATTGCTTAATATACAGTACCGAAGAAAGACCCCTTCCTCCCCCAAACAAGCACACATTTATGGTGAAGAAAAACAAAATGCTCTTTCTCTCTCTAAACAATAAGGCAACAAAATCAAAGCTGAGGAATGAATCTTTCTAGAGAAGTGAGGTAATTAGAACAATTGGAAGCAAATGCAGAGTAATTGCAGTGCATTCTTCTTTTAGCTATTTATACAGTGAAAGTTCTAGGGCAAGAACTATGCTTTAGATGTGCTAGCTTCAGCACTGGGTACAGTGTTGGTACCACAAAAAAAGGGCGGGGGGTATAAGTAAATTTTGTTAACATTTCCAAAGAAAATTCACTAGGGAAGGGACATGGTACTTATGTAGCTTAATAAATATTGTAATTTCAGAACATTGAAAAGGTGATTTTTAAAATTTTAGGTTATCCCACTGAAAAATATGATTTCCTACTCTGAAGCAAATTGCTTGTTTTTTCTGAAATTCAGATGTTTGTCAGACCTTTGATGTATGATGCATCAGGCAATAAGAAAATAAGTGAAGATAAAACATTGTACGTAACTGTGTGTGAAGCTCTATCATCCATCTAGCTACAATTTATATAGTAAAGTTTGTATAACACACTCTTCAAAAAGGATTTCAAATAGACTACCAAAATAATCGTCAGTAGAACTAAATAAAAAAACAACTGGCTAAAAGTAAGTGACTAAATCAAGGCAAGGAGAAAATGAAGGTAATACATTTTGTTTTTGCATTGCTGGGATTAAAGACCTAAGGTAGATGACCTTTTTTTTTTTTTTTTTTTAATTTAGAAATACCTGTGAATGAACCTTTTGGTTATGAAAGTGTATTTAAGAAACTCACCTAAATACAAGAAAAGTGAAGAAAAAGAAAGAGAAAGAGAGCAATACCATGGCCTATATGAGAAGTAAAGAGCCGTCAGCAGAAGAGATGGTGTGAGGGGGCCTGAAAAAGGAGGAAGGGAAGGGTGGGTGCCTGGTCAGGAGAAAAAAAGCTCAGGCTCAATCAAAAGGACAAAGATGAACAGTGAGAACTTTCCTGTGAAGGGATGTTCAAGTAACTTTAAAAACTGCAGAGTCTAATATTCTATTTTAGGAATTATTTCTCACTTTGAGCAGCAAAGTAGGCCTCTGACTTATTTCCAAAGCTTGAGCAAATATCTACTAAATGCCACAACATTGCATTATTGATGCTTTGCTTGAAAAATAAAGGGAGAGTGACAGCATTCCTGCAAAGGGTGAAATGAAATAGGCTCAGCAGGCAAGGCGACAGGAGGAAACCAAATCTAGAGCCTAGATGACCAGGAGAATGTAAGCCTCATACCCTCCACCCTGGGGCCATGATGGATATCCTAGGAAGGGTGTTGAGCTTTCAACCATAAATGGAGTGGTCTTGACATATTTAGTTGGGTTTTAAAAGTCTAGGTGAGTCAGAAGCCCTGGGGTACTTAGGCATTTTTGTTTACATCATTTATTGTAACAACAAAAACACTATTTTTTTTTTTAAAGATTTTTATTTATTTATTTGACAGAGAGAGACACAGCGAGAGAGGGAACACAAGCAGGGGGAGGGCGAGAGGGAGAAGCAGGCTCCCCGCAGAGCAGGGAGCCCGATGTGGGACTCGATCCCGGGACTTCAGGATCATGACCTGAGCCGAAGGCAGTCGCTTAACCGACTGAGCCACCCAGGCGCCCCAACAAAAACACTATTAATACCAAAAAATAAGGAGCAATAACATTTTTAAAACTATACTTTTGGTTTCACTGAGGTTTAGAGACAGTATAAAGGATTGATTTTAAAGAAAAAAGTAGATATTAATTTCTTTACATACATTAGTTTAAGATGATAATATCACTTAAGGCAAATGAGTCAGATGTGAATAAGATTAGTTGGATAGATCTAAATGGACACATGAAAAGTGGTTGAGGTAGGTTACTTCTACCAGGTTGGTTATCAATTCTTCCTACAATGTCATTTATACCATTCAAGTTTTGGGCAAATAAAGAGGAAAAATGATTCCCTGAAGCTAGTTGTTTACATGGTTTTACATATATTATTTATGGGAAAAAATCCCATTGGTTATAAACCAGTTTCATAGAAAAATAATACTGACTGATTAGGTTTGGGAAATCCAAGTCAGTGAGAAATTTTACCAGCTAAATAGGCCACATCATAAGCCTCCTTTCTAGCTGAGTCAAATTAGCCTGAGATGTTTTTTAAACAATAGTTACTCTGCAGATGCTAAAGGCTTTTGTTGTCTTCCAGAAAAAAACAAAACAAAAATAAAACCCAAAACAACAATAACAACAAAAAACTTCAATATTTCAAATTACTTTAAAATGCCAAATGGCAATGAGGCCACGTTATAAACGAATTCCCTGCCAACATTAATATTTTAACTTAGATATGCCCTATGAGAGAAGTAATACAAGCCAGTAAATATTGGTTTTAATATTTATGAAAATGAATCTGGCTAAAGCAATCGTTTTGATTTACAAAAATATTCCCTTTTCACATTGATACTTCACCATATCAGCCAAATCCCACCTCAGCTTGTGTATTAGTCAAATAATAAGCTATGATCCAAATGTTAAACTATACCAACTATCTCAAGTTGATTATTTAGGTCATTAAGCTAAATAAATTAAAACTTAACATCCTCTAAAAATAAGAAATGCTTCAAAAATTTTATTTTTATAATGATTACTGCCTGGTACAGAATTTGTGAAAAAAATTCCCTGACTGGTGGCAAGGTAGGGAAAATGTCAAATTTTAACTCACATTTGATGATAGAATGAACAGTGTGCCTTAGGAGTTCAGGTTTATACATCAGGCAGATTAAAGTTAAAAATCATGTCTCTACTTGCTGAGCCCGTGGTGGAGTCATTACCTAGATATGCTTCTGTTTCCTTATCTGAAAAATGAAGACCAAATGTCCTTTGACCACCATCCCTATGGGAATGAGGGGAATACGTGTGTGTGTGTGCGTGCGCATGCATACATACATATATATAAACTATCTGACATTTACCAAGTGAACACTTGGTAAGAAGAGTGTTTATTAATTCATAGCCATAAACAGTATATTTAATATTTTTTTCCTTCTTTCTAATGAGATCTTTTCATTGTTAATGATCATGACTTAGATCTGTGATTGACACATATAAAAAAAGGACTGCTATAAATTTTTTATAGTGGGTTTAGGTAAACTTCAGCTTTGTGATGTTCACCTTTTATAAATAGATAAATAAATAAGCCAGTACATTTATATATTATATCATATATATGACATAATATATATTTAATTAACAACATGCAAAAAGTAGAGTTTACCAAATCTATGCCAAAAACCTAACCTGTTAATTTTAGGTGGTAACATATGGGTGATTGTTACATTACTTTTTGTTCTTTTTGAATTAAAAAAAAAATTTCAGAAATAGAAATGCCAATGTTTAATGTTGTCTTTATGTATTTTACTGCTCCATAGAACGTTATCTTTTGTGTGGGTGCTGCTAAATTCATATTAAGCTAAATGTACTTTGAAATCAAGTAATTAGTTAGATTAACAAATTTGCCTCAGAAAAATAAGACAAATGGCAAGTGCTATTTGTTGGAAGAGTCAGAGATAAGCATATGGTTGGACACTTCTAGAAAGGCATGGGACAGAGTATCAGAACACTGGGGGCACTGGGGTCAGCAGGGAACCCTGGCAGGCTGCCTGTGAGGAGCCATTGGAGAGGCAGATGGGGAGGCTACAGGAGGAGCACTTCACTGCTCTTGGAGGAGTTGTCCTGCTTGATAATTCTCCTCCTCCTCGGTCTCCATGTGCTAGAAGAAAGAGAGAAATGTATCTCATTGAAGGTCATCTGTGGGATCTAAGAAGGCAAAGGACACAATCTGAGATACTTAGTTGTCTTGGTACCAACTGAAGTTTAAATCTGAGTTCTGATACTAACTTACTGTAACACATCTGCGCACAGATATGGAAAGATGGTATGAACATGTGGAAAAAACAAAATAAACACACAAATGCGATGTCATGATTTAGTCTAGCACCAAAAATTGTAAGCAACATAGTAAAAGTAATTAATTTCTAAATAACCACAATAGCCCAGACAGAGGGGACTGCAGATGAAAGAAATGAAAGATAAAGCGAGAATTCTAACCAGTTTACCCTAAATAGCTGATGCAGTCTTTCGTATGAAGTTTATGGCTTTAAGGGACTTTAAAAATACGGTACAAACCCTAAAAGTTGTTACTGTGCATCTAGCAAATTGTAGTGCTTTCTCAGAACTTAGGTACCGATGTGTAGGATTTGGTGTATATTTTTGAAATCACACCCTATCTTTTTTATTATCAAAAAGCTGTCAGGAGACTCTGAGAGCTTCCTGAAGTTAACAAGGTGAAAATATGTAACAAATATATCTTAGTGTCAGAAAAATAATCAAATGAAGGCAGTAGTTTAATTGACTTCAGACTGAATTTATTTCACTGGTCTGTGGTTTGTTATTGAGACTCAGGTTTGAAGTACTTATAACAGGACACAACTTGTACAATGAGGGATTTGGGAAAACTCCAAGTTAAGTAGTGGGCAAATAAATACTCTTTTCATTTAGTTGGGATTATGTTGCCTCCTTATTGTTTCAAGTTGATTACTAACTCACATGCACATTTCACCTGAGCTCTTTTCCTGTAGATAGAATCCTTTGTTAATACAGAAGATCATTAAAAGTTTAGAGCTTAAATTTTTTTTTAACATTTTAAAAATGTGACTTCTGCTGTCATTTAACGATACACAGCAAAACTACTTTTTCTGTCCTCCTTTTGGGAAACAGGGAAGAGTCACTTAATTGGTAGTGTTGTCAGTCTACGGGAGAAAACAAAGTGATTGCACCTTGGTTTCTCCTTTTGATGACCCTAAGTAAAATGCGAAGATTTCATACACATAATTAGTAGCTAGCTAAATGTGCTGATTTACACGTATTGTTTTTATGCTGCTGGACACCGAAGAAACTACACTGTACTGTACGTGTAAATCAACCAAAACATGTAGCAAGAAGCATCATTTTCTTAATGAAGATGCTCCTGTGCATTCAATATATGCCAGTGATGGGTGAGTGGAGGCAGTCTGATCCCTTCCCTGCCCTGTAGCCCAGACTGCTAGCAGCCCTGGTCATTGAATATGACAGGTCTCTACATGGCTTGAGTTGGAAAAACCTCCATAACCTGAACACTTTGTCTACTCCATGTCTGGCCCTGGGAAAAGTCAGAGAAGTATCCTGAGCCCGATATTGACTGTGCTAAGGTGTGGCATGGACAGTGAGGAGAGAAACAAGAGAATTATAAAAATAATGAATAACTGGCACTACATCCCTGAGCCTTTAGTGAGGCTGGTTTCCCTGGACATAAGTCCAATATTAATTGTTCAAGTCACCAATCCCTTAGTCGTCAGTTACGAGGTGTAGTGTGTTTGTATATATTCAGTTTAATAAGACTGTGCTCTTTTGAAAATTCCTATCTCAAATAACTTAAATAAATTCTCTGACATTTGAAGAGCTAAATTTGAATCAAACTGAACACCACGTGGCCTGAGGAATTACTATGCACTGTAACAGTGTTACAAGTACTGTCCACAGTTTGTAAAAACTTTTCTTGGTCATGAAAATAGAAAATGGATTTTCTCACGTCTTTAGACAAGCCATCCCTTTATTCAAGCTTAATTCTTCCTTAGTCCTTTCACTTTTTTTTTTTTTTTTGGTGGAGGTAAACTATGGCTAACTGACAGAAAAAACAAACAAAAGCAAACTAAAATACAAAATTGGTACTCCGTTTTTATCAATTCAGGCAAATGCAGTAAAAAAAAAAATAAATTAAATTAAGCTCCTAAATGGGAATTAAGATTTGTTCCTTTCTAAGTACATTGTATTCTAGCAAGGTATTATTAAAATTAAAATATCTGTTAAAACCTGTAGAAATAAATGGGATGATTGTCAAAGCAGTGTTTCTAAAGAAGATGGGGAGTGAAAGCCAGGCATGGGGATAAGAGCTGGGAGTAGACCTGCATAGCCCAGAATACCCAGAGAGATTTTCAAGGTACACTCACCTAGCAACACCCTTCTGCACCCCACCCAGGTCCTCTAACCGAGTACCTTAGAACAAACCAAAATCAACAGTGATGGAGGGGAAATGGCTGGGAAGTGTACATTTAAAAAAATATATTTTATATTTAAAAAAACCAACAGGAAGAAGCCCCATCTGTGATTTGTTCAGATTTGTTCCTCTTTCCACCTCCAATCCTGTCCTGCCTGAGGTAATCTGCTCAGGTAGACTTCAGACAGAAAGGTAAGGGATCGAAAAATATGAAACTTCAATCCTTCTCATTCATAATTGTTATTAAATAGCAAATTCTAAGCAATTATTATAAAAAATTGGCATTCATAGCGCACCTGGCAGTGGGTTTGTTGTTTTACAAGTATTGTGCATTCAATATATGCCATAACATGGCACACATAACATGGTGGTGGGTGTTTTTACTCTCTTGTTTGACAGAAAATGAATCTGAAATTCAGAAAGATAATATTACTCTTAGCCACAAAAACAACTAAATCCAAAGTACCTAGAGTTTTGAATAGGGCCACGAAATTCCCATCAGCTCTCAAAAAGCAGCCATGTATATTTTAACAGGTATCAATTCAAGTATGAGGATGTTGAGTTGTGGCAGGTACCTGGTTATGCCCAGCAGCTCACAACCTGAATTACCACTAGAATACATTCCGTGGGAAGTGTTGAATTTGTGTAACAGTATTATTATCCCATTGTGCAGTGGTATAATGATACTGGGCATTAATAAAGATACCATTCTTTCTCTTGCATTATTAGAAACTTTATTATCTAAAAATATCAATTTCACAAGATGGAATTTCCTAATGCATTTATGCAAGCCTATGATAGTCACCATTGCTTATCTTTCACCTCAAATCTATTTCCTTTTTGTGGAAATCACTTTAAATGTATTCCACAAATATTTAGAGTGTGACTACCATGTGTGAGGCACTAAACTAGGTGCTGGGAATCTCTATATGAAGAAAACACAGCCTCCGCTTTCAAGTAATTTACTCATGGGAGTAAACTGAAAGGTAAAATAGCAACTGCAAATGTGTTAGGCTTGCATTTTGCCAATAAGGTATTGCCATTTTTGAGATCATGATTTTAATTGGCACATTGAATTCATTGTGAAATAGGTTAGGTAGACAGAAGATTTTAATTAAACTTGAAAATATGTTTCTTTGTTGCCAATTTTTGGAGTAGAGAGGGATCAACGAACTATTTCAGCATGATTATCTATCAGTCATCTATCTATCCATCTATAGATCAATCAATTGATCAATATCTATCTGTCGATCTCTCTGTCTCTCATCTATCTATTATTTATAGACATGTTTGTTTTTGTGCAGGAGATTTTCTAAAATAACTGCAGTAGGATATGGTTAAGACAATTTGTTCTGGAGTATCACCATCTAAGTAATTGGAAGTATAGGCTTTTCATTTACTAAGATGGATGAGACAGTATAAGAAGCATACTGCAGGAGTCTTTATTAGGAGTTTGTTTTTTGGAAATGCTAGGTTTGTTATGGAATGTTAGCTTCAGGTGGGTTGTCCAGCGAACAATTAGATAAATGAGTTTGGAGTTCCTGGGAGAACCCTGGGTTACTGATACAAATTTGGAAGCTTATAGTATTCAAAATCACAGGTGTAATTGTATACAGAGCAAAGAAGACATGGCGATAAAAGAGTAGAAGTCTAAAGATTTGATACAATCAGGGCTAAGGGGAAGAGGCAGAGAAACCAGGAGAGGACATGCAGAAGGAGTCAGTGAGGCTGGAGGAGAACTGAGAGAGAGGCACACCAGAAGCCAAGCAAAGACATTGCTTCGAATGAGGGAGTGATTCCCCAGACCAAATGCTAATGGTTGCTTCAATAACACAGGGTCTTGACCAATGGATTTGTGAGCAACTTGATCAGAGCAGCTCCCGCATATGGAGGTGAAAGCCTTGATGGAGTGAATTCAGGAGAGACTAGGAGGGAAGAAATGGAAGCAGAGAATATAGACAACACTTCATGTTCCATGTGTTCTTCCATTAAAACTTCAATGACTAGAGTGAGAATGATTTTAGTGGGCTTATGCTAATGTGCAATGAAAGCACAGACATTTTAATGGAAACAGACCAGATGGGTCCTGTCTACTCATTTGGAAACCCATTTTAGTTCCATTGAGCTCAATTATGACTCCCTGGTAATGCCTCTCAAAATATACATTTCATGACATTCTTACCAAAGTGAAAAGTGTGTTTTATGCATGTTTTTTATGAGTCAAAAGTCCTAAAACCTTTCTTCACTATCCAGTTACAATATATTTTGTAATTACCTCTTTACTCTTTAATACAATAGTGATTTATCCTGAGAGTTAGTATAGTTTCATAGTGATTAAGAGCACAGACTTTGAGGTTCAAATCTCAGCTCAGTTTCTGTGGGTCCTGTGACCTTAAACAGGTTTAGGTCTCAATTTTTTCATTGGTAAATGAGGATAATTATAGTGCCTACCTCCTAGTGTGATCTCAGGGCTCAAATGAGTTAATAGGGAATACATTAAAAGAAAACTTAGAAAAGTGCCTGACATATAAGAAATACTCAATATATGTTTATTATTATTAATATTAACATTAATTAGCATTTTTAAAGTGATGATACCTCTACATAATAAATTGGCAAATGAATAAAGGTAGGCTATAGATTCTAAATAGAACTGAACTAATTTTAACATTTGTGCTTTAGAAACTGAGTTCTTTTTATATACATTTGGAGATTGTCAAATTCCAAAATCAAATAAGTAATAAAATCGCAATAATAAATTAGTTTTCATCCCTAATGGTGTGTATATTGGAGGGATGCAGGGCATTGTATGACCTCGCTCATAGAATACTTGGGAAAATTTAAGGATATACTACATGTAAAGTGTTCCTCAGAGCTTTGAATATAATAAACATTGAAATTTTGGCTGTTATTATTATGTCCTTCTATAGGTGATTTTTCTTCTTGATCTTAACAATTTTATAAGACCCTTACTATGTGTTGTGGCAGAGCATGCTAAGGTACCCAAAGTACTAGTATTTCCTTTTTTTTTTTCCTTTTAGTAATATAACCTCTTGAGTTTTAGTTAAGCATACATCTTCCCAGCTAAAGACTACAGTTGCCATTTTCTCTGCAGCTAAATATGGCTATGTGACCAAGTTCTTGAATAAGAGATGTCAGCAAAAACATATAAATATAAATACATATTAAATATATAAATATATGAAGATATCTATATCTATCTATATAGATAGATATATATATATATCTCTTAGGCCTTTCCACTAAGACAATCGAACTGATGCATTTCTCTTTCTTTTTGTCCCTTTCCCTAAGTTGTACGTGATGGACCACACTGGTGACTAGCTGGACCAGGCAGAATAAGCCAATAGAGACAGTGGCGTATAAAATGTGGTCCTCAGAACAACAGCATGCGCCCTCTCACATGTGGGACCTTTTTAGAAATGCAAATTCCCAGGTCCTACCCCAGACCTAATGAATAAAAAATTCTGGGGGTGTGTCCAGCAGTCTGTTTTGACAAGTCTTCCAGGAGATTCTGACACACATCAACTTTGAAAACCACTTCTGTAGGGGATGAGAGGGCAGCAAGGTCAAGGCCTCTGGGTCTCTGGATGATCTCATGACGCAGAACCATCTGTCCTCCATAGATTGCCTGCTCTTACGTGAGAGAAATAAACTTCTGTTTTGCTTGAACTGCTAGATTCTTGTGACTCTCTGTGACAGCAGTTTAGCATCACTATTTAAAGCTATAGCTTTAATATAGCTTTATATATAATATGGAGGACTTTTTGGCTTCTCAGTTCATTAGCAGCCAACTTTGATGGGAAATAATAAGTGAAATTTTACATGAATGGATATTAATAATCAAACACTATAGATAAGTAAGGAAAATTGACTGGCTTTCAGTTTGCTGGACCTACTAATCAAAAACACACATACATACAATCCTAAAGTCAATCACAGACATACAATACAAATAAATTTTTCATCAATAGAAATATACTTCTCAGAAGTAAAGTAATCCAGAAGTAAATCACAAGCAATCAGAATGATACTCACCTATATTTAAATAATTTTATAATTAATCATGTCTTAGAATTGGAATTCACAATCTTATTTAATTCATTTAATTCAGTGCAATTCAATAAACTGCAATAAATATTTCATAAGAGCGTTTTATGTTTTCAAAAACTGTAAAAGGCAGTTGGAAAAACAAAGATGATTAAGACATGAAAACTGCCCCAGAGGATCTTGCTGTCTCATGAAGTAATCACAGTTGCATTTCCAGGAGCACATTATGAGTTACGTGCTTCCTAATACCCTCCCTAGCCCATTCTCTTTCAAATCTTTGTCAGAGTAATAGGAAAAAAAATAAATTCTTAATTTTCCCATTAGCTTTTCTTTAACACTTTAGTGATGCTACATATTTTTGCATGTTTGTTTCTATACCTTGCAGTTAATACTAATTTTTTTTATTGAGGTGTCACTTATGCATGATAAAATGCCCCTATCTTCACTAGACATTCCTAAGCTACGTTGATGCATGGGGATGTGGTATAATGGGTTTAAGTGAATTTCACAACGATTTTGAATCCCAGCTCTGATATTGACTATGTAGTCTTGGACAAGTTACTTAACCTTTATAAAGCTCAGTTCTTACATCCCTAAAATGGTAACAATATTGCTTAATTTACTGTTCGTGTGTGTGAGACAATTAAACCCCTCTGGTTGTTGTCCACTGATTTTCATATTTCCTCAGTTCCTACTCAGTGCAGTGGGTCTCATCCCCACCACCATGCTGAAACTCTCCACCAATGTCACCCTGCCCTCCAGGTTGAAGGTCAATGAACATGCCTCAGTCTTTATCATATCTGAGCTTTTTAAAACACTCCTCACCAAAGTCATGCTAGCCTCCAGTTTGTTGGGATAAGTGGACATATTTCCACCTTGTTTGTGTTTGAACACGCTGAACCATTAGGCATCTTCTTTAAGACACTCTTTTCTCTTATGATTTTGTGAGCATATTCTCTTGTTTTTCCTACATATCTAAATGTGCCTGCTTAGTCTTCTTTTACAGTTCCTCTTCCTCTGCTCCCAGACCTTAAAGGTTTATAACTAGGATTTTATCTCCTTAGATGCTGTCTTGTCTTTATCTTGTCTTCTCTTTTTCTCCCCTCCTCCTCTGCTGCTTCTTCCCCTTCCCCTCTTATTTCTCTCAGTCCCTCTCCTTTTTTTTTTTAAAGATTTTTATTTATTTATTTGAGAGAGAGAGAGAGAAAGCACATGAGAGGGGGGAGGGCCAGAGGGAGAAGCAGACTCCCTGCCGAGCAGAGAAGCAGACTCCCTGCTGAGCAGGGAGCCTGATGCGGGACTCGATCCCGGGACTCCAGGATCATGACCTGAGCTGAAGGCAGTTGCTTAACCAACTGAGCCACCCAGGTGCCCCCCAGTCCCTCTCCTTAACTCAGTCTAATCTCAAAAGACCTTATCTATTCCCCTGGTTTTAGATCATTTATGAAGATTACTCTGTATTACTAACTTTGTGCTCTTTTTGAATGCCAGATCTGTCCATTTTATTGGGTATCTCCATTTGTTTTCTCATAGGGTATTCAAATTCAACATGCCTCCAAATTAAATATATCATTTTCTTTCTAACCCTCTTCATTCCCCAATATTCCCTATTTCAGTAATTTAATTGTTTAAACCTCAAATGGTGACCTTTTTCATTCATCTGTCACCTTTACCTTGCAAACTCTTGGTGGAAATGTGGCAAGATGTTTGTGACTTGTTCTCCTTATGTCTGCTCTTACTACCATTCTAACCCAATTTCTACCCTGTAGCAAGAATGATTAATTTTTAATGCAAATTGGATCACATGAAATTTCTTTTAAAACCCTTAAATGACTTTGCCATACTTGTTAGTTCAAACTTTTTTTTTATTTCCAGTATAATTAACATTCAGTGTTATATTAGCTTCAGGTGTACAATATAGTGATTCAACAATTCTATATATACTCAGTGCTCATCATGATAAGGGTACTCTCAATGTCCTTCACCTATGTCCCACTCACCTCCCTTCTGTAACCACCAGTTTTTTCTCTATATTTGTCTATTTTTTTGTTTGTCTCTTTTTTGTTTGTTTTGTTTCTTAAATTCTACATATGAGTGAAGTCACATGGTATATGTCTTTCTCCAATGGGCTTACTACACTTAACATTATATCCTCTAGATCCATTCATGTTGTTGCAAATAGCAAGAGTTCATTTTCTATGGCTGAGTGATATTCCTATCTATCTATCTATCTATCATCTATCTATCTATCTATCTATCTATCTATCTATCTATCTATCTATCTATCTGTCTATCTATCTAATCTTACATCTCCTTTATCCATTCTTCAATCAGTGGACATTTGAGTTCCTTCCATAGTTTGGTTGTTGTAAATAATACTGCAATAAATGTAAGGATGCATACATCTCTTCAAATTAGTGTTTTTCTGCTATTTGCATAAATACCCAGTAGTGGAATTACTAGGTCATATAGTAATTCTATTTTTAATTTTTTGGGGAACCTCTATACTGTTTTCCACAGCAGAAATTTTAATTTTGGAGGGAACCTCCATACAGTTTTCCACAGCAGCTGCACCGATCTGCATACCCACCAATAGTGCAAGAGGGTTCCTTTTCCTCTACATCCTCACCAACACTTGTTGTTTCTTGTGTCTTTGATTTTAGCCATTTTGACATTGTGAAGTGATATCTCATTGTAGTTTTGCTTTGCATTTCCCTGATTATTAGTAAAGCTGAGCATCTTTTCATGTGTCTGTTGGCCATCTGCATGTCTTCTTTGGAGAAATGTCTGCTCATGTCTTCTATTTTTTAAATTAGATTATTTGGGTTTTTTGTGTGTTGAGTTGTATAAGTTCTTTATATATTTTGGGTACTAACCCCTCATTGGATATGTCCATTGCAAATATCTCCCATTCAGGAAGTTGTTTTTTAGTTTTGTTGATTGTTTCCTTTGCTGTGCAGAAGCTTTTTATTTTGATGTGGTCCAAATAGTTTATTTCTGCTTTTGTTTCCCTTGCCTCAGGAGACATATCTAGATAAACGTTGCTTTGGCTGATAGCAGAGAAATTACTGCCTGTGCTATCTTCTAGAATTTTTATGGTTTTAGGGTTACAGTTAGGTCTTTAATCCATTTTTAGTTTATTTTTGTGTATGGTGTAAGAAAGTGGTCTAGTTTCATTCTTTTGCATGTAGCTAACCAGTTTTTCTAGCACCATTTGTTGAAGAGGCTGTCTTTTAAACATTGCATATTCTTGCCTCCTTTGTCAAAGATTAAGTGACCATAGAATTGTGACTATATTTCTGGGTTCTCTATTCTGTTCTACTGATCTATGCATCTATTTTTGTGCCAGTACCACACTGTTTTCATTACTATAGCTTTGTAGTTTATCCTGAAATCTGGAATTGTGATACCTCCAATTTTGTTCCAAGATTCTTGTTTCCATACAAATTTTAGGATTATTTGTTCTAGTTCTATGAAAAATGCTGTTGGTATTTTGATAGGAATTGTGTTGAATCTGTAGATTGCTTGGGGTAGCATGGATTTTTTTTTTAATAATATTGGTTCTCCCAATCTAAGAACATTGAATATCTTTCCGTATGTTTGTGTAATCTTCAATTTCTTTCATTAGTGTTTTGTAGTTTTTAAAGTACAGATCTTTCACCTCCATAGTTAAGTTTATTCCTAGGTATTTTATTATTTTTGGTGCTATTGTAAATGGGATTTTTTTCTTAATTTCTCTTTCTGCTACTTCATTATTAGTGTATAGAAATACAACAGATTTCTGTATATTGATTTTGTATCTTGTGACCTTACTGAATTCATTTATCAGTTCTAGTAGTTTTTTGGTGGAATCTTTAGGATTTTCTAGGGTATCACATTAGCTGCAAATAGTGGAAGTTTTACTTCTTCCTTACCAATTGGGGTGCTGTTTATTTCTTTTTCTTATCTAGTGATGAGGATTTTCAGTACTTTGTTGAATAAAAGTTGTGAAAGTGGACATCCTTGTATTGTTGCTGACTTTAGCGAAAATCTCTGTTTTTCACCATTGAGTATGATGCTAGCTGTGGTTTTTTCATATATGGCCTTTATTATGTTGAGGTATAATCCCTCAAACTTACTTTGTTGAGGGTTCTTATCATGAATGGATGTTATACTTTGTCAAATGCTTCTTTTGCATCTATTAAAATGACCATATGATTTTTATCCTTTCTCTTCTTGACATGGTGTATCACATTGATTGATTTGCAAATATTGAATGACTCTTACATCCCAGGAATCAATCCCACTTGATTGTGGCAAATGATTTTTTAATGTATTGTTAGATTTGGTTTGCTAATATTTTGTTGAGGATGTTTGCATCTATGTTCATCAGAGATACTAGCCTGCAGTTCTCTTTTTTGGTAGTGTCTTTAGGTGGTTTTGGTATCGGGGTGATGCTAGCCTCATAGAATGAACTTGGAGGCTTTCTTTCCTTTTCTATTTCTTTGGAAATTTTGAGAAGAATAGGTATTAGTTTTTCTTTAAATGTTTGTTAGAATTCACCTATGAAGCCATCTGGTCCTGGACTTCTGTTTGTTGGGAGTTTTTTGATTACCAATTCAATTTTGTTATTATATTCAGTCTACTCAAATTTTCTATTTCTTCCTGATTCAGTTTTGGGAAGTTATATGTTTCTAGGAATTCATCCATTTCTTCTAAGTTGTCCAATTTATTGGCATATAATTTTTCACAATATTCTCTTATAATCCTTTGTATTTCTGTGGTGTTGGTTGTTATTTCTCCTCTTTCATTTCTGATTTTGTTTATTTGAGTCCCCCCCCCCCCCCCACCTTTTATTTGATGGCCTGGAAAAGGCTTATTAATTTTGTTGAACTTTTCAAAGAATTGGTTCCTGGTTTCCATGATCTGTCCTATTCCTTTTTTTTTTTTTTTTCCGGTTTCTATTTATTTCTGCTCTAATCTATTATTCCCTTCCTCCTACTGGTTTGGGGTTTTGTTTGTTCTTCTTTTTTCAGTTCCTTTAGGTTTAAGTTTAGGCTGTTTATTTGAGATTTTTCTTGCTTCTTAGGGAGGACTATATTGCTATGAACTTCCCTCTTAGAACAGCTTTTGCTGCATCCCCAAATTTGGGACCATTGTGTTTTCATTTTCACTTGTCTCCGTGTATTTTTTTATTTCCTCTTTGATTTCTGGTTAACCCATTTATTGTTTAGTAGCATGTTGTTTAACCTCCATGTATTTGTGTTTTTTCCAGATTTTTTTCTTGTAGTTGATTTCTAGTTTCATAGCATTGTGGTTGAAAAAGATGCATGGTGTGACTTCAGTCTTTTTGAATCATTGAGACTTGTTTTGCGGTCTAACTTGTGATCTGTTCTGGAGAATAGGCACTTGAAAAGAATGTGTACTCTACTGTTTTAGGATAAAATATTCTGACTATAACTGTCAGATCCATCTGGTCCAATGTGTCATTCAGAGCCACTGTTTCCCTGTGATTTTCTGTTTGAATGATCTATCCACTAATGTAAGTGGGGTGTTAAAGTCCCCTACTATTATTGTATTACTACCAATTACTCCCTTTATGTTTGTTATTAGCTGCTTTATGTGTTTGGGTGTTCCCATGTTGGGTGCATAGGTATTTACAATTGTTGTATGTTCTTGTTGGATTGTTCCCTTTATGATTATGTAGTATCCTTCTTTGTCTTTTGTTACAGTCTCTGTTTTAAAGTCTATTTTGTCCCGTGTAAATATTGCTACCTTGGATTTCTTTTCACTTCCATTTTCATGATAAATGCTCTTCTATTTCTTTTCTTTCAATCTGCATGTGCCTTTAGGTCTGAAATGTGTCTCTTGTAGGTAGCATATAGATGGGTCTTGCTTTTTATCCATTCCATCACCCTGAGTCTTTTCATTGGAGCATTTACTCCATTTACATTTAAAGTAATTATTTGATAGTATGTACTTATTGCCATTTTGTTTTTTGTTTTATGGTTGTTTTTGTAGTTCTTCTCTGTTTGTTTTGCTCTCTTCTCTCATGATTTGATGGCTTTTTTTAGTGGTATACTTGAATTACTTTCTCTTTCTCTTTTACATATCTATTACTGGTTTTTATTTGTGGTTATTAGATTTATTATAACATTATAACATTTATTTTATTTTATATATTATAACATTTCTGCATATAGCAGTCTATATTAAGTTGGTTGTTGTTTAAGTTTGAACCCATTCTAAAAGCACTAAAATTTTACTCCCCCATCCCCCACGTTTTAGGTGTATGGTGTCATACTTTACATCTTTTTATTTTGTGAATCTCTTGACTGGTTATTTTATAGATATATTTAATTTTACTGTTTTTGTGCTTCCTACTTTTCTTACTCCTGCTTTTGGTCTTTCCTTTCCACTCAAATAATCCCCCCCCCTTTTTTTTAAAGATTTTATTTATTTATTTGACAGAGAGAGAGAGACAGCGAGAGGGAACACAAGCAGGGGGAGTGGGAAAGAGAGAAGCAGGCTTCGCGCTGAGCAGGGAGCCCGATGCGGGGCTTGATCCCAGAACCCTGGGACCATGACCTGAGCTGAAGGCAGTCGCTTAACCAACTGAGCCACCCAGGTGCCCCTCAAATAATCCCCTTTAACATTTTTTGTAAGGCTTGGTTTAGTAGTGATGAATCCTTTTAACTTACATTTGTCTGGGAAACTCTCTCTCCTTCTATTCTGAATGATAGCCTTGCCAGATAGAATATTCTTGGTTACAGGTTTTTCTTTCAGCACTTTGAATATATCATGCCACTCCATTCTGGCCTGCAAAGTTTCTGCTGAAAAATCAGCTGATAGCTTTATGGGGTTTCCCTTGTATGTAACTGTTTTCTTTTCTTTTGTTACTTTTAAAATTCTCTATCACTACTTTTTGCTATTTTTATTACTATATCTTGGTGTGAACCTCCCTGGTTTGATTTTGTTGGGGGTCTCTGTGCCTCCTGGATCTAGATGTCTGTTTCCTTCCCTGGATTTGGGAAGTTTTCAGTTATTATTTCTTCAAATAAAATTTTTCCTCCTTTTCTCTCTTTTCTCTTTCTGGGATCCTGTAATGTAAATGCTGTTACTCTTAATGGTGTCACTAAGTTCCCTTAATCTCTTTTCATTTTTTATTATTTTTTTCCCCTTTGGTTCACTTTGATTGCTTTCCATTTTTCTGTCCTCCAGGTCGCTGATCTGTTCCTCTCCTTCCTCTAGACTACTATTTATTTCCTCTAATGTATTATTAATTTTAGTTATTGAGTTTTTTTATCTTTGCTTGGTCCTTTTTTATATTTTCTATCTCTCCTTTTAGGGTCTCACTGAGGTCCTCCACTCTTCTCAAGTCCAGGCAGTATCTTTATGAACATTACTTTAAATATGCTCTCAGGCATGTTACTTATCTCCGTCTCCTTTAGCTCTCTGGCTGTGATTTTGGGACATATTCCTCTGTCTCCTCCTTTTGTCTGACTCTCTGTGTCTGTTTCTATGTGTTTGGAAAGTCAGCTACATCTCCTGCTAAAGAAGAGATCCTGTACTGCCCTGCACTGCAATGTCCCCTATTTGCCAGAACCCAGGTGTCTCCTCTGTGTGTTGCATGCACCCTACTGTTGTGGCTGAGCTATGTTTGCCTTCAGTCCAGTTGCCTGCAGTGGTCTGCCTATTTGGGGCTGGGTTTGGTCCCTGTGTTAACAGTGGGCCAGTCTAGGGCCACCTTAGGCTTGAGTGAGGTCAGACCAGGCATTTGCCAGAGCTGTGGTAGCACTGAACTGCAGAGTGCTCTCCCTGTGTTGTCTTCTGAGAAGATTTCATTGGTGGGCAAGGCCTGCAGTCAGAGAAGATGTTTGCCCCCAGTCCACTGCTGGAACTGTGTTGAACTGGGGTCTGTGGTTATCTGCCCCTCTCCCTGGGGCAGGAGCCAATTTGGGGTGGGTGCAACCCCTATTGGGGTTGCTTATGCACAGCAATGCTTTTGGCACCACTTTGGATGGCCTCCTACTGAGGGTGTGTTGGAGGGGGTTAGTCAGTTGGAGAACACTGTTGGGGTGGGGCATGCAGTGTTAGCAAGGTTTGTGCAGGTCTGTTGTGGGAAGAGGCCAGGTTGGAGGGGTGGTCCACAGATATGTGTGGGGGCAGGGCACACTGTTAGCAAGCTAGATGGAGAGTGTCCACAATGTGCTTTTTCCTGCAGGTGTCCATGTAGCCAGGTGTGAGGGTTTAGAAGGAAATGGCACCCAGAAGCTCCTTTTTCTTGGAGAAGTCTCCCAAAGATCCCTGCCCCTCTAGGACAAGCCCTGAGGTTAGCAAGCAAATGTCCCTCTCGTACACCTCAGGCATCTTTCAAACTGCTGCTCCTGTGCTGGACCTCAGCAGGGCTGTTTGTTGTGCTCGCTCATCAAGGGTGGGGTCTCAGTTTCCCATAGCCTCTGGGTCTCCCAGAGCCTAGCCTCCTGATTTTTAAAGTCCCATTGTTAAGCTCCACTGATTGTAAGAACTCAAGAAGTTAAGCCCCTCTGGTTTTCAAAGCCAAATGTTATGGGGGTTTGTCTTCCCAGTGTGGGCCTCCTATGCCTTGGGGGGCTGGCTGTGGGGTCTACTCCTCTCCCCTCTTTGTGTCCCTTCCTCCTGTGGACAGTCCCAAGCGTCAGTTTGACTTCTGACCTCATCTGCACCCTTCCTACCCTCTTTGATGTGGCCTCTTCCCTACATTTCACTGTGGAGAGTCTGTTCTGTCAAGCTTGGGGTCATTTTCTGGGTTACTTATACTGATGTGAGTTATATTTAGTTTTATCCATGGGATAAGGTAAGCCTAGGATCCTCATACTCCACCATCTTTGGGATGTTGGCCCTCTTGAGGGAAACTTTGAACAGAGATCATCTGAGGTGGATTCTTCAAGGTTTCTCAGATAATCCAGGCAGGATAGAATATGGCTACCCATCATAATTACCAGGTTAATACTCTCTCTCTCTCTCTTTTTTTGCTTTCCTTCCTTCCCTAATCTCACCATCTCTACTCCTTCACTCTGCTTCCTGAGATCACCTCCCAAATAAACTTCCATGTCTAAGACCACATCAAGAGCCTGCTTTTGGGAAATGTAACATAAGACACTTTGTCCTCTCTTACTTCTCTATGCCTTTCTTCTCATCTCTTTCCCATTCTACCAGAGGGGGGTGGGGAGTAAAAATAGCCCAACCATTACTTTCTCTCAGGTGGAGCAGAACTGGGAGTACCTCTGCCTTTAGTGGCTCCATCTCCATACCAACTAACTAAGCAAGCGTCTTCTCCAGACAAAGAGTGTTCCTTTCCCAGAAGACACTCTGGTACTAGTTAAATAGGATTTTATTCACCTCTTCACACATGGTTGCAAAGCCAATTTGTAATATCTTCTTGTCTTTCTCCTTAGGTTCATATAAAATGCCCCATTGCTGCTTTTGCCAGACATGCTGATTTAATTTAGTTCCTTAAATGTATTGGTTTTTGTCAGATCCTGCTGCAGATGCCTGCAACTCCTCCCTGCTTGGCTAATTCCCACATTTTCTTCCGATTTCAGCTTAAATGTTAGTTTCTCAGGAAGTTATTCCATCACCTACTTCCCATATGCTTCCATATTAGATAACCTTCCATAACCCGTATTCCACTTGTAATAATTTCATGAATAATTAAACTCCATAAAACATAACTCCATAAGGAAAAAGCTTATGTGTATTCTAGATCCCATTGCTTGGTATATAGCAACCATCCAGCAAACACTGTTGAATGGAAATGGATTAATCAATTTGAATTGAATTACAAGAGAGAGGACTAGGATCAAGACCAAGTTTGATGATTGCAAAGTTCATCTTACTTCATAGTTTTTGGTGACATTTTTAAAAGTAATATTCCAAAGGAAATAATTTTTGAAAAAGGAAAGGAATGAGTGGTGATGTTTGTTAAAAGTAGGCAAGCAAATAGAATACTGTTAGCAGAAGTATGGTGAGGGAACTTGTTAGAAGTTTGACAGATAGCAATAATTCTCTTCTCCAAATTGTAGGACTCTTGTGAAACTGGTTACTTAGGAGGTCAGACGGAAAAGAAGAAAATAGTTGTCACACTATTTTAAATTCTGTGAATTTAATTTACCTTCCTAAGTATATTTTTTGTACTAGAAGTAGTCTTTCTTGTTAGAGCCATGTTTAATGAAAACTATGCCTTGGGCAAATTATTCTGGGGATTTGGACACTGTAGCAAATAGCTGAGATGAAAGGACACTGAATAGAACTTTTGTTTTCTCCTGACTTATGAGTGGGCAGTCATGGTAAATAATATCCATTTCCCTTAACCAAATATCTCTTTCATCTAAGGCATTACATTAATTGCCACTGATACTTCAGATTTTGCCAGCAAATTCTGGGCACTAAAATCACATAGTGCAAAACATTTCCATTTCAATTCTTCAAGGTTATTAGCTTGTTTAAGCTTCAATTTATACACCTTGCATTTTTCAAACTAACATTAAACTTCTTGTTAATGATAGGTTGAGCATTGAAAATGACCCAAAGGAATATAAAAATAACAAGAAACTTTCATCCCAAGGAACAGGTAAAGAAGTATGCTGTCAGTATGCCAAAAATTGTTAGGGAAATGTATGCAGACTGTATTGCAGGAAAGGCAAGAGTGAGCTAAGGGGCTTCTAGCTAGTGATATGCCACATGAGGAATTTCTTGGAATGGATACAAAAATGTCCATAACTATTTTTAAGAATTCTACTGGAAATGAGATTAGAAGAATGAGGTAGCAGGAAGGTAACATGGATCAAAAGAGGGCTTATGTGATAACTTGTGGAGAGGAGGGGAAACCAGTGATGCAAGAGAGAGGGGGATATAATAGAATAAATGTTCCTGGTAGGACAGAAGTAGATACAACTTAGTGTGTGTGTGTGTGTGTGTGTGTGTGTGTGTAGGAACTGGTCTTCAGTAGGCTTGTGGGCAGTCCATTCACTGCACAAGAGGAAGATGGAGCATAGATCTATGGGTGCTGATAGGTAGGTCATTGTGGTGGAACCTTATGGAGGATCTTACCTCACTGTTTCAATTTTCAATAAATGAGAATAAGAGAAAAAGTGTTAGGTGTTTGAGAAAGAAGTGGTATGAGGCAATTGAGTTTTCCACTTTCACAGTGAGCAAATGAAAAAAGTTAGAAAATGTTACACAAAGTTAAAATGATGAATAAGACCTATGTATATTAAAACATAAGTAGAACTCAGAAATATAAAACTAGGTAAAAACAAGGTGCAGAATGATACATTGAGTGTGTTATTTATGTAAATCTAAAGCATTCATCCATCTTTGTAGGAAGATGTATATGTATGAATAAATATTTTTAAAAACATCTTGCAGAATATGTACCAAAATGATGACAGTGGTTGAGTGGAGGAGGGCAGCTGGGGAAGGGACTGAGCAGGTGGTGAGAGGTGGAAGCAAAGGTGGGCGGCTAAAGAGAGATTTAGCTTTTTCTGAAATGTTTTATTTCTTTAAAAAAAGATTTGCAGCAAAGATGACAAAGATGAACAACTAGTAATTCAGAATGATGGCAGAGATAGAAGTATTGGGCTATAATCTATTTTATATATTTTTGCTGTTTTTCAAAACAAAATGCATATAAAGTGGAAAGAAAAGTTGCTAGAGACATAGAGAAAAATGTGAATTTTATTTTATTTTTTTATTTTTTTTAAAAGATTTTATTTATTTATTTGACAGAGAGAGACACAGCAAGAGAGGGAATACAAGCAGTAGGAGTGGGAGAGGGAGAAGCAGGCTTCCTGCTGAGCAGGGAGCCCGATGAGGGGCTCGATCCCAGGACCTGGGATATGATCTGAGCCAAAGGCAGACGCTTAACGACTGAGCCACCCAGGCGCCCCAAAAATGTGAATTTTATACTGAACCTTCAGTCTTAAAAATATCCAAAGGGCAAAAATTAAATAAGTAGTTAGTTATTAAAAATTAAATAAGTAGTTAGTTATTAAAAAGTACATAATGCTGCACATGCCTTTGGTTTCTTTTTAGTAAACACTATACCCTTAGTAAATTCTAAAAGTCAAAATTGTACAGCCCACATTTTCTTGGGAAAATGCAAATAAAATATAAAAAGAATGACACAGCTATATACCATAGTTTACTCAGAAACTTGTAAATACTTCCCCCACAAAAAGAATACAAAACAAAATAAAATTCTTGGGTTAAAGAGGAAGACACAATGTGAATTATAAACTATGTAAAAAATCATGTTAATGAGACAACTCCACATCCAAATGTTTGTAATGCAACCATGTTTGCATTTAATAGCCTGATTTTGTTTTCTTTTTAAATAAGAACAACAGGAGGGAAAGGGAGGAAGGAATGAGAGAGGAAGAAAAGAAAGAAAGGAGGGTAAGAGGAAAGATTGACTTTTTTTTTTCAATTTATTTGAGAGAGTGAGAGAAAGAGAGAGAGTGAGTGAGTGAGCACAGGTGGAGGGGCAGAGGGGGAGGGAGAAGCGGACTCTCCGCTGAGCTGTGCTTTACTTTCCCTCCAGATTCCTGACTTACATTTCTTTCTGAATGACTATAATAGAGAGATGAAAAGAGTAATTTATATGTTTTTACCTTTTCTTTTCTGCAAAGCCTCTCTCTTACCTTGAACCTGGGTCTCTCACTGGGGTATCTGCCAGACTTCTCCACTTCCTAAGAAAACACGTTTTTCCCCACCAGTGAGAGTTTTAGGTTTTCTTCCTTCACCTAGGTTGCATCTGCAGAAATTCTTCAAAGATATTTGGAAAATCATGTCATTTATTTAACAAATGTGTATTGATTAGCTACTTGATGGCTGGTCCTCGAGAGCTCTAAGAGCAAGAGTGTCCTCATGAAGTTTAGACTACAGTATTGGAAACAAACAAAAAACTAGTACAACTACATAAATATGAAAATGATACTTGTATAAGTAACATAAATACTTTGCTGTAATAGAGGATAGATTGATACAAGGGTGGGGGTTTGAATTTCTTATTGGGGTAGGATGGTCAGAGAAAGCCTCTTTAAGGTGAAATTGCATCTGAGAACTGTAGGCTGGGAGGGTAGTCCAGATGCTAGGGCAGATTATCAACATTTGCATGTTGCCAGGGGTGGGAAAGACTTTGTTGTGCTATAGGTTCCAGGGTATAAAGGGAGAATGGTGCCAAACAGAATGGCTCCACTTGAGGTTAGCAAGGTTGATGAGTCAAGTCACACAGGGCCTTGTACTCAGCTGTAAGGAGTTGGATGTTCTTATACTGTGATAGGAAGTGACTGAAGGATTTTAAATATTAATGTGATGTCATCCAATTTATATTTCAAAGAGAAAACACTGGCTGTTGTATGGTAAATGGATTATAGGAGGACATGTTGGGGGATCTTCAGCCTTTGTCCAGGAGAGAAGGGGTGGTGTTTTACACTAGTATGATCACAGTGAGAGACAATTGGATTTTTCATATGTCTATAGAATCAGTAAGATGTAATGATGGATTGGATGATGGGCAGAGGGAAATGAATGAATCACTGCTTCTAAATCTCTTGCTGGGTCAAGTAGATAGATGGAGATAGCATTTGGTGAGAGGGAAGAATCAGAGAGGACCATGTCTTCTGAAGCCAGAAAAGTAAATATTTAAATTTTGGACATGTGAACTTTGAGATTCTTATCAGACATTTGTGCCAAAGTGTATTAATTGTTCTCAACTATTTGCTGTCTCTCTGTGTGGGAAGATTATGTTCTCCTGCCCCATTGATATCATGTTTGGCCATATGATCTGCTTTGGTTGATGAAATGTGGGTAGAAGGACATGAAAGCAGCATATCCCAGATGGAGGTTATCCCTTCAGACTTGATTCAGGGATGAAAAACACCCATCCAAACTCTTCAGATGACAAAGAGGCAGCATTTTTTGAGGGTGTAAATAAACCTTTGGTGTAATGTGCTGAGACTTGGGGGTTGTTGGTTACTATATTATAACTTAGCATAAGCCAACTAATTCAATATCTTAGTGGATATGTTGTGTAGATGGTTGGAGATACAAGTTTGAGGTCATATTTTAACATATGGATTTGAAATTCATCAGCAAATAGATATTATATAAAGCCAAGGCATTGGATGAAATCATCTCATAAATGTGTGTACAGGGAAAAATTAATGGGCAAGGAACTCTTTTTAATCAGTTTGAGTTGTTATGATAGAATACCATAGACTAGGTTGCTTATAAACAGAAATTGATTTCTCACAATTCTAGCAGCTGGAAAGTCCAAGGTCAAGGCACCGGCAGATTTGGTGTCTGGTGACACCCCACTTCCTGGATCATAGATGGCTTTTCTTTCAGTGTCCTCACATGGTGGGAGGGATGAGACAACCCTCTGGGGTCTCTTTTACAAGGGCAATATAATCCCCCAGTCATGAGAGCTGCACCCTCATGACCTAATCACCTCTCATAGGCTCCACCTCCAAATACTATCACATCAGGGATTAGCTTTCGACAAGAGTTTTGTGGGTTTTGGGGGGGACACAGACATTCTGTCTGTATCAGGACCTGAGCCCAGGGACATTCCAACATTGGAGTTTGAAAGAAAAGTAGCTGCAAAGAAGACCGAAAAGAACATAATGAAAAAGCAAGAGAGAAGAAGAGGAAGAGTCAGCTGTGTCTAGAGCTGCAAGATTGTTGGAAAGAAAGTGGTTGTTCAGCCTAGATTCTTGGAAGTCATGTCCTTTGTGACCTTGACAAGATCAATTTCTTTTGAGAGGTAGAAGCAGAGTTAGACTGGCATTTACTGAATATGTGATGAAGACTTCCCCTATTTTTATATATCTTTTGGTCATTTCAGTTAGGATTTAGGATATATGAATAGATATCTATGTTCAAGCCTCCACTTAACATTTACCATAAAACAAGGAATTTTAAATGCCTCAACGGGGTAGCCTAAGAACCTTTGGAAGCTTTATCTGTCCATATTCTATATATGTATTTCTCTAAATAAAAATGGTTATTAGTGTGGGATTGCATATTTTTTTCCCTTCAAAAATGTTGTTACTTCCCAGGATGTTAAAGGTGAAATGAGTCTACATTAATTCCCCGGGGTCCACTCCTTTTGTCTGGAAATATTATTGTGGACATTTCCAGACTTTTACTTAAAATAAAACTACAATTTCAGAAAAATCTCATTATGGGGGATATGTCCATCAAACAATTTTCTTGTCACTAAGTACTCCATAAATACACTTAATGGGCAACATTGCAATAGCAGTGGAAAACCTAGCACAAAACTGGTTATTTATGCACTTATCTTGCAAAAAATGTTTTCTATTAGATTTCTCTCTTCTTGAAGAAAGAGCTAATAAAAAATCCCTATTACCATTTGCAGTGCAGTCCTTGCTGATAATATTGTCCCAACCTTGACTATCTCTCTCAATTGGTAAATAAGCCCAAATGGAATTTTCACATCTCCTCTAGTAACATATTCTTTTATGACATTTCTGACAAAAGCTTTGCAGGATTTTGTGTTATGGATTCCTAGTTGAGAAGACAATAGAGGCACAGAAAGCAATAATAAACACACCTCCAGGGGTAGATAATGGCTTTAAAAGTGTGCTGTATTCTTTTGAATAGAGATTATGTGTGTAAATACTGCAGTTCAGAAGGCAGAATCAGAAATAACTGCAACTGAGGACAACACAAGATGATTTTTGTAAACAAACAGAAAACTTAAGATTTTTTTTTTTTCACAGAAGATGAGTATCGCAACAGATAAAAACCTATCATGTAAACACTGAAGGTGCTGGATGAAATAATTCCCCCATATCCTTTCTTCTGAATGTTTCCCAGGGAATTGTAAATTTTATGGGTCATGAAAATTGTCAAAACCAACACCTCAATTATAAAGCAATCTCAGCGGTAGAGGACAGAGTCAAGAGCCCAGAAACATATCAGAAAACTCCATGCAGCAGAGCAAATGTCATGAACATTAGCTATTCATACCACAGGTGTTGATTGCATACCTACTGTGTGACCGTCAGCGTGCTGCAGATGACTAATCAGAGATGGTTTTTTCAAGGATCCTACCATTTAACGGGGACTGGGGGAACAGCTATGTTGATATAATTACAAATATCAACGTGAGCGTAGGTAGTAAATTTAATGAGACAATATCTAGGCAAAAATTTTAGATGTCACTTTAAAGCTATTTTTCCCTGAAACCAATTATATTACTATGTGATAATTTCTATGATAGAGTTGAAGGTAGTCATGCAGTTGTAGAAGAGAGAGTGACAAAAAACATTTGGGACATTTAGAGAGGAGGCTTCATAAAGATGATAGCATTTACAATACAAATGAGGCAAGGGAGGGCATTCTTTGACTTTTTTTTTTTTTTACATAATTTAGGTATAGAAAAATAAAACAAGTCGAACATATTTCACGTCTTCAATTCAATCAGTTTTCGATTTATTTACGTCACCACAGTCAAGATAATGAACATTTTCCTTATCCCCCAGTTTCCTCGTGCCCCTTGGCAGTCCGTCTTTCCTTCTAACCTCCATCCCCAGGCAACCACTGATTTGTTTACTGTCAGTATGGATCAGTTTGCATTTTTCTCGGACTTTATATAAATGGCATCATACAGCATGCACTCAATTTTGCCTTGCTGCTTTCACTCGGCATGATTTTGAGCCTTCTCCATGTTACTGTGCATATGAATACTGTATTCCTTTTTGCAGCTAAGTAGTAAGTGGTCAGTTCATTAGAGATATACCACAATTTCTTTTTCTATTCACCTGTTGGAAGACATTTAGGCTGTTTCCAGTCTTGGGCTAAACTGCTAGGAACATTTGTGTACAGAATTTCCTGTGGGTGTATTTTTTGTTGAAACCAACAACTCATTATTCAAAGTGGCCATATCATTGTTTATTCCCATCAGCAATGTGTGAGTAGTCTAGTTACTCCACATCCTTGCCAACACTTGGTGTTTTCATTGGAATAGGTGCATAGTTATATATTATGTGGTTTTAATTTGCATTTCCCTGACAATTAATGATGTTCTGCCTCTTTTTAAAGTGCTTATTGGTCATTTGTGTATCTTATTTCATTAAATGTCTTTTCAAATCCTTTGCCCGTTTTTGGTGGGGTTTTTTGTTTTCTCAATATTGAGTAGCAGTGTTTCTTTCTGGACTCTGAATAAAAGTCTTTTGACTGACATATGTGTTGTGCATTTTTTGATTCTCATTGAAACCAAGCTGGGAAAAAAGACTTGGGGGGAAATCATGTATCTAGAAATAATTGATTCAAAGTTGGTGGCTATTAAATATCTTCAGAAGATAATATTCCTTAAGGAGAGAAAATAATAAGAGAGAAATTTAATAGGAATTCTGGGTATAGAAACCAAGTAGAAAGCCTCTAAATTCTTGGAGGCAGTTATTCTACTGGAATGTGGATATATTTTATTTTTATGTATTTGTTTTTTTAGATTTTATTTATTTATTTGAGAGAGAGGAAGAGCAGAGAGGGGGTACTGTACAGAGGAAGAGAGACAAGCAGACTCCCTTCTGGGCAGGTAGCCTAACCAACCAACCTGGATTGAGCCCCCAGGACCCCGGGATCATGACCTGAGGTGAAGTCAGATGCTTAACTGACTGAGCCACCCAAGTGCCCCAAAATGTGGATATATTTTAAAAAGGAATTATGAGCATTCAATATACAGAGGAATTTCTTTTTTCACATTAAAGTATATATTCTACTGTGCTCAACCTTATGTAAAATCCTTTTGCCTGTTTTTGACTCCATTGACCCGCCATAGTAACCATGTATGGATAGAAAATGCATCCTTCCTGCAACACTTTATTGTTGATGCTCAATTTGTATACCATAAAGAAATTATACTTTGATAAAGTGAAATTTCATATTATGAAGACTAGAAGAGTAAACAAAAACTGCTTAGAGTGGTTGAAATAGAAAGGGTACAAAGGATAAAAAAAAAAAAAATCATTTTTCCCCTTTGCCCCAAATTCTTTTGTTAAATCCTTTCCCAAGTTTCAACTGACCCAGATTCCTCCTCTTGTCTTTTTTTTTTTTTAACAAGCCTCCTTTTTGTCCCCCTAAGTACACAATAGAAGTGTGTGGGTAAGTGTAATTATCCAATGACTTGGATGAATTAGAAAACTATGGAATGTGGGAGAGTATGTAGACAAAAATATTTATTTTTCCTTCTTCTCCTCAAGACCTGACCTTGTGTGTGTGTGTTAAATACCAGTATAATTGAATCATACAACATGCTTGACATTTCTCTTTTCTGTCTTCCTTACTGACTTAGATTCCATTATTATTAAAAGTAAAATTGATGCCATAAAAGCAAAATTGGGGTTGTATACTTCTGTCCTACTTGCTTGGTCAATTCCCAACATCTTTTACCCAAATTGTCTTTTTTGAACCTATAATAGAGAAGCTGGACTCTGAAGGAGAAAATAACACAACTGGTTTCACTCTAAAATCATGACTGCAAACTGCAAAGTCAGTATTGTTTGGAAATCATACTACATTCCTCTGGTGACTTTTGATAACATACTTTTTGAAGAAAACTATGTGACGTATTTAAGTGTCCCCATTTCTAGTGTCACTCTTCATCTTCCCTCCCTGCCCCCACCAACTTCTTTCCTCTTCTTCCTTTCCTTCTCTCCTTACCCCTTTTCTTCCCTACTCTTTAATTTTCTTTATTCCACAAATGTGATTAATTATCTCTATGCCCCTGGGCATATTACTTCTCTTTGCCTCAGAGTGTTCATTATTAAAACTGGAACGATAAGAGTAACATACTATATAGTGTTACTATGAGGATTTAGTGAGTTAATGCAAGTAAAGTGTTTTAAACAGTACCTAACTTATAATAAATATTCCATAAATATTTAACTACTTTTTTTTTCTTTTCTATGCATGCTCTCTGGATGATATGTAGTTCTATGCATTTAAATACTATATTCAGATAATGTTATGGACTAAATGTTTGTTCCCCCAGATTCATATGTTGACTAACTCCCAGTGTGATGGTATGAGGAGGTGGGGCCTTTGAGAAGTGAAGGGTCTTGAGGGTGAAGCACTAATGAATGGGATTAATGCCCTGATAAAAGGAATCCCAGAGAGCTCTCACTCTCTCCATCATGTGAGGACAAAGTGAAAAGACAGAGGTCTATGAAACAGGAAGTGGGCTCCAAAAGATGCTGTCTCCCAATGTCTTGATCTTGGACTTTCCAGCATCCAGAACTGTGAGAAAAAGTTTGTTGTTATAAGGCACCCAGTATAAGATATTCTGTGATAGCAATCCAAACTGATTAAGATGTATCATATTAATGATGATTCTTGCTCTTATGTCTGTCAATTATAACCAGTCTACTGAGTACTAAATCCATATATACAGCTGCCTGCCTCACATCTCACTTTTCTATCCAATGGGCATCACAAATTTAACATATATACAGAGGAACTCATATGTTCCAAAGTCCTACCACCAAGCAAACAATACTCCTTTTCCCATTTTTCCTGACTTGTAAATGGTGTCTTTACCCATACTGTTCAAATCAGAAATATGAAGATTTTAACATTCCTTTTTCTTTTTTCTCACATATGCAACCCTCAACCCATTGCAAAATCCTCTCAGTTTTCACTCTTGAGTGAAGACAAATTGAAAAAAATAAATCATTGAATCGTTCAGTTTTACCTCAGATTCCCTGCAGTTTTTTTCTTCTGTTAAATTCCACTAAAATTATAATAAATACTATTTATCAAAATAGCATATAGAGAGTGATACCTATAAAAATTTCTACCTATTTATCTACCTTTGAGTATCTATTTAACTATCCTTTGAGTTATGACAGAGTTGGCAGGTATCTATCACAGAGAATATTAGGAATATTGTTTACCCATTTTAACAATGTAGCTTATGGATTGTGCTAGAATTTTCCTTAAAATAAGCAATTTTATAAAACAAAAGACTTATTCTGTTACCTACCCTCCCTGAAAAAACCTTTTATAACTCTTTCCTATTTCCTAACATGCTATCTATATACTGCTGCTAACACTTTAAGTCTGAATAGCTGATTTCATCCTATGTTTTTCTATATTCATCAGGCTTAACCTTGCATGGTTGGTTTGTGAGAGGAAATGGATATTTCTTTTAGATATAAATTGTGTTTTTGTTTTTGTTTTTTTTTTTTTGGTCAGGAAAATAAGTTTGAGGAAAGCAGTTGACAGAACCTTTTGAGCTCAATTGTCCAATTCTTGAAACAGTTTCATATTCATAAAAGATTTGGCTCTAACTTAAAAAGTGGCAAACAGAAACAGTGACAGAAAAATGCTCATCTTAGGATATGCCTGCTCTAAATAGCAAAACAATTATTGTAGAGTAAAAACTTAGTTTAGTCATTATGAAATGCTTTATATTTTCTGTGCTGAGCAACCTTAAAGCCAATGTCTCATGTATAGGGTCACTCAGTGAAATTGGTATTGAATAAAAATGCTGAGTGTTTCCATATACCTTATTTTGTATATTTACATCACAGACAAACTGTGTTTTAACTGAAGAAAAAATATCATAGACTATGAGATAAACCTGAGCTTATCAGCAGTGGTATGTTAACATTATCCTATCAAAATTTTAAAATGCAAACAAAATATAAGTTCAAAGTTAAGACTCACTTTGCTGTTTCTGGATACCTTTGCAGAAAAAAAATGTGCGATATGCTGATAACTAATAATGGTAGAGAAGGCAGTAATCAAAAATAGTCAATAATAAGTAGGACAAAGCTATGGAAAAATTCCTGCGTAACTAAGTTGGTCCCTCTGGGTTCCAAAAGCAATAAAGTAACAGTCTATTTGTGGATAATATTTGCATCCTGTCTGGGTGGATTTTTTGGTTCTGAAGTTATACAAAGCTGACCCTACAAATAACCAAAAATCATTATCATCAGTTGGCAAGGAAATGCATAATCAACATAGTATTTTGAGACCATTGAGGTTATAGGCTGTCAATAGATGTTGTCCCTATTTTCTGCCCAAGTTTGGAGCCAATTTACAGAGAGATACTCAGACTGATGGAAATTTAAGTGTTGGCTTTATTTATTTATTTTGTTCATTTATTTGAGAGAGAGAGAGAGAGTGTGAGCAGAAGTAGGAGCAGAGAGAGAGGGACAAGCAGACTCCATGCTGAGCGAGGAGCTGGAGGCAGAGCTCGATCATGACCTGAGCTGAAATCAAGAGTCAGTTGCTCAACTGAGTCACCCAGATGCCCCTAAGTGTTACCTTTATTATGGATATAATCTGGGTTGGCAGACAAGTCTCACATATGTCACCAAATGGGCTCGCTGATACTTTCTACTCCCCATCCCTCCTGTGCCCTCCTTCTAGAACTTGGGACCTCACATCTGATGGAAAATTTAGATTTCAGAACAGACACATTAACCCAGAACCTGAATGAAAAGAGAAAAAAGTAGCCTGAAGCACCAGTGCTTATGAAGTTTTAATAGACTGACTTCACCCAATTGAGAAATATAAATTAAAGATGTCACTCCTTTATCAGGTAGCTCACTTATTTTCTGTGAGCAGCGGTAAGAAATACAGAAAAGATAGAGTTCATCTTAGCCTCTACTTGGGATTGTGAGGAGTAGGAAGTAAGTGTTGCCCTCATAACAAATAATTTTCCCATATATTTTAAGTCTCAAACTTTTCATTTAAAAACATTATTTGAAACCATGGTATGTGTTTATATTATAATCTCAGTTGCTGAGACACATGCATACACATACTTTGTTATTAAAAAATTTAAAAAGAAAATTAGAAGACAAATATGTTTTAGTTGGCAAAATCCAAAAGAAAAGGTGTATGGGAAATGAAAATTCAAAACACGAAGTAACAAGAATAACTGCTCCATGTGGGTATGTCAGATTTTCGAGAAGAGTCTGGGTCAAATTTTATTCTCCCTACTGGTGTTGGTTCAGTTCAGAAAAATACTTTTTTCCTAACAGGACACATTTTTTGGTTGCAATACATAACAATTAAATGACTTGTCAATAGAAAAGTCACAAACAAGCAATGGCAGTTCATTCTGATGTTATTAATATCTGAATCACTTGATTCTGCAATTTTTGTCAGCCCAAGTGACATAATTGATTGGATCTACTCAATTTTTGGACTGTGCTAACTTGATGACTTAAAAAACTGGGTCTATTATGTTTTCCAACTGCAGTTCCTTTTCATAGAGGTGTTTGTTGAACTAGACGAACTAGACAGCTTCAGCTCCTTTGAGGCAGGATCCTCACCAGTGCAGCAAGTTGTTCAGGGGAAAGAAACTTGTTTGCTTGAGAAATCAAGGGCGGGGGACACAAAAAAGCCATGGCCTGGAGCCAGAAAAAAGTGTCAGGAATCTCATAAGGTAATGGAGACAGACTGTAGCTACAGTCATTAGGGCTTTTTGAATTAAAGGTGTCCTTCCTGCCCAAGGCTGAATTTAATGGGTTCACCTACGCATACATTTGTACTGTCTTGTTTCAGAGAGCCAGAAAATGAATCCTATATGTCAATTGGACCTTTCAGAGAAGTGAATCATTAGTATTAATGATCATGAATGAAATTTGATACAATGATATTGAGTAATGCTTTGGGTTTTCAGAAGCAATTTTTTTTTAATTTTGTTTTATTATGTTATGTTAGTCACCATACAGTACATCATTAGTTTTTGATGTAGTGATCCATGCTTCATTGTTTTTGTATAACACCCAGTGCTCCATGCAGTACGTGCCCTCCTTAATACCCATCACCAGGCTAAACCATCCCCCCACTCCCCTCCCCTCTAACACCCTCAGTTTGTTTCTCAGAGTCCATAGTCTTTCATGCTTCATCTCTCCCTCCGATTCCCCCCCCTTCATTTTTCCCTTCCTTCTTCTAATGTCCTCCATGCTATTCCTTTTGTTCCACAAATAAGTGAAACCATATGATAATTGACTTTCTCTACTTGACTTATTTCACTTAGCATAATCTCCTCCAGTCCCATCCATGCTGATGTAAAAGTTGGGTATTCATCCTTTCTGATGGCTGAGTAATATTCCATTATATATATGGACCATATCTTCTTTATCCATTCATCTGTTGAAGGGCATCTCAGCTCTTTCCACAGTTTGGCTATTGCGGACATTGCTGCTATGAACATCGGGGTGCATATGGCCCTTCTTTTCACTACATCTGTGTCTTTGGGGTAAATACCCAGTAGTGCAATTGCTGGGTCATAGAGTAGCTCTATTTTTAATTTTCTGAGGCACCTCCACACTGGTTTCCAAAGTGACTGTACCAACTTGCATTCCCACCAACAGTGTAAGAGGGTTCCCCTTTCTCCACAACCTCTCCAACATTTGTTGTTTCTCACCTTGTCAATTTTTGCCATTCTAACTGGTGTAAGGTGGTCTCTCAATGTGGTTTTGATTTGAATTTCCCTGATGGCTAAGGATGATGAACATTTTTTCATGTTTCTGTTAGCCATTTGTATGTGTTCTTCAGAGAAGTGTCTGTTCATGTCTTCTGCCCACTTTTTGACTTGATTATTTGTTTTTTGGGTGTTGAGTTTGAGAAATTCTTTATAAATCTTGGATACCAGCCCTTTATCTGTAGTGTCATTTGCAAATACCTTCTCCCATTCTGTGGGTTGCCTCTTTGTTTTGTTGACTGTTTCCTTTGCTGTGCAGAAGCTTTTTATCTTGATGAAGTCCCAAAAGTTCATTTTTGCTTTTGTTTCACTAGCCTTTGGAGATGAATCTTCAAAGAAGTTGCTGTGGCCGATGTCAAAGAAGTTACTGCCTATGTTCTCTTCTGGGATTTTGATGGATTCCTGTCTCACATTGAGGTCTTTCATCCATTTTGAGTTTATCTTTGTGTATGGTGTTAGAGAATGGTGGAGTTTCATTCTTCTGTACATAGATGTCCAATTTTCCCAGTACCATTTACTGAGGAGACTGTCTTTTGTCCATTGCATATTTTTTCCTGCTTTGTCGAAGATTATTTGACCATAGAGTTGAGGGTCCATATCTGGGCTATCTATTCTGTTCCATTGGTCTATATGTCTGTTTTTGTGCCATGCTGTCTTGGTGATCACTGCTTTGTAATATAGCTTGCAATCAGGCAATATGATGCCCCCAGCTTTGTTTTTCTTTTTCAACATTTCCTTGGCGAATTGGGGTCTTTTCTGATTCCATACAAATTTTAGGATTGTTTGTTCCAGCACTTTGAAAAATGTCATTGGAATTTTGATCGGGATGGCATTGAAGGTATAGATTGCTCTGGGTAGCATAGACATTTTAACAAGGTTTATTCTTCTGATCCATGAGCATGGAATATTTTTCCATCTTTTTGTGTCTTCTTCAATTTCTTTCATGAGTGTTCTGTAGTTCCTAGAGTATAGATCCTTTACTTCTTTGGTTAGGTTTATTCTGAGGTATCTTATGGTTTTGGGTGCTATTGTAAATGGAATTGTTTCTCTAATTTCTCTTTCTACAGTTGCATTGTTAGTATATAAGAAGGCAGTTGATTTCTGTGCATTGATTTTGTATCCTGCCACCTTACTGAATTGCTGTATGAGTTCTAGTAATTGGGGCTGGAGTCTTTTGGATTTTCCACATAAAGTATCATATCATCTGCAAAGAGTGAGAGTTTGACTTCTTTGCTGATTTGGATGCCTTTTATTTCTTTTTGTTGTCTGATTGCTATTGCTGGGACTTCTAGTACTATGTTGAACAATAGTGGCGAGAGTGGGCATCCTTGTCATGTTCCTGATCTTAAGGGAAAGGCTCTCAGCTTTTCTCCATTGAGAATGATATTCACTGTGGGTTTTCATAGATGGATTTTGTGAACTTAAGGAATGTTCCCTCTATCTTTATACTCTGAAGAGCTTTAATTGGAAAGGATGCTGTATTTTGTCAAATGCTTTTTCTGCATCAATTGAGAGGACCATATGGTTCTTCTCTCTCCTCTTATTAATGTGTTCTATCACATTGATTGATTTGCAAATGTTGAACCACCCTTGCATCCCGAGGATAAGTCCCACTTGTCGTGGTGGATGATCCTTTTAATATACTGTTGGATCCTATTAGCTAGGATTTTGTTGAGGATTTTGGAATCCATATTCATCAGAGATATCAGTCTGAAATTCTCCTTTTTGATGGGGTCTTTGCATGGTTTGGGGATTAAGGTAATGCTGGCCTCATAGAATGAGTCTGGAAGCTTTCCTTCTGTTTCTATTTTTTGAAACAGCTTCAGGAGAATAGGTGTTATTTCTTCTTTGAAAGTTTGGTAGAATTCCCCAGGGAATCCCTCAGGCCCCAGACTCTTGTATTTTGGGAGGTTTTTGATCACTGCTTCAATTTCATTACTGGTTTTTGGCCTATTCAGGTTGTCAGTTTCTGCCTGTTTCAGTCTTGGGAGTTTATAGGTTTCCAGGAAGGCATCCATTTCATCCAGATTGCTCAGTTTATTGGCATATAGTTGTTGATAATAATTTCTAATAATTGTTTCTATTTCCTTGGTATTAGTCATGATTGCTCCCCTTTCGTTCATAATTTTATTAATTTGGGTCCTTTCTCTTTTCTTTTGGATAAGTCTGGCCAGTGGTTTATCGATCTTATTAATTCTTTCAAAGAACCAGCTTGTAGTTTCGTTGATCTGATCTACTGTGTTTCTGGTTTCTAATTCATTGATTTCTCTGCTCTAATCTTAATTATTTCTCTTCTAATGCATGGCTTAGGCATCGTTTGTTGCTTTTTCTCTAGTTCTTTAAGGTGTAAAGTCAGTGAATTTGGGATTTTTCTATTTTTTTGAGTGAGGCTTGGATGGCTATGTATTTTCCCTTTAGGACCGCCTTTGCAGAATCCCATAGGTTTTGGACCAATGTGTTTTCATTCTCATTGGTCTCAATGAATTGTTTAAGTTCTTCTTTGATTTCCTGGTTGACCCAAACATTCTTAAGCAGAGTGGTCTTTAGCTTCCAAGCTTTTGAATTTCTTCCAAATTTTTTCTTTTGATTGAGTTCCAGTTTTAAAGCATTATGGTCTGAGAATATGCAGGGAATGATCTCAAATCTTTTGGTATCAGTTGAGACCTGATTTGTTACCCAGTATGTGGTCTGTTCTGGAGAAAGTTCCGTGTGCGCTCGAGAAGAATGAGTATTCTGTTGTTTTAGGGTGGAATGTTCTGTATATATCTATGAGGTCCATCTGGTCCAGTGTGTCATTCAGAGCTCTTGTTTATTTGTTGATTTTCTACTTAGATGATCTGTCTGTTGCTGAGAGTGGAGTATTGAGGTCTCCTACAGTTAATCTATTGTTATCAATATGACTCTTTATTTTGGTTAACAGTTGGCTTATGTAGATGGTTGCTCCCATGTTGGGGGCATAGATATTTACAATTGTTAGATCTTCTTGTTGGATAGACCCTTTAAAAATGATATAATGTCCTTCTGTATCTCTAACTACAGTCTTTAGCTTAAAATCTAATTTGTTTGATATAAGAATTGCTACCCCAGCTTTCTTTTCAGGTCTGTTGACATGGAAGATGGATCTCTTTCACTTTCAGTCTGGATGTATCTTTAGGTTCAAAATGAGTCTCTTGTAGACAGCATATGGATGGGTCCTGTCTTTTTATCCAATCTGCAACCCTGTGCCGTTTTATGGGAGCATTTAGGCCATTCACAGTGACAGTGATTATTGAAAGATACAAATTTACTGGCATCATGTTGCCTGTGAAGACCTTGTTTTTATAGATTGTCCCTGTATATTTCTGTTCTATATCACTGTTGGGGTCTTTCTCCTTTTGTAGAACCCCCCGAATATTTCTTATAGGGCCGGCTTAGTGGTCACATGTTCTTTCAGTTTCTGCCGGTCTTGGAAGCTCTGCGTCTCTCCCTCCATTCTAAATGACAGCCTTGCCGGATAAACTATTCTTGGCTGCATGTTCTTCTTGTTTAGTACCCTGAATATGTCTTGCCAGCCCTTTCTGGCTTGCCAGGTCTCTGTGGATAGATCTGATGCTATTCTGATGTTTCTCCCTCTGTACTTAAGGAATCTCTTCCCCCTAACTGCCCTTAAGATGGTTTCCTTGGTTCTAAGATTTGCGAGTTTTACTATTACATGCTGGGGTGTTGGTCTGTTTTTCTTGATCTTGGGAGGGGTCCTCTCTGCCTCTTGGACACGAATGTTTGTTTCATTCCCCAGATTAGGGAAGTTCTCAGCTATGATTTGCTCAAATATATCTTCTAGTTCTCTCTCTCTCTCCACACCCTCAGGGATCCCAGTAATTCTGACATTGGAACATTTCATGGTGTCACTTATTTCTCTGATTCTATTTTCATGGATTCTGAGTTGTTTTTCCCTGGCCTCCTCTTTTCCCTTCTTGTCTCTTAATTTGTTCTTCTGCCTTGCTTACTCTAGCTGTTAGATTATCTAGATTAGATTGGATCTCATTGATAGCATTTTTAAGTTCTGCCAATTCAGCTTTCATTTCTGCCCTTAGAGACTCTATGTTGCCATTAATCGATTTGTACATTCTAGCTATTGTCTTCACAATTGCTACCCTGAGTTCCATCTCTGACATCTTGGTTATAACTGAATCCATTTATAAATCTGTGGCATAAGTCATAGTCTCTGAGTCTTTCCTATTTTGGGGGTTCCTCCTCCTAGTCATTCTGTTGAGGGGTGGTTGAGGGAATGTATAGAGTCCAAATTATTGACCACAACCCAAGGAAGATACACCTGTTTTATAGGGATCTTAGGGTTGCTGGCCTCTTGTTTTCCCAGCCCATCTTCTGGGGGAGGGGCCTGCTGCACTGTTACTCAGGCAACCCTGTTTGGGCAGAGTTGCCCTGCCCCCTGTGGTGGGGGATGGGCTCAGTGGAAACCGGTTTTTTGGGGATTTTGCTCCCTGGTGGCTTTCCCTGGCAGCTTTCTGCATCTCTTCTGAGAGTCAGAACAGAAAAGATCATTTCCAACCCCCTGCCTCAGAGCAGAGAGATTGCAGTCTGTTCTTCAGTGAGATCTCCAGGCCACACTATCTCCGTTTCTGTCTATGTTGCTATAAACTGCAGCATCCTGGGTTGTGTGCCCCTAAGCAGCCCTCCCAGTTCTCCTCTCCAGGTCGGGGCATGTCTCTGCCCTTTGTGCTTCTAAAACTGCCAGCTGCCCCCAGTTCACATGCAGGGACCTGCCACTCTGGGTTTCCCTCTGGGGGGGCTGCCCTAAAATCCTTTTCCTGTTGCTACCAGTCTGCAAGTCTGTGCCCAGTCCCCAGCATGGGAGGCTATTGCTCACTGGCAGTGTAGGATCCCGAGGGCTCAGCTCCCTCCCCCTTCTATTTATCCTCCGATATCTGCCCCCAGAATCATGGCTCCCCACTTCGTACCACAAAACCAAACACCTGTGATATTCTGTTTGTAGAGATCCAGATCAATCTTCTTACATCTCAGGCTGATTTCGTGGGTGTTCAGAGTGGTCTGGTAGATATCCAGCTCAATTCCGGGGACCGGTTGGAATAGGGCCCCCTACTCCTCCGCCATCTTTTCCCTCTCCCTTCAGAAGCAATTTTTAATATTTTTCTTTAACTTTTTACAGTAGCTGGACCAGTGTCTTTATATATATTCAATGAACACATAGGTAAAGAAATGAGTAAATGAATACAAAATAATATCATTATCTTTTCTTGATCTACCCTAATTTCTTTGTTTTTAGTGGGTGTATGAATGAACAATTCCAATCACAAGAGGCCCATCTGTTTTTGAAGATTCCATACAAATACGTATTTTCTCCTGCTGGTTCATTAACTATAGTATCTGCCCCTATAGTCCCAAACCATTTGGCCATGTCCAACTACTTAACTCTTTTGTCAGACTGTGGTTCATTTGCCTCTCACTGCTGAAACATTTAGAGTATCTATTATTTTCAATGTGCAACAGCATGCTTAGTTTAATTCCAAAGATTCCTAGAAGTAGGACTGTGTTTTTGGTTTGGGTGTTTTTCCTGCAAACAAAATCTCTTATCATTATTCATTGCTTTCTTCACTGGGGATCATGGCACAGCTCTGAACAATAACTTGACCAGCCATCATGGAGAATTGAGGGAAGCTTAGTGACAGTATTATGATTTCAAAGCTCAGGAACAAATTCTGAGGATTCTGATCTTAGGTTTGGAGTGCAAGCTATACATTCAAAATGCAAGGGTATATTAGGCCTTGACATCAACTTCCTACTTTGGAGGTAGGTGAGCACCTTTTATTTCTTTTTCTCTTTTTGTTACACAATTACTAAAGTATTTATTATAGAAAATATTTAAAATACAATTAAACCCAAAATTTTGAACTTAGGTATAATTGACTGAGATGTTAATAATGGAACAGTATCACATTAGCTTATTAAAGGTATCTGAATAGATATATAGGCATATAGATACGGATATAGATGTAGAAATAGATATGGCTATATTTTTGAGAAAATATTATCTTGGCAGTGTTTTTGAAGTTTCATATTATCACGCCTCCAGAATATCATTGAATACTGTGATGAAGAGGATCTTTTTATTGAAAGTGATTATAGTAAAATGTTGCCAGATGTACCAGAAAATACAACAATACCAAGTTAATTTAGTTCAGGGATGCCAAAATTTCTCATAGCAGAAAACCCTATTAATTTAAATCACCATATTAATAGGTCAAATTAGAAAATTATCTCAGTAAATCATAAAAAGTCCTTTGAAGAATTTCAATATCCTGTATAAAACTCTTAATAAGGTAATGATAAAACATTAGCTGAAGCCAACAGCCAGTAGGATGCTTAAAGATAAACACTGGAATTAGGGTGGATGCTTACTAGGGGGAAGTTTCAACTTCTTGTCTGTAGGTCCCTAAACTCTATGAATGAGCATCAGAGAGTCTATGTACTAGTGAAAGTAAGGGTATAAGTATTTGTATATTCACACAGTTTTTTAGATTTAGGTTTTTCTGGAGAGCAGGTTCATATTTCTTATCAGATTCTCTAACAGATCCAAAGCCAAAAGTGTTTAAAAGTGAAAGAAAAAAAAAAAGACATAATAGGATATCTTTTATTGCTACCTTTTAAATATTATTCTTTCTGTGAAAGAGCCTTGTAATTAGACAAGAAAATCAAATAGTATGATCTTTGCATATTTCCCTCAGGGAGCTCAGCTTCATTTAAGGATAAAATGAATGGACTATATAAATCTGTCAAGTTTCCATAAATATTCTCTCTCTCATCTGCGCTTTGGATAAAAGTTTGATAGCTGATCATCTGAGATTATCTTCTCTGAAAAGAACATAAAGTGAGACATTCTGAATTCATAAGTGATCGGAGATCCCTTATATTTTAGCAACTATAGGAGCAGGTGCTTAATCAATAGCTTTCCATAAAATATAAAACAACAAAATAAACCAGGACTCTTAGTTGGATTTCTTTCAATAGAGACCAAAAAACAAACAAACAAACAAAAGCCGCCCAAAACCAACAAACAAACAAAACAAAACAAAACCCCACAACATTCCTTTTTTGAGGATTATCTAAAAGTAAGATTGTGTCTTGTATGTTAACTAACTGGAATTGAAATAAAAACTAAAAAAAAAAAAAGAAAGAAAGAAAATAAGATTGTGTCTACATTAGCCATGGAATGTTGACTCTGAAATCATACCAAAGTATATTTTCTCTAATTATTACTGCATGTAAAAAATGATGTATAACAAAAGCAAGTAGATCCCTTCATACTACTACTACTAAAGATAATAATGTTTCCAGTAGTTTCACTCACCATGCGATTAACATTTATTGATTGCCTTCTGTTCTAGGCACTGTGTCAGTGATAAGTAACATTTTAGGTCTGTTTAAATTTACCAGGTACTTTCACATAAACTATCTTTATCAGCTTCAGATGAGATGATTCATTATTGTTGTGATAAACATACATCTCTGCAAAAGAATCCCCATTAATATGAATTAAATAAATTACAAAAAAATTCTTATTTCCTTTACAAAGCTGTTTTCTGGTGAAATGTTGGAATCTTGTCCACATTTCTGCATCTCTTTAGCTCACTTCACGCACTGAGATAATTGCCCTATGCTTGTGGGCCAACCAAGCTTCAGAGAAGACTGTTCTGGGATGGCTGGGTTATATATCCTCATGCATCATTTAATTCTGCATTCCTGGTAGTAAATCTCACTTCAGTCTGTTCATCAGAGAGAAACCCAAAGCATGTATATCTCAAAAATTTCTTTGCTCTACTTTTATTCTAGAAAAATTCCTGAGGCCTTATTCAATCCAGGAAAACCTTTGAGTGTTGGTTTCAGACTTCAGATGATTCTAGGGTTAAATAGGAGGCCCCTGCTCCAGGTCTTTCTAAGATCATCTTTCAAGGGTTGATTCTCTAGTAGTGAGGAAATAAGTCAGTTGGTGTTTTCTATCAGTTGACATATTATTTCTATTTCACCCTGTTAAATCACTCTCTCTACAGGGAAGCCCTCACTCACCCCATCTGCCCTCTTAGAACTCTATTGGACTTAGGGTCCTTTTTGCTTAGGTCATATTTGCTACATTAATTTTACCACCCCAGAGGAATGAAATTATTCTAGTTTTGACTTTCTCTTTATATTGTAAGTATCATTACTTATTGTTTCGGCCACCCTATAATATTGCCACAACATCTGGCTTGCTGTCACCCTTCAAGTGCCATATATCTTTTTTTTTTAAAGATTTTTATTTATTTATTTGAGAGAGAGAGAATGAGAGAGAGCACATGAGAGGGGGGAGGGTCAGAGGAAGAAGCAGACCCCCCGCTGAGCAGGGAGCCCGATGCGGGACTCAATCCCGGGACTCCAGGATCATGACCTGAGCCGAAGGCAGTCGCTTAACCAACTGAGCCACCCAGGCGCCCAAGTGCCATATATCTTAAGGGAGTGTAAGAATTGTTGCCATGTCTCAGAGTGCAGCTATACAATCTATATGTAGTGCAGCTAGCAGCTAGCACTGAATGGCTTGTTTGGAAAGGCCTATCACCCAAACATCAGTCATTGCATGTGGACCACCCTTGAACAAGGTGACTTTCTGTAGCTAGGGCCATCTCTGAAGAGGCTGATAAAGCTCTCAGTAGTTGAGACAATAAAGTAGTTCCTTCAAGTAGGAATCTGAATCCTGCATCTCCATGTCGATGCATTATAATACTATTCTAGGTAAAGACATCTATTATGGTATCATTAATCCACTGGTGGGGAGGAAAAAAATACATGCAAATGAAGACGTAGCTAATCTTCTAAGACTGAATCTGTGTGTTTGTATCTCATGTTTTGTATCCCAGATTCTTAAGTAAATGGTGATGAATGAGTGTATTACTTGGCCTGAGAGTTGTTACCTTTGTTCCGGTCTTGTACAGTTTTCATAGAAGTCCGAAGAAAGATCAGTTCCAATTGATCTAAGAAACATGCTGTTTACAAGGCTGACCAGTAGTTCAATACCCTTATCACTGAATCAATAAAGAATTGATGACACAGATAATTATGAGAACACAATGACCCTGAAGTCAACGCTATAAAATGTGTCAATAATTGAAAAGTTAAGGCAGCAGGGGTCCAGATTTAAAAGGCAGCAAAAGGTAATAATAAATAATAACAATAAGTGAAGGTTGTAAATATATGGCTAATATAAAATATTTAAACATATGTATCAATGTGCCTTTTTTGAGTAAAATTAGATCAAATGAGTAACACGTACCAATCATTTTTTTCTAATATTTAAGGCAATAGAATTCAGACCTGCCTCTGGAGAAATACTTTATGCATTTATTTTCTATATTTCACTAGAGTAAATTATAGCTTTAGCTTTTCACTCAGAGCTCCCATTGGGAACAGTGTGCTTCATAGGAGAAAAAAAATCGGGATGTATTAGGGACAAAGCAAGAGGATGAAAACAAGGTCTGACAGTACAGCAAGCCAGATCCCTGCCAGCATCAATGGTACCCACCCCGGAGCCCTTTCTCAGGCAAGGCTCCTACAGAGGAACATCTCCAAGGGAGGTTTGGGGAGTCTGCCCATTGCTTTCAGGAAGCCTGCAGCTTCTTTGTGCAATCTAAATAAAACTAAGACTATCTAATTATGTAGTCAAATGTTTTGGTTAAATGCCACACTCCTTGTTCTAATTATCACCTATCTCAAAGGGGAGAGCTTCACTTTACAAAGAACAGGGAGAACAAGGTTAACTTACCCTCCTAAACCTCTTCATAGATGAGAAAACATACAGCTGGAGTCTGCACCTCAGAAACTGGCACTTAACTGCAGTGTTCACCAATGTAATTTGTTGCTTTTCTTAATCTAAATTCACTCAAAACTAACAAATGCACTCAGAAAAAAGGAAAACATGTAGTCACAAAAATGTAGATGCTCCGTATGCTAGAAGTTTGAGTTCATGGACTTAAGCTACCTAGAAAGAAATTGTTAGTGAATCCCAAATTGGTCAGAGATTAAATATGAAAATTAAAAAAAAAATTGAAAAACTGCTTAATCCCTAATTAAATTATTTCTTATATGTCCTGATACAAATTAAGGCAGTAACACTTTAATGACTGCCTCTCACATGCTAATAAACATTACAGCTTCTATGAATAGATCCAAGGGCAGGCTGTATTTTTAATTCCAACCTTCAGCTAAGTAGCAGCTTAAATGCTTTCCTGCATTGTAATGATCTCCAATTCTTAAAAGTATTCACTTGACCGCCAGCATGATTTTCACAAAGCTTATCTTATATTCTAATTTGGCTGGGAGCAATAGGTTTCTTGTTTGAGTAGATTCTCCACCTTATCCTCATTTTTATTTTTTCTTATGTAAACCTTCTTCAGCTTTGAATTGGTTAAAATGTTTTCCTGAGACATCCCCTGATGTTCTGCTTTAGGAGTCCTTATGACCTCTCCTGTACCAATGCATTGTAAGTGTGGTTAGATTTTTGCCTTTTCTGAAAATAGATAATTACATCAATGTGCTATTTTCATATATAATTATATGCTGTTAATATCCATTATTGTACCCCAGAGCCTATCTATCCTCAAGAATTCTACAAATCGACTTCTCTCAACACAACAGGCTTTGCTCACATACATCCAAGTGCCTACAAAATAAGTCACTTTAATGTCCCCCCATCACCGCCAACTCACCATATTTGGAATCATCGTTCGATTTCTTCATGTCATTAAATGTTGCGATAATAATTACAGATTGTTTCATTTCTTTCAACTTCCATATCTCAATCTATGCCAAATCATGTCTGTTCTGCTGTGTTCTTGCCAATCAAGTGACCTTGATTGGCAAGAACACAATTCAAAGCAGAGAAAGACAATAGGGAAAGTAGGTAGGTCCATCAGAATACAAACAATGAGGGGTGAGAGGGAGGCCTAAGAGATAGGAATGTGGTTTTCCAGAGTGGTGGCAGAAAAGAAGCATGAATCCATGCAGGCATCAGCAAAAACTTGCTGGAGAATCATATGGAGATGCCAAAGATAAAGATAGTACTTGGCTGATAAAAAATGCAAAAAACGATGCATAGAGACTTCTTTCTAAAGAATACAATATGAGAAGTGGGGGAGAGTGGTTTTATAGTGAAGTAACCTGATAAGCAAACGCTATGTTAGCCAGATGCTGAAGGTCAACAATGGTGATAAGTCATTTTGATTTTATGTACCTTGATATTTGTGCTTTTTCTGCTCAGAACTCTTAACCCCCATCTAACCATGAGAAAAACATCACACAAACCCATATTGAAGAACATTCTCCAAAAATGCATGACTAGTACTCCTCAAAACTTTCAAGGTCATCAAAAATAAAGAAAGACTGAGAAACTATCACAGGTAAAGGATCGGAAGGAGATGTGAAGACCAAATATAATGTGGTATCCTGGACGGAATCTTAGAACAGAGAAAGAACATTAGACAAAGGCTAAGGAAATCAATGTGAATAAATTATAGGCTGTAGTTAATAATAGTATGTCAATATTTCTTCATTAGTTATGATAAATGTATTAAGGGAAAAATGAATGTAAAAATACAGAAACGCTCTGTAATATTATTGCAACTTTTCTGTCAATCTTAAATTATTCCAAAATTTTGAAAAAAATTAAAAATTACATTGAGATGAAAAATGCAGAGGAAATTGAGAAAAATATTCAAATAGATATCACATGCACAAATCACAGAATAAAGATAAGAACATTGGGCTGGATGTTGGGGCAACTGCAAAAACTTGAGCCAGGGTTTTGGCTGGAGGACAGGAACTTTTTTCTGTAATGGGCCAGATAATACTTTCAGCTTTGCAGGCCATACAGTGTCTGTCGCATCTATGGAACTCTGCCATTATTAACATAATAGTAACCCTACACAATTCATAAACAAATAGGCATAATTGTTTAATAAAACTTTACGAAAGCAAGAAGTGGGCTGGATTTTACCACTGGGTTGTAGTTTATAGCCCCTGGTCTATAAGGCAAAGATAATTAAGGGAATTGAGATAGTAATAGAGAAAACAGGACAAGAACTTTGTTGCTGGAACTGGAATTTAAAACAGGGCTTGATTAAATGAACACATGATCCTAATTACCTGAGCAGTGGTACAAATCAGAGTGATTTAAGAAACTGCCTTTATTGTGGGTTGTCAGAGTTACTGAATCCAACTCTTTAAGTTCCCTTGACTAAATACGTGATCTGCTCCAGAGGCTAAACCAAGAGAAATAAAAGGTGCAGAGCCTGGGACCATTCTCTCTGACCAGTAGCTAGAAAGCAGATTGTTCTATTCAGCTGACCAGGCTCAGTCACACATTCAGTCTGTAGTCAACCACATTGATAAAACACCATTATTTTCTACAAAATCCTTTAGGCTTATTACTCAGGAATCACAACCTTTTCTTTCCCGAAGGACACACGGCAGACAAGTGTTTATCCTGTTTCCTTCTACAATTTAAGCATCTAAGAATGGGTCAGTGCTCTCTCAGAGATTTAGTTGGTCTTTTGCACATTTTGTCTGAAAATGAAGGATTCATATATTAAAAGCATCAACTTTTGTTTGGATTCCACAATCTAGAAAAAATAATGGACATAAACATTCTTCCTATATTTTCTAGAAGTTTGACATCCTTCAAGGCCGAGGTGGATGGAATTGAATGAGACCTGACAAAGATCAGAGAATGTTATTTCAAGGAAATAAAACAAATTGATAGAAGGTCAATGTGTTGTCAGAATCCAGATAAATTCAGCCTGAACCCACAGTTTAGGATCTGTTGTTCTGATTATTTTACCTAACAAGTTTTTAAAATTTTTATGCCCCTGGTTTGCTTTTCATTTGTCCTTTTTGTTGTCTCACACTCTCCTTTAAGGGCATTTTTAGACCTCTCCCCTCATGAGTTTATCTGAGAAAACAGACAATTGTTATTTAGTATTACAAGACTTTACTGTAAGGGAGGGTTACTCATTTGGTTTATGATCAGGAACTCTTTTTATTCCTCAAATGTCTTAAGGTTAAAATGGGAAAAGCTTACCGTGGTGGAAGGGTGGAGGGCTCAAAATAAAATGTATCTGGAAGAAGAAAAGGTTACTAAATCCTAGACAATATCAAGAAGTGGGTCATAGAACTTTCAGTGGGGTCAGCAATCCCCCAGGGTATCTGCAAAACACTGGTGGAAACTTTCTAAAGAAAAGTTCTACACTGGAGTTTGGACTGCATTGTCAGGAACTCACATTTTAATATCTATCGCTATAAATTCATTGGCCAGTGTTATGGGGATGTGGGTGCTAATTACAGTTTAATTTCCAAGAGGCTGAGTATCCTTGTATAAACCAATTTACACTTTTTAGAGTTCACTTTCTTTATGAATAGATTTAAAGGTTTGAACTATATCAGTGATTTCCAATTTGACAGCATACCAGTATTAGCTAATATTGTATCAGGGTGTCAACAACAGAAATCAAAACTTCAGCAAAAAAATAGGAATTACTGGGTGAGTATTAGAGTTGATCAGCACTGATGGAATAGACACACAAACAAACAGCAGGAGGCTCATGAATAAGAGCAGCTCTGAGATTCTCACTAGTTGGAGTTTATGGATCTTTTTTCTCCAACACACTGCAAATAGGATGACATCCTCAGGCATCTTCGGTCTTTGGTTTATTCCATGCAGACTTCAAATTCTAGAGAACATGAATCTAAATGGTCCCAGTGGGTCACTAGTCTACCATTAATTGAGTTAGCTATGACCAAAGGTATGGGATCATGTAGCATAGACATAGCCATGGGGAGTCCATTATATGAACCCAAATAAACTATTCTTCCCTACACTCAAAGATTCTCAAATGGACATGATTCTAGTATGATCCATCTATCACCGTGTACAGCCATACGTGCACTCATCCTTTCCAACAGGAGACAAGCCATTTTTACTTCCAGTTTCTGCATTCACATTTGGTGTTCTGTGGTCTTTGTTTTCATGTACATTGCTGATAAACCCTTTCAGATCTGTCTCCTTTTCACCCTTTTCAACACCAATGCGATTTTAATTCATGTATTTTATTTGTCTTTTTACACAAACACATATGCTCTCATGGTGACCATAACCCCCAGCTTCACTGACCTATGTGTAATGCATCTTCTTTGTTGGAGATTATTTAGGATTAGACCTATATTTTAAGTGTGGCTAGTGAATTTTGAGAAGAAAAGTCCCAGAGGTTCCTTTGAAAAATATCCTGGCTTTAGATAACATGGGGCAAGTAATGGTATCTTTTACTATGAGTGATTCAATGCCTAGATGTGAGGTCCAATCTGCTAAAAGCCATTGGCTACCACCTGAGTAGAAAGCTATTGTAGAGAGGAGAGAGAAGCACTAGTTGGTTGCCAAGGGAAATGAAACAAAGCTTGCTCTACTTTATATTTTCCATTATGTGATTTACTTAAAAACATTTTATGTTACTTGCAGCTGAAGAGATCCTAATTTGTACTCTATTTTCGGACTCTAAAATATTTTAGTAATGCTATTCTTCCTCTATCTCTGTCTTGATCAAATTTAAGTTTTCTGTATCTATGAGGAAAATAATATTTTTGCCTTTACTAATACACCCTACAGATGATAGGGGAATGCAAGAAACATGCATATTAAAATGTATAATCTGTTTTTTATGGCAACTCTGAAATTCCAGTGTCCTTGAATTTGCAACTGAGGTATGGACGTGACTTACTACCTCCACTATGCTTTCTGTATTCCATATGGATTCACTTGGCAACTTTATTTGCATGGAGAAGTAAGGGAAGTTCTCAATATGAAGAAAATGAAGTCTTGACCTTTGAGATGGTAGAACAGGAGGCAGCCAATAAGAATCATTATTCTGGATGGTCAGATTCATATCTCAGCAAATATTCTTTTGTCATAATTTCTCTATTTATGTTAGGAATTACATAAAGCTAAGTCACACTTACAGTTTCTCCAGTTCAGAGAAACCAGGGTTCTTTTGCATAGTAAAGTATCTAGTCTGGTACAACCCAAGAAATTTAAAATTTTCAAGGTGGGCTATCAGCTGTAATCCTGATAGACACCTCTACCACTGCTCCTTTGTTCATGGCACTGGGTTTATCTCTATGGGATAGAAATAGATTATCTCTACGAGAGAAACAGCATCCTATCATCCAAATGTATTGTCCCCCAGCTTCCAATAGGCTTTTCTATTATTTCGAGAACCAGTTGCTTACAGCTGATGGATAGGAAATAAGACCAGTGAATTTCACAAGCAACAACCCCTCGTTTATGTCCTTTATTTTGAATTGGTTTCTTGGTTGGATGCAGAGTATAAAGCATTGAGTAATTTCATGGATGAATGATATTGACAGCGGCAGGGAAAGTAACTTCAAATCTGGATTAGGTGTCTATTTGGTGAGGACAAATCTTTGCCCCTTTCATGACAGAAAGGGTCACATATAATCAACCTACTACCAGAGGGCTGTCTGGGCCCCTAATGCATGGTGTCATATTATGGGTTTGGAATTGGTCTCAGCAAGAGGGATGACCAAGCCAAGCCTGTTGAGATGAAATTCCATATGGTTAAACCTACAGAAATCCCATTTCTGCCCCTTTACCCACTTTGTTTCTTGGGCTTATTTTATCAACACTGGCCTGGTTGGGAAAGGAGGCTATTGGACATCCAGAGTCTCATCCTGTCCTTCTGAATTGGAGAGGCTGTTTTGCAATGGTAGCCTTTTGGTGAGGGAAACAAATATTTTCAGACTCTTTTCAGTACTTTTCAAGACATCTTCAGTGAAAAACTTTTGTTTTCAAATCTTATCATCACAAGCCAATAGTTTTGTAGCATTGCTTTAAGTCCATTCTTAGATCCTTAGAAACGTGCTCTTTCACCAAAACTCCTTTTCACAAAATCCTTTAATATTGCTATTCAAAGTCCTTTATTAGATATCTGACTGAACTATCAGTCACTGTCTAAGAATCATTATATATCTTGACCTGGGGCTACCTCTCCCTTCCAGGTAAAGTGAAAAACAAGGTACAGTTTTTGAAGATCTGCCAATGGGAAGACTTTTTTTTCTCCTTTATCTGATAATCCTTGAGAAGGGTTTTAAAACTACTGCAAAACACATATGGCTGGTGTTGCCATACTGTGTGATGCCATCTCTAAATCAGGCTCAAATATTTAACCATTTTCAACTGGTCATTATATCATGAAGTCACAGTATAATGAATATGAAGTGCTGGCATTGTGTTTATAACTGTTTGTGTCTTTATGTTCTTTTTGGAGATACTTCTTGATGGAATGTTTTTGGGTGTGCTTACCCAGAAGTTTCAGAAAACATCTGGTCCGTGCTGCCATTTAGGTCCACTGGTCATATGCTCCCTTACAACCAGGAGCTCTTTCTTAAAAACAACAACAACAACAACAACAACAACAACACCTCCTTGTTAAATTAATCCTGACCTCAGTGTTCTCAGTTTCACTACTGTGCTATATGTTTGGATCAGGTGCCATATAATATTCTAGTCTTTTGCAGATACATTAAATATCAAAGGTAACAAAGTACTTGGAGCAGAAACACCAGATCATTAGCCTATCTTAGGTATATTAGTTAACTAGTTCTACATTTAAAAAATTACCCTAAAACTTAGTGGATTAAAACAACAAACACTTACCTCACAGTTTCTGTGGGTCAGGAACCCAGAAACAGCTTAACTGTGTCTGTTAGTTCAATGCCTTTTGAACAACCAAGCTGTTGTTCAGGGCTACAGTCTCATCTGAAGGCTTGATGGAGGGAAAATCTGTATCTGCTTCCGTGTTCACTCAAATAGCTGTTGGTAAGCATCAGTTTCCTGGGAGCTATTGGACTACAGATATTAGTTATTTTTGGATGTTGGCCAGAAGCCTCTTTTAGTTCCTTGACACATGGATCTCTTCAAAGATCAGTCTGTAACAGTGTATCTGACTTTATGAGAGTGAAAAGCTGAGAGAGGTAGAAGGAAGCCAGAAATGTTCCTGGTAACTTAATCATGGGAGTGATATTCCTTCAATTTTGCAATATTCCATTTGTTAGAAGCACATTGCTAGATCCAGTCCACACTCAAGAGGATGGGATTAAAAAGGACTTAATCACCAGGAGGCAGGGATCGTTGGGAATCATCCTAGAAGCTGTCAACCATGGATGACCTCCATTAAATCATAAAATATTTTTTTCATCTGACAAGTGGAAGAAGAGCATCCAAATATGGTTATCATCCATCTAAGCACAAGAGATATTAAATGTTCTTTTTCATCAAAGAAGACATAGGCTGTGTCTTTCCTTTGTAGTGCATATCTCAGACCAGCCTAGATCAATATATCTCCAGGAACTTCACTGAGGTGTCTGTGTCTTACATTTATTGTGAGATTTTACTCCTGTCAATTATCATCCATGTATTTTTGAAAAGCCTGTAAGGAATTTACTACTCATGCTTACTTAGTTCTGTCAGACTTTCATCATTAACATAATAAACTAGTCCAATGTCTTGAAAGGCTCCAAGGGATTAGTTTCTATAGCTTAGATTGTGGCAGTAATCCATGTGGCAGAAACTTATTGGCATAGAGTGCCCACACAGGTGAGACAGCTTAGCTTTGTGTGGTCTCTATCATTGGAAAAAAGAAAAATGTGTTTGCTAAGTCAATAACTGTACATTAAGTACCAAGGGCCATATGTGGAGCCAGAGTTACAATTAAAGTCAGCCCCTGCTTAAGTGAATGATAAGAAAATGGATTATCTTAGACTGATCAAACTCCCTTTTGGGCCATATGTGGAGCCAGAGTTACAATTAAAGTCAGCCCCTGCTTAAGTGAATGATAAGAAAATGTATTATCGGGTGCCTGGGTGGCTCAGTTGGTTAAGCGACTGCCTTCGGCTCAGGTCATGATCCTGGAGTCCCAGGATCGAGTCCCGCATCGGGCTCCCTGCTCAGCAAGGAGTCTGCCTCTCCCTCTGACCCTCCTCCCTCTCATGCTCTCTGTATCTCATTCTCTCTGTTCTCAAATAAATAAATAAAATCTTTTAAAAAAATGTATTATCTTAGACCGATCAGACTCCCTTTTGAGACTCCCTCATTGCTGATGAAGAAAGGAGGAAAGGCAAAGCACTTTTGAAAGATTCCCTTGAAAAGGGGGGAAAAAGTCTACTGGATTTTCCTAGTGTATAAGAATGAGGCAGTGTATGGACAAAGTGTTTTTGGTATAGAATTTATGGTATAGAATTTATGGTATAAATTTATGGTATAGAATTCATAAAACTTATTCCTCCTAATGTTTTTAAATTCTTTTCTCTGCTTTTGGCCTTTCAGGGTCAGTTAGCCTTAGCCATGACTGGTTCAGATTTGTCTAGTCAATCTAGCATGGAACTGTAGCTGCTTGTTGAACTCAGAATATAGTATCTCAGTTGAGTTGTTGTATCCATTGCAATATATCCTGTCTGATCTAAATTTCAGGTTTTTTCTTCTTAGTTAAGTACCTTCAAATTGTCTGCAGAGGTTTAATCATATATGAGAAAAATTACATTTTCTTATGGATTATTATTCACTTACGGCAAGAAAACTCAATATAAGATTGCAAGAAGATGCCATGTAAAGATTTTTGTAGGGGAGTTGCAGTTAATATTGCTGCATAAAGAAACACTACAAGGTATAGTGACATAAAACAACCACTTTATTATACAAATTCTATGGGTTAGAAATTTGTAAAAGTCATGCTGAAGGCAGACTATCTCTATTTTCTGAGCTCTGAAGCTTCAGAAGGACAGACTTCAAAGGCTGACTATGATTTAAATATGGGAGCTGGAATCATCTGGATGCATCTTCACTCACCTCTCAGGGGGTTGATGATAGTTGTGGACCACAACCTCTACACAAGGCCATTCCATATGATCTCTCCACTTTGTCCAGTTGGGGCTTCCTTGTGATATGGTAGCAGGTCCCAAAAACAAGTATCTTGAGAGAGAGGATGTGGAAGCTGCAACTTTCCCCAGGCTGAGGCTCTGAAACTAGCATAGTGTGAATTCTATCATATTCAAGTCAAGTATTCTCAGGGTCCAGATTTGGTGGGAGGGGATATGGACCCTATGTCTCAATGGTAGGAATGTCAAAGAATTTGAGGGTCATATTTTCAAGCTGTTACTGGAAGAATATGAGACTTCAAATTTTCTGGCCCATTTCTTACTGCAATTTTACTTATTTTTAAGGATCCAGATCTTTTCTCATAAATGCCCTAATGTTTATATAAGAATCTCAGAGGATTTAATTTTTACAGCATTAGCACAACAGTTGTACTGAGTAAAACTGTTTATTCAGCTGAGTCACATAAATTCCTTGAGTTTTCTTCATCTTGAGCTAAGAGTTTTTGGATGTGACTTCATCAATTTCTTATTTTAAGTTATCTACCGTTACCTCAAGAAATCTGAGCAATTCTGTTTTCTACTTCTCATCACCCCTTAGTCAGGGAGCAGGATTCAAATTTAAAATAATCTAGAATCTGAAATGCAAAATCACAGTAGGAAAGGACAGATTATACCGGTTTTAAGATATTCCAGAGACTTGCTAATCCATATCATAAAAATCTGAGGAAGATATTTTCAATTGTTCTAACACCTACATGTTTCTGCAAAGCTTCCCTCTTTGTCCCTCTAGTCACAAGTGAACAGAGGAGATAATGATTGACTGGTACCTAACTCAACCACTTACACTAATGTGCCTAATATCAACATCTTTCATTTAAGTTATTCAAAATTGGTTTGATTGGAACCCGCAGAAACTGATGCTGACTACTTTAGGTAAGAGAGAATTTATGCTTTGTCACTGGAAGAGTTCATGAAATCAGAGGTATGATATGGCAGGATCTTATGCATCTCTGGGCTCATCAGCAGTGGAAGTGTCTATATTTCTTCTTCTGAGGGGGCTGCCATTCAGCTGACTCAGCTCCAGATACATCCAGTGGTCAAAATTCCTAAACACTACTAGGTGTGTGTATTACATAAAATTGCCCAGGGCGGGGCGCCTGGGTGGCTCAGTTGGTTAAGTGACTGCCTTCAGCTCAGGTCATGATCTTGGAGTCCCAGGATCGAGTCCCGCATGGGGCTCCCTGCTCAGCAGGGAGTCTGCTTCTCCCTCTGACCCTCCACCCTCTCATGCTCTCTCTCTATCATTCTCTCTCTCTTAATAAATAAATAAAAATCTTAAAAAAAAATTGTCCAGGGCATCATTTTATTTTCAGAGGGAAATTCTCTTTTCCTCCCTTATTCTAAGCATGAAAAATTGCTATGGGGGCACACGAGAATAGAAATAAAGCAAGTTTTGCTTGTGTCAGGAGGCAAACTTCCCTTTGGAGTTCAAAGAGCAGGAGCAGATATCAGGCAAGGGTCCTCCTCCAGGAAAGTGGAAGACTACCAGCCCTAAGTTTAGCATAGCCACTATCATATTTCTGCCCAATTCAGACTTGGGCTGAATCCAAAGTCTCCTTCTCTAATTGAAAAGTTCTGCTGTGGTTCTCTATGTTCTTTTATCTGCTTATCATTGGCTATTCCCTAGTACGTAGACTTTTCCAGCTACTGCTGGATTGTTTATAGAACTACCTCTAGGTTAGAGTTGGACATTCTCAGTGAAAAACACAAATGGATTAATGGGGATAGGAAATTCAGAGAAATTAATTGCTGGATCATAATGGGGCTTTTGGTTTATTTTATTCTCTGTTTGTTGTAGCAGCCTACAATTAGGGGTTCTTTTAATACCTGGTTGTATTTCCTGCATCCAGTTTCTGCCTCAGCACAGTATCCTCCATGTGTAATGGGTCAGCCAACCTAAGGACGACTGGAAGACAAAATACTGACCTATTTATTGATAGGCAAATTTAATTAGTTCAGACTCTTATTTCTATAGTCAGTTCATTCTTTATCTTTTGTTTTTGTTTTAAAGAAAGGCAGACTGCCACGTGCAGCGCCTCATTTGGATGTGTCTGGAGTCTTGGAAGCTTGATTACCCTATATTCTCCTACAAATGGATCTTGAGAGATTGGAGGTTCTAGCTGCTACTCCTATACCCTTGACCAAAGAATGGTCCTCATCTATTGGGGAAGGTCATCCTCCCTGACCGAGTGCACAGGCAGCTTGAGGAGGGAGGCACATGAGTGGTAAGGGAAGAAAGGGACACCCACCTAGCCAACCAGATCAGCCAGATCAACCCTGGAGATCAATAGGGTGACAGATGTCGCAGCCAGATTGTCTTCTCATCCTATTTTGTTTTTTGTTTTTTAAATCAAAATTACTAGATAAACATTAAATGCTTTTCCTTTTCCTTTTTTTTCTGAATTATATTATTCTCTTGATCATTGTTAGGTCATTCTTCAGCTCACAATGATTGGCTTCATGATTTTGTTTTTAACCATTTGTTTCTGTTTCTATTTTGAACATTTCTTTAGGAAGATCAATTGTTCATATTTTATACCTTTGTTCACTGTTCACTGTGTCCTGATCAAGTTTCATGAATTATTTTACTGACTGTACTGTAATATTTTAAAACTGTATTGACTATTAATTTTTTTACATTCCCTGATTTACACACTATGTTATATTCTGTAGTCTTATCATCTATTTTTTTCCAAATTTTCTTAAAGTCAGAATTTGAGTAAGATTACAAAGTAGATAATCTATAAACTTCATTTTTATTTCCTCAAGCATATTTTTGTTTTAAAAATGTATCCTTGCCTGGGGTGCCTGGATGGCTGAGTTGCTTAAGCATCCCACTCTTGATTCCTGCACAAGTCATGATCTCAGGGTCCTGGGATTGAGCCCCGTGTCTGGCTCCTCACTCAGCAGGGAGTCTGCTGGATATTCTCTCTCTGCCCCTCCCCCCCTAAAATAAATAAATAAATCTTTTAAGAAATGTATTTTGTCTTTTGTCTATGTGATTGATTTTTTTGTTTGTTGCAAAATATTTTAGCAGACCACTCATCGGTATCTTTTTTTCTGTTACGTTTTCTTTGAATAAAGACCATTTTCGTGACTGGCATGGTCTTCCCAAATAGAATGGACTGACTTTTATTTTATCTACTGTTTTTCCTCCCAGATGCTCTTGGAATCCTACTCTCTGTTGTTAAATGGAAGGCTTTGTAGATAAAATTTTGCATTACCAGTGTGTTGATATGTCACTCTATTTGGAGTGAAATGGGATGGGTTGGAAGGAAGCCCAAGTACTGAGTTCTACTTCAAAAATAATTCATTTTTGACAAATTTTCTTTTCTCTTCCATGTCATTCTTCTACTCAATGCACATACTCAATTTCTGTTTGTATAGGCTTCAAACTCCTGGCATCAGCTGTAGCTATGTTATTTTTTCTTGTATCCCTGCCCACTATAGCTGAGAAGAACCTGGCTATACTAGGGAGAAGCAGTCTGCTGGCCCATTGCTGCAATCTCACTTGCCCATTGCCAGTTTGGAGCGGCTGGTTTGATTCTCACTTGATCCCAGACAGACAAAAAAACCTCAATGTTTTAAGCTCTTCATTTCTTTCACGATCCTCCCTCTTCTTTACATCCCTTTGACCTCCCGATTTTAAAATCTTTCTGGGTTCCTTTCTGGATCATTTCTTGCAACATTACAGTCCTTTTTTTCTCTCAGGAAAACAAATTTTTTCTTTTTGAGATTTATTATCCAGCCTCTCTTCTAATATGGTCTCATATATGCTATATGCAATAACAATTCTTTGACATCTATGGCACATTGATGGCACCATTTCCTGGTTCTCTGTTTATTATGCATTTTCTCTTTGCTTATGTTCCTTTGTTGGTCTTAGCATCTATAATAGCATCTATAATGTGCTCAAGTTTTCATCTTTTACAGAGGTTTCCTGTCTTTCATTTCTTATTGTCTCCTTGCATAATTGCTAATTCTCACAGGGGGAAAAAAAGAAAGAAAAAAATGCATAGAGTTTGTGAGGTTTGCTTCTGGCCATCATGTTAGAGCAAGCAACCAGATCTAATCTTCATAATTTGTAGCCAACATTCCCCTTGAGCCTTAGTCAGTCTCTGGAACAAGCCTACATGTTCAGAGATTTATTCTAACACCCACAATCTTATGTCCCATTTCCCCTAGCCATATCTTCTAGGAGTAAGCAGCCACACCAAAGTGTTACTAGAAGAAGCATTTAGTTTTATAGAGGGTAGTTAAATTTTAAATGACAAATGAAGTAGATCTTAAAAGTATTTAAAAAGTGCTAAAGAAATGCCAGTATATTTAAACTGTGCAGAAAAAAAAAAAAGAAAATCTATGTATTGGATTTTCAGTACAAGTGGTTTAAATGTCAGAAAAAAAGAAAAAAAAAATGATGGCCCTATCCCATTCTCATGGCCCATTCTCTTGTAGGGAATCTTGTCTGCCATCCCTATGGCTCTTTAGCTTATATCTTGTTGCCTATTCTGGGAGGGTCTATCCTCTTCACTCCAATATTCTCCTGTTGTCTAGCTTGACTCCACAGAACTAGCTCTTACTTTGGGATATGAAAATTACATTGACAAATATCTTTTTAAGATAAAAATCAAATTCATTATCTACCTACCTCAACTTATCTAATGATTCAAATATTAATAGATCAACATGTATTTACCGAGTATTTTTAATATTTCAATAATTTTCTTAGGTATTTTGAGGATTAAATTTATCCTACCATATTAGCTTGCTAGCACTGCTATAACAAAGCAGTATAGACTGAGAGGCATAAACAACAGAAATTTATTTTTTTTATAATTCTGGAGGCTAGAAGCTCAAGACCAAGGTGTTGTTAGGGTTAATTCTCTCTGAGAGTCCAGGAGAAAAGATTCTGTTCCAGTTCTTTCTCTTTGTTTCTTAGATGGTCATCTTTTCCCCATGTCTTCACAGTGTCTTCCTTCTGTCCATGTATGTCCATGTCCAAATTTTCCTCTTCTTATATGGACACTAGTCATATTGGATTAGGGCCCAGCCATATGACCTCATTTTAACTTTAATATTGAGATTTAATCACCTCTATAAAGACCCTATCTACAAATATAGTCAAATTCTTAGGTACTAGGGATTAAGAATTTGGCATATGAAATTTGAAGGGGATACAATTCAGCTCATAGCATGCTGCATATTAATTATTTTATACCAGAAAAGACATATAGTATATTGATTAAGAGCAAAGACTGTGGAACCCTTGTGCCAATATTTGGATCCTGGATCTGACTCTGCTTTCTAGCTGGGTACTCAGAGCAAGTTTTCCATGCTTCAGGGTCTATATCTATGAATTCAGGGTAGTTAATTCATAGGCTTGTTTTAAGATTAATGGGTTAATATATGCAAAATGCTTAGAAAATACATAGAGTACATATTCAATATGTTTTAGATTTGTCTTTATAGTTAAATAAAGAGGAGGAGATATGGCATATGATATATATAGCCATCATGATGACTAAATCAAATACCTGATGGAGTACTGGTTACATCAGCTTGCTATTAAAATTATTTTGACAAAAATAACCATCTGAAAAAGATATATATGTGTAAGCAGAGCCATTCTAATCAGTTGTTAGTCAAAATCACTTAAACTCACTAACCAGGTTCTAGTTATGGTAAGATAGAGTACTTCCTCTGTCTCTCCCACTGGTAGAACTATAAGCCTGAACAGAACTCATGGGAAAGCTATTAGAGGACTCTGAGAAATAATTAGTAGCAGGCAGATTGGGGAAGAAGGACAGAATTTGAAGTACCACATAGAAGTGATGGCTTTATCTTGTTCCCCACTTTGGTATTCACCTGCCCAGACTTACGGTTGGCCCAAATCTGGAAGTGAATGTTGTTGAGAGCACTCCAGACGATTCCCTCTAGTTCTGACTTGAGGAACAGTCTAGGGGTCTCCTAATATTCAGAGACAGTGGGGGAAATACCCATATTTTCTTTTCTTCTTTTTTTTTTCTTTTTCCACTCTTTCTCATGCCAGTTCCCAGGCAAATCCACTTGCAGGGATGGTGGTGATGGCAACAGTCAAAACAAGGCAGCTTGTAGGCATCTAAAACCGAGAGTAAGGCAAACTTTCTTTCCAACTTTTCGGAGCTGTGGGCCCCAAAGGAGGTTAAGGTAAACCACTAATGCTCTCCAGAGAGGGCAAATTTAATGCTTTATTATAAAAAAAAAAAATGGGTGGAGATTTTGATTTATCAGCTGGCACCAGAAATTTTCTGAGAGGACGAATCAGACTTCTGTTAAGACCACTATACTTTAAGATTTATTTGTTTATTTGAGAGGAGAGAGAGAAAGAATGAGCATGCAGGGGGTGGGGCAGAGGAGCAGACTCCACGCTGAACAGGGATTTCCCCACCCAGGGCTCAGTTCCACAACCCTGAGCTCAAGACCTGAGCTGAAATCAAGTGTTAGACACTTAACTGAGTGAGCCACCCAGATGCCCCAAGACCATTTTTAAATAAACTGCTTAAAGTAAAATTAAAACTCTGAGCGTTTGAGTTAACTAGCAACCATGATTTTTTTTTTTTTTTAATGAGAATTAAACAAGTTGGTTGGTCAGACAGAAGGAGAATAGAGGAGAAAATATCAGAGAAGGGAGCAGAAGCAGGAGCATCATTTAGGGAATACTAATTGCTAATATTTAAGCTGTTTGCATTTGAAATGTAAATCCATCTTCCTAAACCTTCCAGTGATATCCCTATAAATACCTATGTAAGTGGGTTTTATTTTATTTTTGGGTTGTGTAAGTTAAGGAAAGGGATACATTTTCTGTCAGTGACAATGATAGCAAGAAAATGAGAGGATTCTTAAATTGAACTAATTCAGCAAAAATAAGAGCTCAGAGCCAGAGAAGAAGCACATGGGAATGCAAGCCTTCTTGGGGTTCTCAGAAATGTTGTGGAAGGCCTTGGGCTTTCCAATATTTGTAAAGAGTCAAATCCATCTTCCAGAAATCATAAGGCTCTTGTGGCCACAGTTGATAAGTGGGTGACACCTCCATGTAGTTGCTCAGTATAACTGGACAGCACCAATGCTTCACTGGTTTCTAATTGTGTAGACTCTTGGCTTCCTTGTGAGTGATTATACAGTGCTTCGGAAGTGTTTCTTCTTGAGCCAGTAATCTCATTACCTCTCTCCTACTGTTAAGAAAACTTATCAAAAACTGCAAATAAGGCAGATAATATGTGGGCAGCATGTCTTTTCAATGTCGGTTAGGGGCAAAAGCCTTCTTAAGGATTATCTAGGGGAATGTACTTTCTTCAACACGTTGTTCTTCAAAATGCCTGAACTTAGTGAAATTACATTTAAGTTGTGGATTTTTTCTTTGGTAGACTTGAAAAAATTAAAAATCTGCCAGAAAAAAGATAACCTCAAAGTTTATAATCCATTGTCTTGGAGGACATTAATTAGTTTTATCTAACCCAAAAATCTTATCCTAAACATTTATTTTATAAATGACAAATAAATACTTAGCTCATCACAAAACTTTGAACTTGTCTTAACAGCTGACTGGTTCCCTCAGTAATTAATGAGCTGAATAAAATCTTTGACATGTGTTCATTTTTAAAAATAAAAACTCATGGGATGAACTCAGTATTAAGATAAACAATAGCAGAATGGAGATGACATAGGAAAGGTGGGTCAGTAGAAATTATCCAGTTTGAACGATGGGGGAAAAAAAAGATGGAAAAAAACCCTATTAACTCAAAGGAAAAAGAGTGCAATGTAGAAAAAAAAATTGAAGAAATAATGGCAGATAATTTCCCAAATTTAGATAAAACCATAAACTCTTAGACTGAGTAAATTTACTGAACCACAAACAGAATAAACACAAAGAAATCCATATCCATTTGCATCATAATCAAAGTACTGAAAATTAAAGAGAAAGAAAAGAGCCAAGATGTCTATTGACAGATGAATGGATAAAGAAGATGTATATATATACAATGGAATATTATGCAGCCATCAAAAGGAATGAGATCTTACCATTTGCAGCGACATGGAGGGTATTATGCTGAGCGAAATAAGTCAATCAAAGAAAGACATGTATCATATGATCTCACTGATATGAGGAATTCTTAATCTCAGGAAACAAACTGAAGGTTGCTGGAGTGGTGAGGGGTGGGAGGCAGGGGTGGCTGGGTGATGGATATTGGGGAGGGTATGTGCTATGGTGAGCACTGTGAATTGTGTAAGACTGTTGAGTCACAGACTTGTACCTCTGAAACAAATAATACATTATATGTTAAGAAAAAGAAGAAGATAGTAGGAAGGAAAAAATGAAGGGGGGAATTGGAGGGGGAGACGAGCCATGAGAGACTATGGACTCTGAGAAACAAACTGAGGGTTCTAGAGGGGAGGTGGGTGGGGGGATGGGTTAGACTGGTGATGGCTATTAAAGAGGGTATGTATTGAATGGAGCACTGGGTGTTATACGCAAACAATGGATCATGGAACATTACATCAAAAACTAATGATGTATGGTGATTAACATAACATAATAAAATAAAAAAATGCAAAAAAAAAAAAAAGAAAAAAGTCTTGAAAGCAATGAGAGAGAAATAGTGTATTACCTATAGGGGAATAATGATTTGATGGCAACAGATTTCTCATAGAGGCTAGGAGGAAATGTCTCCATATTTGTAAGGGGCTAGAAGAAAACTACTGTCAGCCCAGAAAACTACATTCAGTGAAAATATCCTTCAAAAATAAATATGATATAAAAACTTCTCAAGACTTAGAGAATGTGTGGTCAGCATAATTGTTGTAAAATTTCATTATGATAATTTCTTTTGACAGAAGAAAAACAGTACCAGAAAGAAACTTGGAATATCAGGATGATGGGAGAGCAAGAAAAATTATAAATACTGATGTAAATAAAACAGACTATTAATATATTTTTGAGTTTTTAAAATATGAAACAAAATGGGGTGCCTGGATGGCTCAGTTGGTTAAGCGACAACCTTCGGCTCAGGTCATGGATCCTGGAGTTCTGGGATTGAATCTCGCATTGGGCTCCTGGCTCAGCGGGGAGGCAGCTCTGACCCTCTCGCTTCTCATGCTGTTTCTCATTCTCTGTTTTGCTCTCTCTCAAATAAATAAATAAATAAAATCTTTAAAAAATGTGAAACAAAAAATTATAAAATAATCTGATGAATTTTCAGTGCATGTAGATATAATACATAAGACACTAACATAAGCAGAGAAGGAAAAGGGATTTATATGGGTGGTAAGATTTCTACATTCCACTTGAAGTGGTAAAAGAAGTAGACTGTTAAAAGTTAAGTAGTGTATTGGGGCACCTGGGTGGCTCAGTCGTTAAGCGTCTGCCTTCGGCTCAGGTCATGATCCCGGGGTCCTGGGATCGAGCCCCACATCGGGCTCCCTGCTCAGCGGGAAGCCTGCTTCTCCCTCTCCCACTCCCCCTGCTTGTGCTCTCTCTCTCACTATGTCTCTCTCTGTCCAATAAATAAATAAAATCTTAAAAAAAAAAAAAAAAGTTAAGTAGTGTATTTAATGCTGAAGACAACCACTCAAAATACTACAAAAAGTTTGTAGTCAATAACACAATTGATAAAATAATTTTTAAAATATTAAAAATATCTAAAAGAAGGCAGGAAAGGAAAGGCATAGGGATAAAAAACCGTGTCAATATATAGAAAAGATATAATAAAACAACAAACCTAAACTCAAACTTAATAGCAAGTACATTAAATATTATGGGTCAGACCACATCAATTAAACAAAAACAAAACCAACCAACCAAACAAACAAAACAGGTATTTTCAGAATGGATAAACTACTATGACTCAACTATGTACTTTTGAAAAGAAACTCACTTCAAATATAATAACTAGATTAAAAGTAAAAGAATGGGAGAAGACCTGCTGAGTAAATACATTTCAAAAGAAAATTGGAAGACTTAGATTAATATCAACCAATTTGACTTAAGAACAAAAATCGCATAATGATGAAAGGGCAAATTCACCAAGGAGACATAGCAATCCTAAAAGTGTATGTACCTAACATGAATGTTTCAAAATATATGAAACAAAAACCGAGAGAATGAGAAAACTTATAGGATCAATAGACAAATCCATAATTACAGTTGGAGACTTCAAGACTGCTTTCAGTAATAGATAGACATAAAATCAGTAAAAATATAGCAGAACTGTATTGAACACTACATCTGAAACTAATCATGTACTGTATGTTTGCTAATTGAATCTAAATTAAAAAAAAAGAATATAGCAGAACAGAATTACAACATGGACCAACTGGGTCTGACTGGCATTTATAGAATACTCCACTCAACAACAGCAAAATGCTGTTAATAAATAAAATGCTGTTAATAAATAAAGATTCCTGCAAGTGTGCAATGGAGCAGACACTAAAACCATATTCTGGGTAGTATTACAAACTTATTCAAAAGATTTGAAATCATGCATGACCATAACGGAATTAAGCTAGGAATCAGTAAGAGAAAGATAAAAGCACAATCTTCAAACATTTGGAGTTTAAATTACACTCTTCTACAAAATACGCATGTCAAGGAGAGATCTCAAGGGAAATTAGAAAATATTTTTAACTGAATAAAAAGACAACATACCAAAATTTGTGGGATGCAGCTGAAACAGTATTAAAGGAAACTTTATATCATTAAATACTGATATTAGAAAAGAATATTTTTCTTACTCTGTCTCGCTTATTTCAGTTAGCATAATGATCTCAAGGCCCATCCATATTGTGGCAAATGGCAGGGTTTTCTTCTTCTTTTTTATGCCTGAATAATATTTCATTATATACGTATCTATGTATCATGTATATGTAACATTCTATCTATCTATCTATCTATCTATCTATCTATCTATCTATATCTATCTATCATCTATCTACATATATACAGAATGCATACTAGGGACTTGGTAGATGTTAAAAAATTTAACAAATACTACAAAATCTCTTCACACGTAAATTTGAAAATCTATTTGAAACAGTCCAATTCCTCCAAAACCGTAAACAACCAAAACTCACGCTAGATGAAATAAATATTTTGAATAGTCCTAAAACTAGTAAAGCTATTAAATAGTAGTTCAAAACTTTTCAAAAAAAAAAAAAATAGGAAAGAAAGAAATCTCCAGGCCCAGAGGGTTACACTCAAAAATTCTACCAAACATTTCAAGAAGTAATAACACCAATTCTTGACAACCACTTCTAGCCAACAGAAGAGGAGGGAATACTTCCCAACTTAATTTACAAGGCTAGCATTACCCTATACCAAAATCAGACAAAGATTTGTAAAACTTGTGGAATGTTAAGAAAAACTTTTCTGTTGCTATAGAGTTAGAGCTTTCTGAACAATTTTTTTTTTTTTCCTGTGGATTGGGATGCTGGGCCATAAGAAACTCTGGGGTAATTAATTTACAACTGTATAGATAGTGAGGTAACTGGAGAGATTTATGAAGCTCAGGACCTTGAAGATATCTTCTAGGTCATAGAAACCAAAGATATGGCATGGTTGGATGGGTTGGGCAGGAAGGAATATCTGGCCCTTGGAGATAGTATTTATATTCTAAAAGGTTAGAGTGAGAATCCAGGATCCATTTCATTCCATCTTCAGAGGGCAAGGTTTTTTTCTCCCTTGTTTTCGTAAGACAGATAAAGGCAGTTACATCTTTTTCCTGTATAAAAAGTAAAGAAATTTTTTTTTTTCTGTTTCTCATATGAGATACCGACTTCATATGCATAGATTTGGTCTGGCTCTCATTATGTTGCTTCAGGGGTAAAAACTGAGATGTGAGAATCCATGTAGTTACTTGCTTTTTAAGTAAAAAAAGATCATCTGCCTTAAATCTAGAGTATCTCTCGTGCATGTTGATGCTAAAAATTATCAAGGTGTCTGCTAAATCCCAATCCAGAGGAAAGAATGCTCAGGTGGTTCTCAGGTTGGCATTTCATTGTTCCAGAAAGGAATTGGCACATGTCACTTCTGCTCACTTTTCTATGGCTGGAACAAGCTACTTCACCCTAAGCAAACACAGTGAGGACCAGGAAGTATACTACTGTCATGTATCTGAAAGGGGAAGATTATAGATTTATTTACTTAACAGTATTGATTTTTATCAAAGTTCTTTTTTTATAAGGCAAAATGATGGGTCAAATTAATCGCTATCAACTTCCACAAATGAATTCATTCAAAAAAAATCTAAAACAATATTTGTTGAAAAATAATGCACATTTCACTATATACTATAAAGTTACTAATGAGGTCAATATAACTTCTACATGAAAGGGTTGAAAGATATAGTTGCTTTGAGTGGTCTAATTCTTATAATGAAGCTCTTTGCCAAGCTATGGTTAATTGAGTCTAAAGCACTAGTTCTATCCTGGAAACTATTTTGCCTCCCCTGCACCCTGGGACATTTGTGAATGTCCTGTGACATTTTGAAATTTTTATGACTGGAGGGTGGGGCTCCTGGTATCTGGTGGGTGTGTGGCAGGGAGAGGGGAACGACACTACTAAACATCTTACAGTTACAAGACAACCCCTCCCAATAAAGAATTACCCAGTTTGAAGTGTAAATAGTGCTGGTGTTGAAAAACTGGTATAAGGTCTAGAAGAGAATGACCCATCCACTTGCCTTCACTTTTTTCATAAAAATATTTGCATTTCTAAAGTATAAATGGAAATAAAACTATACTAATAAGTTTTATGCAATACTATGTATTCAAGGCCAAAATGAAAAGATATACATGGACCAAATTTATGTGATATCTGACTTACTTTAGGAAACTTTCCTTTGTTGACCCCAGCCTAGGACACAGAACCTATTAGATGACTCCAGAGTACCATATACTTCCTTTTGATAGTGTTCCCTACAATGGTAATGAGAAATTGCCTGTCATGGCAGCCACTCTCCCTCATAAGGACCATTATGACAATTTGATGATAAAAAAAAACTCCATCGAACCTCACTTTTATCAGGAAATGACTGCTTTCAGAGAACCTTCTGCTCCTAACACTGAATGATCCTTCCTCTTTTGAAATATCTCAAACTGCTTAATTAATTCCTAAAGCCAAACAAGGACCTCCAGATGTGCCTGAAGACCAATTAGAAAGTTTCCCTAGTTCAAAAAAATCCCACCTTAAAAGAGTATTTGCCAATCAGAACATGTCTAAGTATGCTAGTTTTTTTTTTTTTTACTCTTTCTCACACCTTTGAGCCATGCAAAAATGAATGTGATAGCAGATGGAGTCCCTTCCACAAGTTCATGAATAAATGGACTTTATTAATTTTTGCTTTGGACTTAATTTAGTCTTTGACAGTAATTAGATCACTAACTGTGAAATTATTCACTTATTGCCAATAACTCTTGGTAGTTGGAGTGTCTATCTTGTTCATAACTGTACCTGTTTCTTTGGAGAGAATGTACACTCCTAAACGTTTTTGACTAAGTTTTGATATACTTTTAAAATCCTGCTCAGGAAACAAGCTTCTTTCCCATTAGGATAATCCAGCCACTTCAATAAATTTAGGGATAATGATATAAATTTAAGAATTTTTTTACCCAGGTAGACCAAGGCTAAATTAAGTAAACAGAAGGTAGAATAGTAGGAAAAGTGATACAATGAATTTCATTAAGTGCATTAATTTCCCTAAAGTTAGCCATGATATGTTTTCATGAAAATTATAGACACAAAAATACGGCTCAAATGATTTTAAAATTTAGTTAAATAGGTCAAAAAATATTTCAGGCAAAGAATATGCAAAGGCATATAATAAGTGTGTTTTCACTGCTATAATGACTGTGTTTATATGTAAAGGATAAGTACAAAGTATAAAGAAGACAAAGATGGCCAGTCAAGAAGAATTCAAATAGCAGATAGCCTTAAACTTATGATTTTATATTTGCTTTATTGACCAATGTCAAATTAGGATTTTACATTTTATTACCAGATCAGGATATTAACTGAGTTTAGGATTGAGATTTAATAAGCAAATTTTATTTATTTATTTATTTTTTATTTTTTATTTTTTTTAAATTTTTTTATTCTTATGTTAATCCCCTTACATTACAACATTAGTTTTAGATGAAGTGTTCCATGATTCATTGTTTGTGCACAACACCCAGTGCTCCATGCAGAATGTGCCCTCCTAAATACCCACCACCAGGCTAACCCAGCCTCCCACCCCCCTCCCCTCTAGAACCCTGTTTGTTTTTCAGAGTCCATCGTCTCTCATGGTTTGTCTACCCCTCCGATTTCCCCCGCTTCATTCTTCCCCTCCCGCTACCTTCTTCTTCTTCTTCTTTTTTTTTTTCTTAACATATATTGCATTATTTGTTTCAGAGGTACAGATCTGAGATTCAACAGTCTTGCACAATTCACAGCGAATAAGCAAATTTTATAGTTTGCCCCATGAATTTTGTTATTTTGTGGTAATCAGTAGGACCATTCAAAAGTATTCTGGTTATTTTCCTTTTAGGTATATTCTAGGGTTATACTTTTCTTCTTTTTGTTTGTTTGTTTTTATGGCCACATTACTCAATTTGGTCAATGAAACGTGACTAGCAACCAGACATAATTCTTTTAAGAGTTAGATATATGGGGGCGCCTGGGTGGCTCAGTCATTAAGCGTCTGCCTTCAGCTCAGGTCATGATCCCGGGGCCCTGGATCGAGCCCCGCATCGGGCTTCCTGCTCCTCAGGAAGCCTGCTTCTCCCTTTCCCACTCCCTTCTCCCTTTCCCACTCCCCCTGCTTGTGTTCCCTCTCTTGCTGTGTCTCTCTCTGTCAAATAAATAAATAAAATCTTTAAAAGAAAAAAAAAGAGTTAGATATAGGGACGCCTGGGTGGCTCAGTGGGTTAAGCGTCGGCCTTTGGCTCAGGTCATGATCCCAGGGTCTTGGGATCAAGTCCCACATCAGGCTCCCTGCCCAGCAGGGAGTCTGCTTCTCCCTCTGTCTGCCAATTCCCCTGCTTGTGCTCTCTCTCTCTCACTCTTACTCTCGCTTTCCCTCAGGCAAATAAGTAAATAAAATCTTAAAAAAAAAAGAGAGAGAGATATAATTCACTAGGTCCCCTTCTCCCTGCCTTAGAGATCATGGAACAAAAATATTAATGGATTCATCAGTTTGATTCCCGGAGTGGCAATAATAAATAAAGCTGTCCTGATTATCTGTGTTGGATATATATCATGAACATGAAGGGAAATTTGCTTGGGTAATCTACTGAAATGTGGATTGTTGGTTACTGTAGCATGACCAAGCCTGTCCTGACACTTGCTTCTTCCTAAAGCAGTCCACTTCTTCACAAGGTAAAAGAAATACAAAGCAGCTCCGATAAATGAAATATATCTTCCATTTCTTATAATGGTAATGGTTTTAAGGTGTCACCTCAGTGAAATGTAAAAGAGAAGTAGCAATGTAAGTATGTCCCCATATCCATCAATAAGAATAGACAATACTGTTTAGGAATGAGAGACATAGCCTGAGGACTTTAAGAATAGCTTCTACTTGGGAAGAGCATAGAAATCCTCTTATAAAATCATCATATCTTCAAAAATAAAATCTATGTAGACATACATATGGTTTTATTTCATTTTCCTTTGTTTTTATTTTGTTTTGTTTTTTAATGTGAATCTTGAGGACTAAAGAAGAAAGTAAAGTTAAGGAAACAATTTACAGGTTCCAGTGAAAAAAGTAACAGAAAATACAATCAATATGTGATGTAGAAATACATAATCTGGTGGACTAAAATAGACTTTTAATGTAGACTTGGGAAATTATAGTTCAAGTATAGTTCAAGTAACCAGAAGCTTTTCTATGAAAAAGAAAATAAGAATTGGCTATCAAGTTGGATTGAAGTAGAAGAGAAGGCAGAGCATAAATCTAGTAGTATAAAATATTTAGAAGCTGGTCAAATATGATAAAATAGTAGCTGGCTTAAGAATAACTGCAAAAGAAGGTAATAATACATCTATAATTATTGCACAGAGATCTCATAAAAATCAGTGTGTTTTTACTAGATCTTGTAACTGGTAAAATAAAGATGCTACAAGGGTTCTTGTTTGGAACTACAATCACTTGTGAAGAGGTAGATGAGGAAGAAATCTTTCTCTTCCTATACTTGCAGAGAATAATGAAGCAATTTTAGAAAGCACCCATTAGGGTCCACATTGATCAAACTTGGCAGGACTGACTAAATATGTCTCAACTCAATAGTATGTTGAGATGAAGGAATTAAGAAACTAGAAGTAGAGATTTGTTGTTCAATTATTATTTGGACAGTCAAATTTAGGCATGTAATTTTAGTAAAGGTGGCAAATTCAGAGAATTTCTGTAAGGTAGCAAATGTAAATACATTGCATACAGGACAGAGCAGATAGTATACCCCATTTATAAAGAAGTTCACATCCTAACAAATTAATAAAAGAATAACAACGTAGTAGAAATACATGTTGCAATGACATCAAAACTAAAGAAATCCTCCCAAACATGTAAAAGTCAGGATGAACTGTATCAGCTTGGAAATTGCAAGGTATAATCAGCCATAGAGGATAGAGAAATGTTGAGGAATTCTTTAGTTCTAAGTATGGAAAGGCTAACACCTACATCAAAAACCATTGAATTCAGGTGTCATTTAATGTGGAATAAATATAAAGTTTGTAAGGATTGTAAATCTAATGGCAATGAAAAAGCAGAGACTATGTTATAGTTTTCCTAATGGTGATTGTAACTGAACAATATAGACACAGAACTGAGAAGTCTGGGAAAGTATCCTAGCTGATCTGTGTATATGATTTTCCAGTGATCTTCTTTCTGACCCCAATCACATAGACTTTATTTAAAACCAAAACAGACAAACAAATAAACAAAAACCCTTTGGTAATGAAGGGAATTAAACAGATACACTCAAAATTATATATTTTTAAAAAACCAATCAGAGAGCTGAGGATTCATATAAACCTAAAATACAGAAAATGATAAACATTTAATAAAGAAAAAAGGCCCATGGCTGCTTTCATCCCTAGAAGAGAAGCAGAAAGCAGAAAATCCTCCAGATATGGAAGTACAGAGATATCTACCAAGATTTTAATATACTTTAGATGACCTCTTGTTGGCTGGTATGATGGTTTAGAATCCTGAGCCTCCCCAGACACAAAAGTCTGTACCTTTTTTTTCAAATCTTTCCACTGGCCTGCTCCACATTCATGGGGTAGAATGCTGAGTCTAGAATGAAGGCAGAACTAAGAACGATTCCTCTGAAGCACTTTAGTCCTTCACTGACTGCAAGGCCATGGCCTACAAAGACTGAGGGAGGGTCAGGAAGACTGATGGAAGTCAGAAGCTGGTTCTTAAAAAAATCAGTAAAAGTGACAATAAACCCCTAGCTTGACTGAACAAGGAAAACAGAAAAGACACAAATTACTGATAACAGGAATGAAAGAGTGGATCTGACTAAAGAGCTTATAAATATTAAAAGACAATACAAGGGAATATTAAGAAAAATATTATGGTAATAAATTTAAAACCTAGATTTCTTGAGGGACATATATTACCAGAAATAACTCAAGAAGAAATAGAAAACCTCAATAGTCCTCTATCAATTTAAAAAATTAAGTCATAGTTAAGAATCTTTCTACAAAGAAAGCTATAGCCTCAGATATCTTAAATGGTGAATTCTACCAAACAGCAAAGGAAAAACAAAACAAAACAAAACCAATTCAACATGTATTATTTGAGAAAATAAAGTAAGAAGGAATACTTCTTTATTCATTTTTATGAAATTATCATTACTCTGATACCCAAACTGGGAAGACTTTGTGAGAAAAGGAAAATGCAGACGAGTATCTCTTTTATTTTTATTTTTTTTATTTAAATTCAATTACCCAAGGTATAGTACATCATTGGAACATAAGGACAATAGGGGTAGGGGGAAGGAACTGAATGGGAAGAAACCCGACAAGTATCTCTTATAAATGTAGACATAAAAAGTATTAAAAATAGTATATGTGAAAAGATAAAACACTGTGACAAAGTGGGGTTTACACCAGTAATGCAAGTTTGATTTAACCATTCAAAAATCAGTGTATTTCATCACATTAATGAGTAAAGGAGAAAACCCAAATGATAATTTTAGTAGGTGCAGAACAATGCATTTAAAAGAATTCAACACCCATGGTAAAAATTCTTAAAACAACAAATAGAAGGAAATATTCTCTATGAAGTGTTTCTACAAAAAATTTAGAACTAATATCATAATTAATGAGATATATTGAATGCTTTCACCCTAAAATCAAGAACAAAACAAGAAGTTCTGATTTCATTGATTTTATTCAATATCATTCTATATATCCTAGTTATTGCAATAAGGCAGAAAAAAAGGGCAAAATATTATAAACAGTTGAAGTAAAACTGTTAATATTTATGGATACCATGATTATTTGTGTAGAAAACCCCATACAACCTACAAATAACTGCAAGAACTTAACTAAAAAATTATAATTTCACAGGATTCAACATCAATATACAAAAATGTGCTGTATTTCTATAAACTATCTAGAAAAAATTTTAAAGTGGATTTTAAGCACAATGCAATTTATTCCAGAGAATCAAAGAACACTTTCTCTAAATAAGCCACAGATATAACACAATCCCAACCAAAACCCCAGTGGTTTTTTTTTTTTTAGTAAGTGAAAGCTGATTTTAAAATGGATATTTAAAATATCTTGAATAATTAAAATGATCTTGAGAAAGAACAAAGTTTAAGTACTTATACTACCCGACTTCAAAATTTCGTATAGTAATCAAAAAAATGTGGTGTTTGAGTAAAGATCAAAAGGTTTAATGACCAAAAAAAGAGGATGCAGAAATAGGCACTGATTTTTGACTAAGGCATCAAGTCAATATCATGAGAGAAAATTAAATGTTTTTACTAAATAATGCATAAAAAACTAGATTAAAAAAAAGTTCAATCCTTTTTTCACAGACACAAAAATTAATTTGAGATGCATAATAGACCTAAGTGTGTAAGCCAGAGCCATAAATCTTCTATGAAAACAAAGAACACTATGTTTGTCATTCTGGGGTAAGCAAAGATTTCTCAAACAAATGCTAAAACCATGAAGGAAAAAAGTTAATAAATTGTACTTCATCAAAATGCTTTATTTTTCAGAAAATGAATCAGCAAGCCACAGACTTAATGAAATAGTCTCAATACATATGTGATAAAGAACTCAAATGCAGATCATATAAAGAATTGCTGGAAATCAACATACTAAGAAAAACAACCCAAAGGACTTGAACCAACCTCAAAAGTATAGAGATACGCTTAACATTATTAGTTTTCACAAAAATGCAGATTAAAACCACAATCAAGCATTTAAGAAAACAGTAAATCAAATCATCTGCAAATACTTTGAAAAATACAATAGAACACACTTTCCAACTCATTTTATAACAACAAAATGTGACAATTATTTTCTAAGTAAAGAAATCAAGGCTGAATAAAGACATAATAATCCATAGCAAAATGGTAACAAATTTAATAATATGTACAAAGGATAATATACCATGAACAAAAGGCATTTTTCCCAGAAATACTAGGATAGTTTAACTTTCAAAAATCAGACACATTAAGAGAAAAAAAAGGAATAAAAGAAGACCACATTAATATCTACATAGATGCAAATAAAGCATTTGGCAAAATTCAGTATCTATTCATGATAAACACTCTCAGCAAAATATGAATAGCACAATCCTGGTCAAGGGAATCTGTATGAAATATAGAGCAAACCTAACACTTAATTCCTAAAGTACTGGAAGCTTACACCTAGGATCAAGAGCATGGTAAAGTCAAATACTCTTATCACTTCCAATTAACACTATACTGATAAAGCACGGAAAAGACAAAAAGGCATGCAAATTGTAGAAAGAAGAACAAAATTGTCTATTATTTGCAGACTCCATGAACACACAGAAAATCCTAAGGTCCAAAAAATTATCAGAATTAAATGAATTTAGTATGGCTACAGCACACAAAAGTCAATTGTATTTCTACCTACTAGTAATAAGCATTAGAAGTAAAACTTAAAGAGGGGTGGCTGGGTGGCTCAGTTGGTTAAGCATCCAGCTCTTGATTTCAGCTCAGGTCATGATCTCAGATTGTGAGATGGAGCCCCCAGTCAGGCTCCAGCTAGGCATGGAGCCTGCTTAAGATTTTCTCTCTCCCTCTCCCTTTGCCCCTCCCACACTCTCCTTAAAAAAAAAAGTTTAAAGAAACAATACAATTATAATAGTATCTAGAATATGAAATAGGAATAATTCCTTTAAATATGTGTAATATATTTATATTGAATATCACAAAATTTTGCTACAATAAATTAAAGAAAACACAAATAAATGGAAAAACATCTGGTGGTTTTTTTTTTTTTTAATTGGAAGACTCTTGTTGTTAAGGTGTCATTTTTTGTTATTGCTAAGATGTCTTTCCAACCTGATCTATAAATATGATGCAAGTTCAACCAAAATCCCAGCAGACATTTTCCATATAAATTGCCAAGGACTTACTAACATTTTATGGATGGAAAGAATTTAGATTAGTTAAAACCATTTTGTGAAACAAGAACAAAATCAGACACTTACATTAACTGATTTAAAGATATATTGTAAATCTATGACAAGCAAGGCAATGTGATTTTGGCCAAGGGTAAATATGTAGATCAATGGAAGAGAATAATGTAAGAGTTAGTCCTACACATAAATCTGTTCATAAATTTTTAGAAATATGTGAAGGAAATTCAGTGGGTAATTTCAAAATACGGTGTTGAAACCCAGCTATGCATATGGAAAAAAATGACTTCAACTCTTAATGCACAAGACTAAAATAAATCGTAGGCCTAAAAATAAATACTAAATAAATAAATAAATAAATAAATAAATAAATAAATAAATAAATAAATAAAAGTTTTGGAAGAGGACTTAAGAGAAAATCTTTGCCACTCAGCATAGGCAAAAATTTCTTAGGTAGTATGCAAAAAGCATGAACCAAAAAAAGTAGTAAATTGGAATTTATCACAGTTAAAACTCTAGCTCTTTGAAAGATACCATTAAGAAAATGAAAAGAGGGGCGCCTGGGTGGCTCAGTTGGTTAAGCGACTGCCTTCGGCTCAGGTCATGATCCTGGAGTCCCTGGATCGAGTCCCGCATTGAGCGGGACTGCTGAGCAGGGAGCCTGCTTCTGCCTCTGACCCTCCCCCCTCTCATGTGCTCTCTCTCTCTTATTCTCTCTGTCTCAAATAAATAAATTAAAAAAAAAATCTTTATAAAAAAAAAAAAGAAAATGAAAAGATAAGCCACAGACTAGTAAGAAATATTTGCAACACATTTATTTGACAAAGATGTTACATACAGATTTAATTTTTAAAACTTTCAATAATTAGAAGATAGAATTTTCAAAAATGGTGAACAATTTTGAACAGACACTTCAAAAAAGGAGATACATGAATGGCCAGTGAGGATATGAAAATACTCAACGTCATTGATTATCCAAAAATTGTAAACTAAAATACTTTGAGATATCTGTACGTGCCCACTAGAGTAATTAATTAAATACTGACAATGCCAACTGTTGGTGAGGATGTATAGCAAATGGAATTACCATTCATTGCTGGTAATATTGTTAAGTTGCCCAACCATTCTGGAAAGCAGTTTGACAGTTTTTTTTAATAAAGTTAAACTGCATGTATTATGTAACAGCAATTCCTTGAATTTATCCAAGAGAAAGGAAAATATATGTCCAAACAAAGACTTTCACCGGAATGTTCGTAGATGCTTTACTCATAATAACTCCAGACTAGAAACAACCCATATAGTCATCAAGAATTGAACTGATGAATAAATTGTGGTATATCTATATAATGGAATACTGCATCAATTAAAGGGAACAGACTACGGGTTCTAAGCAACAACATGGACCCATAAGATCTCACATACTGTATGATTCCATTTATATACATTTTAGAAGAGGAATAATTAAGCCAACTGGTGGTTGCTTGGGTCCAGGGGTGAGGAGTATTGCTTGCAAAGGGGCACAAGGGAACTTTGCAGGGTGACAGAAAAGTTCTATATAGTGATCATGTTTGGGATTACATGATTGTATGCATTTGTCAAAACTCATCAGCTTTCTCTTTGTGGCATCTACTGCAAGAACAAAGACCATTCTCATCAATGAGACTGTTGACATTCCAGGAAATGTCAACATCACTCAGAAGGGATGGTCCCACTGTTATTGTGAAGGGCCCCAGAACAACCCTGCAAAGGGACATCAATCACATCATTGTAGAACTAGGTCTCCTTGGAAAGAAAAAGAAGAGGCTCTGAGTTGACAAATGGAATGGAAAAGAACTGGCTACTCTTCACACTATCTGTAGTCACATACAGAACATGATCAGGGGCATTACACTAGGCTTTCATTACAAGATGAAGTCTATGTATGCTCACTTCCCCATCAATGTTGTTATGCAAGAGAATGGTTCTGCTGTTGAAATTCAAAATTTCCTAGGTGAAAAGTACATCCACAGTGTTCAGATGAACTTGTTCAGTATTGCTTGTTCAGTATCTCAAGCCCAGAAAGATGAGTTAATTCTTGAAGAAAATGACATTGAACTTGTATCAAACTCAGCTGCTTTGATTCAGCAAGCCACAACAGTTAAAAATAAGGATATCAGAAAATTTTTGGTATCTATGTTTCTGAAAAAGGAACCATTCAGCAGGCTGATGAATAAGATCGAAGTTGTCCAGCTATAGAAACAGCAAGATGCCGGATGATTTTTCACACTTATTTATGATAATTTAAAGATGCAGTAGAGGTTGTATTGATTTGGGGAAAAAACCTCATCAGACCCTACAGTCACATAGATTCATTTTATTTTTATACAAATTATACCTCAATAAATTTGATTTTAAAAATATGTACTTGACTTGAGTCTCTGAGATCCTTTCTTGACCAGTCTTAATCTTGTCATGCCTTTCCTGTTTCTGATTTATGCATATTCTATTATCCTTCCAGATCCTCCAATACATTTCCATCTTTGAAATTTTGTTTTATTTTTGTCTCCACTCACTGACCATTCTTCAGTTTTTCAGTTTAGTTCAGTTCTGGCTTGTCTTTAAAAGCCTCATTTTGGAAAGTCAAATATGGTGGCCAGTAGCTTCTGTTTTAATTTTGAGATACTAGATTTTGATGAAAATAGAGGCTCATATACCAGGGATGTGGTTTGGAAGAATTCATTTAACAAGTTCATGTGGCATTTATACTATGTGACTTATGGAAAATAGTTTGACTTTTCCACTGCTTCAAACTTTTCATGCACACCGGAATCATCTGAAGAACATGTTACAGTGAAGGTGATCTGAGGCAGGTTCTGAGATGTTGGTTTTTAACAAGTTTTCCAGGTGATTTGGGTGCAGCTGGCTTTCTGACCATACTTTATTTTAATGTGGCCTGTTTTGGGGTGGACAATGTGCATGTGTGAGTGGCTGTCATGAAAGCTAGGGAGTATCGTATTCACTGAATTCATATCACAGCTCTGCCATTTTCAAGTTGGGATAAACTGGTAAGTAATTTAAGCTTTGAATATCAGTTTCCTTTTCTATGAGAAAAAAATATTACTATTATTATTACTAAAAATTATTATTCCTGTGGTTTGCTGTACTGATTAAAGGTGTGATGTTTGTTAGTCACCTGGAACTGTGCCAAGCATATAGTACCCATTAGATGTTACTTACTTCCTTCTTCAGTTTCTTTTAAAGACGGCATATGCATTCTTAAACCTTATGCAGATAGTATCTACATTAAAAAATATTTTATTTTTTAATAATTAGGCATAAATTTCAAGTTGTGGAAAAGTAAGTATTTGTCTTTTGCTGTCAGCAGTAACTGTTACCTGTTTTGCAGTGAGAAGAGTGTCTAATTTTTGTGATGTAAATGGCCAAGGTTTAGGCTTGGGCACGACTGAAAAATATCTCTCCTTTCCTTTTCCTTCCTCTCTTTTTCCCTCTCTCAGTCCTTCCTTCTTTATTTTTTTACTTTTATTTTTCCTTCCTTCCTACCTTCCTTCCTTCCTGCCTGCCTGCCTGCCTTCCTGACTTCCTGCCTTCCTCCCTCCCTCCACCTTCCTTCCTATTAACAGGTCTAAATAAAGACCTGAACTGTGATATAAGCCTCCTTGTGTCCAACTCTTTTACATAACTACAGTGAAGATTGAATGATCAGGTCACCTTTCTATTTTTGGTGGCAGCTAAGGACCTCTCTTTAGGTATGGGTCAGGCCCTAAAAACAAGTCATATAGATTATTTCATCCATGCTGCATAATTAGGTATATTGAAACCCACTAAAGTGATTCTTCACTGCCAGAAAGTGAGTTTATAGTAGAGTTGTGAATTCATCCTAAATTTCTCAATTCAGACTTTCCCTTGGCTTCCAAACACTTTTTTAAATCCTAGGGCAGAATATTGTGGCCATTTCTAAACCCAGATTTCATTTCAGTCCCCCTCAGGTCCTTGTTCATTTCCTATTTATTATTATTTGTTTTTGATTGAGTCTTATTTTTCAGAATCCCGGGTCTGCACACACTATACCAGTCAAGTTTATCTCTTATCAGTCACTCTGCACACATCTTTTCTTCCTACCTCCCTGTTTTGAGTCATGCAGTTTCTCCAGCCTGGGACAATCTTTTTTGCCAGTTTAAATTCTTCCCATTACTCAAGACCCTATTCAATCTCCACATTTTGTCTAGGAAACTTTCTTCAATTACTCTAACCTCTGAACTCCTGCTGTATTTATAGATGGATCACGTGCAGCGCTCTAATTACACACAGAATGTCAAAGCTGGAAGGAACCTTAGAAATCACAGAGAAGGATCAGGGCACAGGATGCAATCTGGAAAAAGTGGAAGGACATGATCTTAGAGTGTGGGTAGGGAGAAGATTTGGATGTGATACTGATACTTTTTGAGATGGTAATGATCAGGGAGCAAAGTCAGGGATCTAGGTGTGATTCAGTGTTGATAAGAGTAATCAAGGTTAGCCTCATACAGGAGGGAAAATGCGATTGATAGCTAAGCACAGATGTGCTGGTGTACTGGAGAGGAACACCAAAGTCTGGTGCTCACCTATATGCATTGCCAGCCTCAGTAACTCTCTCTCTAGAAGGCTGCTGCCTTCCTGACAGGTTCAGAATTATGCAAAGGCAGAAGGCAATGAGATGCAAGCTCACTGGACATGTTCACTCTTTCAAAAAAGTCGTATTTCACAGCCAGGCTTTTTCAAGTTAATCATTCCAATTTGTCAAACAATATGTATTGATAGATGATTGGAATATAGCCAAATATAAAAAGTTGTAGGAATGGAATTTCAAGTACAGGGAAAAACATAAGGAAAAGCCATGAAAGATAACATCTTCGGTGCAAAGAAAGACAGTGAGGCTAGCTCAGACTTGACGGGGATCCCACCAGCATGATGTTAAGAAGGAAACCTAGGGACTTGGAATGTATTTTTAGGTCAATAGAAATCCACTGAATAGAATTAACGTAACAGTGATAGAGAAAAAAATCCATTTTATTCTGTGTGGACTATGAATTAAAGGGGGCTAAATGGGGATATTGTTGATCCAGTACAAGTGAAGTGACATTCGACTCTCTGGACCCAAACCACATGTCCTTCTGGTTTCCCCATCACTTTGCTGGGTTTCTTCCCAACTCCCTGGTGCCATATTCTCAGTTGGCTTTCTGAGTACTCACCCTGTACTAATTCTCTGTTTAGGATTATGTTTCCTTCTCTAGCTTCACTCTTTCTCTAAGTCACACTATTCATTTCATTTCTAAGATTTAAAATGATAGAAATGAAATTTTAAAATTATCTACACACTAAAGATTCACTATTTCATATCACTACACTTGGATTCACCTCAGTACAAGTTAATTATGTATACAACTGTCTCGTTGACATATCCGGTTAAAAATTTCCATAGATGTCATAATCTTTGATGTCACTACTCCAACCATGCGGTGCCCTTACCATTTTAGGAACAACACTGCCATCCAACATAAGCAGAAAGCAAAAAGTTATCTTTGATTTCTCCCAGTGCTTGGTTCTTCATATCCAATAAATCTATCTTAGCTATCTATCTCTAAAATATATCTTCAATCTGTCCATAATTCTCTATCTTCTCTAATGTAAGTCCTTCTTATATTTCACCTGTAGGGATTCAATGGCTTCATACCTATGCTTCTCTTATGGCTCTTCTGTAATACATTGTCCACAGTACTGCAAAGTGCTCTTACATTAATATTAATTATCATCTCCCAGCCCTATGTAAAACTCTTCAATAGCTTCCCATTGTACTAACGATAAAATCCAGACTCAGTATGCCAGCGTAAGAGGCTTACATGGTCTGGCTTATTTTGTCTGTCCACTCTTCTCATAAAGTTTCATACACACAGCCCTCCTTTCTGATTCTTGAACCACTCAGTTCTTTATTGTCTTAGGACTCTAGGACATGCTGTTTCCTCTACTGTGTGTGCTCCTCCTCTGATGTTTCTCATGGCTGACACCTCACATTTCAGGTCTCAGTTAAAAACATCATCTTTTGGAGAGGGCATTTCTTTGTTAAGGTGGGGGCACCTCCTACATCATATACACACAGTTTTTCTCTATCATATCATTCTGCTTTTCCCCTGCAAGGCATTTATGCAAGTCTGCAATTATCTTAATTATTTACTTATATATCATCTGTTTCTCTTGATATAAACTCCATGAGGAAAGAAACTCTCCTTATATCCCTCTGTACACAGGGATATAAAACAGACCTTGACACAAAGGAGCTGCCCAATAAATATTGGTTGAGTGAATTAGGAAGCTACCAACTTCTACTTTAGAAGGAATTGTGCCAACAAAACTTCTGCAGATGCAATAACAGCTAGAAACACAAAGCTAAATATGAAAACAACAGAAGTGGCTTTATGCTTGTTTTATTTACTTTAATATGAATTATTTTGTGTTTAAAACGACAGGCAGGGCACCTGGATGGCTCAGTTGGTTAAGCGACTGACTTTGGCTCAGGTCATGATCCTGGAGTCCCGGAATCTAGTCCCGCATCGGGCTCCCTGCTCAGCGGGGAGTCTGCTTCTCCCTCTGACCCTCCCTCCTCTCATGTGCTCTCTCTCTCTCTCTCTCATTCTCTCTGTCTCAAATAAATAAATAAAATCTTTAAAAAAAAACGACAGGCAAAACATTTATTAACTAATGCTGAAGGCTGCAGCTAAGTGGAAGAGTATTGAAGGAGTATACTACTGCATATGTTAAGGCTTAAAAGAAGAGGTTCGAGTTGTTTCTTGTAGAAGCCACTTGCCAAATGTCAAACTGCAAAATTCTTTGAAGGAGGTTCCATAGTTAACCCAAAGGGATCCAAGTACCTATACATTTTTATTTACCCTTAGGACTCAAATGAAACACCTATTGCTCAAAACTTTTTGTGTTTCTATCCTGTTAAATATCATCTATGCCCAAATATTTCGGGGATCCTTTGTAGCCATGTGCCTGTGGCTTATATGGATGCTGAGGGGATGTTCTGTGTGGAGGTTAAACTACACTATGAGGAACAGCGACCTCCCTGGAAATAGGCTGCCCAGAGATCCATTTCTAACAGCAGGTTAGGCCCCTTTGTGGGTATGGACATCTCTTCTCTTTCTGGGTTAGCGTCGGTATGAAAAGGATCTAGGAGTGGACTGGCCTTACCACAGGCTTGATTTAAAGATGGCATCAATAAGCACGTGCCTTGTTTCAAACATTGTGTGTATAAACTGTTATCTCTGCTTTAAGCACAATTCTGAGTTCAAAGCTATTTATGTATCCTTGCTTACATTGCAGGCACCCTTTGGTGGCTGCCAAAGATTACATACTGAATATTTGTTGAACTGCATTAAAATTGGGTATTTTTTGTTAAGGTGACTATAACTCTGATAAGGTATGAAAAGTTTCTTGCAGGGGCACCTGGGTGGCACAGTAGTTAAGCGTCTGCCTCCCGTTCAGGTCATGATCCCAGGGTCCTGGGATCGAGTCCCCTATCAGGCTCCCTGCTCAGCGGGAAGCCTGCTTCTCCCTCCCCCACTCCCCCTGCTTGTGTTCCCTCTCTCGCTGTCTCTCTCTGTTGAATAAATAAATAAAATCTTTTTAAAAAAAGTTTCTTGCAATAGAAAAATTTTAACTTTTTTTTTCTTTTTTTAAAACATTTTTATTACAGATAATATCAATTGTATACAAAAGTGGAGCAAATATAATGAAGTCTTTTGTATAGATTTCTCAGGTTAAATAGTTATCAACTGATACTCACTCTTGTTTCATTTATACCCTGACCAACTTCTCCCCTCTTCACAAATAATTTTGAAGCAAATCCCAAATGCCATTTTATTTCATCAGTAAACATTTCAACAGTATATTTTGAAGATAATACTTATTTTTTAAAAAACCCACAATACAGTTGATTTATCTAAATATATTAACATTAATTCTTTATATCAGGAAATATTAATTAACATGGTTTTAAATGTAAGGAGGAGATTCTACCTGAAGCACAGCTCATAGATATTTAGGAACAAATATTTTCTTCTTCAGTGACCTCCTAAGCTTTATGTCCCTGTGTTAACAGAGGGATAATAAATACTCACATTTATAATAATAAAAACTCAACCTTTTATTACATAGTTGTGACTCCTTATTTCATGGAAGTAAGGTTTATTTTCCAACAGTATGGAAACATTTTAAACCCAGTTAGTTCCTGGAAAATAGTGGTTACTAATAGCTATTGAGTTTAACTGGATGAAGTTATAGACAGTCACAAAAGTACATGGGAATATGGGGTCCATGGAAGGAAGATACGTAGAAGTTCCTATGTTGCCAGTATGTCAGTAACTGGGTAAATGCCTTGAAAAAAAAAAAAGGCAAAACAAAACAGGCCAAAAACCAGCTAAGCATTTTTATTTATTATTTTTTCATTATGTTCAGTTAGCCACTGTATAGTACATCATTAGTTTTTGATGTAGTGTTCAATGATTCACTAGTTATGTATAATACCCAGTGCTCATCACAGCATGTGCCCTCCTTAATACCCATCACCCTGTTACCCCCTCCCCTCTGAAACACTCAGTTTGCTTCCCCGGGTCCATAGTCTCTCATGGTTTGTCTCTCTCTCTGATGTCTCCCCCTTTGGATTTCCCTCCCTTCCCCTATGGTCCTCCATGCTATTGCTGATGTTCTACATAGGAATGAAACCATATGATAATTGTCTTTCTCTGCTTGACTTACTCCACTTACTAGCTAAGCATTTTGAATCATTAGAGGATAAAGTAATAAAGATGATGTTCCAAAGTATCAAGAGGAAAAAACATCCACAGAGACCATCATTTTTGTTTTGTTTTGTTTTGTTTTAAATACCATCAAGAATCTAGAAAAGTGCTTGCCACATAATGATTGTTTAGTAATGTTATTAATAGATTGATAAATTAAAAATATTGTAAAGGGGGCAGAAAATACATGGGAAATCACAAAACAAAGGCATGAGGCAATAATGCCTTGAGAACCGGTTTTTAAAAAGTAAGAGGAATTTATTTTATTTTTTTAGAAGATTCTATTTATTTAATTGTCAGAGAGAGAGAGAAAGAGAGAGTGAGCGTGCCCAAGTGGGGGGGGGGATCAGCAGGCAGAGGGAGAAGCAGGCTCCCCGCTGAGCAAGGAGCCCCATGCAGGACTCGATCCCAGGACCCTGGGATCATGACCTGAGCCGAAGGCATACACTTAACCAACTGAGTCACCCAGCCATCCCTAAAAAGTAAGAGTAATTTAAATAAACTTCTTTTTTTCTATTGTTTTCAACGTACATTTATATGCTTTTAATACATAAAAAGATTAATGTAGCTAACACCACAATCGGGATACATAATAATTAAATCATCCTGGGTGTCCCTGTGTTTGAGGTATCCCTCAACACGTATGCATTTCCCTGTCTCTAACCACTGATCTACATTCTGAAACTGTAATTTTGTATTTTTGAGAATGATATATAAAAGGAATTATACAGTGTGTAACTTTTTGGGACCACCTTCTTATAGTCCGATCAATGCATTTGAGATTCAAGTTGTTGTGTTCATTAATATCTTGTTTCTTTTTATTGCTGAGTAGTATTTCAATAGAGACATCCTTTATGAGGTTGAGGAAGTTACCTTCCATTCCATTTGCTCAGAGTTTTAATCATGAATGGATGTTGAATTTCATCAACTGCTTTTTCTGTATCAGGATATGATCATGTCGTTTTTCTATAAACTAGCAATAGAGTGGATTGATTGATTTTCATATATTCAACCAGCCTTGCATTACTCAGATAAGCCTCTCTTGGTTATGGCGTATTATTCTTTTTCTACACTGCTAGATTTGATTTTTAAACATTTTCTTGAAAATTTCTGTGTCTAGGTCCATCAGAAATAATGGTTTGTAGTTTTGTGTGTAAAGAACATATATTTACGTTTTTGCAGAATTGGGACTTTCTGAGTAAATTTTGCTGAAAACATGGAATTCTGGGCTAAGAGCAAGTCTTGGAAAGTTAATTTTTAACTGTGTATAGAGTGAGAGCACCAGAGGGATTTACCTAACTCTGGAAGTATATGTTTACATTTCAAGGGAAAATGAAGCCTGGGACCTTGAAGAAGTCTCTATGTTGTAAACTCTGAAGACACCAGGGCTTTTCTGGCCTTGAAAGAAATGTATTTATATGTTGTGTGTATCAGTAATCATTCCTGTTTAGGCTGAGCATTTATATACATATATTACAATTTATCTTTTCATCAATTGAAGGACACATGAGTTATTTCCTGTCTGGTGTTACTATGAATAAATCTTTCTTCTTAATAGTTGGTTACTTAATCTGTCTTTTGTTGAAATGTGAGTCATCTCATTTCATCCTTATATATGGTTGTTCTGCACAATTCTTGAGAGGACTCGTTGCTTTCATTCTAGAATAGCTTTCCCCACAGTGATGACGTTAATTAAGTTGGAACCATCTCTTCATCCTATTTCCAGCTCAAGTTGCATGTTACATTCTTTTTCTGGGGTCTCTTTTTCTAGTCTTAAGACTTCTAAGGTCTCTTGATCCCTCTCTCTCATTTGTTTAAAATACATTCCCATTAGTGAACCCTGGGATAAATGGGATGCTCTCAGGTCACTTTGCCTAGATACCTTACGTAGTAATGCTTGGACTATGAGGTGCCATGCTGGATGCTTCCAGAGCTACATTCTAAGATGTGTGCCATTGGTCTGGGATCTCCCCAGATCCCCTGGGTTACATTGCTTCTTCCTTCCCCAGATTTTTAAGAGGGAGTAGGATTTGGTAGTAAGGTTTGCATTTTCTGGTATCTTCATTAATGTCTACAGTGTCTGATCCTTCACACACTACCCGCTAGTTTATATTTGAATAAAAGCTACACGGGCCTATTTATCTAGATTATGATTAAGTAATAAGAAAGAGACCAAGTCTGTCTTGCATTTCGACCTGAGATTTTAGAATTCAAAAGCTATTTGCTTGGGGATCATCCACCATGAGGCAAAGTCAAATTTATATCCCTTATATTGAATGGTGGTAGATCATAGAATTAAATATATGAAAATATGTAATAATTCACACATTATCCTGTCACAATGATAGATAAACCACTGGTGATAATATGTCTAAGATGTGGTAAGTACATATTCAAAATGTTTTTATATGTATAGATCTATTTAATCCATACTATAATCCTATGAGGTAAGTAATACTTTCATTGCTCTTTTACAGATCAAGGAACTGCGTTTGTTGGTGGTGGAGCCTGGATTTAAACACTGATTATCTTACTCCAGAGCCTGGGCTCATGACCATTATCCACTAAGCTATACCATCTCTGTAGATGGAACCACACCAGCACATAGGTTATCTCCTTGTGTTTCAAGTCCACATTATCCATATTCAGATATCTTAGTGAAGATGTAGATTATGGGTAGTGATTAGCTTCTCTTCTCTACAACCTCAGAATATTTTTCTTTTTTTTTTTTAATAAAAGAAGGAATGATTCTTTTACTTGATAATGTGTGATGCATATCAGCAAGAATTTGGGGGAAAAAGAGTGTTCAGAATATTTGGACATGTAGAGAAGATCAGGAAAGACATATCATCTTGGGACCAATAAAGTAAATGTCAGATTTGAATCAGGTCAGATTTTCTGTGTCCAGTATTCGTGTTTACTGAGAAAACATTAAGCAGGCTTGTAAATAGACTAAGTGTGTGTTTTGCTTGTGAAAACACAGAAGCATCATGACAATTTATAAGAGGAGAGAGGGAGATGAAGGGAGTCTAGTCTGAAAAAAGTAATTTGGCAGAAGATAACTAGTTGACTAGAAACTTTATTTTTGGTTTTCTCTTCTTTTTTATTGTGAATTATTTGTCCTGACCTAAAGAATATCCACATGTCTAGAACTTACAATTTGTACAGTGTTGAGGTGCTTGTTGCTTGTACCAGGAGAACTACTGAGAATGTATGATTTTGTTCCCACTCAGGGCCTATTCAAGGCATGAAGGAAAAGGGGAAATGAGAAATGGCCATCAGTAAAAAGTGTGTTAATAGGAGAGAATATGAGAGGTTGTAAAAGAGATGGAAAAGCAGTTCTTGAATTTTCAGAGCTTGAATCTCACTGAGAGTGTAAAAGCATTTGTGCAACCAAGTAACCAGTCAATTATAATGTCAACCCTGTTGTCAATGATGTAAAAACATTATTTTTATCTAGTTTGGGTGGTATTTTAAAAACTTTTTAATAAAAGCAAAAATACAACAGATCCCATCAACTTCTAATCAAAATCTCTGATTACCTTAACTATCTCCATCGTTTTCCCATTCTTCCTTCATATGATTCAATAGAGTTACTATCTCCTAAGCTGGGAGTGGGAACTTGCTGTAAGGTACGTGACCCAGGCTTAAACCAGTTAGAATATTTTATTGTCACTGGTTTCACATTGGACAAGTGCCAGAGGCAAGGGATTCAATGGGACTGATTCTGGTGATTCTTGCCAAATCTACTTGAAATAACTCTAGGATCAAAGAAGAAATCTATTACATCAACAGACAATTTATGAACAATGATAGTGAGCTATAATATATCAATACTTATGGGAAATACTGTGTGAAGGAAATAGGGAGATGTTGGCCAGAGGGTACAGAGTTGGAGTTATATAGGATGAATAAGTCTAGAGATCTAATGTACAGAGGATGACTATGGTTAATAATATTGTGTTAAATACTGAGAATTTTCTAAAAGGATAGATTTCAGGTACTCCTACCACACACACCAAAAATGGTAACTATATGAGGAGACACATATGTTAATTAGCTTTACCATAGTAATGATTTCACTATGTATTATTCAAATTGACATGTTGTAGACTTGAAATATATACAACTTTTGTTTTTAAAAAAGGAAAAAACTACATTCTGAATTAAGAGTAATGCAGAAGATACACTGTGGTATTGAGTTAGAAATGGTTAAGGAGGGGGCTGCTTTAACTAAAGTAGTAATGGAAGGTATCTCTGAGGAGATGGTATTTGACTTGAGATTGATTAGGGAGACAAAAATCATGTGAAGGTCGGAGGGAGTGGTATCCACAGCAGGAATGGCAACAAAGGCAGAGGCAATGATAGAAAATAAACTTTCAATGCTGAATGGGCAGCAAGAATTTCAGTAAGGCTGGAATATGGAGATTAAGGGACTAAGGCAGACAAAATTACCAATGGGAGCTCCCCTGAGTTGGAAGCTGCCCTAGCACTCACCACTAAGCTGCAGTGTCCTTCTGTTGAACATAAACAATTTCACAGAACAGCAACATCAAACAACATTTCTCTGTGACCATAAATGAAGAAAAGCAGAAAAACAACTACTCCATAATTATGTCTGATCACACAGAGATCCAGAACAAGAAATAGTTTGGAAAGACTCAATGCATTAGGTTTGTGACAAAGCACAATCTGTGACTGCCTACCTACCATTGGTGGGATTATGGAGTTTTTTGTTTATTGATGGTATAGGCTGTTTTTTTTTTTTTTCTTTAAGCATTTTCTAATGAATGAGGAAAGTTGAAAAATCTATTTTTTAAATTTTTCCTTGATTTACTATTTGTGTTTTTAAAAGATAGTCATATCTACTCAGGTAGGCAAGGTCACTACTCATGAGCAATCTAGAACTATCTAGGCAGTGAATTTATTCTATACAAAACCTTGATTTTTTTTCTGATACTCCATTTTTATGGAAAAGTGATGATGACAAGCCTAAAATTAGTGAGTCATTCAATAGCGTAATTTTGAATTATTAAACTACTGCATTAGTTACAACAATTTTAAGTGAAGTAGGTCTTCCAATGTCAAAACAAATTATATTGGATTCCTGTGGCATAATATTCAGAAATTTCTCAAATTATTTAATGATTTGTCTAACCTTGAATTCCACAATGATAGACATAACTCCATGTAAGACTACATTTCTGGTGTCTGGATATCGTCAGTATCCAAGGGTCCATCAATAGACAAAGGTAAGAGTGAATTGTTTTATTATTAAAAAAATAAGATAGATTAATTTGATTCTGTCATAACATTACCCCTTGAGGTTGTGAACTATGAGATGATTTAAAATTATAGCTGTTATCTAACGTCCCATAGCTCAATTTGTCTGTGCTGAATGAAAAATGAATGATACATGTGCCAGAGCAAAAAGGAATTACCAAGTTTGATGAAAGCCAGGCAGAAATCATGTAATATATTTGCTATACTCTGCTTTATTTCTTTTGTTTTTTATTTTATTTTCAGGGAAACTTGTTATCCCTTCTGCATGGTTTATTATTTCAGACATATTCATGTGACTGAACATGAAAGGGGTTGGAATATTGTCCAACGATGATCTTGTCTTTAGGGAAAGTTAGCATGTTTGATGCTGTTTTGAATATATGTATTCCCAAAAGAGCTGGAAATCCATCAGTTTCCACCAAGAAGTACTTAAAATTCTATTATATGAACACATGGATATATGGAAATCTACATTTGGACTTTGTTAGAATACAAGGTTGTTGGTTGACCCCCAAAGTCATTCCCAATTCTTATCTCCCTTATCCATCTCTCACTAAACAGTATGCAAGTGTGCTATACTGAGTTTCTCATCATCTTTTGTAGCCACAGGTGATAATGTGACCAGTTCTGGACAATGGCATTTACCAGGAGTTTCTAGAAAATCCTTTTCTTCCTAGTTATATGCAGCCTTCCATCCAGGTGTGGAAATAGGATGATGCCTAGGTCTGTGGCAGCTAGACATCATCCTATTGAAACCTCACATAAAGAGGTATACATAAAGAATAAAAACCATAAGGCTAAGGATGGTAGAGAGGAAAGAGAGTAAGAACCTAAACCCTTGAGAGCATTGCTGACCCACTGAGCCAACACAGCCTACCCCCAGACACTTTTATGTGACAACAGTAAACTCCTATTTGTTTAAGCCACAATTCCTCAGTTTTTATTACTTCATCTAAATACTGTCCTAATTGATAACCTTCCTTAACATTCATTTATTAAATAAATATTTGAGCACCTACCAAGAGCATGGCATTTTGCTTGCCCCTGTATTTGTGATGATCGTTAACAGAATTTAGTCTTCATTTAAGGAGTATTTAAACGTATTAAATGCATGTTAATATGAATCTTGTCACTAAGAATGAGGACACAAACACACCCTATTACAGAGAGATTTAACATAAATTGAAACCTGCAAGTTGATAAGTACCCAGCTGGACAGAGAGGGAGTGGGGAGCATTCCGGATAGAAGGTAGCATGTATTCTAGCATGAAAGTCCAGGACAGGAGGGAACTTATCAAATTTTCAAAGTTAAAAAAAAAATACAGTGTTGTTAAATTAAACACAGATATATTATAGTTTGATGGCAGGACTACATTCATTAAGTAGTAGGAAATGACCCAAATTAATGTAGTCTCAATATAAATGACATGGAGAATTTTGGTTAGAGGAGAGAAGAATTGTGTAACTGATGTCCTAGATGGAGGTAAATACATATACTTACCTTCCTACCTTAATAAGAATCTCTCAAAATGAAAGAAAAAAAGGAAAAATTAAAATACATTAATAAATGCTTTGCTAATAGGAGAGGCAATATAACAACAGAATATTATAAAATAGATGTTAAAAAATAGGTGTTAAAATTCTATGCACCTTACTCTAATGTATATTAAAATTTTGGTTAATTTATTTTTAATATCTTCATGAATTTTATAAATTTCCTCATGAGTTTTCATTCTAGTAGACAGGACGTGTGGAGAGGTGGGTTTAACCTGCCAGTCAATATTATCCTGAATGTACATAAACACAGAACAGTGCATTAATTTGAGGTATACAACTCAAAAAATTATAGGAGAGTTTATAAATATACTCATGTAACCACAACCCTGGTAAAAAATAGAATAATTGCAACACTCTAGCAACACCCCTTATGCTAACTTCCAGTAACTAACCCCACACCCTTATACGTAGACTTCCTTGCTTTTGAACTTGAAGGAAAACATACATGTTTTTTCTCATTTTTTAAATGTAGTAATAGCTTATTTGTTTGTTTGTTTGTTTGTTTTTTGCTATATATATATTCCAATTCTAATATAGCAGTTTATTTATGTATCCTACAGTTGATGGATATTTCAACTGTTTCCACTGGTAGATTTCAGTTGTTTTCAGTAACTGACTATTACAAACAAAGTTACTATTAATAATGTTGTATATATGCATATCATTGGGTCATTTTGCTAGGATTGCTGGGTTATAATGACTGAATGCTGTCAAGTTAGTAAAAACTGCCAAACTATTTTCCAAAATGCTTTTATCAATTTAGCCTCTTACCAGGAAGATTTGAGACTCTGGTCAATCCGTCTTTGTCAATGTTAATATTGTCAATCTTTTTCATTTTAGCCGTACTGAGATGTGCTTAGTAATAGCTCAATATGGTTTTAATTTGCATTTTCTTGATGACTAATGAGATTGTGCACCTCTTCATTTGACTGTTGTCCGTTTGGATACAGTCTTGTGTGGAACTCCTGTTCAAATATTTTGCCCATCTTTCTATGGGGTTGTCTTACAAAATTTAGCTTTTTGTTTTTAGTATTCTGCATAATAGTCCATTTTTGACTGTACATATTATAAATGTTTTCTTCCGTCCATTTTTTCGGCCACAATTTCTTGACTATTCTTGGAATTTTGCATTTCCATTTAAATATTATATTAGTTTATTGTTTTATACAATAGTGAAGAACAATTAATCAAATAGTAACAACAAGATCTTGCTGGGATTTTGATTAAGATTACATTAAGTAGGGGTGCCTGGGTGGCTCAGTTGGTTAAGCAATTGCCTTAGGCTCAGGTCATGATCCTGGAGTTGCAGGATCGAGTCTCGCATCAGGCTCCCTGCTCAGCGGGGAGTCTGCTTCTCCCTCTGACCCTCCCTCCCCTCATGTGCTCTCTCTCTCTCTCATTCTCTTTCTCTCAAATAAATGAATAAAATCTTTGAAAAAAAAAGATTACATTAATTATAAATCAATTTGGAAATAACTTTCATTTTTATAACATTAAATTGTCTAATTCACAAACTCCCATTTATTTAGGTATTCTTTAGTTTCTCTCAATAATGTTTTATAATTTTTTTTTAGTGATTTTGAACATTTATTAGATTTAGCTGTAGATTTTTGAATCTTTGATGCTATTGTAAATGGTATTAAGCTTTAAATTTCATATTCTAGTTACTTGGTCATAGTAATATTGTTAAACATACTGTCTAATACTTTCCTCTAGATTTTTCCTTATTTTATATGTTTACATGATTATCTCAACTGCAAATAATGACTGTTTTACTATTTCTTTTTCAGTCTTTATACCATGAATTTCTTTTCTTACCTTTTTGCATTAAAATTGCATTTCAAAATAAAATTTTAAACTTTAAGAAAATTAAAATTTCCAGTATAATATTAATAGAAGTAGTGGCAACAGGTATCCTTGTCTATTTCCTCATTTCCTATTAAATATTTAATACTGTTTATTTTATTTGTACGTAGTTTTCATCATATTAAAGACCTTCCTATCTATGGTTTGTTAAAAGTTATATATTGAGTGAATTATTTCTATCAATTTTGTTTAAATTTATGTTTACTTTTATCAGATGATTTTTTCTTTTCTTTTCTTTTCTAAGGATTTTATTTATTTATTTGAGAGAGAGAATGAGATAGAGAGAGCATGAGAGTGGGGAGGGTCAGGGGGAGAAGCAGACTCCCCGCTGAGCAGGGAGCCCGATGCGGGACTCGATCCAGGGACTCCAGGATCATGACCTGAGCTGAAGGCAGTCGCCTAACCAACTGAGCCACCCAGGCGCCCCAATCAGATGATTTTTTCTAAGTAATTGTATGATTTTTCTCTTTTATTCTGTGAATGTGATGAAGTGTGTTGATTGGTGTTGTCATATTAAATAAATCATGGAATCAGAATATTTCTTTGTATATACTAGACCTGACTTATAACTGGTTTTTTATCTATGGTTAATAAGAGAAATTAGTTTTTAATTTTACTTTTTTGTTACACAACTGTCACATTTTGGTATCAATGCTATACTGAATTCATAAAAGAAATTGGCAAATTTTTACTATTTTTCTGTTCATTGAAAGAGTGGGAATTAATTTGGTATTTTATCTTTTGTGATGTGAAATTCAGTGAAGTCACATGGACCTCAATTTTTCTATTTGAAAAGTTTTCTAAATACAGATTAATTTTCTCAAGTAGATATAATCTTATACAGATTTTTGTTTTTTATTATTATATCAAAATTGGTAAGTTGTGTCCATTTAATTTAAAATTTTAGATTTACTGGCATAATTTGTAATATCATTTCGTTTGTTTTTTAAATATTTGTAGAATCTGTAGTGATATCTCCATTTTGTTTCTGATATTGGTTATTTGCACATTTTCTCTTTTTTTTTTCCTTGTTTGTACCTGCCAGGAGTTTTATATTGGAGTTTTCAAAGGACTACTATTTTTCTTTGCTGACCTTTTCTAATATATATTTATTTTCATTTCAATTAATTTCTGCTCTGATTTTTATTATTTGCTTTCTTCTGCTTTGTTTGTATTTAGTTTGATAATCATCTAAGGTCTTGACATAGATATTTATTTTTCAGCCTATCTTCTATTGAAATATAGCTTTTGAAATAAATCTTTAAATGGATTTACATTTTCTACTGAGCAGGACTTTAGCTACATGTCACTCATTTCGATATGTAGGATTTCCATTGATAAAGAGTTCAAAGTATTTTCTAATTCTTCTTGTGATATTCACAGTTTGTTTTGATTTAACCATAAAAGTATATAGCTCAGGTTCTAAAACTGAGGATTTCCTTTTCACCTTTTTCTTTTAATTCTAGCTTAATTCTACTGTAGTTAAAGACCGTACTCTAAACCATTTTAATTATCTGAAATATATTGAGAATTGCTGTATGGACCATCATTTAGTCACTTTGGGTAAATGTCCTATGCAAACTTGAATAGAGTGGTATTCTTCAGGTTGGAGAGAGGAGATATATATATGAGGTTCTGTTGTTAATATTTATAGAAGTTCAAATCTATATATTTCCTGATGTTGTTGTCTTGGTCCGTTTGTTACTGAGTAAAATTAGTTAAAATCTCCCATTGAGATTGTGACTTTTTTCTGAGTTCCCTTTTAATTATGTTGATCTTGTACTTTATAGCAATCCTCCCTTTATATGATAATGCAGTATCATAAAAATATTCATGAAAACTGAATAATGCAAAATGATTTTAATAATCATAAAAATGATGATTGTTCTGTGACTTTTAGAAAATTTGGTCAAAACATTAAAACTCTTATTGTAAGTTATAAGTATATAGGGGGATGGAAAAAAAGAGCAACACTTGGGGTGCCTGGGTGGTTCAGTGGGTTAAGTGTCTGCCTTTGGCTCCGTCATGATCCTGGAGTCCTGGGATCCAGCCCTGTGTTGGGCTCTCTGCTCAGCGGGAGGCACCTGCTGCTTCCCCTGCTTGTGCTCTCTCTCTCACTCTCTGTCAAATAAATAAATAAAATCTTTAAAAAAAAAGAAAAAATAGCAACACTCATGTTTCTATAGTACATTGTAACTTAAAACATTAGAAACATTGATAAAGTGTTTTATTTCTTTGCAAGAAAATGATTTAGAAGTACACTGAAATTTGAACACTGTTTGCCTTCTTCTTTTCATTGTATATTTTATGATACAGAATGAGCATCTTATCTATGTCTTGGTGAATTGTCACACTCCTTTCTAAGCTTAGATGAGTTTCCAACATTTAATCCTTTGCACTTTCAATATCTTGAAATATTTTCGAAGGTTCTGTTAATGTGAATTTTTGTTGCCAATATCACTTCCTCTGGGATGTATTCATTCTTTTCCATCATGACCATGTTACCCATTTAAGTAAAAAAAATTGCATTCAGCTAGTTCCTCTGGGTCAATATCTACAATCACCATAGGCAGTGTCAACATTCCCATGGTCAGCTATTTTCTTCTATAACTCCATTTACATTCCATCCTTATTTCACTTCCAGTTTTATTACTTTTTATTTCTTTGCTTTTCTTTACCCTTGCGGGCCAATTTCTTCCTTCAATTATGTGTTTTTGTAATATGTCACATGGGTTTATTACTTGGGGGCAAGGAGGCAACACAAGAGCACACTTTGCTCTCTGTACATAAACTGAAAAACAGATGCACTGTGACCAATCACAGACATACTTTCTAAGAAGTGATGTCATTTGTCACTGCTCATGATGTGCATTTGTTTAGTGATTTGTGGACTAAAGAATTATGGCAGCAGAGTTTGTACTTCATGTAATTATTCACAGTAAATATGCTATCGTAACTGAAATTTGAACTGTAATGTTGGGAATATGGTGTTATTTAATTAAACTATGGTAACTGAAATTGGTGCATATTAAACCATGTACAATGAGGATTGTTTTAATATGTTGCAGCTATGTTTCTAGATACATTCAAATTGACTAATATTTAGAATAGTCAAATTCATGGAGACAGAAATTAGAATGGTCGTTGCTAGGGCCTCGTAGCCAGTGGGCAATAGAAAGTTATTATTTAATGGATGGGAGCTTCAGTTTGGGAAGATGAAAAATTCTGGACATAGATGGTGGTGACGGTTGCACAAGGTGAATGTTCTTAATGCCACAGAACTGTACATGTAACATGGTTAAAATGGTAGATTTTGTTATATATATTATATATATATTTACCACAATTGAAACAATTTAAAAACTGATAGATATTACAAGAAAAAAATGTTGAGACAAAGAGATTACCCAGATAATATCACCATTTCTTAAAATAAATTCTAGAAAAAGATTACATGAACTGGGAAAAATAATTGAAGAAATATGAAAATAAAATTTCCCCAAGATGAAGACTCTGAGAGCCAATAATGATGAATTTGTATACACATATCCAGACATGTCATGAAAAATTTTCTGAAGATAATACCAAGTATAAAGAGAAAAAAAAATTCCAAAGATGGAAAAGCCAATTATTTGCAAGGAAACAAGATTGGACTGACATCAGACAAAAATTAGAAGTCAATGGGGGAAAGCCTTCAAATTTTTGAAAGTGTTCCACCCAGAATTCTATACCTCCTCAAATTGCAAGAGCAAAATAAACACATTTTCAGACACTTAGAATTAAAGAAATTTTATCTTCCTTCAGTCTTACTGGAAAAATAAAAATAAAAGGAACTGTATATGATTGTAAGCTCACAGCAAAAAAAAAAAAAAAAAAAAAAAGCAATCCACTAAGGAGGAGGTCAGAAAATTCAAGAACAAGTAGAGTTAATTCAAGGGAATAAGGGAAAGAAATCCAAAAAATCCAGAGGAAAGAAATTCAGATCACAGTTGTGTAAATGGCTTATGAAGAAAAGCCCATGTATTAAATTGTTTAACAAATAATAGCATGATAAAACCTGTGGATGAGAAAGGACAAGTATATTTCTTTGGTGAAGAAACATACGACAGAAATTTCACAGTCTAAATAGGAGGCAAGCAAAATGTGGTTTGATTCTGAGCATTTAAAGAATTGTATTTGATTTTGATGCTTGGAATGTTCTCCTTTTAGTGCCAGAAAGGTGGGGACTTAAGATGACAGCATCTTATCTATGGATTCACTCACACTTCCTGGTTTTGTGAAATATTTTCATTATCATAAGATTGCAAATGTAGCTTAGTGGTTTTCAATTTTAAAATCAAGAAGAGCATGCAAAAAGCATAGTTATACACAAAAAAGCAAATATAAGCCTTGGCAATATAAAAAATCAAATCTATTTGAGAGAGAGATTTTGAGAGTGAGAAAGAACAGGAAAAGCAGTGGAATAAAATGTAATACTGTCAGTCTTTACTGTATATAGTGGAAAATACAGTAGTGTCTAAAATTGCTGGATCAAGAAACAGGTTTACATATATATGTAAAATGTATATATACACTATAATATATATACACACACACAATTTGAGAAGAGTGAAAGAAAAAAAAGCTGGTGTATATGACAGATTTCTCGTCATTCATAGCATGGTGTTAATACACATCACTTATTTATGAGAAACTAAACTATATAGGAATAAATATATTATAAAAGTAAAAGTAAGCCTCAAAACATAAAAAAAACCCCATTTAAAGTGGTTTCTCTAAAGCATGTGAACAGAGTAGATTTGGAACATGCAGCATAATTTTATAATTTGATGTACCTATATGATAGAAAATTATATTAGGACTTGAATACAGTTCATTCTACTGTTTTAAAAGTAAAATTTATAAAAATGGTCATGAGAAAGAAATAAAACTAGAGGCAGAAATATACATGAAAAAAATTAGGTTCAAAAGATTATTATCATTTGCAATAATCGCTTTTGACACTGAAAATAACACTTATGCTCAAGGTGATATTTTCAGTAAGAGAACTATTTGAAATATATTTATTCTGTTCTCATTAATTCTGCCTCCCAAATAACTTAGAATTTTGTGTTATAGAAAAGGTAGAGAAGTCAAAAGAGAAAAGCTATGTACTAGTTCTTTCCTTTTTCCTTCTTCTTTTTTCTATTTTTTTTTTTTTTTATTTTCTTCCTTTGGCATAGAAAGCGAACTAGCGAAAAACAAAAAAGAAAAAAGTTAAATCCTCACATGGAGTAGAAAGCAAAATTTGGCTTAATAGTTAAAGGAGAAAAACATTCCTTGTTTAGACTTATAAAAGTTAAGGGGGGCGGAGCAAGATGGCGGAGGAGTAGGAGACCTGGATTTCGTCTCCTCTCAGGAATTCAGCTGGATAGGGATCAAACCATTCTGAACACCTACAAACCCAACAGGAGATCAAAGAAAAGAAGAGCAACAACTTTCTGAACAGAAAAGCGACCACTTTCTGGAAGGTAGGATGTGCGGAGAAGTGAATCCAAGGTGATATTCGGGAGGATAGACAGCGGGGGAGGGGGCCTCCGTTGGCCGCTTCTGGCAAGTGATAGAGCCACGGAGCACAAAATCGGAACTTTTAAAAGTCTGCTCCGCCGAGGGACGTCACTCTGGTGGCTAAGCGGGGGGTGGAACCCTCCGGGACAGTGTGGTCTCAGGACCCTCGGGGTCACAGAAGGACCGGGGGTGCCTGAGGGCGGCAGAGCTCCCAGGTAAGGAGCAGGGAAGCCGGCTGCAGAGGCGGAGCCCAGGCGCGGGCTCTCAGCTCGGGGTGGCCACAAACCGTGATCCGCGGCACAGTCGGGCCACTGCTCCTCCAGCAGGGACCCAACAAGCGGCAGATCCGGGGAGACTCACCTTCCTCCCCCGGGAGGAGCCGCGCGGGAGGGCACCGCAGGGATCTGCTGGGTTTGGAGACTCCAGACCGGGTCGGGTGCCAGAGATAGAAACGCGCGGTCACAGGCCGGTTGAGCATGGAGTGCAGCCGGAGACCGGGGAGACGGGAGTGACTGACGGCTTTTCTCTGGGGGCTCACTGAGGAGCGGGGCCCCGAGTTCTCGGCTCCTCCAGGGCAGAGATTGGGAGGCCGCCATTTTCACGCTCCGCCTCCAAAGCTGTACGGAAAGCTCGCAGGGAACAAAAGCCCCGGAGAGCAAACCTGAGCAGATGACTTAGCCGGGAGGGGGCAAGGACGGGGCAATTCCGCCTCCGGCAGAGACATTTGGGAACCATGGCAACAGGACCCTCCCCCAGAAGATCAGCAAGAATAGCCAGCCAAGACCAAGTTTACCGATCAATGAGAACGGCAGAACTCCAGCGCTAGGGGAATACTGCACATAGAATTCACGGCTTTTTTACCATGATTCCTTAGTCTTTTAAAGTTAATTTTTTTTTAACTGTCTTTTTGTCTTTTTATTTCTTTTTGAATTTTTCTTTTTCCCTTTTTCAAACAACATCTTATCAATCCCTTTTTTTAAAAAAAAACATTTTTATTTTTCATTTTTAGAGTCATATTCTATCCCTTCATAGTAGTTACCCATATTTTTGGCTTATATATATAAGTTGTTCTCTCTTTAAAATTTTGAGATAGTTTCTTCTAACAGATTAAAATATACCCTAAATCTCTAGTATATGGTGTTTTCTATTCCCCTGCCTGATCACATCCTCTCCCTTTTTTTTTCTTTTTCTTTTTTCTTTTTTTAAATCTTCTTCTTTCTTTTTCAAACAACTTCTTATCAATTCCTTTTATAAAATTTTTTATAATTTCCATTTTTACAGTCATTTTCTATCCCTTCATCATATCAACCCTTATTTTTGTACATATATCTTTTTCTTTCTTTAAAATTTTGGGAGACACTTTCTTCTAAAAGACCAAAACACACCCCAAATCTAGTGTGTGGCACTGATCTATATACCATATAGATCATATTTGATCACATTCTGGTTTTTCTTTTGTTGTTGTTGTTTTGTTTTGTTTGTTTTTGTTTTTATCTTTATCTTTTTCTTTTTTTTTCTTTTTCTTTTTTCTCTCTTTCCCCTTCTTATCCCACTGCTTCAGGTCTTTTCTGATTTGTTTAGAGTATATTTTCTGGGGACGTGGTTACTCTGCTAGCATTTTGTTCTCTCATTAATCTATTCTCCTCTGCACAAAATGACGAGACGGAAAAAATCACCTCAACAAAAAGAACAAGAGGCAGTACCGACTGCCAGGGACCTACTCAATACGGACATTAGTACGATGTCAGATCTAGAGTTCAGAATCATCACTTTAAAGATACTAGCTGGGCTTGAAAAAAATATGGAAGTTATTAGAGAAACTCTTTCTGGAGAAGTAAAAGAGCTAAAATCCAACCAAGTAGAAATCAAAAAGGCTATTAATGAGGTGCAATCAAAATTGGGGGCGCTAACTGCTAGAATAAATGAGGCAGAAGAGAGAATCAGTAATATAGAAGATGAAATGCTGGAAAATAAAGAAGCTGAGAAAAAGAGAGATAAACAACTACTGGATCATGAGGGCAGAATTCGAGAGATAAGCGATACCATAAGACGAAACAACATTAGAATAATTGGGATCCCAGAAGAAGAAGAAAGAGAGAGAGGGGCAGAAGGTATAATGGAGCAAATTATAGCAGAGAACTTCCCTAATTTGGGGAAAGAAACAGGCATGAAAATCCAGGAAGCACAGAGAACCCCTCTCAAAATCAATAAAAATAGGTCAACTCCCCGACATCTAATAGTAAAACTTACGAGTCTCAGAGACAAAGAGAAAATCCTGAAAGCAGCTCGGGAGAAGAGATATGTAACCTACAATGGTAGAAACATTAGATTGGCAACAGACCTATCCACAGAGACCTGGCAGGCCAGAAAGGACTGGCAGGATATATTCAGAGCACTAAATGAGAAAAATATGCAGCCAAGAATACTCTATCCAGCTAGGCTGTCATTGAAAATTGAAGGAGAGATAAAAAGCTTCCAGGACAAACAAAAACTAAAGGAATTTGCAAACACAAAACCAGCCCTACAGGAAATCTTGAAAGGGGTCCTCTAAGCAAAGAGAGACCCTAAAAGCAACATAGACCAGAAAGGAACACAGACAATATACGGTAACAGTCACCTTACAGGCAATACAATGGCACTAAATTCCTATCTTTCAATAGTTACCTTGAATGTAAATGGGCTAAATGCCCCAATCAAAAGACACAGGCTAACAGACTGGATTAAAAAACAAGATCCATCGATATGCTGTCTGCAAGAGACTCATTTTAGACCCAAAGACACCCCCAGATTGAAAGTGAGGGGGTGGAAAACCATTTACCATGCTAATGGACACCAAAAGAAAGCTGGGGTGGCAATCCTTATATCAGACAAATTAGATTTTAAACCAAAGACTGTAATAAGAGATGAGGAAGGACACTATATCATACTTAAAGGATCTATCCAACAAGAAGATCTAACAATTGTAAATATCTATGCCCCTAACATGGGAGCAGCCAATTATATAAGGCAATTAATAACAAAAGCAAAGAAACACATCGACAACAATACAATAATAGTGGGGGACTTTAACATCCCCCTCACTGAAATGGACAGATCATCTAAGCAAAAGATCAACAAGGAAATAAAGACTTTAAATGACACACTGGACCAAATGGACTTCACAGACATATTCAGAACATTCCACCCCAAAGCAACGGAATACACATTCTTCTCTAGTGCCCATGGAACATTCTCCAGAATAGATCACATCCTAGGTCATAAATCAGGTCTCAACCGGTACCAAAAGATTGGGATCATTCCCTGCCTATTTTCAGACCACAATGCTTTGAAACTAGAACTCAATCCCAAGAGGAAAGTCGGAAAGAACTCAAATACATGGAGGCTAAAGAGCATCCTACTGAAGAATGAATGGGTCAACCAGGAAATTAAAGAAGAATTAAAAAAATACATGGAAACCAATGAAAATGAAAACACAACTGTTCAAAATCTTTGGGATGCAGCAAAGGCAGTCCTAAGAGGAAAGTATATAGCAATACAAGCCTTTCTCAAGAAACAAGAAAGGTCTCAAGTACACAACCTAACCCTACACCTAAAGGAGCTGGAGAAAGAACAGCAAATAAAGCCTAAACCCAGCAGGAGAAGAGAAATCATAAAGATCAGAGCAGAAATCAATGAAATAGAAACTAAAAGAACAGTAGAACAGATCAACGAAACTAGGAGCTGGTTCTTTGAAAGAATTAACAAGATTGATAAACCCCTGGCCAGACTGATCAAAAAGAGAAGAGAAATGACCCAAATCAACAAAATCATGAATGAAAGAGGAGAGATCACAACCAACACCAAAGAAATACAAACAATTATAAGAACATATTATGAGCAACTCTATGCCAGCAAATTAGATAACCTGGAAGAGATGGATGCATTCCTAGAGATGTATCAACTACCAAAACTGAACCAGGATGAAATAGAAAACCTGAACAGACCTATAACCACTAAGGAAATTGAAGCAGTCATCAAAAATCTCCCAAAAAACAAAAGCCCAGGGCCAGATGGCTTCCCAGGGGAATTCTACCAAACATTTCAAGAAGAATTAATACCTATTCTTCTGAAACTGTTCCAAAAAATCGAAACGGAAGGAAAACTTCCAAACTCATTTTATGAGGCCAGCATTACCTTGATCCCCAAACCAGACAAAGACCCCATCAAAAAGGAGAATTACAGACCAATATCCCTGATGAACATGGATGCAAAAATTCTCACCAAAATACTAGCCAATAGGATCCAACAGTACATTAAAAGGATTATTCACCATGACCAAGTGGGATTTATCCCTGGGCTGCAAGGTTGGTTCAACATCCGCAAATCAATCAATGTGATACAGTACATTAACAAAGGAAAGAACAAGAATCATATGATCCTCTCAATAGATGCAGAAAAAGCTTTTGACAAAGTACAGCATCCTTTCTTGATCAAAACTCTTCAGAGTATAGGGATAGAGGGTACATACCTCAATATCATAAAAGCCATCTATGAAAAACCTACAGCAAATATTATTCTCAATGGGGAAAAACTGAGAGCTTTCCCCCTAAGGTCAGGAACGCGGCAGGGATGTCCACTATCACCACTGCTATTCAACATAGTATTGGAAGTCCTAGCCACAGCAATCAGACAACAAAAAGAAATCAAAGGCATCCAAATTGGCAAAGAAGAAGTCAAACTCTCACTCTTTGCAGATGATATGATACTTTATGTGGAAAACCCAAAAGACTCCACCCCAAAACTGCTAGAACTCATACAGGAATTCAGTAAAGTGGCAGGATATAAAATCAATGCACAGAAGTCAGTGGCATTCCTATACACCAACAACAAGACAGAAGAAAGAGAAATTAAGGAGTCGATCCCATTTACAATTGCACCCAAAACCATAAGATACCTAGGAATAAATCTAACCAAAGAGACAAAGGATCTGTACTCAGAAAACTATAAAATACTCATGAAAGAAATTGAGGAAGACACAAAGAAATGGAAAAACGTTCCATGCTCATGGATTGGAAGAACAAATATTGTGAAGATGTCAATGCTACCTAGAGCAATCTACACATTCAATGCAATCCCCATCAAAATACCATCCACTTTTTTCAAAGAAATGGAACAAATAATCCTAAAATTTGTATGGAACCAGAAAAGACCCCGCATAGCCAGAGGAATATTGAAAAAGAAAAGCAAAGCCGGTGGCATCACAATTCCGGACTTCAAGCTCTATTACAAAGCTGTCATCATCAAGACAGCATGGTACTGGCACAAAAACAGACACATAGATCAATGGAACAGAATAGAGAGCCCAGAAATGGACCCTCAACTCTATGGTCAACTAATCTTCGACAAAGCAGGAAAGAATGTCCAATGGAACAAAGACAGTCTCTTCAACAAATGGTGTTGGGAAAATTGGATAGACACATGCAGAAGAATGAAACTGGACCATTTCCTTACACCACACACAAAAATAGACTCCAAATGGCTGAAAGACCTCAATGTGAGACAGGAGTCCATCAAAATCCTAAAGGAGAACACAGGCAACAACCTCTTTGACCTCAGCCGAAGCAACTTCTTCCTAGAAACATCGCCAAAGGCAAGGGAAGCAAGGGCAAAAATGAACTATTGGGACTTCATCAAGATAAAAAGCTTTTGCAAAGCAAAGGAAACAGTTAAGAAAACCAAAAGACAACCGACAGAATGGGAGAAGATATTTGCAAATGACATATCAGATAAAGGGCTAGTATCCAAAATCTATAAAGAACTCATCAAACTCAACACCCAAAGAACAAAGAATCCAATTAAGAAATGGGCAGAAGACATGAACAGACATTTTTCCAATGAAGACATCCAAATGGCCAACAGACACATGAAAAAGTGCTCAATATCGCTCGGCATCAGGGAAATCCAAATCAAAACCTCAATGAGGTATCACCTCACACCAGTCAGAATGGCTAAAATTAACAAGTCAGGAAACGACAGATGTTGGCGGGGATGCGGAGAAAGGGGAACCCTCCTACACTGTTGGTGGGAATGCAAACTGGTGCAGCCACTCTGGAAAACTGTATGGAGGTTCCTCAAAAAGTTGAAAATAGAGCTACCATATGATCCAGCAATTGCACTACTGGGTATTTACCCCAAAGATACAAAAGTAGGGATCCGAAGGGGTACGTGCACCCCGATGTTTATAGCAGCAATGTCCACTATAGCCAAACTGTGGAAAGAGCCAAGATGTCCATCGACAGATGAATGGATAAAGAAGATGTGGTATATATATACAATGGAATATTATGCAGCCATCAAAAGGAATGAGATATTGCCATTTGCAACAACGTGGATGGAACTGGAGGGTATTATGTTGAGTGAAATAAGTCAAACAGAGAAAGACATGTATCATATGATCTCACTGATATGAGGAATTCTTAATCGCAGGAAACAAACTGAGTGTTGTTGGAGTGGGGGGTGGGGTGGGAGGGATGGGGTGACTGGGTGATAGACACTGGGGAGTGTATGTGCTCTGGTAAGCGCTGTGAATTGTGCAAGACTGTTGAATCTCAGATCTGTACCTCTGAAACAAATAATGCAATATATGTTAAGAAAAAAAAAAAGAAGAAGAAGAAGAAGAATGTAGCAGGAGGGGAAGAATGAAGCGGGGGAAATCGGAGGGGTAGACGAACCATGAGAGACGATGGACTCTGAAAAACAAACAGGGTTCTAGAGGGGAGGGGGGTGGGAGGATGGGTTAGCCTGGTGGTGGGTATTTAGGAGGGCACATTCTGCATGGAGCACTGGGTGTTGTGCACAAACAATGAATCATGGAACACTTCATCTAAAACTAATGTTGTAATGTAAGGGGATTAACATAAGAATAAAAAAATTAAAAAAAAAAAAAAAAAAAAAAAGTTAATTCTGTTTCTATCAAATTCCTTTGTTTTCTGAAATTTTCCATTTATCCAAAGTAATAATAGCTTAAGTGTTTGGAGAAGCATTCTCTGTATGCGATACGCCTGATTATTTAATAACTTTATATTTTTAGAAGTTTTAGGTTCACAAAATAAATTGAGAGGAAGATACAGAGATTTCTCATATACTCCCTAACTTCACACATGCATATCCTCCTTCATTATCAATATCACTCACCAGAATGATACATGTTTTTACCAATGATGGACCTACATTGACACATCGTAATTACCCAAATTCTATAGTTTACCAAAGGATCTACTCTTGATATGGTACATTCAGTGAGTTTGGACAAATGTATAATGATATATATCCCTCATTATGATACCATACAGAATATTTGCACTGTCCTAACCTCCCCCCCCACCGTGTTCTGCATATTAATATCTCCCTCCCCCAGCACACCCTGGCAACCACTGATTTTTTATTGTATTCATAATTTGTCTTTTCCAGAATGTCATACAGTTGGAACCATACAACATGAAGCCTTTCAGATTGGTTTCTTTCACTTAGTAATATGCATGTAAGCTTCCTCCATGTCTTCTCATGGCTTAGTAGTGCATTTCTTTTTAACTCTGGATAATATTCCATTGTCTGATTGTACCACAGTTTATTCATCCATTCACCTACTGAAAGACATCTTAGTTGCTTCCAGATTTTGGTAATTATGAATAAGCTTCTATAAACACCCATATGTAAGTTTTTGTTTGGAAAGTTTTCACCTCTTCTGGGTAAATACCAAAGAGTTTAAATGCTAAATTCTAATGTAAGAGCATGTTTAGTTTTACAAAGAAGATACACACACACACACACACACACACAATGGAATATTATGCAGCCATCAAAAAATGAAATCTTGCCATTTGCAATGACGTGGATGGAACTAGAGGGTATTATGCTAAGCAAAATAAGTCAATCAAAGAAAGACATGTATCATATGATCTCACTGATATGAGGAATTCTTAATCTCAGGAAACAAACTGAGCATTGCTGGAGTGGTGGGGGATGGGAGGGATGGGGTGGCTGGGTGATAGACATTGGGGAGGGTATGTGCTATGGTGAGTGCTGTGAATTGTGTTAAGACTGATGAATCACAGACCTGTACCTCTGAAATAAATACATATGTTAAAAAAAAGAAAAGAAGAAAGAAGATAGTAGGAAGGGAAAAATGAAGGGGGGTAATCAGAGGGGGAGACAAACCATGAGAGACTATGGACTCTGAGAAACAAACTGAGGGTTCTAGAGGGGAGGGGTTGGGGGGATGGGTTAGCCTTGTGATGGGTATTAAAGAGGGCACGTATTGAATGGAAAAAAAAAAAAAAAGAAAGAAAGAAACTGCCAAACTCTCTTCCAAACTGGCTGTACCATTTTGCATTCCCTGCAGTGAGTGAGAGTTCCTGTTATCCACACCCTTGCTAGCATTTGGTGCTGTCAGTGTTCTGGATTTTGACTATTCTATTAGGTGTGCAATAATATCTCACTGTTGTTTTAATTTACATTTCCCTTATGACATCTGATATGGAACTTGTTTTCATATGCTTATTTGCCATCTGTATTTCTTCTTTGATGAGGTATCTGTTAAGGGTTGGGAAGTTTTTTTTGTTGTTGTTTTTGTGGTTTTTTTAATTGTTGTTTATTTTCTTCTTGCTGAGTTTTAAGAATTCTTTGTGTATTTTGGATAGCAGTCCTTTTATCAGATGTGTCTTTTGCAAATATTTCACCCCTATCTGTTGTTTCTCTTCTAATTCTCTTGATATTGCCTTTAATGAGCAGAAAATTTTAATTTTAATGAAGTCCAGCTTATCAATTATTTCTTTAATGGATCATGTCTTTGATAATATATCTAAAAAGGCATTACTATATCTAGGGTCATCTAAGTTTTCTCTTCTGTCATCTTTTAGGAGTTTTATAGTTTTGTGTTTTATACTTAGGTCTGATCTGCTTTGAGTTAATTTTTGTGAAGGGTGTAAGGTTTGTCTCTAGATTTATTTTTTTCTTTCATATGTAGGTTGTTCTGGCACCATTTCTTGAAGACTGTCTTTGCTCCGTTATATTGCCTTTGTTTTTTTGTCAAAAATAAGCTGGTTGTATTTATGGGTGTCTATTTCTGGGCTCTCTATTATGCTCTATTGATCTATTTGTCTATCCTTTTACCAATACCACACTATCTTGATTATTGTAGCTTTATACTGTCTTGAATCAGAGTGTCAATCCTTCAACTTTGTTCTTCTCCCTCAATATTGTGTTGGCTATTCTGGGTCTTTTGCCTCTCCACATAAACTTTAAAATCAGTTTGTCAATATCCATAAAATAACTTGCTGGGATTTTGCTTGAGTTTGCATTCAATCTGCAGATCAAGTTGGGGAGACCTGACATCTTGTCAATATAGAGTCTTCCTGTCTGTGAGCATGGAATATTTCTCCATTTTTTAAAATTATTCTTTGATTTCATTCATTAGAGTAATTTTTTGTAGTTTTCTTCATATAGATCTTGTATATATTTGTTAGATTTATACCTAAATAGTTCTCTTTTTTTGGTGGTAAATTATATTGTGTTTTTAAATTTATAATTTCACTTGTTTATTATTGGTATATAGGGAAGCAGTTGATTTTTAATATTAACTTTTATCTTGCAACCTTGCTGTAATTGCTTATTAGTTCTAGTTTTTTTGTCATTCCTTTTGGTTTTCTACATAGAGAATCATGTCATCTGCAAACAGAGACAGTTTGGTTTTCCTTCCCAATCTGTTTATTTTTTATTTCCTTTTCTTGCCTTATTGAATTAGCAAGCATTTCCAGTTGATGTTCAATGATGTTGAAAAGACTGATGAGATGAGACATCCTTGCTTTGTAGCTGATCTTAATGGGAAAGTTTTGAGTTTTGAGTTTCTCGCCATTAAGTATGTTAGCTGTAAGTTGTTTGTAGATAATCTCTATCAAGTTGAGAACATTCCCCTCTATTGATAGTTTATAAAGAGTCTTTATCATAAATGGGTGTTGGATTTTGTCAAATGCTTTTTCTGCGTCTATTGACACGATCTTGTGGTTTTTCTTTTTTAGTTTGTGATGCGATGGGTTTCTTTAGTTGTTTTTGAAATTTGAAACAGTCTTTCATACCTGGGATAAGTCTTACTTTAATTCTTTTAATAATTTTTTGGATTAAATGTGCCAGTATTTTGTTGAGGATTTTTGAATCTATGTTGGTGAGATACTCATGATGCTCATGTGTGGACAATCTTTGTGCCTGTTGTAATGTGGCCATTTAGAAAGATCACTCGAGACATTCACACTGCAAACAAGAAAATCTCTCTGATTGTCACTGTTTGAATTCATTCCATCTGAAGATGCTTCAAACCTGGCATCTAGAAATTTTCTCAATTGGATGCTCTCTAAACCCAGAAACTGAATTTATAATTTGCTCAAACAATTAACCTTTGCTTTTCTTTTGTTTCCATAGAAATTCCTCTCATTAAAGTACCTGAGTGTTCACATTATATAGAGACCTAATTTGGGTGAAAACTCACCTCCAACACTATTTTTTGAAAAACAACATCCTCATATTCATCCTGTCCTAACTAATTATGAGGATATGTGATTGTTAGCACATTATATTGTGCCTATGTAAATAACTTCTAAAAAATTGAAAACCATTTGATTTATTTAATTGATCAAATCTTGGCTCTGGGAATCTCTGCTCTAGGGAATTTTTCTAATCATTTGTTATTGTTCTCCTTATAGTCATCATATTAACATCTCTAGTGCCTTATATATCCTTGAGGGTTTTAAATGCCTGTTGGTACCCAGTCACACACCAAATGATATCCATCAGGATCAGACAGCTGGATGAAATCAACAATAACCATATAAATGATGAAGATGGAGACTACATGGCCCTCCAGGCTGATGATTCAACTAAAGGAAACAGCAAATGTGTGATTCTTCAGCCTGACTACATCAAGAGTGGTAACTGAGAATCGTGCTGTAATGGCTGGTCATTCTCTTAGCAGACTGAGACAATGACCAAAAAGGGGGGGGGGGGGGATTGTTAAAATAAAAAATCAGTGGAAACCAGCTTTGAAAATTCTCTGAGCAGTCAAACCCAGTTTAGTCAGACATGCAAAACTTTATTTAACTTATTTTGGAAGGCTAATTTGACCTGGGTCATTTTTTTTTTTTTTATGCCTCTGGAAATTATAAGCAAAACTTAAAATGTTTCCCAGGGTTGATATGAGATGGTTACCAATGTGAGGTGGTGACTGATTCCCTATCATTTAAGAGAATTCCAATATAACCCACTGTGAAGAATAAACAGTTATTGTTTTCTCACTATATAAGCTGCTTTATAACAACATATCCCTCAGCCTCATTCCTTATTTAATCGGTTTGAGTCCTCCCAGTTCGCAAACTGTCTTTTTTTGTATATGCAAAATAAATTTTGACTAATTATGACCTCAGTGATTCATTGGTTTTACTGTTGTTATTTCTGAACCTTTGACAGTATTCCCCGAGCTTCCAGGATCTGTGGTTTAGTGTCTGACATTGATTTGGGGGAAATCCTCATTCTTTTTTTTTTAAATTTTATTATGTTATGTTAATCACCATACATTACATCATTAGTTTTTGATGTAGTGTTCCATGATTCATTGTTCACATATAGCACCCAGTGCTCCATTCAATACATGCCCTCTTTAATACCCATCACCAGGTAACCCATCCCCCCACCCCCCTCCCCTCTAGAACCCTCAGTTTGTTTCTCAGAGTCCATAGTCTCTTATGGTTCGTCTCCCCCTCCAATTCCCCCCCTTCATTTTCCCCTTCCTACTATATTCTTTTTTTTTTTAACATGTAATGTATTATTTGTTTTAGAGGTACAGGTCTGTGATTCAACAGGCCTACACAATTCACAGCACTCACCATAGCACATACCTTCCCCAATGTCTCCCACCCATCCACCCCATCCCTCCCACCCCCCACCACGCCAGCAACACTCAGTTTGTTTCCTGAGATTAAGAATTCCTCATATCAGTGAGATCATATGATACATGTCTTACTCTGATTGACTTATTCCTCAGTCATTCTTGTTTCAAATATTTCTTCTGTTCTTTTCTCTTTCTTCTCCTTCTGGGATTCCCAGTACATGTGTGTTATACCTTTTGAGGTTGCTCCCAGTCCTTGGATACTCTATTCTGTATGTATGTATGTATGTATTTATTTATATTTATTTATTTATTTATTTATTTATTTATTTATTTATTTATTTATTTTTAAAGATTTTATTTATTTATTTGAGACAGAATGAGAGAGAGAGAGAGCACATGAGAGCGAGGAGGGTCAGAGGGAGAAGCAGACTCCCTGCCGAGCAGGGAGCCCGATGCGGGACTCGACCCAGGGACTCCAGGATCATGACCTGAGCCGAAGGCAGTCGCTTAACCGACTGAGCCACCCAGGTGCCCCTGTATGTATTTATTTATGTAGTCTTTGTTCTTTTTGCTTTTCAGTTCTTAAGAGTTTTGTTGATATATCCTCTAGCTCAGAAATTCTTTCCTCAGCCATGTCTAGTCTAATAGGCCCAGCAAATGTGTTCTTCATTGCTGTTTCAGTGTTTTTGATCTCTAGCACTTCTTTTCGGTTCTTTCTTAGGATTTCCATCTCTGCTTGCATGGCCCTTCTGTTCTTGCTTCCTGTCTGTTTTATCCATTACAGCCCTTAGCATATTAATCATGGGTCTTTTAAATTTCCTTTCTGATAAATACAACATCCCTGCCATGTCTCGTTCTGATGCTTGCTCTGTCTCTTCAAATTGTCATTTTTGCCTTTTGATATGCCTTGTCATATTTTGATAGCCAGACATGATGTACAGGGTAAAAGGAATTGCTATAAATAGGTTTTTAGTAATGTCCTGGTGGAGTGTGGGGGGAGGGGGAGTGTTCTGTAGGTCTCTGATTAGGTCTTGGTCTTTTTTTTTTTTTTTAAGATTTTATTTATTTATTTGAGAGAGAGAGAATGAGAGACAGAGAGCACGAGAGGGAAGAGGGTCAGAGGGAGAAGCAGACCCCCCTGCTGAGCAGGGAGCCCGATGCGGGACTCGATCCCGGGACTCCAGGATCATGACCCGAGCCGAAGGCAGTCACTTAACCAACTGAGCCACCCAGGCGCCCCAGGTCTTGGTCTTTTAGTAAACTTATGCTTCTGGACTCTGAACTTCACAACTCTTTCTCAGGATATATGTATTTTTTTTCCTCCCTTAGGTAGGACAAGATGGCTATGGATGACTGGAGTTGGTATTTCTCTTTCCCAGGTCACTTAAGCTCTAATAATACCCTCATAGGTTATGCTCTGGTTAACTACTCTTCCTTGGGGACAGGCCTTGAGAAGAATAGCTCTGGCATAGTTCAAAGTAGTTCCTTTCTCCCTTCCCCTGCCAGAAGCAGGAGAGGATTTTTCTCCATCTTTATTGTAGGAACGTGGTCAAGTTTCTGGAGGTAAATCTCACAATATTGTGAAACACCCTTCTACAACTGGGTGCCTCGGAGTTGTATGGTACCGAGCATCTAGCAATTCTTTGGTTATAGTTCAGGTTTTACCACCTGGGCTCTGGTTCCTGGAGCTTTCCACTTGTGAGTCTCTGCTCTGAGAAGCCACCACTGCCTGTCCTCCTTGGTGGTCTCTCCAGTCCTGGGGGCAACAGTTTGCCCTGTTTTTTCTTTTCTCTTACAGATCCTAGAAGAGGTGCTGATTTTTCAATTTGTTCAGCTTTTTATTTGTTGTTAGAACAGAGTGGAGACTTCCAAGCTTCTTACGTGTGGAATTAGAAAAAAAATTTACATTGTGTTTTTTTAATATTAAAAATATTCAACTTACCAAGAATTCTTTGGATAAGAGTTGGGTAGGGAAAACTGTGTTTTAACAAAATTATCTATTTTAAAGGCAATCTACTTTGTTTTTCTGTTACATAAAATGTATTATTATGGAATTATATATTTAAGGAAGTAAAATACTAATCTCTTCACAACATTTTCTTATAGAAATCATAGGAAAATATCATGTGCTGCCTGAGAAATGTTAAGTGGAAAGGCATTGCCTTCAGTTTTTTTAATGCTCGTATGATTTTTATTTTATTCTTGCCTGGATCTCTTTAACCTAAATTTGTTACATCATTCTCAAAAAATGCTTACAATTTCTAATTACACAATTTTATTTTTGGATTTTGTAGCACATTCTGCATTTGCATAAAAAAAGTTTTTTTTAAACTAATTTTTATAACTGCCATTTAGGCCATTAGTACATCTATCTGATCAGATAGCCATCTTACAGAAGTAAAAAACAAGAATGCATATGATAGTGTACAAGAATGTATTTAATCTGCCTTCCCCCTACCCTCTGTCTTTCTGAACTCATATCATGTCTCTCCCTCTCTCCCCAGTCTTGTTACTATAGTTACTGTGGCCTCTTTGCTGTGTCTTGAATAGGCCAAGCAAAACACTTTGCATTGCCATTCCCTGCACTTTGGAACGCTGCCCCAGTTACACAAGTGGCTCATCTCCATTTGTTTCTTACACATCTTAATCAGTGAAACTTTTTCTGATCATCCTTTTCACATTGCACCAACCCCACAACACATATTCACTGGGCCCTGCTACTCCCTGTGTTCCTTAACCTGCTGTAATCTTCTTCACAGCACCTAATTCCTGATATTATATATTTGTTTTACTGGCTGTCACTTTCCTCCTATCACCATGCTAACTTCATTGGTTGACTGCTTTGTGAAGTGACTAAAACCAACATGATAGAGGTTCCTCAGTTTATCCGTTGTCCTTCCTCTTTGATCCCTTCCACTTTCCTCCTCCCTCCCCCTTCTCTCTGTCTTTCCTAACTGATTGGATTACACCAGTGATCCCAAGCAAGGAGCATGAAAATAGGAACCAGGGCACATTTGGGTTACAAATGAAAAACAGCTTCCTGAGCCCAAACCACAAGGATAAATAATTGACCTTCCCTTAGCTCATAAAAACATTGCCCTGGTATTAGTCTGGAAGTCACTTGCTCATTGTGAGCTCCACAGACATCAGCTAAATGCGTATCTAAGTTTTATGTAACCTCTGTTGTGGTCACTGGAATAATTTTCTTGTGATAGCTCTGTATCTTATGCCTTAAACTATCAGGCATATAATAGGGGCTCGATAAATATTTGTTGAAGAATTGTTTATATCCTTCCTAATGTGATGATAATATTCATACAGTTAGAAGCAACCTTTTTAATGCTTACATCGTGTAATTTTATTAAAATTTCTCTTTCCTACAGCATAATTGTAATAGCTATATATTTTTCCATCATAATTTCTTCCATCAGTTTCTCTTATTTAGACATTTTTGCTATTGTGTACCATGCCCAATGAATGGCATGTAGCTGAAATTTTGCACACTCCCTGGGTAATCACCTTCCTGAGGCACAAACCTTCCTAGATACTATGCGTGCACATGCATGCATGTGTGTGTGTGTTCCTACCATCTCCTAAAGCATTTGAGTCTAGCAGACCTTATATATAAAACTATATGGTACAATTTAGCTACCATGTTTTATTTAATATTTAAAAGCATGATAGGCATATTACTATCTATTTCAAATATAATGAGTGGGAAAACACATTTTCTTTGGCCAACTAAAGTCTGCTAAACAGTTTTACAAATTCTTCTCTGCCATTAGACTGCTCCAAGATCTGCCCAATGTGGTGAGAAATTCTAACCAATAATTCCCTTCTTTAACTTATAACCTACTCCATTTTTTTGTGTATTTTTATCCATAATGTATTTGTTTCTCTGTTAGTAAAAACAAAACAAAGAACAAAACACGCCACCACTTTTAACTTATTTCTGTAATTAAAATGTTAATTGTTAAAGAAACTTTTTTTTTGAGTAAATTTTTAGGAGTGTAAAATGTGTCAAAGAATATGATTTGGATAGATGTTCACAACCTGACTTCTCAACTGAATGTCTGAGTTTATTCTCCTAAACATGTATTATATCATGCCTATTTTTCCTCACTTTCATAACAGTGTTTATTATCCTTATTTTTAACATTTCTAATGGCATTTCTTTGTTATTGTAATTTTTTTTTATTGATCATTTCTGAAGTTGAACACTTTATTCATGCTGCTGGACATATAGCACTTTTTCCTAAATTGTGTATTTACTTCTATCTAGAAAGTTAATCTTTTATTCATTTTTTTATTCCAGCTTCTTCTAGAATGTGTTGCAAATATTTTGTAGTGTGTTATCTGTGTTTTACTATTATTGGTAGTTTTTTTTCCCTAACTGACTCAATATTTGAATTTTCATTACATCAAATCTATCTATTTATTTTGTGATTCCCTCCTGCCCCCCAAACACATACATACACTAGTCATTGGTTCAGGCTAACTTCCTCCATATTTTGCACATTGTATGAGTCCATTCAGGCTTCCATAACAAAATACCATAGACTGGGTGGATTAAACAACAGACACCTATTTTCTCACTGTTCTGGAGGCTGGAGGTCCAAGATCAAGGTGCCAGCAGGGTTAGTTTCTGGGGATGCCCCTATTCTTGGCTTGCAGACCACTGCCTTATCACTGTGGCTTCACATGACCTTTCCTCTGTGCATTCATGAAGAGAAAAATACCTAGTGTCTCTTTCTCTTTTTATAAGAACACTAGTCCTATAGGATTAGAGTCTCACCTGTGTGTCCTCTTATAATCTTAATTACCTCCTTAAAGGCCCTATCTCCAAACACAGTCACATTGGGGCTTAAGGCTTCATCATATGGATTTCTGGGGGGGGGACAAGATTCAATCCATAGCACACATATATCCATCTGTATTTTCTAATGGCAATTCTGTCTTTGATGTCTTAAATTTCAATATTTAATCTACCTGAGAATATTTTTTGTAATGTGTTTAGTTCACCAACTAATTTTTTGACCCAATATCTAAAATTGGACAACCCAGACTTTTTCCAGTTATAAAAGCCATCTATATCACTAAATTTTTCTCTTATTCCCACATTTCTTATATTCCTTTCATTTAATTGACCTGTTAATTCCTATAGAACCAATGTCTTATTTCAATTATTATTGTGTAGCTCTTATTATTATGTAGCTCTTTCTTATTTTTTTATTTTTTTTACTTTTTTCATTTTAAATCTTTTGTTGTTCCAGATGAACACTTGAATTAATTAGATTCTTTAATCCCACTACAATTTAAGAGTTTTTTTTTTTAGAAAATCAACATGTTCTTATAATAGAAATAAAGGAAAACTATTTCTTCATGTATGTATCTAATCTAATCTACATGTATCCGTATATCTATGTATCTATCTATCTTCCCAAATTGAATTTTTGTATAGGTCTCCCTCCCCTCCAAGAAATAACATTCCAGACCTAGGTGGTTTCACTGTTGAATTGTTCAAATCTTTAAGGAAGAAATAATACAAATTCAAACATATTTTTTCAGGAAGTAGAAAAACCAAAACTACTCCATTTATTTTATGAGGCCAAACTTACTGTGATACCAAAACCAGATAAAAACATTATGAGAAACTCAAACTACTGAGTGAAAGTGCTCTTAAACCAAAACGCAAAAATCCTCAACAAAATTTCAGTGAATACAATACAATCAGAGAATAGCAATATAAAAAAAGTATAGGGGCGCCTGGCTGGCTCAGTTGGTTAGGCGACTGCCTTCGGCTCAGGTCATGATCCTGGAGTCCTGGGATCAAGTCCCGCATTGGGCTCCCTGCTCAGCAGGGAGTCTGCTTCTCCCTCTGACCATCTCCCCTCTCATGCTCTCTCTATCTCATTCTCTCTCTCTCAAATAAATAAGTAAAATCTTTAAAAAAAATGATAATATATCACTGCAAAGTGAGATTTACCTCAGGAATACAAAGCTGGTCATTCAAAAATACATCAGTGCAACTCATATCAACAGACCAAGAAAGGGAAAACAATGATCATCTGAATAGATGCAGAAAAAAATCTTCAACAAAATTCAGTATCTAGTTGATAAAAATTCCCAGTAAACTAGGAATATCAAAATTTTGACCAGGTCTATATGCTAAAAATTACAAAACACTGATGAAAAAAGTGAAATTCGATTTTTAAAAATGGTAATATACACTGTTTGTGAATTAGAAGATAATGTTGCTAAGATGTTAATTTTCCCCATATTAATCTATAAACTCAAAATTCCAATCAAATTCCTAGCAAGATGTTTTATAGATACCAACAAGCTGATTCTAAAATTTATATGAAAAGGCAAAAAACTAAATAGTCAAAATAAATTTGCAGAAGAACAGGATTGGTCATCTACAGAATGCCCTTACACCTTACCTACACCTTAGTTACAGAATACTCTTAGCTAAATATTTATAATGAAACTATAGGTCACCCTGGGGCTGAGGTTGAAGAGAAGAGCCCATGCTCTGCTCCTATGGCTCTCAGTTTGTCAGCTCTGGGGTGTTGGAAGCCATAAGGCCAAGATGTTAAAGGTCACAAAGAATGTTGTTCCTCAGCTTCTAATGTGTCACCTATTTATCACCTCCTTTGCCTCCAGTTCATGTCTAACTAACTGTTTATTCTATCAGTCCCAAATATACCAGGTTTGGTTACTTGCTGTTGACAAAATCCAAAGGCAGAGAGATTAGTGGTGGCGAAACTAGAAAGTTATTTATTTCAGTAAGGCCAACATCAGGAAGACAGTGGACTAATGTCTCAAAGATTAGCTCCAAAGTGCTGAAAATACTTCGTTTTATTTTTTTTAAGATTTTTTATTTATTTGAAAGAGAGAGAGATAGTGAGAGAGAGAGCACAAGTGGAGGGGGGGTGAGAGGGAGAAGCAGGCTCCCTGCTGATGTGGGGCTTGATCCCAAGACCCTGGGATCATGACCTGAGCCAAAGGCAGACGTTTAACTGACTGAGCCACCCAGGTACCCCAACACTTCTAGTTTTATATAAGGAAAATGTGGGACAAAGGTCAGTGGGTACATGCAGGTGGGCAGTAAAGGTCAGGTTGATCACTGTCTTGGGGTCAGTCACTTAGAGTCTTGCTGGTGTGAAGGCAGTCCTTATTGCTAGAGGATGTAGTTCCATCATGGGATGTTTTGTCTGGTAGGTCTTTTGCCTGCGTTAAGAGATAAGCTGGAAAGAACTTAATCCGAAGGTACAGACTGAGATCAAAATGGATGCAGTTGAAGTCCTCTTTTGTCTCCAATTAGTGTCAGCGTTGAGTTGAATGGTAGGACACCCAGTAGACATCAGAGAATTGCTTGACTGTATGGAGAAATCCCCCTGCCCCTCCAGCACATCAGAATTGGTGACAGAATCATTAAACAATAAGAGAACAAAGAAGAACTCTAAGAAATTAAAATGATTATAAAATAAATATTCAGATAAGAAGATAAAGTTGAAGAAATTTTTTCATACGATACAGCAAAAAAAGAGGGGGCAGGAAATATGAGAGACAACGAGATAAACTTGAGATCAATCCACAAGCTCTAACTTTACACTAAAGAGTTGCAGAAAGAATTGAATAGAGGTAACACTGAGGAGGGAAATTATAAAAACTAAAATACAAGAAATTTCTTAGAGTTGAAGGACATAGTTCTAAGATTCAAAAGAGGCCACTGAGTATTTAGCCTAATAAATGAAAAAGACAAACAACTGGACACATCACTGTGAGTATTAGAGACAGAAAAGACAAGTCTAAAAGAGAAAATAATTTTGAAAAAAGTGAGGCAAAACCAAAACACTTTGCCACAAGAGACTAGAATTAGACAGGGATTGTTATTTTCTTACCAACCGTGTGATGTACACTAGTGGAATTGGAATCAAACCTTCAAGTCTTAAGAGAAAGTTATTTCAAAATACCAGGCCAATGCATTTTAAAAATATTCAGGCGGGCAAGAACTGAGGAAAAATACCTTCTAAGTACTTCATAGGAAGTTTCTTAAGCATGTGCTTTAGTGAAACAAAGGAGAAAAATAAGAAAGAGGATAGATGTGACTCAAGAAATATGGCACCCATCTTGGAGCACAAAGGACAGTCAACCTGGAGAATGTTCCACCCACATTAGGGCGTGGAACATTCTCTTTGTGTTTAGACTCTGTCAGGTAGAATTCAAGCAGGGAGAGATTTGTGTTTAGACTCAACTCTTTGTGTTTAGACTCTGTCAGGTAGAATTCAAGCAGGGAGAGATTTGTCTGGTACTACCAAACCACATTCCATGTAAGAAGGATGATAGATATCTTTCTTTTGTTGCTTTTATTGTGCCAAGTTCTGTATACAATCGAGAGCCCTGTCTGTCTCATATCCAACCACCTCACTGCCTCCATATCCTGCACTTTCCCATAAGCCTGAGGATGTCTTGCTGGGGATACTGCCCACTAATTTCCCAGAAAATCTTTTGGTTTCTTTACTCTTGTAAGTCTTTCCTCAATCTGGTCTCCTGAAGTTTCTTACAGAAAACCCTCAGCTTGGTGATGCCAGCTTTTCCTGATTTCCATTGTTGTTATAGACATTTTTCTCACCCATTTCCTTAGTAAATTTAATGAAAAATGGAGAGGAAGGGCATTTAAACAAATGAACTCAAATCATCAACTTAAATGAAGAAATTAATGTTGGGGAAACATTTAAAGTGACAAAGTCAATTTATAAACGTGGTTTGGTTGTTAGTTAATTTTCTTGAGCTCTTTTATACATGGATTAGTTGTCTTCTTATAACAATAAATAGATGACAGAGAAAAAAGGTTCATCTGTTTTATGGTGACCTCAGTATTTTGAATAGAATATGTGAACTGATAACTTTACACAGTGGTGCTGAAAAATACCATCAGTTCATTTTTTTTTTTTTAAGATTTTTATTTATTTATTTGAGAGAGAGAATGAGAGAGAGAGAGCATGAGAGGGGGGAGGGTCAGAGGGAGAAGCAGACTCCCCGCCGAGCAGGGAGCCCGATGCGGGACTCAATCCCGGGACTCCAGGATCATGACCTGAGCCGAAGGCAGTTGCTTAACCAACTGAGCCACCCAGGCGCCCCATCAGTTCATTCTTATTCAGAGAAGCTCCTGGTGTATCATGTATGTCATTTTCATTTAAAATTTGTTCTCTTTGTTTGGGCCAAGTTCTTCATTCTTCGTTTCCATTGGTTATTATAATTCTTATTTTGTTACAGTCAGACATGTAAAATACAATTCTTATTTTTTTTTAAAGATTTTTTTTAAGGCAGACGCTTACCCGACTGACCCACCCAGGCACCCCTCCATTTATATATATATATTTTAAGATTTTATTTATTTATTTGACAGAGAAAGACACAGTGAGAGAGGGAACACAAGCAGGGGGAGTGAGAGAAGGAGAAGCAGGTTTCTCGCTGAGCAGGGAGCCTGATGTGGGGCCCAATCCCAGGACCCTGGGATCACAACCTGAGCCGAAGGCAGATGCTTAAGGACTAAGCCACCCAGGCGCCCCTACAATTCTTATTTTTAAAGGGAAAGCATATAAGACCAGATGGCAAGGACCAAAATCTAAGGGAAAAACTAGTTTAAATTAAGCACACATTCCAGTATAATGAACCATATAATTAATCTAAGAACAAAATGATAAAGTCCCTAATCGTACATATATTCAACTGGTTCCTTGTCGATTTGGTTACTAACTCAACTGTTTCATTTAATACTCTGAATTAATGAGGGATCTCATATTCTAACAAGATGAACATTATAGGATTTTTGCCTTAAGCCCAAGGTTCTCATAAGCCTCGAGGGAGAGTACAAGTAGTGATGAGAGAAATTATATATGTGTGTTTGTGCATGTCATGAGATGTGTGTGCATATATGTATATGTATACATACACATATGTACATGTATACAATGGCCATTTGTACATTTATATAAAAGTCTACTACATAATGATTATAAAAATACTATTAAGGGCAAAAATTGACATGTTAATTCTGTCCTCAGAGTGACAACCAACAACTTATATAATTGAGTAAAATACAAAACAGCTAAGATAAGTGCAGGAGTGCAATAAAACCATTAGAGAAATATTGAAAGATTGCTTAAGGAAGGGGTCTTATAAGTAGGGTTTTCAGAGGTAGAGGTTATGGTTAGAATATTCTTTATAAAGGGTATGGCAAAAAAGCAAAGGTATAATGATACCATCAGAGGATAATGCATGATAGTGAATGTAACAGCTTGCCTAGGTTTATGGAATAGTGAGATATAAAGCACAAATATAAATGTAAACCAGGGTCATAGTTTTATTCATTCTAAATGTGAAATGATGAGGCAGTCATCTGAGAGTCACTGAAAGATTTTTAGCAGAAGAAGGTCGCAATCAAAGCAGTACTTGAGGTCTCAGGGTGCCAGATAGATTGGGCAAGAGACTGGTGATAGGGAAGTCATTGGCAATATTACAATAGTCTAGCTAGTCAAAAATGAGAGCTTAAATTTGAAATATGTTGGCAGCTAGGAATATGGAGCAAGGATGTTTGTGGGAGATTGAAAAAGAAAAACTGACAAAAATTGATGATATGTTTGTCATGGGACATGAAGAAGAAATAGAATCAGTGATCTCACTAGGCTTCAACACTGGGTGAAGGGGAGAGTGGCAGATTATTAAGAAAATATAGAAACCAGAAATAGCAGCTGGATTTGTTCAGGATGGAAAAGGGAAAAGAAAGAGAGGAATGATGAATTAAAAACTAAATTATTATGTCATAATTTCAGGGAGATTTTATTCAAAATTATTCACTTTTCTGCACTTATTTCTTGAATCCAGAAGTTGTACAAAATTACTCTACCATTGTTTCCAATACCTAAATATCAAGGAAAATGCTTATAAGTAAGGAATGAATTGGAGTGGAATGATATTGACAGCTGTCTCTGTAGCTGTAGCCTGTTATTATTTGACTATGTTCTACAATTTTATTGGTTCAATTGAGTAGATATTTGGAAATGAAGTGATTTAATGGTTCAGCTGAATATATAGCAATATATTTGCATAAATTATGCAAAATCCATTTATGTAACAGTGTACTGGAAATGGTATAATAGTGTCATTGTTAATTTATCTGTATGAGTATGAACAAATTGTATTCTGTGTCATGAATCATGAAGGAATCAGTCTGAAAATAGTGTGGTTTATTCTTATTTTCTCTTTGGGATACACTTCATTCCTAAATATCTTCTCACACACCCAGAAGATAACAAGGGGGATTCTGAATTGGTTTCAGAGGGGAGAGTTTGGTATGCAACATTACATAAGTAGATTGCTTTTCCACTTTGTAAAAGGGACAGCTATGGCACATAGATAAGTGTATCACCGCCATCCATCTTTGTCACCTCCATGGTGACAACAGGAAATCAATAAGCACAAGAACAAAATGGTGGGAAATGCTTTCCCTCTCAGAAAGAAATATTATTGGAATGATGTCCTATAATTTGTGCTAATATATTTATATAATAAGTATGTATATGATAGATATCACTCTGATTTTGCCTAGTGTATTCTTGTAGCAAATGGAATGCATTATTTTTTATTATTTGTCTCATATTTTATTTTCTAAAACATCAACCTAAATCAGTGAGTTTGACATGTTTAAATCATGCCCCATTTATGAAATAACTCATTTGCATATCATTTGGAATTTCAGTTTAAATTCATATTATGGGAAGATTGTCAGGCTTATTATATATGCATAAATAGCAGTATAAGCTAATATATTTTATTATGGAAGAAAAAAAGACAAACGAATGACTGATACTTTTGTTTTCTTAAAACTACAAGTGACACACAAAACTATCATTTATAAACTATTCAGGAAAAAAAATAACAGTTTGAAACAGCCATTCTGTTCCTTAGAATCACCTATATGTTAGGTGGGAAATGTCCCTGTAGAGTTCCTTTAAACTATTCTCTATATGTCTATTAATATAGCTCAGAAGATACTTTTAATTCCTACAACTGAATTATATTTATATTTAATGTGTTGCTTCAGAAATTCCCAACAAAGTATAAAAAATAAAGGGGAATTAAGTTTTCTTGAACACATGCAATGAAGTGTGCTGACTAATTTAAATGAGAAAGTTCATCTAATCCTCCCCAAATCTGGGAGCTAATTTTTTTTCATTATCATCTAGTAGGTGAGAAAAATATAAATAACTATGAGGACCAGAACTGAGATTCAACTGCAGGTAAACTACGTTGTAATGAGAGTAGGATTTGCTCAACAGTTGAGCCCCGTATATAAACTTAACTCTTATCTTCTCCCACTCTTGATGATCATGACATGGTGAAGAACTGTAACTCTCCAGTACCTGTGGGCAATGGCACCAAAATTCCCTTACTCTCTATTCATATGAAACTGTATATCTTAACTAGATTGTTCTTTTTCAAATACTGCTTTCTCCAAAGATTATTTATTAGGACATTGGATTCATTTTTCATCACCCATCTGTTTCACACTGTAGTAACTGGGCCCGGTGTCCACAAAAGTGACCAGGCACATGATATATATAGGACTCTAGCTCATTTAACAAAAAGGATTCTGTGGGATCTCAGAAATGAGGGGCATGCATAAATCTTTCTGTTTCTTGGTTTTTATAGTGACAAGTTCTCATTGCCCTTGGAAATTAGATAAAATAATATCGCTGAAGAGAAAATCCTATTGATTTACTACACAAAACATAACATGCACAATATATAAGTGATATTTCTTTCTAACAGAGTATTTATTTAGAAAAACACATATGAGCAGAGGACCAATACCATATTTTTAGGTAGGTTAAGAGGAAATATTTAAGAGGAATTTGGTCTCTTTTATTGCATCCTGAATGCCTTCTGGCTGGTTGGAGAGAGATAAAAAAAAAAAAAAATTCAACAGCTTTCCAGGCAATGACTGTTATCATTAACACATATCAGGAATAGTTCATAAGAAGAAAGTTGGGAGATAATATAATACATGAAGTATTATTAATAATCTATGCTTTAGTCAGCATCTCGCCAAGGAAATGCTCAATAATCATGGAATTTAGAAGAGAGGCCGTGATTAGACATACACATTTGTAGGCATCCACATGTAGTTAATCATGAAAGAATCAGAGAATACAAGGTGAGAGAGAAGAGAAAACCTGGAGTAAAATTCCTAATCTGATCATTTTAACTCCAGTTGCATTTAAAATAAAGGCTAATGTCCAAACCTCTTTGCATGATAGGGAGGGTCTCTCATATCTGCTTGTCTTCATCTTAATCTGTTGTTGCTCTTCCCCTCCTTAAAAAATTTACATTCTAGTCAGAGAATTGTTCCTTGTTCCCTAAGGAGGCATATCTTTGCATATGATACTCCCTTTGCCTTTAGAAGCTATTTATTTATTTATATTTGCAATGGCTTCTCTTTCAAATGCAAATCAAACAACATCCTTCCTGAAAATTCTTCCTTGACTCATTAGTTAGAAGTCATCTTTTCTACCTTTTGTCTTAATGTCTTATTTCTAATACTTTCATAGAAAACATACTGTATTGTAAATACTTAACATTTACACAATATTTTATGCAATTAAAACATGAACCTCCTTAGGATTAATATTGTTCAAGGGCTTTATAACTAAAATGAGAGATGGCAATTAAAGGAATATTAATCTATCCAATAGACGAGAATAGTTTCCTTAGTTTATGTCACCTTTGAACTATGACCTAGCTTCCTGGATTTGGGCAAGTCACTTCACCTGTTTGGATTGCAGTTAATCCAATTCTGAAATAAAAGGATTGGTATAAATGTTACTTAATGTTTTTTAATATTAAAAATTCCATAATTCCAGTGATGGTTTTTCTCTTGGATAATGTCTGGTCCACAGACAGACAGCAGTCCTTTCATAACCAGAAGCAATAGAAAAGGCAAGTAATTGTTAGAATTCTTTCTTTTGTAAGATAGGATCTTGGAAAATTTGACCTATGTTGTTGAAAACATAGTTTATAATAAAAGTATCAAAATGAGATAAACATATCTAGCACATCTTAGAAGTCCAGCTAGGCAGAAATTGTCATCTTGTCAAACATAGAATTGGCATTGTAAAAGAGAAATTACATGAAGCAATAGTCTCATAATTTTGCCCTAAACAAAAGGAATGTGTACTGAATCTTATAAATCTAGAGAAATGTCATAAAAATCACTTTTTTATTTCCTCTCCGCAACTGAGGGCTAAAGGGCTAATATTAATGTTTACTCTTCTAAGTCTAAACACAGGCCTTGAAAAAGGCAAGGAAAGGATTGGAGCAGAGGGGGAAATTCTGACTGGACTAAAGCAGAAAATGATCTCTGATAAATACTGGAATGATAAAATTTTCAGTCTGATCCTCTCCCTAAAGAAGTGTATATATAAGAAAAAAAATATCAATGGAAGTTTAATATGAACAGGAAGTCAATCAATTGTGTTTTCATCAGTTACAGTGTTAGAGGGGATGAAAATGCTTTGACGATTTTTTAAAAGTATTATGTTGAAGAAAAACTTGTTTACCTTCACCCTAAAAAAAAAATAAAATAAAAACCAAAACATAATTTTATTATGTTATGTTATGTTAATCACCATACATTACATCATCAGTCTTTGATGTAGTGTTCCATGATTCATTGTTTGCGCATAACACCCAGTGCTCCATTCAATACATGCCCTCTTTAATACCCATCACCAGGCTAACCCATCCCCCCACCCCCTTCCCCTCTAGAACCTCAGTTTGTTTCTCAGAGTCCATAGTCTCTCATGGTTCGTCTCCCCCTCTGATTCCCCCCCTTCACTTTACACTTCCTACTATCTTCTTTTTTTTTTTAACATATAATGTATTATTTGTTTCATAGGTACAGGTTTGTGATTCAACAGTCTTACACAATTCACAGCACTCACCATAGCACATACCCTCCCCAGTCTCTATCACCCAGCCACCCCATCCCTCGCAACCCCCCACCACTCCAGCAACCCTCAGTTTGTTTCTTGAGATTAAGAATTCCTCATATCAGTGAGATCATATGATACATGTCTTTCTCTGATTGACTTATTTCACTCAGCATAATACCCTCTAATTCCATCCATGTCGTTGCAAATGGCAAGATTTCATCCCTTTTGATGGCTGCATAATATTCCATTGTCTATATATACCACATCTTCTTTATCCATTCATCTGTTGATGGACATCTTGGCTCTTTCCATAGTTTGGCTATTGTGGACATTGCTGCTATAAACATTGGGGTGCAAGTACCCCTTCAGATCACTACATTTGTATCTTTGGGGTAAATACCCAGTAGTGCAATTGCTGGGTCGTATGGTAGCTCTATTTTCAACTTTTTGAGGAACCTCCATACTGTTTTCCAGAGTGGCTGCACCAGCTTGCATTCCCACCAACAACCACTGGAGTATCTTGGTGTGGAAACAGTTTTCTGGAAGATTGTAATATTGTTTTCAACACATTTCTCTATAGTTTCTATAATTACATTTATTATTTGAAGTTTTACACAAACAAACCACACATATAGAGACCTGATTTTGAAAGTAATAGTTTTAGACCCTCGAAATTTCTATTATTTTATGTTCATAAAAAATTATCGATTAATAAATTTTAAAATATTAACCTTTAAACATGTTTCCTGATTATTTAAAAAATTAATACACTTCACAATTTTAGTCATATTCAAAACAATACTCTTCGGTCATGACTAAAAAGGTGTAATGTGTTGGATTTGAATCAGGTGGATTGATCACTAGTCAGTGGATATAAACAATATTCCTGACACACTTTCTTTCAAAGCCTCCTCTTCTTTATTGGAAGGGCCCCTGATGGGAAGGAGGACTTCCAATCAGTAAGAAAATAGCAGAAATTTCACAGCATAATTTTCAGTGTTCCATATAGGCTTAGTTGGCTCACCACCATATTTGAATAAAGTGATTCTGTTCTCTGGAGTTTTCTCAGTTAGAAAAGAAAAGGAGGGAAGCAATAACTGACATAAGTCAGTTAATTAATACAAAAATTAATGTAAATCTCTTAGCACAATAACTAGCATTAGTAAGCCCTTGATACATTATAATAATTACTACTGTCATTACACAACCCAAGCATGAGTTTAGTCATTGTCATTTACTCAGTGCTAAAGGTAAGCCTACCTAGTTTTTCTAAACTCAAGTATTTTTTTTTTAAAGATTTTATTTATTTATTTGAGAGAGAGAGAGAACGAGAGACAGAGAGCAGGAGAGGGAGGAGGGTCAGAGGGAGGAGAAGCAGACTCCCCGCCGAGCAGGGAGCCCTATGCGGGACTCCATCCCAGGACTCCAGCCAGGATCATGACCTGAGCCAAAGGCAGACGCTTAACCATCTGAGCCACCCAGGCCCCCTAAACTCAAGTATTTTGATCTGTCAAGTAGGGGTGACAGTTTTTGCCATATCTACTTCACAAAATTGTTGTCATCAACTGAGAAAATGTAGAAGCCACTTAGAAGCCATTATGAAACTTAGGCAGAATTAAGGTAACGTGAACAGCTCTAAGATTTTAGACATTCTAAAATAGTGACACCAAAAAATCTTCCTGAAACTCCTAAGGATAATCTGTTCCATTCTATTGAATCAGAGTCGTCCAAGGTTAAAAGGCGGGCATATAAAATTTGGAAAATCTCCACAGGTATTTCTGAAGCCCATGAAAGGTGCAGGACTGATGCTTTTGTGCAGCGATTCTGAACAGTGGCCGCTCATTGGAATCACCTGGGGAGCTTTACAAACTATGGATGCCTAGAATCTAGCTCAGAGCAATTTAATAAAAATCTTTGGCAGCAGAGCTGAGAGAATCAGTAGTTATAAAAGTTCACTAGGTGGCATGTTCAAGGAGATAGGGTTAATACACAGTAAAGCAGTCATTTCCCTCTCAGCTCCAAAGCCCATACTTGGTCACATTGTTTCTCCACGGGCTCTGAAGTGCCTGTCTAGCATTTGTAAAGGGCATATAGTTTAAAAAGGTAAAATAACGGTTGCTCTTGAAATACATGCTTACTTTACGTTTGTTTTCCCTAGTATTTTTAAGAACTAAATGGAGATGGTTTTAGGGTTTAAAACTAATCTGTAATCATAAAAACTCAAGCCCATTCCAATACAGTTGCTATCCCTGTATTCCAAAGAGAAACACAAGTTTTGAAGAAGTCACTAAAGAAAAGCCGTCAAAACTTAAGCCCGTTAGGAATTTTGAGAACTATTCTAACAGCTTTAAAATCAGTAGATTCTCATCAGATATTTGACAAAGCACATAAAATGGTTACTTCTCCGGAACCAAATTAAGGAATTTAGAAAGTGAATGATAAACCACTGTATTACCTTAGGGAAAAGAAAGTAAATTTTTTGACTTAATGGTTTCCCAAAGGGAACTCTGTATCTGATGATATTTCAAAAGGCACCACTACTTGAATGTCTTAAAAAAGTAAAAGAAATTCTTATAAATGTTTAACAATAGATTCCTGCAATTTTTAAAACATGAATAAAAATACCCAGTGGGAATGAGAGTGGGGTAGAAGAGGAAGTCAGTACTGAATACCTGAGTAAAAGTTCACACTGTGAGGAGTTACAGAAAGTTTCACATACATTTTGCCTTCTTTTTTTTTAAACCAGTGGGTTCAAACTTCACATTAACACAGCTGCAATACTAACGGCATGTCTATTAATACTGTCTGCTGACCTCAAAGACTGCAGTTGCCAGCTTGAGCTGATACCCATAATGCAGGAAAATTGAAATCATAGAATTCACACATTAAATTTCTGGGAAGGCAGTTTCCTAAGCAAAGTGTTGGAGGTCAGAGTCATCTCAACTCTCTCCATATGTGGATAACTACTTGGTGGTGTAGGCCAGGAGATATTTTCTGACTCATGGTCAGAACAATTTAATGAAAAACATATCTCTTTCAAAAAAAAAAAAAAAGATCGAAGGGAGAGTAACATGGAAAAATGTCAAACTATTGGCCTATATTTGAGATACAATTAGAAATAAAATATCGTAGAACTTATTTATACAAAGCAATGAGGTGTAGCTTGGTCTATGATTCCAGTATTGACCATTAACATATCAATGCTTAGAATAATGCTTGCCAATCATTATTTTATCCTGGTAAATATTGCTAACATATCCATTTAGTTCATAAGGAAATTAAGAATGAATGTTTTATATATAATTATTTTGTCATGTGTGGCTGTCATGATGATTTTTAGTTGTATTTTATTTTTGGTCCAGTAAGAAGATTTATTGAAAATTTCATACTAGCAAGGATATGATGTAAATCAGTGGATCTCCTGAGCGAAATAAGTCAATCAGAGAAAGACATGTATCATATGTTCTCACTGATATGAGGAATTCTTAATCTCAGGAAACAAACTGAGGGTTGCTGGAGTGGTGGGGGGTTGCGAGGGATGGGGTGGCTGGGTGATAGAGACTGGGGAGGGTATGTGCTATGGTGAGTGCTGTGAACTGTGTAAGACTGTTGAATCACAGACCTGTATCTCTGAAACAAATAATACATTATATGTTAAAAAAAAAGAGAAGATAGTAGGAAGTGTAAAGTGAAGGGGGGGGAATCGGAGGGGGAGATGAACCATGAGAGACTATGGACTCTGAGAAACAAACTGAGGGTTCTAGAGGGGAGGAGGGGTGGGGGGATGGGTTAGCCTGGTGATGGGTATTAAAGAGGGCATGTACTGAATGGAGCACTGGGTGTTATATGCAAACAATGAATCATGGAACACTACATCAAAAACTAATGATGTAATGTATGGTGATTAGCATAACATAATAAAAAAAAGCCCAATGATGTAATGTATGGTGATTAACATAACATAATAAAATTTGAAAAAAAAAATCAATGGATCTCAAACTTGGGCAGGCATTAGAAATATTTTAGAAGGCTTCTTTTAAGCCATGGATGGCTGGGCTCTACCTCTATAATTTCTAATTCAGTAAGTCCAGGTGGGGACCAGAGAATGTGCATTCCTAACAAACTCCCAGTTGATGCTAGTATTGTTGGTCCAGGGTCCACACTTTGAGTAGCATTGCTGTAAATAAAGGGGCATTTGAAGGAAAACAAATAATACTAGTAAAAATAATAGCTCTCACTTGTTGGACACTTATGCATCTGGCCTGGATCTCATTTAAACTTCACAGATGGGGAAACTGAAACCCAGAAGGATTAAAAGACTTTTTCTAAGTGAGATCAATAAGAGAAGGTCAAGACGGGATTCGAATCCAGTTTGTCCAATTGTAAAACCTTGGAATTTAACAGAAGACCTATAATAATTATTGTTCTATGCTCTGCATTAGCTTATTAGTACAGATTTCTTTTCCTCTTCAAAAGCAGATTTGCTAACCACTGAAAGTACCTAACATCACATGTGTATAACACATCAAACACTGTTTCATTGTGTACTTAATATTAATCAGTTCTCAGAACTATAGAGTGCTGGCTCAAAATCACATACAGTAAATAGACTTTAATGTAATTTCACTCATATTCTTGCTACAACACCAAAAGAGGTTATGGAGGAAATAGAAAGTGAAGAAACCTAACACTAAAACTAAGTCTCATAAACTGAGTCTGATTAATGATTCAATAATGATATCTGCATGGAAGTGGTATGAATAAGGAGAGCTGGATGAGAAATAATAAGTGGAGTAATCTGGGTTCTGGTCATATCATAGTCCAGGCTAACTTCAAGAAATAGGGGACTGGAAAGAGGAAGGTAGCAAGTTCCTGCACAATTCCCCCACGTTCTTTCCCTTGACTCATGGACACAGGAGGACTAAATTGAAAACTGCTCATTCTTTAGCCTCTTAGTTCCATCCTGTGAAGGAAACAGGTTTTGGTTTGGTTTGGTTTGGTTTTTTCCTTGACACTCCCAGGACAATCTTGAGGACAACACACCCTAGATGTTTTAGTTTTCCTAAAATCCATGTGCTTCAAGTATCAGAAGATCAGTAAATTAGGATGAAGCCTTTTAGATCCTGAAATTCTGGGTGGGTATTATGCACATTCATTTGCTGGATATCTGAGAAAATTACCCAGTTGCCAGAGAGGTAGAAAGCAATCCACACCAAGGACTCCCTCACGTCCCATACCTGTTAAAAAAAAAATGAGCATGCCCACGTGTTGCCTCATTCTAGGGTGAGGAAAGGTATGCACACACATACACAAGATACAACTGAAATGGAATGGGAAAGAATAAGTGCCAACTCCCCCCATATTTATGTTTATAATATGCTTGGCAGTTGAAATCAATATGTAAAATCTGTTATTTCATAAATAGTTTGGGGACCATTTGGCTAAAAATCTGGCAAAAAAAAAATTAAGGCAAATCCTTGCTCATATGTCTACTAAGTTAGATTGTAGATTAATTAGATTCTGGAATATTGATAAATAAAAAATACTATAAGAAAATAAAAGTGGCTACTTATATAATTTGGTGATAGACACATTTTAAAACATGATGCTAATGGAGATAAAATATAGGAACAATATGAGAGATTTTGTTTCTCTACAATATAACTTTTAGATCAATAAATCAACAAAGCCAACAAAAATATTAAAAATAAATTTGAAAAATATTAAAAACAAAAAAATAAAGGTTGATACCTTCCCTGTGTTTGAAATCAATGAGAAAGATGAGAAAAAGTCAATGGATATATGGGCAAAGAGTGTGGACAGATAATTCAAGTTCAACAAAAGTGACAAATGATTAATAAAAATATAAAATTATCTTCAATCTGTGCAGTCATTAAAGATATGCAAATTAAACAATGATAAACTAATTACTATCTATTGGCCCATCTTGAAAATAATAAAACCCAGAGAATGTATTCACCACTCCTACTAGTCTTTAGGAATGCCGAGCAGAATGTTCTCATCTCCACAATTCACACTAAAGCAAAGACCTTCAGGCATCAAGTCTTTCTAAAGTCCTGCCTTGGTCACTTGTCTAACCTCTCATTCTTAGATGCAAGTGGAAACACTAGGAAGAAACAATAAGAAAAAAAGAAATAGACATTTGAGAAAAGCTTGGAGTGTGAAAAAGAAAAAAAAAAAGCCACAACAAGATGAGGAAATTAAAAGTAGATTCTTGAGTATGTAAGAAAATTCAGACAACAGAAGAAAACTTTTAAAACTTCTAGTCAGTATTTTCAGATGAAATTCAAGAAGATATTTCACCCATCTAACAGTATCAAGATGAATTAAAAAGGAACCACATAGGGAAAAAAAAGATCTCTAAGATATCTATGCATATGTAGCTATCTATCTACATCCTAGAGATCATTCTTTTATTAAATTATATATGTAATTCTTTTATTAAATTATGTATAAATTATGTAATTAAATGATTTAATATGTTACATGTATTTTAACATATATTATATATTTACATTTACAATTTAATATACTAAATTTTACATATAAATATTTATAATTTAATATATATTATATACATGTATTATTTATTTATTTATTTATTTATTTATTTATTTATTTATTTAAGATTTTATTTATTTATTTGACAGGGAGAGACACAGTGAGAGAGGGAACACAAGCAGGGGGAGTGGGAGAGGGAGAAGCAGTCTTCCCGCGGAGCAGGGAGCCCGATGCGGGGCTCGATCCCAGGACCCTGGGATCATGACCCGAGCCGAAGGCAGACGCTTAACGACTGAGCCACCCAGGCGCCCCTACATGTATAATTTAAAGGGGAAACAAAAGAAAACATTGTTTGGATTTGGTTTTCACAAACACAGTCCCAAGGCTAATAAGAGTCTCTCACAGCTGTCATAGAAGTATTTGGTTCTCTCTGTGACTCCTCAGGTCAAAACTGGAGGCCCTGAGCTGATCAATTTTAACACCAAGTCTCTGATATAATCAAAAGTTGCCAGCCCAATCCATAGTCCACGTACTTTGTATTTTTATTCTGTAACAGCTAGAAAGTCTTGTAAAGACTTGCCTTTTATAGACACTTGATTTGATATAGAGAAAGGGGGGATTTAAATTATAGGGAGCAAAAGTGTAGTCATTAAAATGACTTTTTCTGCAGTGAATAATAATTATAGAGTACGGTGGCACTGTTGATTGATTGCTGAAATCTAGTCTCCCTTCTTCCATAGTAATAGAGTTGTGGCTGAACACAGGACTGCTCTGACTGGCTCAAAAATATATTTCCCAACTTTCCCTGCAACTAAGTATAGCCACATGCCTCAGTTCTTACTAATGGACTGAGAAGAAGTGTTATTTGTCATTTCAGACCTGGGCCTTAAGTCACTGGATGAACACCTCTCTGGATCCCCTGCTAGAGTTTGTTGTTAATGGTTGAATTTTTTTTCTCCTGGTTGAATTTTTCTCTCTCCTATAAAATTCTTTTGAATTTTATAGAATGCCCTTATGTTTTCTGGCACAAAGATGGAAACTATCACCAGCTTTCTGTGATAATACAGGTTTTTCTCCATTATAAACACCCTTCACTATTTCAATAGGAAAATAAAGGAGAGAATTCTTGAAAAGCATGGACTTAATGTATTTTAATTACAGGTTTATTTTTAGGGATGTATCTCAAGGACCAAATGGGAGATATGGCCCATATAAATTGAAAATATACTAAGAGTTCAATTATAAGAGTTATTTATACATGTGTATCACATGATTTATTAAATTAAATTATGTTTAAAAATGATACACAGTGTCGTATATGTATATGTTATATATATGCATGTATGTGATATGTACATGTGTATACATAACTGAAGGAAAGAACATAAAATTCATAATATATAAAAACAATTATAGGTAATTTTTATTTTCTTTTGTATGCTTATCTCCATTTTCTTTTTTTTTTTTTTAAAGATTTTATTTATTTATTTGAGACAGAGAGAATGAGAGAGAGAGAGAGCACATGAGAGGGGGAGGGTCAGAGGCAGAAGCAGGCTCCCTGCCGAGCAGGGAGCCCGATGCAGGACTCCATCCAGGGACTCCAGGATCATGGCCTGAGCCGAAGGCAGTCGCTTAACCAACTGAGCCACACAGGCACTCCACTTATCTCCATTTTCCAAGGTGTTTTCAATTAATTTGTATTTATGAGAACTAAAAAAAATATTTTTAAGTAATTTAGATTTTATTAGCCTACCTGTGGCAGTTGAGAATGTTTTTTGGTGAGGCATCAATATCCATAGATTTGCTTTTCATTCAAAGAATCTAGTTTTAGCAAAGGATAAAATAAAAACCAATTTAAATTAATTAACTCAGACTAACAGTTTGATTAACCTCTTTTTGAAAATTAAAACTCTTCTTAAATAAAGGCATTTTCATGGGTAAAACAAAAACAAATAAAAAAACTCAGAAGGAGGGGTAAAAAATGTTTTGCAAAGCCACAGTTAGAACACTATCCATTTTATTGGACTTAGACTCATAAATTGCTAGTTATTATTTGAATTATGCCTAGATTCTTTTTGTTCACTAATCTCCAGACTCTTACAGACATTATTAATTCGCTTTTCTTCTTTAACAGTTCATATTTGGAAAGTGTAGTCTTGTCTGTTTTAGGCAAACTTGGCAAACCAAGCAAAGTCACTAAACCCTGAAGAGCAAATTACAATCAACAATGCGGTGGTCGGGAGTAATGATTGAGTCACACACCTTGCCCTGTGAAAGGAGTCAATTAAAATATCTAAATATAGCAACCAGAATATAAAAGCCAGATGCAAGTAGCCCATGTAATGAAGGATACATGACCTAAAAAAGAAAACAGGAAACAACTTCGGAAAGCTATATTATTTAACCAGTATTTATTTGGAGCTTTTTAAAATACACAATTTCTGTGTATTTCGAAAATGCAAACTTATTTGTTTCTTATAACAATTCCATGTGATACCATGTAAGTTTTCTGGCAAAATTCCCTAATACACATTAGAAAGGTAAGGAATGTGTTCCTTAGTGTTAAGAGTCCTATCACCTCTTTAAGCCTTACCTCAGCCCAAAGTCCCCTTTGCCCACAAACAACCTCACTTCTCTTCACTGTCCTGTTCTGGATCCACATTTAAAGCCAGGCTGAAATATTAGCAGCTGCCCTTCTCACAAATATCTGAGCTGGAAACCAGCTTATTCATAATTGCCTTGGTCTGATATTTGACTATGAATTCATGGAACATGATATGGGTTTGGCAATAGCGTTATTTGTCTGCCTCCTATCTACATTCTTTCATACATGCCAATAGGTTTAGCTAGCCATGCTGAACAGGTGCATAAAAGATGGATAAAGGTGGATAAAGACATGAGACTTCTTCACCTCTTCCCTATCAGATCCTATTTCCATGGGCTCTATCTGTCATCTAAGCTCATGGACTTGTCCTGAATACATGACAGAATATCTAAAAGCCCATCCTCGGGTATGTGTTTATTTTAACTCTTCAGTTTTTAGCTAGCTAGTAGTTTTGCTTTATTTTTTCTAGATTTTCTGAATATGTGTAATTTGGATATCACACATGCCCTTGTTTTGTGACTTTCCACCCTCTGATGATGAACCACCTATGAATACTGAACCATTCTCACTTGGCCTCTCATCTATGCTTTGAAAATTACTTTCAAGACAATCTCATGTGATTTTTCTGTTTTAAGTACTGTCCCCGAGTAATGGTGGTAATTCAAATTCCAAGTTTTTTGACTCTTCTGAGATTCACAGAGTAATGAGATCTTTGTCTTCATATACTCTTAAATCCCATCTCCCTTTTCAACTTTTCTGTATGTAAGATAAGCTCTTTTTGACTTCTAGCTAAAATCTGCCTCCATTTTACCTAAATATGAGAGATAAAGAAATAGTGTTTTGAGTTGGAAAGGACATGTAATTGCTTTAAGGCATGATGAGAACTATATCTCTTCCCTTGAATGGACTTTGACAGCTTCAAACAATAGATTATGCAGAAGTGATACTCTGTGACTTCCAATGATGATCATAAAAGTCCATGAAGTTTCTGCCCTATTCATTGGGGCATTTACTATTGGAGCCCAGAGCTGCCATGTTAGAAGTTAGGCTGTCCTCAGGTCACTAAGATGGAGAGGCCCCATACCTGCCATGGTTAACAGCACAGCTGAGTCTGTCTTTCTACCATCCTAGCCTAGGCTCCAGACTTATTAGTAAATAAGCTTTCTTGGTAGTGACTCCTCTGGCTTACCAGTATTCTAACAGTCAAGCACTTGAGGCATGCAAAGGCATGTCTAGTCATCTTTGGGAGGTAATTCAGTCATGAGAGTGGAACCCTCACAAATGGGATTAGTGTATCCTCATAAGAAGCCAGAGAGCTGGTTCTGTTTTTGGCAATGGAAGATAAAATGAGAAGTCAGATGTCCACAACCCAAAAGAGGGTTCTCACAAGAACTCAACCAGTCACCCTGATTTCAGATTTCCAACCTCCAGAGCTGTGAGAAATGAATTTCTGTTGTTGATAAGCCACCCAGTTTATGGCATTTTGTTATAACAGCTTGGACAAAAACTAAGACATCATTTCAGCTGACATTATGGAGAAGAAAAGGGTATCCCTGCTGTGCTTCTTCTAAAGCTTGACCTACAGAATCTAAGAGCATAATTAAATGTTTGTTGTCAGACACAACTAAGTTTGGGGTGACTTGTTATGCTACAATAGGTAACTGGAACAGGAGACTAAAGCATATCTTATTCCTCCATCTCATTTTACTGAAGATAAAATTAATATTTGTCTTAAGCTTCCACAATTCTTTGACTATCTCTTCTATGATATTTCATTACCAAACCAGTCTTTGCACAAATTCTCCTTCTTCCTTTACATGGATGATCTCTGATGACTGACAAATACACTGGTGGACTGTTACCTTTTTTGCTCTGAACCCTTCACCCCCACTGATGCAGATTAGAATTGAATTTCCTTTATAAGCAGTTATATTGTTATTCAGTGACCCGAGGAGTCAGCTAAAAGTCCCTAGACCTCTTATAACACCTGTAAGCTCCACTTTTTACCCTATTGAATTATTTCCAAATCACTATTTAAGTTTGTTGAAATATTTTTGAATTCCATAGAGTTCTATATATAGAGAGTTATATATATATATATATAGAGAGAGAGAGAGAGAGAGAGAGAGTATTCATTCCATAATCTATAAGCTTAGTGTTACCTCCACATTAAAAAATAGTATCATGAGGTTTTCCATCTCTTCATTTTAGTGGCTGTCTGTATGCTCTTCACAGTTAGTCTTGAATTTTACATCTTATTTATATAAGAAAAAAATCTTTGAGCACAAGCATAAGCACCAACTGAAGGGGCATATAATTGGACACATCTGTATTTGAAACTTCCTCCTACATTATTTCATTTTGTCTTTACAGCAGCATGATGAGTATTATTAAAAGTATTATTACAGATAGAGAAATTGAAGCTCATGGAGATTAAGTAAATGTGACAAGGTTGGGATTTAAACACAGTCGTGTCTCCCTGCCATATTTCTGCCCTCTCCTCTGTACCACAGCTCTAGAAAAAAAAGACACTCAAAAGATAGCAGTGATGACTTATGTACAGCACCTCAGTCACCAAATCAAGACCCACCAAAGGTAATTGACTGGTACGCTCTCCGGAATTTGGTTGCACATTTTCTCAGGGAAATTGCTAAGAAGGTTGAGAACAAGTTATTTCAGTCATGGCAACGAAGCTAAACACATTTTACATAAATAACTCAGAAGGACTTGCTCCAGGAAAATATATTTGGTAAGGAAAATAACTCATCCTAAAAGAATAACGTACTACTTAGTTAATTATGAAAGAATGACTTTGAAAAGAGGTAAGGATAAGAAGTTAATGCAAAAACTACTTAAGTCCTGTTGGTGATATGCTGTAGTGTGTGGCAAAGCAGAATTGTTACTCAGCCCATGAATACTAGCATAGTTCTAGAAATAAGACATAAAACCATTAAGTGCTAAAAGTCATTATCCCTGTTCTCCAAACTTGCTTCTTTCTTTGCATTCCTGATACTGATTAATTACATCTCTACTCACAATCACCTGGAAAGACACATAGTCATATACATCAATCTCTCCCTCTCCTGTCTTTACTTTTTTAGTTACCAAACAATTTTAATTCTATTTCCCCTCCTCAACAGTAATAATCCCAGTCATTCTTCCTCTTCCAATATCTGCCCTCTTTAGTCCAGTTTCCATGATAATGACAAAACCCCAATCATTCATTCTAACATTTATTAAGACTTCATAGTGTGGCTTGTACCATGCCATGTGCTGATATAAAAGTGGACAAGATCCAGTTCCCACCATCAAAAAACTAACAGTCTAAAAAAAAAACAAAAGACAAAACAAAACAAAAACTAACAGTCTAGGGCTATTCAGAGGAGTATGGCTTTGCAACATAAAAGTTAATGGAGAGACAAGTATCAGATAACCTGAAAGCACATCAGAGTAAAATAGGATATACTCTTGGGAGAGTTGCTCTTGTTTAAGTTCTAAATGATGCCCTTACACCAACTTTCACCTACAGAATACATTCCAGATTCCTTAACAGCATTTGCATTTATTTTCTTAGGTAAGTTATAGCCTGTCAAAGCTGTTTTGAGATCTAGTTCAAGTCAATAAAAAACAGTGCTGTTTTTTTTTTTTTCTGTATATTCTTCCACCAGCAGTGACTTAAAAACTAAAGGCATCAATTCCACTAAAAGCAACATCAGGCTATTTCATTTAATTTTTTAACTTCTCAATTCTGATTCCCAGAGGTGAAGTCTTAGGTTGGTCCCACAGTTTTTGAAAGTGACAGCTTAGAGTTTGCACATTGCTTGCCTCATTCTCCCAAGGTGAATGATCTGAGTGTGGTTCAATTTATTGTAGGTGGCATTTCTAGACAAGACCTTAAATGTCCCCAAGACAAGGAAGTGCCTCTGTTTGTAAAGGTTCTATGCCATTCCTTTTCATTCTGAATTTTCCCGTAGGTCTTCTTTAATCCATTTCCACGTTAGGATTGTCCTTCTGCTCCTTTTGACAATTTTCTCATAAAGGACATCTCTTCTCTTGTTTAAAAAAACAAAAACATCATAGAAGTCTTTGGGAAGAAAGATTGTTTCTAGTCCATCTCCAACTCAACTAATGATCATAGTATCAGTGCAAAATACACATGGACTGTTGATGTAGAAAGATTCCTTGCCTCTATTTGTTAGCCTGGCAAGCACCATGCTTTCTACTTGTCTTAGGCTTCTGTTTCCTCATCTGGAAAATGGGGATAATAATGTAGCTTGGCCCTGACAGTCATGGAGTTAAAGCATAGATGCTCTAGAACATAGGTGCTCTAACGTAAAGTGGTATAAAACATTAAAAAAAAAAAACACATAAAAGAACTACCTCCTTATCTTAATGTTTCTATACATAATGGGCCAATTTTTGGTCCCTATTCAATTTTTCTTAAAGCCACTTTCAAACAGAAGTAATGTTTGTTTTGTTTCCTTCAAGTTGGGTTTGTTACCACTTGATATGAGCTCACACAAAGAGAGGAGAATAATAGTGAGGGTAAAATGCCAATCAGCCGAAGAAATCCTTGTATTATGGATACCGACCTCAAGGCATACTTGAATCAGAATATGTCGTAGCAAAATTAAGCATTTTTGTAACTTGTGGGGATTTCTTGAAGATGGTTAAATCTTCTAAGAAGTAGATTAGTTAATGATAAGGGACTGAAGCTGTATCTGATAGGATGGTTGTAAAAATTGAGGAAGACCCCAAATGTGAACCTTCTAACATAGTATCTTGCCCAAGATAGGCATCCAATAAAGGTTTGATTTTGTCCACTTTGTGGCAAAAAAAAAATGGTATTTGTCTTTTTATCAATAACTTTGTCCCATGCCAATATAGAGTGTTTCAGACACAATTAGAATCTATTTGGAGTTCAAAGGTATATTCACATGCAATACTTACACAACTTACTTCGGTTTTATAAAAACAAACTTGCTCATATTTCCCTCACAGGTTTGGGGTGTGTGTGTGTGTGTGTGTGTGTGCATGTGTGTGATTGTTTTGCCTCAGGCTGGCCCTGGGCTTCTGTCCAACATAGATTTAATTCTCACATGGCCATTATATACATGGCTTCAGCATTTTGCTAGAATGTGAATAGCTGTTCTTCCACAAACACAGCATGCAGTATGCTAGAGTGTTCTATTAACAGGATTATACAGATAACATAGTCTTGGTTTGCATAATAGGTCCACAGATGTTTGTTGAATAAATGCCGGAATGAATAAATTAAATAACAAATACTGAAATTTTCATATATGTGTAAATAAATGGAAATAGAGAAGGGAGGCTAATATTGTGGTTGTCAGCCTGTGCCTCTTCAAGTTGCCCACAGTGAAGAACTTCTTTAGATTAAACCTTTAATAAGCCAATGAGAGTAAAACATGGAGGCACACAACGCTCATGGTCAATATGCATCAGGGCTGCTTACTTGCCGAGGCCACACCTGGGATTGCCCAGGCAGCAGAATCCCCTACAACCCTTCTCTATAACATTCCATTAGACCCAACTCATCCTTCTGTCTGTTCTCCCTCTAGTTTTCATTTGGGATTATAAGTATATAATCCCAGTCATACTGGGAGAGTGGTCTCTTGTCTAGTTCTTTTGGCTCTATTTCCTGCTTTATCAGTCCCTGACTGGTAACTAGATATCCTTTGACATCTTCCTTTCTTGTTTGTTTTAATACCCTACTCCCTCAAATCAGGCCTGATCCCTTTGTTTCACCACTGCACATTAGCGTGGATGCAATCTAGGTTTCTGACCTTAGTTTCCATGTTTCTGACCTTAGCTTCATTGTCTTGATCAATTTTTCCTAGGTCTATCCTACTTACTCCAAATTTGTTCTCATCTCACTAGTGGGAGCCCCAAGTGCTCTGTGAAACACAGTTGCCCCAGTTCTGGCAGTTTTGGATTATTCTCACATCAAGATATTCTATGAAAAATCAGAATGGTGAAGCAATCCAAAAATATTGGCAAATTGTGCATATAGCAATCTGGCTGATAAATTATGTCCTATTATGCTTGTTTTAAATACAAATATGAATGCTCATATTTATTGTCCATTTACTTGACAATTATGCACCATCATTTCAGGAAAATTTTGATGTTGTTGTCTCTTATTTTTGAAATTTGTGTCCTTGCTTGCATTTATGTCCACCAAGTAATCTGTTCAACACTCAACATTCAAACATTTATTGGCTGTCTACAATGTGCCAAGCATTGTTCTTTGTACTACTCTTTGAGGCTCATGACCCAAAGAATAAGTTCTGTGGATTTTATTTCTATTTTATTTTTATTTATTTGTTTATTAGATTGTCTTCCTCTCTAACTACTTATTTAAGGGCAACAATCTTGCTTGTATTATTCACTGAAATATCCTCAAGTCCTAGAACCGTGGCATGAATATAGTAGGTCTTCACAAAAATACTACTATTTGGTGAATGAATATGTTACATAGACTGAACATTGAGTTCAGAGAAAGGGGGGAGTCACCAGCTATAAGTTAATTAAAATCTACATCTAAATTAATCTGATCCCATATCTAAAAACCTCCAAATGGTTTAGTGAAAGGTCTAAAATTTCAGACGCACTAAGGGCTTGGAAGGAAGATTCTCCAGATCTGCCTCCAGACATTCTCAGTAATACTGTATTGAGGGCATCTTTATGAGGTTTAGGAGGGATACGGGGATTCTGTGGGTTCAAGAGAGTAGGAAATCATAAAAACTAAGCCTATTCTCATGGAGACTGGAAGCCAGTTAAGCTCCCAGTTAAAACTGCTTAGTCTACAAGGGAAGATATAAATTCCTTGTAGAGTCACAAATAATATATGTAGGTACCACCTCCACCAACAACCTTTTTGAGTGTGGGATACACTTAGTAACTCACTTCCAAAGAGTAGAGTAAAGAAAGAAAAAAATAACAATGTACAGTGGAGAAACCTGGAAATCATTACTTTAACCAAGTGCTTGACTTTGATATCACCAGTGGTAAATCATATTGGTATCATGTACCCTTTGATATAATGTGATGAGAAGAAGGCTACTTCATGTCTGTTGTATTCTTCCCCAAATTTTAAAACTCCATTCTAATCATGACGGACAAATCAGACAAACTGATGCTGGGGAGCATTCTACAAAATACTAGCCAGTACTCCTTAAAATTATGAAGGTCATGAAAAATAAGGAAAATCTGAGACATTGTCAGAATTTTTTATTTTTTCATTTCATAGCTATGGACTACTAATTTAAAATATTTTCATTATTGAGTACTTCCAATATGCCGAGCAGGAACTTCAAATGCATGAGTTGTTTCTCTAATAGTCTGGTGGGGTAAAGATGAATATAATAGCCCCAATGGCATATTTTCTGCCAGGAATACCTGTGAGTTGGCAACTCTTAAAGGCTGTTGAATTTAATACAATTACATGAAATTGAGAGATAGCCATCTTTCCTTCTATTCTATCATGAATATACATCAATGAAGACTTTCTTAGGAATATTAAAAAGAATAAGAAATTTCTTAGGAATTTTACAGTAACCCCTTTCCACTAAATATTTGAATTCATTATAATTTTAAAAAGTGGGGAATCAAAAATAATCTTTACTTTTGTCCTAGATTGTTTCAAAAGGTTTCATAATTTCATAATATTTTCCCTCAAACTTACAGAGTTCCACATCCCCTATGCACAAAAATAGTTTAGGGCATACTTGAGAGTGAAAAGTTTATTTTCTGTGTGCCCTAAAGAAATGAGCCTACTGAGGAGGAAAAATAGCTGCTATATGGTGAAGTGTTAAGCAGACTTTCTTCCACCTTGTTAAGAGCAGTGGAAGGTTACTGTGGCTATGGCTTCATTAGTGAGCAAACTCACCTTGTTGACTGTGTATTATCTTTTGATTCCCCCTGTGTATCCTTTCTACACTTTATTTTCTTCCATATGAATCTGCTGTTGAAGCTAAGAGAGAACCAAAAAAGATGAGAGTTTAGCTCTTTGGGTTTATCTATCTGCTGCTCAGTGACGTGATATCATAAAGCTCAGCCCAACATGCAAGAGCCAAAACAAGCGCAGAGAAATATTCCTCATAATGCAAGAAAAAATGGTGCTAGTGAAATGTAAGTGAAATTTGAAACAATCTAGGACAATCTAGTACTTTTATATCCCTTTTATATCTCTTTCAGTGTAAAAGCTGGTCCTTCAGATGGCCTCTGGCTCCCTAATGCCTCTGTGAACCCTGCTCCTTCTACTCTCTCCCATCCTTATTTTACTCCCACCGTATTGACCTCCTTGTGATTTGAATTCATCAAGAAAACATCTGCCTTGGGTCTTTGCCTTTGGTGTTCCTTCCTCCTGGAATATACTCACCCAATATCCAACTGGTTTATGGTCGTACCTTATTGAGGTCTCTGTCCCGGTGTCATCTCCATGAAGGCTTCAGTGACTATGTGCTCGAAATTCACCTCCTCTGGGACACACTAACTCTCCTTCCCTGCTTCATTTTTCAGCCCAACCAAGAGGATGTGGGGCAGGGCATAAGAAGTGACTAGCACAATCTCTCCCCTCATCTTCAACCATGATCTAACAGTGATTTTTAGTCTTTAGATGTATCAAGCCTATCCATGCCTCCAAGCCTCTGTGCTTACTCTTCTTCATGCTTCACTTCCTCTTCCTCTGCCCTTCATTGGTCAGTTCTTTGCTCAACTGTTCCTCCCTTAGAGATTTTTTTTTTTTTTCTATCCGAATAAGGCCGCTTTATCTAGCATTGCTCCACCATCATTCTTGGCCATTGTACCCTTGTCTATTATCTTCACAGTTCTTAACATGACTTGAAATTACATGATCATTTTTTTCACTTCTCTATGGTCCTTCTCTTCTCTTGGAAAGTAAGCTCTATGATGGTAGGAAACTTGTCTTGTTCAAAATTGTATCCCCATCATAGGACAGTGCCTGACATATAATAGATGTTTAAAAGATATTTGTTTAATGCTTTCCTGAATGAATATTTATAGAAAGAAACAAGGGAAAAAACAATGAAAAGAATTATGGTAATATAATTTCCCTGAGATTCAAAAGACTTGCATCTTTAGCTGTAAGCAAAATAGACCCAACTCTAGTCATTTAAAACAGGAAGAGGTTTATTTTCTACTGTGACATGAAGTCCAGAAGCAGACAACCACAAGTGGATGTAGCTTGTTCCAAGATAGCTTTTGCACCACCATATATTATGTCTGTATTCCAGGCAGGAAGAATGAGGAGCCCCAGAGTGAAGAGCATATGCAAGATGATTCTTTTCTTGGAAGAAAACAACATTCCTGTGAGTCCTACTCAGTACACATTTGTTAATCTCTTATTTGTCATAACTCTATCACTCTGTTACAGGGCCACCACTATTTTCAAGAGAACTTTTAAAATTGCCTTTTTAACTTGGGTTTATAATGGTCTCAAATAAAATCTGGGTTCTATTAGTAGTAAAGAAGAGGAGGTTGGATATTGGGTAGACAGCTAGCAGGGTTTAGTAAGTTAGGACTTACTCTATTTCAAAATAACCCCAAATTTCAGGATTAAGGTAATGCCAGCGGTTCCATTAAATGAAGACACAAGTGAGTATATTTTAAAGTCTAAGGTTCAAGGGATCTGACTTCTGATCTAAATTCTAGCAATCATTTGCTCTGAGAGCAATCACCTAACATTTCTTAGCCTCGACAGTTTTATCTGCCAAATGGTGATGGTATATTTTTTATGCCTTACTGAGTTTACAGATTTGTTTTGAAAATCAACTGATAGTAATTACTAAGTACAAAGGCACTTTGAAATTGTATTAGGTAAATCATAACTGTAACACATTTTATTTTCTCTTCTCATTTGGAATGAACACAATTTTTTTCCAGGTATTACACTGTCAATGGGGCAAGTGCCAGAATTATTATATAAGTGAAAGTTGGCTATAAACTGTTCTTTTTACTTTAATAATGACCTCTTTGGGGATCCAAAAATGCTCTAACTTTATATTAAATCCTATTCAATATAGCAGGGCATTTCAGTCTAACTAGCATATATCAAATAAGCTAGCATCTTAAAACTCTTAGCTTATACTCTAATGGTCCTCAGTTTTATATATGTCAAACAAAATTCCTAATTATGTAGCAGAATGAGGCAAAAGATCTTCATCAGCTTCTGTGCAGTGACTGACTGTATTTTGGTATCATCAGTGGTAGGATTAATGTATTTTGCCTAATTAAGATAAGAATGTGGCTTCTTTGCAGATTTTACTAATAGAAGACTTACTGATGCTGCATCAGAAATCTCTGCCATCCAGCCTGTGCCAAAACTTGAAAGGCTCATAAATAAAAACAGATCTATGAGCTCTGACTTTGTGCTCAAATAATAGTGCTTTGTCCCCCAAAAGCAGAATATCCCTCAGGTTATGCTTCTTACAATAAAATAATTGCTCCCTGACTGCATTTGTGCTTATGTTTCAGTGATAATTCTTCTTAAAATCATTCCAAATGTGTTTTCTTCATCACCTTAAGGTTCTTCTATGGAAGAGCTCACTCTCCATAGGATATTACTTAGCATTTGAAATTGTACAATTTTTATTACTCTTTCTTTTGAATTAGTCCTATCTCCACAGCGGTTTTCTGTGTGTCCTAAGAGAAGAGACTGCCAGTCTGTGATCGATATTTATTCTCAGTATAAGTTTTGGCATGAATTTATATATCTCTTCCCCATCATAAAGCATGCACTGCCTGTGCATGCGTAGGCATCATAAAGTATATGTTTGTTCATAGGACTGTAAAAGGTGCTTCATGAAGACTATTCTTTTTACTTTCTACATGATTTTGTTTTTTTTCTGGCAAGTCCTACAAGTGGGTACAAGATGTCAGTTTGACTGTTTTAACAGAGATCAGATAAGAGTAGCCTAAACAAGATAAAATATTTATTTAGGATTTACATATCTGTAATTAAAAGGCTAAGCACCTTCATTTTTCAGTCTAGAGTCTTCTCAATTAGGACATCGGGGCATCCAGATTCCTCCTCTCTCACTACTCTGCTATTTCTGAGGGTGTTCTCCTTGCCTGTATGGAATAATCTGGCAGGTTAGCATCCCAGTCCATGATGAGAAAGAGTAAAACTGAAAGGCAAACTATTTTCCTTTAAGGATGTGGTCTAAAAGTTGCACACATCATTTCATGTCTTTGGCCCAAACTTGGTGACAATACCATACTTTGCCACAGGGAGGCTGATAAATATTACCCATATGTGAAAAGCCATGGATCCAGCTAAACTTGGAGGTCCTGTTACCAGAAGGAAATAGGGGCATAGTTATTAGGGGACGGTTAGTGGTCTCAGCCACAGCAGGATTGCTCACAGTTTAGAATCAGCACTTGGACTATTAACGTTAGTTTGATTTCAAGTACCTCTATTTAAAAAGGCTCTTTCTTTTTTTTTTTTATTCTTATGTTAATCCCCATACATTACATCATTAATTTTAGATGAAGTGTTCCATGATTCATTGTTTGTGCATAACACCCAGTGCTCCATGCAGAATGTGCCCTCCTCAATACCCACCACCAGGCTAACCCATCCTCCCACCCCCCTCCCCTCTAGAACCCTGTTTGTTTTTCAGAGTCCATCGTCTCTCATGGTTCGTCTACCCCTCCGATTTCTCCCGCTTCATTCTTCCCCTCCCGCTACCTTCTTCTTCTTTTTTTTTTCTTAACATATATTGCAGTATTTGTTTCAGAGGTACAGATCTGAGATTCAACAGTCTTGCACAATTCACAGTGCTCACCATAGCACATACCCTCCCCAGTGTCTATCACCCAGTCACCCCATCCCTCCCACCCCACCCCCCACTCCAACAACACTCAGTTTGTTTCCTGCGATTAAGAATTCCTCATATCAGTGAGATCATATGATACATGTCTTTCTCTGTTTGACTTATTTCACTCAACATAATACCCTCCAGTTCCATCCACGTCATTGCAAATGGCAAGATCTCATTCCTTTTGATGGCTGCATAATATTCCATTGTATATATATACCACATCTTCTTTATCCATTCATCTGTCGATGGACATCTTGGCTCTTTCCACAGTTTGGCTATTGTGGACATTGCTGCTATAAACATCGGGGTACACGTACCCCTTCGGATCCCTACTTTTGTATCTTTGGGGTAAATACCCAGTAGTGCTGGATCATATGGTAGCTCTATTTTCAACTTAAAAAGGCTCTTTCATTTGAAGGCTTTATAAAGGTCAGAAAATGATGAATTGAAAGTAAAGTAACACCATATAATCAACTATACTGTTTATAAAAACAATTAACCCTAGGAAAATTTTGCCGCAGTTTACTGATAACATATGGGTCTAATTATTGTGTAGTCCAGATGTTAACTATCAATTTCTCCCCACAAACTTATCATTTAGACAGGAAAGGGTAAGGGAAATCTATCTGTCCTTGCTTCTCGATCATCATCCTGGCTTTCTTACCTCATGCATCCTCGAGTTCCAGTGATGTGGCTACTTCCTTATCTCATGGTGGTTTATGTGTTACTACTTCAAATCAGACTTCTACCTCCTTAAATCAAGGGTCAATATATCATTGAAAAGGATTTCACTCATTCTGTCTTTATTACCGAAAGCCCATTTTTGGAATACAGAATGTTTGTTAACTGCATTTTTACATTTACCATTACTTTTCTCCAAATAGTTAACAGAGATATGCATACAAATTCAAGGACTTCCAGAAATATAGTTTTCTATTACTGCATACTACAATGGGTCCCTACAGAAAATTCCCTTCTGTCTGTGCTTTTTCAGGCAAATATATTTATGACAAATTTGGAAGGATGAAATAATGTTAGGCCTGGGAGATATTTGGAAATCTGTCCCTGTTACATTGAGATACTTTCATTTGATATTTCTTGTATCTTGCAGCAGGGTGGAAAATATTTATTTCATATTTAATATGCATATAATGACTAATGTGTGTTATATTCTGAAAGAATTCATTGCAGAAGTGTAATGATTTTAGATAAAAGTGAAACACATATACATTATACATCACAGCATTGCCACAACTTAAATGAAAGAAGAAGAAATGATGTACATACAATATTTAGAAAATCTGAGATGAAATAAAATGTATTCCCTGTGTTCTGAGTTTCTGTGAAGGTTTTAGAAAATTGGAAGTATTTTGAGAATTCCTTCATTATAAAGAACTATTTAGTAAGGTATATACACAAGGGCTACCCCCTGGGAAAGTTTTCAGTAATTGTCTTCCATCTTTTCAGACACTGTATTGGATACCTCTCAGAACTTTAGATCATTCCTGGAAAATACAAAATCCCCTACCTAAAGAAAACAGCAATTAAGAGATGGAGCCTACAAAGAAGGTAACACTGTTGGTCACATTGTTAAAAGTTGAAAGGAGCTTTAAGTCTTTAATGTAGTAGAAACAATGGCAAGAACATAGGTAGAACTTCTAGCAGACCTATAGGGTGTCCATGGAAATACTGTGTAGCGTAGCAGAGTTTGTATCAAATTCCTCACAAGGCCACTATGCTCAAACAGTTAGCAAGTATGAGATGCAGAAATGTGCTCATTTGAAACATTATTTGGATTACATCGCATCAGGTCATCGTGGGTTATACCCTCTCAAAAGTCAACATATTCTGGCAGAACAGGTTATGGTATCTCGGAGAAAAACACTCTCACATTTAACCCATTTTCTATTTACTATAGCCACTGATTATCTTCTCTAGATCTAGAAAAACAGCTGTGAGACTTTTCTTGACAAACAAGATTAAAACCCCCAGAGGTCTTTACCATTTCCATTGACTTCTGTTCTTTTAAATTGGCTTATTTGTCACATCAACTGAAACTCCCTGCCATTTGTTGAAACTTTGAGTTACTATTTCATTGTTCCAATTATTTTTAAATGAAAATGTTCTCACTTCCTACAGATTATACACTCCCATGCTTCATATTCATTGGAGCACATTTCTTTATAAAGTTGATAAACAATTTTGAACTCCAAATTATGCCTTGCATGTCACAAAGCTGCAGCTGTAAGCTGCAGCATTAAAATACGAGCTGAGAGTCTTCATCAGAACAAACAAGGTCATCATCGAATAACTGCTAAGATTAGGTTCATTTTTATCACTTGCTAATTGCTATATCTGTTGGGTGAAGGGAAAATCCAAGGAGCCATTTTTAGAGAGATTCACAGCCAGTGCAGTATTATAGCTAGTGGGCCTCTACTGCTTTCTGTAGGAAATGAAGGCGGATTTATCTATTCATTCAGTGTGTGTTAAGCCCCTATTACTTATATGCTAGACGTTGTTCTATGCATTAGGAATATAGACAAGAATGAACCAGCAATCTCTGCTTGCAAAGGTTTTAAAGTTCACTTGGGGAAATAGACAAGTAATACACAAGTGTTTGAATGAATGAAAGTGCGTTTGTAGATACCAAGTCTTACAAAGGGAAGGAAATATGTAATCATTTTTGGTTGTTATTGTTTATCTATAATATTAAGAAATCTTCCAAAGACATCACCAAAGAAGACTGCATTGTATGTTAAGCTGTAATACTGACTAAGGAGTTAGGAAGCAAAAAAGAATAAAATGTTTGATGCAAGAAAAAATTAAAATGTGCATATTGGACACTTGACTTCCACCATTAGGATGAATTTCCTAATTAATTGAAATGAATTTCTTTCCCCTTTCCTTTATAGATTTTATAGAATCTTTCTGAGTTGTGACATTCACTGAGAAGCTAGGAAAAAAGAGAGCAAAATGTTTTTCACAGCCTCTGTAATATGTGTATATAAAGCATGTGAGAACCTCAGTTACCCTCCAGAAAGAGTTTCCTTTCTCCTCCCATTATAGCTACTTTTACAAAAGCTTGATTTACATAATGAAGCAATAGAAAACAGACTGCATTAAAACTGACACATATAATGTGTCACATATAATGAACTTAGTGACACTTAAGTCAAACAATATTTGATTCAACACATTTTCATTTGGAAAGTCTTCTGGTGTCTGTATAATGGGATTTTTGAACTATAAATGAGAAATATCATTTAATTATTCTTTCACTTCTGATTTCCCTTTAGGTCTTTTCTTAATGTGGATAATATACTACACTGTTCTCGTGGATATTTCTGGGCAAATACTTTGTAAAGTAGCAAAATACTTTTTGTTGGAGTGTGGGGAGGTAATATGATTCCCTTTATTAAATGTGCAATGGGAAACTCTAGTAGGTCTCAGCTGACCAGCACTGTTCACCAGAAGGCTTAGTGTTGACTAACATAGCCGGAGAAGTAGAGCTTTGACTGCTGAACTCTGTGTTATCTTCCATATGAAAGTTGTCATAAAGGAGAAGGCAATTCCATTGAAGATAGTTCTTCACTAAGAGTGGCAACTTACCAGTGTTGCTGTATTGATCACTTAACTGCAAATGCATAAAATGACATTTAAACAAAAGGATTCTGATAATTTTTTTTACTTAAATGAGATAAAGTGCCTACTCTAAATCATTACTATCCAATGGACTGATTTCTAAATGATATGCATGAATACTTAGAATATAAGTCACATGTGTTAATATTCCAAGTATGTAGCATAATACTCTGCTCATCAGCAAATTTTTAGTATTTTAAGGCCATGACATTGAATCTCACACATCATTTAACTCATTTGCTTAATCGCAACTACATGTATGTTCTGTTTGTTTACCCATAATCTTAAATTCAGTAAAATAATTTGATCCCTGCTTCAAGTACCAAGGGGATAAGAATGCTTTCCAGTTTTTCCTATTGTCTCTGGAGATGGTGGAGCTTCTAAGGAAGAAGAAGCCAGATGAAAAAGGCTATAATTTCACATAGTCTTCCCTCTATCATGTAATTATTATTATAGTAATTATCAAGGAAGACTACATTGGCCTTGGGGTTGGGGGGGGGTCATTTTAAGAGAAGGGAGAGAGATCTTCACCTCCAGGGAACTAAATACAGCCAATCACCTAGTCCTGCATATTTTTCTCCTCCTATATTTCTTGACTCCATCCCTCTTCCATTCCCACCTTCTTTCAGGCTGCAAGATTAAATTCTTCATCAGAGTAACTAAGCCTAAAACTCACCTTTTTCTCATCTCCATTTAATCCCTCTCCCCTCTCCCAAATATTTCTTTTCTTTTTTTTTTTTAAAGATTTTATTTATTTATTTGACAGAGAGACACAGTCAGAGAGGGAACACAAGCAGGAGGAGTCAGAGAGGAAGAAGCAGGCTTCCGGCTGAGCGGGGAGCCTGATGCGGGGCTCCATCCCAGGACCCTGGGACTGTGACCTGAGGTGAAGGCAGATGCTTAACGACTGAGTCACCCAGGCGCCCCACAAATATTTCTTTTCCAACTTAATTTAATTTTGCTAGATTCCTATTATTATCAATTTTAGTAAAAATCTCTTCCAGTGGCTTTTGAGGACCTTCACAAAATGCTTGAGCAAACCCTATCACTCATTAGATCTTATGGACTCCCAAACTAGAAACACAGCCTGGTTCCCAGATACCAGATTATTTGCCCATGATTGTGGCTCATTTCTTTTCTTTCCACCCCCTCAAATACCAGCATAAAATGCCCATTGCACCTCTTACAAACTCAACTACCTCTTTTTGTATTTTCTGATTGTCCTTGACTAACTCGATTCTATCTTTCACTTATCTAAACCTTTCTAGCATTTCTACTGCTTTCATGATTATGAGCTTTAGCTTTGTACCAACAGTTTTGTCATCTTTACTTTTGTTTTACCCTGAAAATGTATACTATTTGCTCAATAAATTATTACTGTTTTATGGAGGAGATAATCTCATTATTAGAATATGAAAAGATAGGCTATTTTTGTTACGTTCATATTTTTTAAGTATAAAATCAGTCTGTTTTCTGTTCATAGGCTAAGGAAAAATGAAAGTGTGTCATGGGCTTGCTACATGTGAGCACAATGCTGAAGGTAGAAGGGGGAGAATATGAAAACATATGAAGAATACACTACTCTCTAGAAAAGAACACTTTTATTGTACAGTACATGTTTTGTTCAGGGCAAATTATGCTCAGAGACTGAGATTATCTTTACCAATAATTTATTTAACAAAGGAATTAAATCTATAACATTTATTATAATAGACCAATAGCATACAGAATAATATCTCCTAATAAGGCAAAAAAGAAATGACATACACCAAACTATGGATAGATTAAAGGTTATAATTAATATTGTTGTAGGAAAATGGGAGATGAAAGAAACAAAGTCAAAATTTAGTTTTGGTGTATCTTTCTGTGGGTTGGTTACTTTCACTAAGTTCGTGATGGGTACCACTGATATTACTATGGTGTTAATGACACGATAGTCCTCTCCACTCCAGGTGCAGGAGTTTAATAAGAAAGTCCTAATATCCAGCTTAAAACCAATTTCCTCAAAATAAGTTATTCTAAACAAGTTCAAACCACAAACAACTTTGTCCAAAACAAGCGTTTAAAACATGGGTTTGAAATCATAACAGTCAATACACAACAATACAACACTTTATTATGCTATATGCTTCAAGAGGGCAGAAAATCATGCTGATAGCTGCTTCACTAGCACCTACCACAGTGCCAAGCACATTGGCTTTGTTTTGAACATTGCTGTTGAATTAATGAATTATTCATCCCTTACATATAGTAATTATGACACTCTCATTACTAAAAAATAAACATCAGGTGTGTATTAAGAGGTAAAATTAATTCAGTTGGAAAAGAAAAGGTATTACTATTTTTTTTTTTAGTTTTTTTTTTTTTTTTTTTTTTTTGGTGAGAGAGAGAATGAGAGACAGAGAGCATGAGAGGGAGGAGGGTCAGAGGGAGAAGCCGACTCCCTGCCGAGCATGGAGCCCAATGCGGGACTCGATCCCGGGACTCCAGGATCATGACCTGAGGCGAAGGCAGTCGCTTAACCAACTGAGCCACCCAGGCGCCCCGGAAAATAAAAGGTATTATAAGGCAATCTAGAATTCAAGTACACAATCAAATAGTCATCAAATCATTGTTTTGGTTTTTTTGCTAACATCAGATTTTCTGAAGTTATTGCTGTGTTAATGAGACAAGGAATTCCCTAGCAATACATGAAATATGTCTGTGACTAGAAGCAATTATTCAGTGAATTTTAATAATCGCATTTATAATATGGTGGGTATGTATTTTCAATTTATTGAACCACTAGAACTGTGGTGGCAATCTTTATTTATTTAACCTCTGGCCATGAGGTACCAGACAGATGCCATGTATCAGACAGGCAAAATCAGGAAGCTATAGGTATCGGGGGTGGTCCCTGAGAGGACATGACCATAGGTTGACTTGAGAGCTAAATCCAGGCAATCAGGGGTTCCCCCACCTCCCCACCCGATCCTTGGAATGTCCGTCCCACCCACCACTACCACGCTAGGAGCTGTTTTAAGAAAATAGCCTTGAAAGAGTAAGGTGTTGTTAGAGACAATCTGGACTGAACACATGACTGAACCCAGTTAAGTCCTCTATATAAACACTTCAGATTCCGGTGGGTTTGTGTGGAGATCTACTTGTCTTGCAGCCTCCCAAGACAAGCCTTGTATGTAAGTTCTCTTGCTCATTAAACCCGCTACCTACCAATCTAGAGTGGCCAACTCTTTCTTCAGTCTCTCTGTGCTCTTTGTGTGTGGGGGGTGGGGCGGGGGTCAGTTTCAGATTTCACCTGGGGAAACTCCCAAGGTTTTAAATCAACAATTGGTGAGCCAGCCAGGAGACCAAAGAAATAGGTCTTGGGAAAGGGCAGTCCCCAATTGGCCATTGATCTCTGTGTGGGGACGGGTGACTTATACTTTAGAAACTTGTGAACTGCTGCATGAGTATGGGGACACCCTGAAAACGCCCACTGGCTTAATCAGTTTGTTTAAGGAATTGCACAGAGTACACTGTGGCAGAGGGGGGAAACCAACAGCTATCATGGCGGGCTAACCTCTCTTGTGGACAGCACAGCTGGTGACCCATGCCCAACTAGAGGCTGAAGTGCAAGTCAGAGAGTTGGAAGAAGAGCTGAGGTTAGAGAAGGATATACATTGTCCACTCCTCTGCTAGCTTCAGGGCTGGCAGACAGGTGGGAAAGCAGGATAATAAGTTGAAGAATTTAGCATGCCATTTTGCAAAGCCAGGAGGGTATAGGCTACCTTGGATTAAGGCCCAAACACTGTGACAAAGCCTGGTTGGACCCCTAAGAGGTGGAATCCCTGGGAATGTGAGGACAGTGAAGGGAAGGATGTTGTGTTGACTGACAGCAAAACAGATGAAATGCTCCATGCTGTCCAACCCCTAATACAAAGGAAAGCAAAGGCTCACCAACAGCAGCCCCAGCCAGTGGGACAGCCTCCAATTTAGGAAATGTTTATGATAAAAGAATATACTCTCAGTGAGCCTATTGATATAGCTGCCAAGTTCCAGCAAAATACCAGGGAAAGTATCCAGGAATGGCATTTCTGGGACTGGGCAGGAGGCAGAGAAAATGAACATCACCATGCTTGTGTCTTCCAGCAGCCCCTGCATGATGTTTGGGGGATCAAAGTACTCACTCCCTTATAAATTGGATTATTCTAACCTGCAAGGAGGCTTAGGCCAATGAGGGGGACCTCCCTGGAGACGTGGACCCTGTAAATGAGAGGAGGTACAATAAATTTTTAGGGAGTTGGAATTAGACAATCTACTCCCTTATCTTTGAAGGTCCTAATAGGGTCACATTCACTGCAGGAATGAAAGCAGACTCCAGTCTGCCCCCAGCACCTGGTATGGGACACTGATACCCGTGTTGAACCAAGCTGTGGGACAAGACACTTATGACGTTGGGCAATCCATTGCTGATCTGGGGGAAATTGACTAATCGTAGGAGCAGGCATGGGCTGTGGTAAAGACTCAAGATAAAGAGGAAGCTCCAAAAGATTATCCCAGTCAGCTATAAAGGGTCCAGTACAAGTTATCTGGAAGCACATGTGGTTTGACCTTATCAGTGTTGGACCTTACCTGAAAAGATAGACCAGCAACCCAACACTGTATTGCTCAGATCTGCTTCCTTCTTTGATATCTCCTTGCCTTCTCTGTATGGGGGCCAGTTTCAGATTTCACCCAGGAAGCTCCAAGTTTTTGAATCAACAATGGGCAAGTCTTGTGTATCTATCTAGACAAATAATAATGCTAAGAGAGTTCAGCTAAAGCAGGCTCCATATTTTTGGGCCAACTGGCTGGTTCAGGGTCCATTTTCCTGTGATGGCAGTTCAAGAATAATGTGGTATGAGCAAAACTTCTTGGAATTCAGGCTTGGGCACTAGGGGTAGGGTAAGGAAACAGGTCTGGGCAACGAGAAGCAGAATCAATCCAGGCTCTGAACAAGGATAAAGTTCTAAGAGCAGTTATGGAATTTGAGAGAAGAGATTTTTATTTCATTCTCCATTGCACTGCTGAATAATCTAAACTCCCAGAGCCTTTGACTACTGAATGGGGTGGGGAAGCCGGCAGTAGCCAACTCTCCTACACAAGGGCAGCCCTTCAAAGTCCTCTGTGACTTCTGAGGTCCAGGACTAGAAAGACTACTGAGTCATCAGTTTCATTCTCCATACCAAGATTTTTTTTTTTAATTTTGATAATCTCTGCCTTCATCTTTGGTTTGTATTTCCATAACTGGATTTCTATTCCAAAACTTTCCTGATCATATTTCTTTCAGTTTCCCTTTAAATTCAGACTTACTCTTTGCTTTTGGGCACAAAGGTCTAAATAATATCCAATTAGCATTTGAGTGGCAGGTACCTCTGGGAAAGGATCTAGTCTGACTCACAGCTGGTGGCCCAGTGCGCACTTGGCTGAGACGATGAAGAGAGATCACGTATGACTGCACCTTCCCTCCACGTAGGGTAGCAGGTGTCTATCCAAAAAGAAGGCTGACTGCTGAGACCTGAAACACAAACCATACGTGTGGAACTAACAAAACAACATTTCACCAAGAAACACCTGTGTCTTCTACTCTTTGGATCATGCCAAGGAGATTATTTTCTTTCTCTAAAGCCAAAACATGTCCAACAAAGAAAAAAGAAACAATGTGGTCTGGTCTTGTTCTTTTCAGAAATAGCATGTACATTAAATTCAGCCTAATAGACCACCATGATAATGATATCAAAACAGCTCAAAGCAAGTAGATCATAAAGGCCAGTGGTCACAGGCATAGAAGCAAAGTGTAGTGATGGATGAGTAAAAACTTTATACTCAGTATGCCACTTTCACAATGCATAGACTAAGGATGATTGATCAGTAAATTTATAGTTTTCTGTGGAAGAAAGTATATATGGCATAGTCATATGAAACCATACATTATTGACAACGTGAATATTTCACAATGTCATCATTATCTGTAACTATACTTAATCTGTGTGGACAATGATCTATTTTATGCACACAATATTCACTAAAAAAATATCTAATATTGGGGCACCTGAGTGGCTCAGTCGGTTAAGCGTCTGCGTTTGGCTCAGGTCATGATCCCAGAGTCCTCAGATCCAGCCCTGAATTGGGCTTCCCCTGCTCATGCTCTCTCTCTTTCTCTCTCTCTCAAATAAATAAATAAAATCTTTAAAAAAATCTAATATTAAAAGCAGCATTAGGCAAGGAGAGAAAAAAAACACATAACAGCCACCAATACATACAGATTATATCCATCGTATTGGTAATTTTTTGAGTGACTTATAACCTGTGTTCCAAAAATCCCTTTAAAGTAAAGAAAAATTTAATATTACTTTGAAACCAAACCATTATAAATGTTTCTGTTTTAAGAATCTACACATCTCTGCTCTAGTGAATGGGTCCATTAATTGAAGCCTTGCTTTCTTGTGCTAAAGTTTAAAAAAATTATCCCCTTCATGTGTAGATTTCTTAACATTGCTTCACCTATGTATCAAATAGTAGACATTACCTGGGCAACTTTATAGGATAAACCAGATGCTTTTGAAATATATTCATGGGGATTTTCATTTCTTTGAGTATAATCCATAGGCCACCATTTTCATTTATTTAAGCATGTGTATCGCACATAATTAATCTTTTATTAGCATAATAATTTCTAATGAGTAAGCCCTTTTGTCCCTCATCACATAATTAAATTTTGCAATAGTTGTTGAATATATACGATATTTACTCATCAGTAGGAGAGAGAAAGCCGAGCTATAGAGGTAATTACATGTAATCTCATTCTCCTGAGTTGTCAACGGATAGAGCCCAAGTATAAAATGTGCTTTAACTTTCTGTAGTGAAGTCTGAGACTATAGCTGAATGTATCTGCCAAACAGATGCTAAACTATTGGGTTACAAAACACAGAAATCTGCATACCCATATGTGAAAACTAAAACAATATATTTATAATGCATATTTAAGCATTAAGTTTTTAAATTTTTGACAAGACTTTATTTTCAAAATTATTACTTCTAATATATCAAATATGGCATTCTTTTTTGTTGAGGTATAATTAGCATATGAGGTTATATAAATATTTTTAAACTAGTGTTTTTAACCTGTATATTAGAATTAAGTCAGTCTACTAAGGATTGTTGATCTTTGTCAAGAACAATGAAGGGTGTGAGATTTTACCCCATTTTCAAGCTAACAAGTTAGCCCAACTTTAATACATATGGCACAGCAAGCAGCAGGAGCTTCCTTTTTGCGTCAGTGTTCCATGCTCCCCTAGTCCCGTGGTGATCCTGCGGTAGAGTGGTTTAGGTGGAATCATTCAGTGGATATGTACTGCAGTGGGGAGCCTCAGCTTGGGAAACCCTGATCTTTTTTAATGGGCTGTAAGGAAACCTGCCAGATCTTTGTCCTAAAGGGAGGCATTATCTTTAATATCCTGATAAAGAAACAAATCTGCTTTCTACCTGGGAGGAGACACCATCTCTGTCTTCCAAGGATATTTGCTGTACAAACATCCTTATAAAAATACTGGGGAACAAAAGCTAATATTAACATGTGTAGAAGTGGCAGAGACCCATGGAAAATTGCCTACAACAGTATATTTTGTGTTAATATTTTGCTCTAAAAACCCTGGAAGATACGCATACAACCTTTAAATGTAAAGGAGAGTTTATACTATAATATTGGAGTAACAAAAGGTATAACTATGAAGGTAAAACCTAAAAAAAAAGAGGTGAAGTAATCAGGTAGTTTTGTTGGAAGAGCTGAAGCTACGAAGCTGCTCATAAACAACGTTCCCACCACTCCTGCACACAGACTCATGCCGTCCATCCATCTATATCAATGTTTGCTTACAACGTTTTCACAAATATACATAAGAGATTTAGTTTTATAATTTTGGAAGGAGATTAAGATGTCATGGGGAGGTTAGGAAAGGGGACAAGAGAATAGGAGATGGATGATGGGGTGATAAACTAATTCCCAAGCCCCCTGAATTCAGATTAAGGTCTGTTCACAGTCAGAGATGCTTCAGGGTTGAAGTGGCAAAGATAGGACTGAACAGGGGAGGAGGGTGTTCTCCCACTGCACAGAACCCAACTCTGCTCTGGCAGCCCATCAGCCAAACATTATGTGAAATCCAAGTACCTTAAAAAGTCACGTACTTGGACTTCACATAATGTTTCTATGTCCTCTTATACTAAATTTATTTGTTTGAGAGAGAGAGAGAGAGAGAGAGAGAGAGTGTGCACGAGTGGGAGGGGCAGAGGGAGAGATAGAGGGAGAGAATCCTTATTTTAAAAGACATTTTATTTATTTATTTGACAGAGAGAGAGAGACAGAGCACAAGCAGGGGGGTGGGGGAGGGAGAAGCAGGTTCCCTGCTGAGCAGGGAGCCCAATGCAGGGCTTGATCTGATCCCAGGACTCTGGGATCATGACCTGAGCTGAAGCAGAAACTTAATCAACTAAGCCACCCAGGTACCCCAGAGGGAGAGAATCGTTAAGCAGACTCCATGCTGAGCTAGGAGCTGGTCATGGGGCTTGATCTCACAACCCTGAGATCAGGATCTGAGGCAAAACCAAGAGTCAGACGTTTAAGGACTGCGCCAGCCAGGTGACCCCTAAATTTTAATTTCAAAAAAATATTGCAATTCTGATTTGAAATTATTAAATACTTAGGTTGTGCTCATAATACACTTTGTGTTGAAGTCTCTGTTTTCCATTTTCTTGGTCCCGCAGTGAGATGTAGTTAGGAAGAGTCCAGGTCCTTTGGGGGAAAGTTTCTGAACTTATCTGATGCTCCTGTAAGGGCAAGACAACCTAACCTTTCAACCTGCCCACTTTGAGCCTGTCAGGCAAGGCTATTGTGGCATTTGCTCATGACCCTCTGGAGGCTGGGTGCAACTTAAACCATTCCCATTCTAGACCTTTCCCAATCTGTCTCCAAGTACCCCCCGTCCCTGTTACCCAAGTTCTCAACTTTGTAGACTCTGAGGCAGCTCAGGTGAGGCCAGACCTCACTGAGGGAATATCCCTATGGTGGTTCATGGCTTTGGTTCTCATCTATCCAGAAGCCCAAAGCTTTATCTTCTCACGAACACTCTGGGTTTTCTTTCTGAAGCCAATTGAAAATAAATATTAATTACTCCTTCTTCCATATTCATGAAGGAAGAAAATACCGTAAAGACTATCACCTTTAAATTAATAACATTAGATGCCTGCAGGAGGAGTTTAAATGACCTAAAAACAAAATACTGAGTTTTTTTGTTTTGTTTTATGTAACACATTCTAAAAGTTTTCTTTCAGTAGATTTAGTAAAAATTGAATTGAAAGGGGGAGAACTGGCAACTGTTTGGAAAGCTTGGGAAGTGGGCTGGTTGTATTGGTGGTTACAATTTTTTTAAAACGGGGAAGACTCAAGAGACAATAGTGCAAAGAATCACTTGGACTTCGAAACAGATTGCTTGCGACACCTGGGTGGCTCAGTTGGTTAAGCGACTGCCTTCGCCTCAGGTCATGATCCTGGAGTCCCAGGATCGATTCCAGCATCAGGCTCCCTGCTCAGCAAGGAGTTTGCTTCTCCCTCTGGCCCTCCACTCTCTCATGATTTCTGTCTCTCTCAAATAAATAAATAAAATCTTTTTTAAAAAACTGATTGCTTAAGGGATAGGAGGCAGAGGAAGAAAGAGGAAGGAGAGTTTTGTCTTTAAAATTTTCACACAAAACAGTAAAACTGAGTGTTCTAGGATTTTGATGGGCAGCCAGGAGAGGACTGACAAACCAACTCCTTGCTTACAAGTTTGGAACACATGATTTCTCAATAGAAGCCTCTAATTGTGTTACTGAACTTGGCTCTTGTACAGAATTACTGGTAGAGAATATACATTAAGATACTCTTTCTTATCTCACATTGGATTTAAATAAAGGTTATCTTAAGGGACAAAAGGCTCACAATACATTGCTTTGGGATTGAAATAATTATAATTAATTATCTGGACTTTGTGCCAACTTAAATAATTTTGCTCTGCAAAACCCCATTAGAGATATAGAAAATTGCAGAACTGTGCACATATTTGCAAATATATCAATAATTAAATCATCTATAAATGGGCATTTTATTGTATAATGACTGAATATATTTCAATATGCTTCAAGTTTAAATGATCCAATATGTTCCCAATAGAACAGTGTCTATTTTTCCTTTTGCTGCTTTGGTAAAAGAATCACATTCTTAGATCTATTGGACAGAAACACATTTTTAGTTAAATAGTTGTAGCTATAAATGCTAATTGTATTCATATGCATGGGTTACAAAAAGATGGACATGGCTTTGCAGTTGTAAGAAGCTGAGTGTAAAACTGGGTGGTAGTTAAAAGTATCAATATAAAAACTGGGTTAGACATTCACACGTGAGTGAAGAAACACGTCCTAAAAGAGTGAAGCAAATTTGTTAAAATTATATGGTTATATTTTTGTGTGTACTAGGATGAACGCTCCCTTATAATGGGGCCTATGTGTTTGTTTCTTTAATACTATATCCTCAGTGCCTAGAGCAGAGACTGACACAAAAAATTATCAGGAGGATATGTAATTTAAGTATATGTATATATTATACATATGTATGTGTGTGTGTATCCTCAAGCATAGATCAATAATAAGCATATATATATATATACACACATACACACACATGCTCACAGAAAATAACTTACAAGTGTTTATCATTGGATTTGAGATTATGGATGATTGAATTTTTTATATACTTTTCTTAAGTTTCCAAATTTTCTACAATAAGCAATTATTAATTTTGAACTGGATAAAAATAGCAATGCTATTAAGAAAAGTATATACATTAAGAAAGTCATATGCATAATCAAAAATGAAAAATGTCATGTTTTCTTCAACATCTATAAAATAGTTCAATCATTTAGAAAATATCTATAATTAAAATTCATTGGTATTCTTTTCTGGATGATGTGAAAACTGCATGGACCATTATCTAGTTTAATAGCCATTTTATAGTTTCTCCAAGATCTTCCATGGGGGATTAATTTATGAATAACTGCTTAAAGGCTATTTTGTTGCCCATTTTCCTATGTCTGGTGTCATTTGAGAGCTAGTGAGCTTTTAGATTGGCAATAAGGTCCTAATTTTTTATTTAGACAATCAGTGATCTTGTGACCTCTACAGCCATTATAAACTAGAGAAAGAACGACCTAGAAAAGTCACATTACAGACAGAAACCTCATTACCATTTTTTAGAAAAAATTCAAAAGGAATGAGGAGTCAATCCACAATTGTTTTGCTTTTAACCTATCTAATAATAGCTAAAGTCTACTTAGTACTGGTGGTATATCAGGCGTTGTTCTAAGCACATTAAATGTAAAAATTTCACTTAATTCTCACAGTTTCCAAAGAAGTGTGAATTATTTTACAAATTAGGAAAATGGGGTACAGATGCATGAGATATGTTACCTGCTATTACCTAGCTGGTGAGTGTTCAAATTGGGATTCCAAACCAGGCAACTTGACTCCTGAGTTCACATCAGTCTTGACCAAAATGATGAACTGCCTGCCAAACCTTGAAATCAGGAGATTCACCATGGTCTAGTAGAATGAGGACTGCTCAGGGAAACAAGATGGCAGAGTTATAAATTTCTGTTTACATTAATCTCTATAACCTTTGGCAAAAACTCTTCATCTTCAATCATTGATGAGTTTATGTGCAAAATGTGGAAAAATTTTATTTGTCTTTCCTGGAAACATCATGGTGTCCTTTGTGATCTTGGGCAGGCCCTTCTAGTCTACAATTATGTGAACACTCTATTATCCAATATATTGGAAAATCTTGAGAGTGTGAAATACTAGAAGAGTATATTTGCTAAAATAATTTTATTAATGTTTAAAAAGCCTGGAGAGGCCTTTATATCATAAATAAATAAATAAATAAATAAATAAATAAATAAATAAATAAATAAATAAGAATGACGTTTAAACAAAAATACTGCTAAAAACTATGCTGGCTTGTCAGTGGACATATGACCACAACCACACAAAATGTTCCAAAAGAGGACTGCTAAACGAAGCCCTTCTCAAATTCCAGATGTGACTCCAACATTGTAGTTAAAATAAAATGTTCAATATAAGTGGCTAAGGCTTGGGTTTATTTGTTATGCACAATAATAATTGAAGTTTTTTTTTTAAGATTTTATTTATCTGAGAGAGAGAGAGCAGGAGCTGGGGACGGGCACAAGGAGAGGGAGAGGGAGAGGCAGACTCCCTGCTGAACAGGGAGCCCCAGTGCAGGGCTCCATCTAGGACCCTGGGATCCTGACCTGAGCTGAAGCAGACACTTAACTGACTGAGCCACCCAGGCGCCCCGGAGCAGTTGTTTTTGATAAAGAATGTACGCATAGCATAATAACCTTTGAATATTTCCTATGTCTCTTGGTGCCCTGAAATTTTTGCTTCATTGCTTTATTCTAAAATAACAACAGATTAATCTTAGCTTAAGAGACTTTAGATTTTTTATTTTGGTAAACATCTAAAATGATTGATTTTAAAATTTAACATGTTGCACATAATAACATATCTCTTAAAATTTTCTATCTTCCTATCTTCCTATCTTCCTATCTTCCTATCTTCCTAGTTTAATCACATTTTATCATTTCTACAATGTGTTTATCATTCTCATCCTTTATACTTGATTAGATAGTCTAGTGGTTCTCTTTTTTGTGAATTTTTCAAAGATAAAGTACTTGGATTTATTATGAACTAAATTATTTCATTTCTGGCTCACTACATTTTGCTTTCATAACATTAACATAATTTACATATATTAATGTATGTATCCTGCTTTGTTTTGCTTTGTTGTCATTTGTGTATCTTTTTCAGTGGAATGCATAAACAATTACTTATTTTTTAATAAGAGCAATGTCTATGAATTTCCCTATTAATGAATAAAGTTTAAGTTCCTTTTTTAAAAAAGATTTATTTATTTATTTGAGAGAGAGAAAGAGAAGGTGAGCAGGGGGAGAGGCAGAGAAAGAGGGAGAGCGGAAGCCAACTCCCCACTGAACATGGAGCCAGACTCCATCTCACCACCCTAAAATCATGATCTGAGCGGAAACCAAGAGTTGGAAGCTTAACTGACTAAGCCCCCCATGCGCCCCAATAAAGGTTAAGTTCTATTAAAAATGGTAATTACAAATTTGCTTCTTTCTTGACTCCAAGAAAGTTATTGTTGTTGTTATTCTGATACAACATTATTTTTTCAAAAATTAGTATTTATTTTTTAGAATGGTTTAAGGTTTACAGAAATATGGAGCAGATAGCACAGAGTTCCTTTTTCCTCATAAAAATTAGCATCTTGTATTAGTATTATAAGTTTGTTACAATTGATTTTAATTGATTTTAATCTACTGTTGAATTTGATTAGCTAATATTCTGTTGAGAATTTTTGCATCTATGTTTAGGGATCATCAGGGATATTGGCCTGGGATTTTCTTTGTTTGTAGTGTCTGGCTTTTGTATCAGAATAATGCTGGCCTCTTAAATGAGTTTGGGAGTGTTCTCTTCCAGGGAGAAACTGGAAGATGAGTGTCTTTGCCTGTTCCCTTTGCACTGAACCCAGGGGGGCATAGCTACAGAAGTGGTGTGTGCCTGTTTGAAAACTTTTTATTTAATATGGTCCTGTAAACTCATGAATTCCAAGTCTATTTGCTTTAAGAGCTGGGTGATTTGAGAGTCCGTCCCTTAGATGGTACCCACAAAAGTGGAGATGCTAAATGTATGGATAAGCTCTTTCCAAGGAGCAGCTGGACACCTGGTTTTACTCTTGGAGCTGGACAGATGGAGAATTCAAGGGAAGTGCCTACCAGCTCTTTAGGGCTTGCAGTAGGATCTCAGTCACCACCTACATGCAGGCTGATGAGAAGCCAGACCCTCAGGTAGAAGCTGGGAAAGTATGTAGTCAAACCTCTTCCAGGGAGAAACTGGGAAATGAATGTTTTTTCCTGCTCCCTCTGCACTGAGCCTGAGAATATGTCCATAGAGAGTGCTCAGGTACCTGTTGAAAAGCTGCTACTTTGTTCACAACAGTCCTTTGAGACTCATGAATGCAAGCCCTATTGACTATGAGAGCTGGGTGATTTAGGGGCTGTCTCTTGGATAACAACCATAAAAGTTGGGTTGCTAGACATACGAACAAGCTCCTTCCAGAGAGATGTTGGCAACTTGGCTTTATTGTTGGAACAAACTGGAGGGAGAAGGCTGAGAAGTATCCACTGGCTCTTTTGGGCTCCAGAAGAGATCCCAGTCAATCAGATGCAGACTGTTTTACTATGAATGGGATAAAAGTATTTTGAGATCTTGCATGTCTGAAAATGACTTGATTCTACATTCACATGTAATTGTCATTTTAGTTCATGCAGACAGCTAGATCGGGTATGATTTTCCCTTGGTACTGTCGGTTTTCCCACTTCAGAAACTTTTAGTTAACTCTCTTTTTGGTGTTTTGAAATTTTCACTATTACATTCTTCAGGTAGGGTCTGTTTTTTTTGTTTTTTTTTTTTTATTCAGTGTGTAGGTCATAGGTGAACCCTTCAATTTAGAAACTCATGTTCTTACATTACTAGCAAAATTTCTGGCAGTGTTTTTTTTTGATAATTTCTTCCCTCCATCTTCTCTGTTCTCTCTTTTGGAACAACAACTAATCAAATATTGATCATCCAGGATTGTCATTCGACTTTCCTATGTTTCTTTGTCCTTTGTCCTTCTTTATGAAAGAGTTATTGGTTTGTGGAATTTCTTTCAGTCATCATATCTCTTTCCCCCTGTTTTAACTGGATATGCTGAGTCCTTGTTTTGTTTTAATTTTCATTTATTTTGTTGTAATTTTTCATTTGTATGTTTTGGGAAATTTTAATCCATTTCACTTATTGTGATAATTGGAATAATATTTAAAATACTTAACAATCAGTACAAGAAAGACATCAACACCTTAGAATGGGCCTTGGGGTTTATTGTACCATGAATACTGGCTAAATTTCAGTTATGGGATTTTATGTTATCTTATTGTTACCTCGCTTTATGTTTCTTACTTTTTTTCTACTTTTGAAAACATACACTTGCCAATTATTATTTTTATTTTAATTGTGATGGTTATAAGCTTCTACATTTAAAATTAGTTGAAGTTACATTTCTGAAGTTATTAATGTCCATATAAAATAGTATTTATTGACTTGCCTTTATTTAATGTAAAGGAATGAACTCGATTTAAATTATTCAATACCTTTTTTAGACTTCTGAGTTTTGTTGGTATGATACTGTATAAAAAGGGTGATTTTGTTTTCCAGTTTTTATGTGATTAATTTAAAGAATATTTAATATTTCAAAAATTAAGTAGGTACATTGATGTATAAACATATTTTCAATAATTTTTAGGCTTAGTTTTAACTTCTGTGTGGAATTAAAGTGAAAAGAATCTGAAATACATTTGTTCCTGCAATAATTTGTTTTCAAAATTGTGTTCTTCTTCTACCTCATAAGAATTATATTTATCTACCTTTATGTCATAAATCTTGCTTATGTGTATTTTTCCCTTCTTGGAACTATCAGAGTCTTTTCTACACTCTTCATTTGTTTCCAAAATTTAGATATTACATTGTGTAGGTGACTCCACTATGATGTTATTAAAACCATTGAATCTTAAGCCGTATAGTTGATAGAGGCTCAGTGGCCCAGATGTCTAAAGTAATTGATGAGCAAAATGTCCAGGAAGACTTAAACAAGTCAGTTTTGATATCATTCTCTGTATGGTTCCTTTTCTATTCTTTTTTTTTATTTTTTTATTTTTTTTAAAAGATTTTATTTATTTATTTGACAGAGAGAGACATAGTGAGAGAGGGAACACAAGCAGGGGGAGTGGGAGAGGGAGAAGCAGGCTTCCCGCTGAGCAGGGAGCCCGATGCGGGACTCGATCCCAGGACCCCAGGATCGTGACCTGAGCCGAAGGCAGACGCTTAACGACTGAGCCACCCAGGTGCCCCTCCTTTTCTATTCTTGGTGATACCATCTTTCTTTACTCACAACTGTGTAACAATTTATCTAACTTCCCATTTTTTGGAGAGTATCCTTCCTTAGTAATTGTGCACTCCAGGTCACATTTTCTGTGATAAGAAAGTCATTAGCAAATAAGCACAGAATCCAGAGAGTCTTTATTTTAAAGACAAAATAATCACATTTTTATTTTTTCTCTCATAAAGTTATATTGCTAAATTAAAAGATCCTATTACTTACTCAGAGCACCAAAGATTATAGAACATGTCTAGCTGGCCACTTAATGGTAAGCTCACTTTGAAGATGAGCAAGGGGAAACCATGAAAAGAAACTCCCAGCAGGAGTACTTAACTTTAGGCTAAGATTCAAGTTGCTTTAATAAAATTAAAGTTTAGTGGGAAATTCTCCAAAGTATATTTGAGACTATCATTTCTTTTAAAATTACTATTAATTAGTTAACTTAATAAGATAATTATGTGCTTTCTAAGAGGAAAACAAGATACAAATCTAAGTAATTTGTTTCATTACAAAATGCTAGGTTATTTTTAAAAAAGGTTATACATATTTTTAATAAACTTGTAAAAAAGTGTTTATTTCCATCTTAAATTATTTATGATTGAAGCATTACTGTTCAGACTATGTGGCTGTGTCCACTGCTATAGTGTAGAGGCAGCATGCATAAATGGTTCCTAATCATTTGTGTTTTGTTATTTGATAGATAGAAGCACAACTTTTGGTAAATTGGAATAAGAAATCCAAGTCAATGAAAAGAGGGCAATTTAAAAAAAAACAAAAACAAAAACAAAAAAACAAACAACTAACCAGTCATTTCCAGGGGCAGTCCTGGAAGTCTATGTAAATTTTCAAATTTCAATATGTGCACCCATATTTCACAATGCCACCCAAAGTAGCCGGGAGGAACCACTGGATCCTATCTGAAAAGTTGTTGATGTTTCTCTCCCCGTGAATTTGCAGAATTATTTGGAGTTTTAGTAGACTCCATTAGATTCCAGATCAAGCATGCATAGATGATAGATGCCATAGTTAATATCTTAAATTTACTGCATAGAAACATTAATCTAGTATAGACATTATTCTAATATATAGGTTAATATAAATTATTTTAACAGAATTTAAGAACATGGGATTTATAATCAGGTAGATGTGGGGGTGTTTTTAAAGCCTAGCAATTTATCCTCAATTATATTCTAATTTTAATAGAGGTTCCACTTCAATCAACCTCACTTTCCTTATCAATAAAATTAAGATAACAATACAGATTTACAGACTGATATAGATTTAAATGTCACACACATACACAAATGTAAATATTTCTCTTTCAATATCTACATCTTTACTAAATGTATATTATAGCTATAACTATTTCTTATTACTCCATCTCTTGTTCTTTTTCTCTATGCCTGAGTCAAGTACTCTGTCACATAGGAAAGGGGTGGTATCTCAAAGGAATATGACTATAGAAGGCAGAAAAGAGAAGAGTCTGTTTCTACTTTTTGTGTTTTAGAGAACTAAACAGAGTGGAGTAGAGAGAACTCGTGGCAGACTACATTGGGGATGAGGGAAGCAAAAATGCCATCACTGACTACCTTTGACCACCCTCAAAATAGAAGATGATTCTCAAGGCTGTGGAGAGAAGCAACATCAGAGATGTGAGGAGAGTTTGGGTCCTTTAAAGGCATCCCTGAACCCTGCCTCCTTGGGTAAGTCCTGTGGAAACGGCAGAGATAAGTTTATGAAAATGAAACACAGTGGGAATCTGGGCTTCTATCTCAGGTTGATGACCAAGAATTGTCCTAGGCAGTTTGGGCTGCCTAAGAAAACACGATAGACTGACTGACTTAAACAAAAGACATCTATTTCCTTATAGTCTGAACACTGGAAATCGGGCTGCCTGATGGTTGGCTTTTTGATAAGAGCTTTCTTCCTTGCTCAAAGATGGTTACCTCAACTGAGGTCCTCAACTGACGGACAGAGAGCAAACTCTCTGGGGTCTCTTTTTATAAGGGCATGGATCCCATCATGAGGGCCCTACCTTCATGACTCCATCTAAACCTATTTCCTACCAAAGCCCCCATCTCTAAATAATCACATTAGGGGTTAGAACTTCAATATATGAATGGGGGGGGGCACAAGTAAATCTATAGCAGAATAAAGTTCCCAGAAAATACATTATTGAATCAAGTATTTATAGAAGAAGGGGTCTTAGAGAGCTTCACAAGTTTCCTTTAACACTACATCATGAAGGAGCAGCAGAATGATTGTGTCTAATAGCAGTGCAGGATTTATAATCACTGTACCTGAAGTGGTACTGGAGACTAGAATATGGAAAATCCATGTTTGACCTGTGTGTATGTGTATGTTGTTTTAAGGGGGGAGGGCAGCAGATATGACATATCAACAGATGCCATATGGAAAGTGACATCAATAATCAGATGTCCCCATCCCCGCTAGCTTGACCTTACCACAGAACATCAATTCATGGACATTATATAAGTTCTCTTAGAAATTTGACATAATGTGCTGGGCACACAGGAACCCCTTCAATACACATAAAGGGGCATACAGGAACCCCTTCAATCAAACTGGATGAAATCTTTGTCATCCCTTAGGAATGGATACTTGAAATTAGGTTCAATTTTCAATAAATGAGCCAACAAAAATAAAATAAAAATCCCTGCATATCTAAGTTTGTGACTGCTTTAATTAAAAGTTTCATTAAGGGTTGCTCATCAGATGCTGTGTTGAACCAGTCCTGATTGTCATCACTTTCAATACCTTTGGCCTCTCTTTTTTAGTATTTTTTTCACTGCACTATCCCATCAATCCCTTTACCAGTTACAAACAAAAAGGAAAGCGTGCCACATTTCACAATCACTATATTTTTAAACTACCTTCAAACAGGGAGTGGTTATATATGCTTCAAAGGCATCTTTCCTCCCTCTTTTTTATTGTATAAGTATCATTTTCTTTATTGAACATTTCATAGAGGAGTGCTATTGTAGCAGCCACTCCTACTTGTCAGTTAGCACTATCAGAGGAATTGTAGGAGGACGGTAATTACCAAATAGTTCTAGCCTGGTGGAGTGGGTAAAGAGAAGTGCAGTGAACACGGGTTTCAAGTGTGTGTGTATGTTCATGCTTGTGTGTTTGTGGATCAACATTTCAATTCTTTTGTCATTTCTATGCTTCACAAATGAGCTTATGCTTTTTAACAGTAGTGCAGAGAAAAGCTCTGACTTCAACTAAGTAGGGAGGGAGTGCCTGCCTGAACTTAAGAATGTGAGCGCCTCTCAAGATAAGTCCAAGGCAGACATTGAGTCACGTAGATGTTAAATAGTTTTTAAAAATCAGTTTTGCCAAGCACCCACCAGATAGTGTTTTTACACATGGTAAAGGCATTGGATTTCAATTGTTTGCATCCCAACAGTGAGTTCAAATCCTATAAGAAGTACCCGATCCTATATTCTATTCACTTATTTGAGTACAAACAACTTCCTTTTGTCTGTTATCAATTCACACCTTTCAGCAGAAGGAATAAAGGGAAAATAACATGGAATTTTGGTAAACTGAATGACATCAATAACATGTGTTACCTTGTCTTCTTTGGATTCATTACAAGTTCTAAGAGTTTCACAAAATTGAAAGTTGAAATATTTCCCAAGGATTTGAATGAACCCCTTCATACTAGTCTGCCTTATTGATAATGGTCTCTAAACAGTTAGCTTATTTCCAATAATTAAGCTTTATTACACATAGGAAGGTGAAATTATTGAAGAGTTTACCTGATCAGTGGTCTATGCCTCCACTTCTCAATTCTCAATTCTGAGTTACAGATCATATTTTACAGAAAACTAAAATGCTGGTGAGGGTGACTTAGGAGAAGCAGGAGTGAGTAGAATGCTCTTCCCACCACACACCCAGGTATGCGTTTTTCCAAGATGGGAAATATGTGTCCAGGATGCCTCTAGTCAGGTTGACTTGATACCCGCTGGTAAAGATCACATCTCTTAAGCAACATCCCTTGGTGGCTGAGCTTCTCATGCCCAATGTCTTTTTATACAGTCTAGACACACCTCTCCAATCTGGTGATTGGAAGCCTTGACAAATCACAGCAGGATGTTCACACTATTGATGTCAGTAACTAGCAATACCACCAACATGCTTTGCTAATTTTCTCTTAGATCTATTAACTATTATCCAAGAAGTTTGGAATTGTATTTTACTATCAAATTTAAAGATTTTAAATAATTCCTCTTCTGTGTACATTATGTCGATAAATTTTATGTACACATATTTCTTGTGGGTGTAAGTACAGAGAGAGGGTAAAGGGAACTTTGATGAAGCCAAATAGATATATAAAGTAAAAGAACTATACCAGAAGAAGGAGGAAATGATCAGTAGTGGCAAAGCAGCAGAAAAGACCAACAATGTTTTGCAAAAATAAGTTAATTAAGGGTCCCCCAAAGAGATCTGAATCCCACAGTTCACTTGCATTTCTCCAGGGAGATGGAACCTGTGATGGACCCTTGAACTGTAATTAAATCACAATAAAACATAATGAAGTAAATAGTAAATTGAGGTAGCACAAGCTGCAACCAAGACTTTAGAATAAACATGATTAAGAATGAGTTAATACTTTGTGCTGAACATAGTTCTAAGGTCTTCATGTGGATCAACTCAAAAAACCTTACACCAACCTTCAGATGGTTGCCTCCAGATCTTTATTTCACAGATGATGTAACCAAGTCAGAGAAAGGTTGTCCAAAGTTACATAACAAATAAGGGGTGAAGAAGGGATCTGAATCCAGACAATCTATTCCCAGAGCCTACCAGCTCCACCCCAGACAGAGTAAAAGTTGTAACGTCTGTGTGACTGTAACCTGATATCAGGAAGATACCAGGTAAACCCCGTACTTTGAGCTGACAGGTAAACCACAGTCTCAGAGTTGAATGTGATTTGGTACTGGTCCACTGGGGACTTTGTAGAGGACACAAATCACCAACCCCGGCTGAAAATCAGGAGCAAGTCAACAGACATCCTGTATTCAGTAGGAAACCAAACTCAAAAAGAACTATATAAATAGTGAACATCTTAGACAATCTCTATTTTAAAAATGGAGGAAGATGATGTTTACATTTCAATTACTGTATTTTATGAGGGGGGAAATTACAAAAAAAAATTAGCCTAAAAGATGAGCATATTGATTTATATGAGCCCCATGAGTACTTGTGATTTTGCATCTCCACGTTCCATTCCAGGTGTTCATCATGAGGTAGCCCTTCAGCTGGCTGCCGTTCTTTACCCAGTAAAATGACTCTAGTGGACATTATTTTGACATTATATATTTCAGGATTTTTTCCTCCATCTGGGAACCTATCATATTTATTCCCCCAGGACACTCTCCTGTTAAAATCAGCATGGACTCATTCAAGAGAATGCACGCGTGCACACATACACACACAGTAGAGGGATAAGAATGGGAATGTTTTTCTGCTTAGTTTCCAATATACTGGAAATTGAAGCAAGGACTACTGCCCAATGCTCCAGATATCAGAGGTCTTATAACACTAGATAGTCTGACAATTTTGGTTCTTCATATTTTTGGAGTGTTTGTCTGTTTATGGATTAGACTGATTTAAAGCAATTTATCAGACTCAAGTTTGAGCCAGAATATCACCTTGTCTTCATAATCTATCTACCCCTTTAACTTCTCAGAGGCCAAAATAAAGAAAAAAGAAATAAAGATTTACCCTCAAGTTAATGAAGCTTACGCCTCAAGTTCCTCACTTGCATGGGCTCCTTCCAGGATCCTTGCTGGTGAGCCTAAAATCTGTTCACTTGGTCATTTCAAAATAAGGTATTTTAACTGTAATTTAACTAAGACCACTGTCTCTTTTCTCTCTTTTTCTGCATTAACACCCCCTCTCCTATCATATGGTATGGGACGGCTGTAGGCAATTTTGGGATCTTCTTAATAGAAAGTTCACCTGGGATACATGTCTAATGGGGAAGTTTACAGTGGGTTTATTGGGACACATTTTTATGGTTTGCACATACAATTATGTTATTGCTCACTGCCTTGGTGCAAGAATGGCTTGCAGGAATATTCCTACCAGCCTCAGGACCATCTCTTCCCCAATATATGATGTGAGGACAGCAGTGACAAATTGGTAGAGTGTAATCAACTCAAAGAGTGTTTAAGTTGACTCACTGCCCAAGAAACCTCTGAAACCTCTTAGAGCTCACACATAAAAGAAACTTGATAGAAGTTTTTCTAAATTTGACAGCAATTCTAAAAATTTACATTATGTTAACATCATGAAATAAACATTTTTATGCTATCAGGTTTTGATCAATCATGTTAGAGGAAAGACTAATTTATCTTTCTGTTGTCTTCATTAAAAATGTAAAGTGGGTGCTCAGTCATTTGATTTCGGTTCAGGTCATGATCTCAGGGTCATGAGATTGAGCCCCTCATCAGGCTCTGCGCTGGGCATGGAGCTTCTTAAGATTCTCTCTCCCTCCGCTCCTATCTTCCCCTCCCCCTGTGCTTGCTGGCTCTCTCTCCTTATCTCTCTCAAAACAAAAAACAATCAAACAAAAAACAATGTAAAACCATCATCGTATGAACAGGCAAGTGATCATAGACTAAGCAGCCAAAAATGTAGGCAAAATTATTATAGAGATGAAATCATCTTAATTTTTTCTGGATTTGGTGAAAATGGTTGAGCTTGTCACATTTTTACAAATTTGTCATGTTTCTTTTTTCCCCATTCCACATAAGTATCCACTTAAGCACATAATATTGTGTCCATATACTTATATATAACATGTTTGTTTTTTTCCTTAAAAGATTTGCCCCCAACACCCCCCCACACACAAATTGAAAAAGTTCCAGCCATACAAAGCCTGGATCCATTCCTGCACCGTTCAACATATGTCCAAACCAAATTCAGAAAAAAACAAAATAATAAAATTAATAATACATCAAGATATTAAAAAAAAATGCACCCAAATTTCAAAGCTGTGCTTTGTCAAAAGATAATGGAATATAAGGCAAATATGAGTAGTCTTATCTGCATATTGATTTATTCTAAACTAAAATGAATCATATTTTTATTTATTTATCATCATTTCTGTTGGTTTTATCTTTGCTTCTCACTGCAAAATCTGAATGTCAATAATTTAATTGAAATAATCAGCTGTAGGTATCCCACTGCTTGGAAAACAGATGCAGTGTTATCCAGAACTAAGATTCGACCATTCTCTAACACCATACACAAAGATAAACTCAAAATGGATGAAAGACCTCAATGTGAGACAGGAATCCATCAAAATCCTAGAGGAGAACATAGGCAGTAACGTCTTTGACATCGGCCACACCAACTTCTTTCAAGATACATCTCCAAAAGCTAGTGAAACAAAAGCAAAAATGAACTTTTGGGACTTCATCAAGATAAAAAGCTTCTGCACAGCAAAAGAAACAGTCAACAAAACAAAGAGGCAACCCACAGAATGGGAGAAGGTATTTGCAAATGGCACTACAGATAAAGGGCTGGTATCCAAGATCTATAAAGAACTTCTCAAACTCAACACCCAAAAAACAAATAATCAAGTCAAAAAATGGACAGAAGACATGAACAGACACTTCTCTGAAGAAGACATACAAATGGCTAACAGACACATGAAAAAATGTTCATCATCATTAGCCATCAGGGAAATTCAAATTAAAACCACATTGAGATACCACCTTATACCAGTTAGAATGGCAAAAATTGACAGGGTAAGAAACAGCAAATGTTGGAGAGGTTGTGGAGAAAGGGGAACCCTCTTACACTGTTGGTGGGAATGCAAGTTGGTACAGCCACTTTGGAGAACAGTGTGGAGGTTCCTCAAAAAATTAAAAATAGAGCTACCCTATGACTCAGCAATTACACTCCTGGGTATTTACCCCAAAGACACAGATGTAGTGAAAAGAAGGGCCATATGCACCCCAATGTTCATAGCAGCAATGTCTGCACTTGATCTTAGCCAAAAGGCCGAGAAGCGATTGCAGCAATGTCTACAATAGCCAAACTGTGGAAAAAGCTGAGATGCCCTTCAACAGATGAATGGATAAAGAAGATGTGGTCCATATATACAATGGACTAGTACTCAGCCATCAGAAAGGATGAATACCCAACTTTTACATCAACATGGATGGGACTGGAGGAGATTATGCTAAGTGAAATAAGTCAAGCAGAGAAAGTCAATTATCATATGGTTTCACTTATTTGTGGAACATAAGGAATAGCATAGAGGACATTAAGAGAAGGAAGGGAAAAATGAAGTGGGGGAATCGGAGGGAGAGATGAACCATGAGAGACTATGGACTCTGAGAAACAAACTGAGGGTTTTAGAGGGGAGGGGATGGGGGGATGGGTTAGCCTGGTGATGGGTATTAAGGAGGGCATGTACTGCATGGAGCACTGGGTATTAAACGAAACAATGAATAATGGATCACTACATCAAAACTAATAATGTATTGTATGGTGACTAACATAATAAAATAAAATTAAAAAAAAAAAAAGAACTAAAAGAGTATATTGAGCACAAAAGGAGTTTATCAGATTAGGTTTCCAGGCAAGGTAAAATAAGGTGTCTAGCTTCAAGTAAAAAAGATAATTTTGTCTCCTCTTATCCTATTTTTAAACAGCATTGTTTTATGTGGTGAATCAGATAATGTTGTACCTATTATAGCTTTTATTTTTATCAGGTCATTAGAATAAAACAAAAGCCTCAAGCAGCAAAGATTCTATTTTCATGCAAATCTTCTTAGTAATAAAAGATGAGCAAAGAGAAATTAAAGAAAATATCTGTGAGGAGTTGCCTCCAGATTAAATAGCATTTAAACAATTCTCATCAATTCTGAAGTCTCTTTTGCATTTGTTCTTAATTGTTCAAAACAAGAAATTTTCTGAAATATATGTGGGTGCTCTTTCTTTCAGCTGTTTTCTCTTTTTGGGTCTTATTTCATATTTGAAGTCAAAGAATATATTAAAATTGCAAACAAAGTTGGTTTTTAATTAGAATGTTGGCAATTAGCTCACCTATTTATATCTCATTTCCTATCTTCACTGGGTTTAAGCTGTGTATGTCTTCAAATTACCTTTCTCAGCAAAAAATTGCATCCGTTCCTACTCCCTTATACTATTGTCTCTCACGTAATTATGTTAGTGCAGTGGAATAATTTTCATTATAATTTAAAAGAAATCTTAGTCATATGACAGAAGGAGAATTCAATTTTTAGTTGTGAAGATCACTGAATAAACCATCGCCAATGGCTGATCTTTGTGCCTGATAGGCAAAAATTAATATTTACTTCTGGTCTTATTTGTCAATGTAGTAGAACTTCTTATGGGTTGCCTGAACCTCCTTTCGTAAGAAAAGTAGGAGAGAGTAACTTGATTATCTAAAAAGAAAGATAAAAATTATAGAATATAGAAAGTAAAATTATACTCCTGAAAAGAAACATCTTTTCTAGTTCTTTCACCAAGCAGCCCAGTAATAGCACCTATAGCAGCATGTCATGTGCTCACCAGGAGTTCGGGTGGCTCTCCTGGGCCCTGGCTGCTGGCCTCTGAAATATTCTCTCCATGGAGAGTAGCTGACTTCATGTCCTTCCACTGGAGAACGTAAGATTGGACTTGGACTCTCCTGATGATGTCAGAAATAAGAATGAGTGCAAGATTGCACGTGACCTCATCTGCGCGGCTGGGCGGTCTGTCCTCTCATGTCCTCCCCGGAACAGGGGCGAGTACCTATGGGACAGGATTGAGAGATGGCCTGACTTTCCTGCATCTCACCCCTGTCTCTTACATCTATACCTTCCCTGATGAAGGCGGTCAATTCCAATGGCAACAAGCAAGATGGCGTCAACAGAGTAACTGACTGTGGTCCTTTTCGCCCTCATCTGGGAAAGATGAACAAAAGTCACCATCTGTTCCCCTGAGCTTTGCCATGCTGTGGTCTAACATTATATACATAAGTACAGTTAACAGCCTGCCCCACTCTAAGGAGCAATATAATAAATATGAAAATTAATTTGTAAAAAAAAAAAATGAGTGCAAGATTTGAGGGGGTGGGAGGTGGGCAATGCTAAAGAACAAAGGATCAGTGTGGGAGCAGCCCCATGGCCATGTGTTGATAATTTTAGCAACGGATTCGTCTTGAAAATGGGAGCGAATAATTTAAGTCTCTGAAAGGCTTTAATGATACTCCAAAAAGAAGAGTTAAAATGAAGTACGCAAAATAATAAGTTATATTTCTGGGGCATTCCCCACCTACGCTCTCATCAAGTATTCCTTCTAAACATGTACAATGTTCAGCCACAAAGGTGTCTGTTTTAGGTTTTGTTTTTTCCTCCTGATCACATTTCCAATGATATTTTGGTTCCTTGGACACATTTCAACATGTCTTATAGAAAGGCTGCCCAGACAACTGTCTTGCTGGCTCTCTCTTGCATTGTGCTCTGCTTCTCAAATCATATCTTACATTAAATAAATATTATTAAATGAAACTTATATTGAGCCATCACCATAAAACTTGCACCTTAAGCTTACACGTAATAACCGTGAATCGCTACCCACATCATCACATGGGGTAGAACACAAAAATGCCCCTTGACTTCATCATTTCCATGACCAAGTTTACAAAACACTTCTATATGCATTATAGGATCTGACTTTGCAACAATCTGGAAAAGGGATTAGAAATGATAGTCTAATTACCTCTATATATAGCTAAGTTAAAAAAGAATCAAAAGAGTTTAAACACTAAATCTTGGGATGTGATAGAACTAAGGAATGTTAGAGTAGAGATTTAAATTCAGGTACGTTGGTGCCAGAACACTGTTTCCACTACACAAATGCAAAATACTAAGTGATTTTCCAACAAGTACTTTTTTTTTTTTTTTTTTTTTTTGAGTCAGTGAGGGGCCTGGGGTAAAAAAAATAAATTAAAAAATAAAAAAAAATTAGATTCCTCAATCCTGAAGAAATTACCAGCATGTTTCCCTAAATACCAACCTGGTGCCAAATTACTGAGAGACTTTGAGTGAATCCATTTACCTCTCTGTGTTTGCCTCTCCTGGCCTATCACACCTGAGTGCACCTGATCACATGGATGTGAATATTTCATTCAGCTCTAAAACAAAAGTTATCTTTTGGAGTAGTTTGTACACCAGGCCAGTGGTTCTCAATGTCATTCATTCTCTGATGCCTTCTAGAGCAATGCTGAGATCAGCTAGGGAAATGGAACAGGGAAGTATAAAAGGAAGTCCATAAAATGAGGGCAGTTGTGGATTTGCAGACATTTCAATAGGCCCTAAATATAAGCAAGCAGATCTTAACAAGGACTCCCTGTTTCCTCTCACCTCTGTGGTCTACTACCACATAACCCTTATCTCTAAGCTAATCCCTGCCCTATATCTGGAACTAATATTTGTCATCAGGGATTTAAGGAGCCTTAAGTTAACACTGTGGAATTCTGTATTTAAATTTAAGTCCTGTTTTATAATCATGCAGATATAGGACTCTTATACCGGGCTTGAATTCTATCAACCTGGCTCTGCTTTCAGCCACAGCTGAGTGGACACATCCACATGGGTTTCCACTCTCTGATGACCTCCTACTGACATTTTCTGGACTCTCTTTTTGCCCCTGACTTTTCCAGTGTACAGAAACTGGCCAGAGAGTTACTGTTAAGCAAACATGCAAACCTAGAATGTGGAGATCTTGTAGCTGATTGGCATGGTAGGGGAAGAAATTCTAAAATAGGAAATGGATCCAAGGTAGAAAATACTTTTCCTGGTCCATCCTTGGAGAAATAATTCTGAGAGACTCACTGTATGCTCTTCAAAAAGTCCCAGAAGGGGTTATGCCCCAATTGCCTTGTTCTTCTAAAAATATACCTTATATTGGCTTTTCTCCTTTTCATATTTTCACATGTCCTATGCTCCTTTTCCTTTGAACTGTTCTCAATTAAATTGCCTTCTTGTATATCCTGGACTCAGCCTCTCATTTTGGAAATACCTCAGGCTAAGTCACTCTGGCCTTGACTTTGTAGACTAGCTGTGAAAACTCGGACTTTGATCCTATTGGTAAGACCACTGTTAGTATAACATTATGAAATAGAATTCCTCGTCTTACTCCCTATAACCAATCTCCTATGAATCAGCAAAATCTTTGTGTTCCAGTCTCCCTAGGGTTGGTTTTGCTCTAATTATCCATCTTCCAAAGCATAGAATCCTTACTGTAAACTCTAGCCTTTTGACTGCAGTCCTGCTGGCTACTGCCTGTAGGTCATTGTTGTTTTTGGAATTTAGTCTACTTCTGGATTCCCTGTCACTGTGTCCATTTGGGTCATATCTACCGTTTCAGAATAGGCTATTTGTCTCCGAGTGCTGTTTAGGTCAAATTACTGCTGTAGGTCAAATGGCTGCCCAACTTGAAGTTTCTCTACGTACCTTTAACCGAGTTTCTTGGGCTTTCTCTGACATAGTAAGTATGTGTAATTCCAATTTCTGGTCTCTCCTTATATATTCCATCACAGTGGAGCTACAGGGAAAATACAACCCCACCTGGTTGGATCCCACATTTGGATATAGTAGAGATGAATAATTCCCAAGACAGCTGTAAAAACGCTACCTCAGAATCCATCCTTTAGGGAGAGGACATTCTTTGAACTTCTTTAGACAGGTAGATACAGGATACATGTTCTATAGTATTGGAAAATCCTTCTGGGAGCATAGTTTTATTGACTTATAGGACTATTGGCATCCTGCCCAGTATCACACCTTCAGTGGACAAATTATGTTTCCAGTCCTTTAAAAAGACCTGTAATTTCTTAGATTAGGGGTCATTTCTGATGTTGGGGCTGGAACATAATAGATAATATCAGAGTCTGCTCTATTTCTTTATCCAGAAGGCTAAATAAGGTACCATTTTAAAGCACAAAAATGAATATTGCCTACTGTACTGACCAAAGGACATTATGGCCACCAATGATCTCAGATTATATTCCCTACTCTACCTGCTTCTGAAGAAAAATAACTTCTTCTCTTAGGAATGCCTCTCCTCACAAGGATTACCCAAACCTGGAACCACAGGGTTAACGGGCTTCTAGGATATGTAGTGTTAGACTTCTACCCTGTGATTTAGAAGAAAGTGAAAGTGAGGGACAGGAGCAATACTGAGTTGAAAACAAACAATCTGGCATACATGGATTTTTGGAGGCATCTAGGAATTTTCTTTTAGGTCTACCTGAATCAGTCCCATCTTCCCTATTAGGAAACATTGACCTTCCCTTACTAATTTGGTCATGGTTGTGATTTCATTTTTCTTTTCTTCTGGTGGGCTTGGCTGCAAATACTATATAAAGGTTTGCTCCTATAAAAAAAAAATCTGATGACACGGGGAGTTGTAGGAATCTTCTCTGACATTGTAGGGACACAGAAGCCATATTGTTCATCTTTAATACATCACTGATTTTCCCTTATTTATCCGAAAGGACACTGCCACTCTTTTTTAGTTGTCTAACTGCTTCTTGGCTTTCTGATTTGCTCTATAGTGTATAAAACAGACTTGTACATTTAATAAGACATGATCATATAAAACACATTGCAGTAATACTTTCACAAAATAAAAGCTCTTCAAACCTATTTTGAACATATATCACCAACTTTATGAGAAATACTCTAATCCAAAATTATTCATTCTCTGATGAATCCAGTTAACAGACAATTCCTGTAGAATTAAATTCTTTATAGAAGGAATAGTTATGAATTCAATGGATACGTGGCCCATATTTATACAGTTTCTTTGTGTGTGTAATGAGGGTGAGGAACTAAATAACACCCAAGGAAACTCTCTACAATTCAAAGCCTTATGAGTCCAATAAACACAACACTATATTCTTGTTTCTTAAGTTAAAATAAAAATAAAGGATATTGGCTCATGCCCACATACCATTTATTAAGTACTTACTCTTTGCTAGCACTGAGCTATTTTCCTCACACCCTGACAGTTATATATTATCATATCCATTTTAGGCTTGAGGTGTCTAAGGCTAAGGGAACCTAAGGAAATCACTCTGGGTCCACAGTTAGCAAATTGCTAATGAACGCAAACCTAGGTCTGAGTCTGTATCCATGCTTTCTGCTACACTAATTTTTGCCTGTAGGGGGAGTCAAAGCATTCTCTCGTCTCCCCTTTTCACCTTCACTGTCGGGTAGAACCAGTTCAAACCTAAGTAATGGACGTTTACTTATGATTTCCTTTTCATTGTGCGCCCGCAAAAGTGGTATGGCACGGGTGGATGGAGGGACCCCATCTGCTTGGGCACCACTTTTTCATAGGAAGACTAAGTGGGTGCTTCAGTCCACCTGTGCTCTGAGCTTTGCGAGGGATTTTCTTTTTACTTGTTGCTTCCAGATTTGCCTTTTCTTAATGTCAGTGACAACAGCCGGAACTGTGTTGCCCAATACAGTAGCCACTAGCCACATGTGGCTACTGAGCACCTTTAGTGTGGCTACTCCAAGCTGATATGTCCTTTAACTGTAAAATGCACACCAGATTGTAATGATTTAGAAAAACAAGAAAAAAAGAAAAAAACAACGACACAAGAGTTTAAGGTATCTTCTTAATTGTCTATGAAATATATTGGATGTATTGGGTTATACAAAATATAATTTCACCTATTACTTTTTGCTTCTTTACTGTGACTGTAAGGAAATTTTAAATTATATATGAGATTAGCATTATATTTCTATCATACAGATCTAATCTGGAGGCCTGATATTAAGGTACCATCCTCAGAGAAAAGAGACAGAGTGCTGTTAAAACTGCTATTATTTTTGGCAGTAGTTCCTAACTAGTAGCCTATAAAATGAACCAACATTCTATAGCATACCAGCTTGTCTAAACAGAAGACTAACTTAGGGTTGTGGAATCAAATCTTAGGACAATAAAAGATTACATGGTCTTGGTGAATCCCCTCAATAAGCAATAGAAAATCTAAACAGATTCTATAACTTTTTCAGGAAGGTAAAGTCCTGTGTAGATTGTAAGAAGCCTCAGGTACTTCCTTCTTAAACTTCTGATCTAATAAAATGTATTTTATAGAAAGAATATTAGAAACAAATATTGGCAAAGATAGAGGTTCATTTCAGTGACTTGGGACACTTCGTAGGAAACCAGAAACTGCTGGTGGGACAGCAGATTTTCACAGGCAGTCTGAAGAGCTGAAGAACTCTTCTCTGGATCAGCGCCTTGGAAAGGGTGTCCATTAGGTCTGGCAGGGTGCCAATGTGTTGGGTATTTTGGCTCTTGGTATAAATTCTTTAAATTCTTTTTCTCTTTATCCTGCATTGTATATAAGGCTGAGAGATTGGCAAAGGTCTGCATATTTATAATAGCCATGAATTTGGAAAATGTAGAACATTGTTTTAACTAAAGTGAGTTTGTGAACAGAAAGGTAAAAAGGAACAAGACCACTTCTTTCTTGTTGTGGGAGTTAGGAAAGTAGGTAAGAGGTGTGTTCTCTTCTTGGATTGCTTAGGAAAGAGATCTCAATGGAAGTGCAGCAATCAAGACTAAGAAAGAAACTTTTGAACATTTGGAAAAGTCAGGTTTTAGAAATTGTGGACAGTGTGGGTAAGAAACAGAGAAACAATTGAATGAAAAAAGTTAAAAGGGCTTCACAAATAGGCATGTTATTACAATTTTTTCTTTGGCTTTGAATATCAGAAACTCAAAGATAAATAGGGTTGGATGAAAATGGATTCTTTCTTTTCTTTTTAAGATTTTATTTATTTATTTGAGAAAGAGAGAGAACACAGAGGGAGAGTGAGAGGGAGAAGCAGATTCCCTGCTGAACAGAGATCCCAATGCGGGGCTCGATCCCAGGACCCTAGATCATGACCTGAGCCACCCAGGTGCCCCTGAAAATGGATTCTGATGCTGAGATTCAAGCAAGATTTATGAGAAATAGAAAGGGAAAGAGAGGAAACAATAGATTGAGCAAAGTGAATACCTACATATGGTAGAAAAGGAATGGGATCAATTTGAAGTAGCTTGAAAGGAATTAGGAGGCATTAAAGAGAAATGGAAATGGGTCCCAGAGAAATGAGAAACAGAAAGAGGGGGACGTTTATGACCTCAGGAATTTAAAAAGTTGTCAAAAGATGCAGTTTGGGAAAAGAGCACATGGTACCTGCTGCAGCACTTCTTAATAGCTCCTCAAGGATGGCACCTCCAGTAGTACCAACAGTTCCTGGCTGGTTATCTATTGAGAGAAATTTTCTAACAGGATAACTGAGAGAACAGGGCAACAATCTGCCCAGAAGCAGGATGCTCAGGCCGAAGGAATACAAAAGAAGAAAGCAAAAGCAGTAGCCTTCCAGGCAGAAACATGGCAGCACAGAGCTCAGAAAGCCTTAGGATATTTCCGGGGATCGAAAACATCCAGATGAGGGCAGAAAACAGGGACCGTGGAACATTTAATATCATGACATGTGCTTGGAGAATTGCCTGGGATTAGCATGGGGAGCCCTGTATGTATAGAGATTAGATATTGTCTCTCTGGTCAAGGCTCATTATTAATCATTCAGTTATAAAGAAACACAGGGATCAACTGAAACTTTAAAAGGAAATGGAATTTTTAAATGTTTGGTACACACACTGAAAGGAAGGAGGTAATGTCCATAAAGATTGAGAGGATGAGCAATAAAGCCATTTTAATTTCTAAATTTTACAATTTTTTTAAAAGCAGGTGTGTTTGCGGTGCCTCGGGGGCTCAGGTGGTGAAGCATCTGACTCTTGATTTCAGCTCAGGTCATGATCTCAGGGTCCTGGGACGGAGCCCCGCAACAGGCTCTGCGTTCAGCAGGGAGTCTGCTTGAGATTCTCTCACCCTCTGCCTCTGCCCCTCCCTCCACTCATGCTCTCTCTCTCTCTCAAATAAATAAATAAATCTTTTTTTTAAAAAAAGCAAGTGTGTTTGATATGCTCTCTTAGAGAGAAAAGATATTTTAAGTAGTGGATTTTTCCCCCTTAGGATTTTGGAAGCAGAGTGTCAGATTAGTCTTTTGATAGAAGACTTCTTCCAATTGAGATAAAGATCACAAGTATCAATTTCTGGCTAAACCAGCATGGATTTATTTACCATTGGTGAAGATAAAAATTTTTTTTAAAAAGCTTTTTTTTTTTTCTTCATATTTTCTCTGTGTACCATTTTTGTCCCAAATAACGCTATCTGCTCTAATCTGCTAATACGAGTGTACCTCTAGGTCCCATGGGATTGGATATTGGGAGCATAAACTTGTCAAGGGAAATGGTGTTTAAGAGCTAGATGTTTGGAATGTTTCCTGTTATTACTCTGGAATTATAGAAAACTGTAGTGCTTCTTAAGGGTATACATCAGTTGCTGAAGAAGGCATCCCTGGAGAGCAATTCACATCCCCTCTGTGATTTGCGTGAGATCCCTTTAAGTGGGACTAAGTCTAATTAGAAAATGATGAAGGAGATGGCATGCCATCTTTGTCGATACTGTGTTCCTAAATTTACCTCTGGGGAGAAACGAAAGTAATTAATTTTGTTTTAGATTTAATGCAACTGCAGGATCCTGAGTGGATTTGCTGATGGGGGAGCTGACATATCAGAACTTTATAGGGTTCAGGGAAATTGGAGGCATTGTATACTTTCAGCACATTAGTTATGATCAAGATCTTCACTCTCATCTGGCACACTTGACTGGACGTCAGGACTGACATAATTTAGACAGGGGATCTCTCTACGGAGTAGACTATGTGCTTTGAGATACACTTAATAACCTATCTGGAGAGATATAGATAGATTTGGGTGCAAAAGAAAAAAGATCTTCATGCTTGAAGGATTTGAGGGTTTGTACCCTTTTTCCTGGGTTCTCAGAGCAACTGAAAGTGGGCACAAAGATTTAACAGAACTTTTCTTATCCTTTGCCAATGTTCTCCCTTGATGGGAAGATTCACACCACTGAGTGACCAAGAGTCTATACTTCAGCTTCTTTGTTTCCAAGGGGAGCTCAATGGTTCCCTTCTTCATCCATCACTCCTACAAGTGTGTCTGGGTAGAGGATGAGTATGTGTATTTGGCCAAAATGCTAGAGAGTGATTTTTTGGGATTCATTTCCTTTTTGTTTATTTCCTCCTATTCTTCTTGGCAGTTCATGTCCTTATATGTGTTCATACTTGCTTCTTACTTAGAAGGCAAGGCCTACAATGAATAGCCTCACTTGGCTTTGCTCTATAGATTTGATAGACTTAACTAATAAAAATACAGGACATAGATGGAGTGGGTATACTTTTCCTTGCTCCTCCACTAAGGGCAACTAAAGATCCTGGGAAATATGTCTTAAACAAACAAGAATATTCTGAAAGGCGAAGAGATGAAGCAATTTTGGGAACAAAGGAATGGAGTGGTGTTGAATTCCCTGATTTTTTTTTTTTTTTGCTTGTTTCATATATCTCAGACTTACAGCTGAAGAAGCTAGCAAACTGGAAATGCCAATGAGTGCAGAACACACACACACACACACACACACACACACCCCAACCCCAACAAAGTCTGTTATCTGTAGCTGAAAGACCAGGAAAAAGACAACTAGTAAAATAGGAAACTTTTAGATTATAATCATTCTACTCCAGGCAAACACCACAGCAAAAACTGTGCCTCACACCAGCAAAGACTGAGTGGAGAACCTAGACTTCCATCCTCATGCGGTTGCAACAAAGCACCCTGATATTTCTGCTAGGGTAGTGTAGAGAAGGCCAAGTAAGGAGTCAGGATTTTCCTTCCTGCCAGCCACTAAGGAAGCTCTCCAATCCTGTGGTTTCAGTGAAGATCACATGGGGACCCTAGACTTCAATCCTCACGTGATGGTAACAAGGTGCCCCTTTTTCTCTGTTAGTGTGGATCATATGGCAGCTTTATTTCTTAATTTTTGAGGAACCTCCATTCTCTTTTCCATAGTGGTTGCACCAGTTTCCCACCAACAGTGCACAAGGGTTCCCTTTTCTCCACATCTTCACCAGTATTTATTATCTCTTGTCTTTTTGATAATACACATCTTATCACGTATGAGGTGATATCCCATTGTGGTTTTGATTTGCATATCCCTGATGATAAATGATGTTGAGCATCTTTTCATATACCTATTGGACATTTGAATATCGTCTTTGGAAAAAAAGTGTCTATTCAAGTCCTTTGCCCATTTTTAAATTAGATTGTTTTAGTTGTTGTTGTTATTTTTTACTGTTGCTAGCAAGTTGTATAAGTTCTTTATATACTAGTGTGTTAATCTCATATCAGATATATGATTTGCAACTATTTTCTCCCATTCCATAGGTTGGTTTTTCATTTTGTTGATAGTTTCTTTTGCTGTGCAGAAGCTTTTATCATATGATCCATAAGTTCCACTTCTGGGCATATATATGAAGGAAATAATATTACTATGTTGAAGAGATATCTGCACTCCCATGTTCACTTCAGCTTTACTTATAGTAGTCAAGACAAGAAAACAACCCAAGTGTCCATCAACAGATGAATAGATAAATAAAATGTGATACACACACACACACACACACCCCATGGAATACTATTCAGTCATAAAAAGGAAGGGAATCCTGCCATTTACAACAACATGGATGGACCTTGAGAGCATTATGCTAAGTGAAATCAGCAGACAGAGAAAGACAAATATTTTATGATCCCACTTATAGGTGGAAGTTTTTAAAAGAACAAACTCATAGAAAACTATGGCTACCAGAGGTGGAGGCTAGGGGCTGGCTGGGGACTGGGAGAAGTGAATGAAGGTGGTCAAAAGGTATAAACTTCTAGTTATAAATAAGTACTGGAGATGTAATGTACAACATCATGACTATAATTAACACTGCTGTATGGTATATTTGAAAGTTGCAATGAGAGTAAATCCTAAAAGTACTCATCACAAGAAAAAAAACATTTTTTGGTATCTATATGAGGTGATGGCATTAACTAAACTTGTATGGTAATTATTTCACACTATATGTATGTCATCATTATGCCATACACCTAAAACTTATACAGTGCTGTCTGTCAATTATATCCCAATAATACCCCCCATAATGGGAAAAATTACAATCATTCAAAAAAAAAGAAATACTTAGATGTAAGTCCATCAAAATATTTATAGGGTTTTTATATTGAAAACCATAAAATGTTGATGAAAGAGTTTAAAAATCTACATAAATGGAGAAACCTATTTTATTCATGGATTGGATGACCTAACATAGTAAGACACCAATTCTTCCACTAGGGTGGTTACTATCCATGTTCAATGCAACTCATAATCTCATAACCTGCCAAGCAAACATTTTTTACAGATGTAAACAAAATTATTCTAAAATTTATATGTAAGGATAAATAAACTGCAATAGGAGAGATAGACTCATCAATGGAATGGAATAGATAACCCGTAAAAAGACCCACACAAATAAGCCCAAGTGCTTTTTTGACCAGAAATTCAATGGAAGAAAGATAGTTTGTCAGCAACAATTGGTGCTTGAATAATTGAACATCTATAGGCAAAAAAGAAAAAAAAAAAAGACAGAAAAAAAGAAAGGAAAAGAAAAAAGAACCTCAACCTAAGTCTCACAAGTTACATAAAAATTATTTCAAAATGGATCATGAACTTAAATGTAAAATGCTAAATTCTAAAATTTTTAGAAAAAACAGAATTTCCAGGACTAGGAAAAGACTCCTTACAACTGACATGCAAGGCATATCCATAAAAGGAAAACTGATAATTTGGCCTTTATCAAAGTTAAAACCTTTTGCACTGTGTATGACCCTGTTAAAACAATGAAAAGATAATGAGTAGAAAAACTATCAAAATTCAGCAGTAAAAATTTCAGTTGAAACATGGACAAAAGAAATTAAGAGATATATTCAGTCCTAATTATTATTATTATATATTTTTTTAGTTGTGGGGTTCTTATTCTAAAAGTTTTATAATGTTTTTTTTCTTGTTTGGCCCTAGTATGTTTCATGGATAGAACACATTCCCAAAATAGAAGTGATTACTCAGGATTTTTTTTGTTTTTCTAACTCTGGAGTGTGAGGCATCATCCTTTGTTAATTATTAGAAAAATCTGTTTGTATATGTGTTTGTGTGTGTGTTGGAGGTTGTGGGTGCTCAGTGTGTATGTATGCATGTGTCTGTATTGTGTGGGTTGACTCCAAGATTCTAACTACCCTGGGAAATGTACCACCTTTTGAATTTGAGAAAAACTAATCTGGAAGGAAATATTTACAGGGCAGCCTTTGATAAAGGAGTCAAGCAGGCCCCTCTGCTGGTTTTATTCTAGGTCTTTATGGTCCAGTGTAGACAACCAGAAAACTACTTTGTGGCTATATAATACAGTTTCATTCTCCATACATCACTCAGTGGGAGTGATACCACCTCCAAGGAAGCAAAACTTGGTTCTTTAGGGTAAAAAAATTCATATTTCTTTTATGTATAAGGTACAATTATATATTCAGTACGTAAGAAGATATTCAATATATCTGTGGTAAAAAATGTAATGGGGATGACATTGGAGGGAAAAAAGCTTCTTGAGGAGTGTGATAAAAAGTTTGAGAACATTGTTCTGTAGTAATAAACAAAAGGAATTGATTCCTTTACGTATCTTCCTTTGAATCTGTTTTGGCAATAGGTGGTTGCTTAAGGATTTGTGAGTGTAATATGCAAACCTAATAAAATTTCATGTACCCTTAGCTCACAACTGGCCTAATATTTGAAAATCATACGGTGAATGATGACTAACATAAGACGAAATAACTTTTACAAAATCCGTGATAATCGTGATTAACCTCATGATTAAAATGGGAGGTCTTATGTTTTAAATGAGAAGTGGGAAGGGAAGGAGGGATAGAGATAATGAGAGAAAGGGGGACATGGAGGAAAGAAGGGGGCGGGATGGGGAGAAGAGAGAGAGAAGAGGAAAAATCTCTATTTTTTTTCTAGATTTAGAAATTTAGTATTTAGATAGATAGCAAAACTATAAAGGAAACCCTTGGTGTTTAACAACACCCAATCAATCATCAAAAAGACTATCCTGCTACTCTTTTTAAAGTGTATATACAGGAACTGGAAGCCAAAGATCTTTGTGACTGGAGTGTAGAAAGGCAGACAACCAGTGCAATAAATTATTTGGAGGTGAGGTGAGGGAGGAAATGATAGCATGTAATTTTCATTAATGTTCTATATTTTCCCTCCACCACACATTTGATGATGGGCCTTTCCCAGAAAGCACTGCCGGTTTTGTTTGCTTTCCTTGTTCTTATTCTGTTACTGCAATTCTCTCTTAATGGAGAATTCCAAGCTGATAAGAGGAGTGTGAGATAATAATTCTGTGGCAAGCTCAGTAGAATGGCACAGTCTTTAATGACAGGAGCTAGCTAACAATATTGAGTAGATGCGAGCACTGTGCTTTATACAGGTAAGGTATCTGGCTCACAGTGGACATCATTCCCTAATGACTGATGTTATGGGATCCTGCTACTTTTTGCTTCTTGGCAAGCCCATAAGGAATACTATGTGTAACTCATTAACTTAGAATAATAACTTCACAGAATTTAATTACTTTAAATACTCATAAAAAAGAAGGTGAAAGAGGGTTAGTCTCAATACAAATGGGCATTAATGTTCTGGAATGTAAATGATTGCCTTCTCACGTAAGTAACACTAGGTATGCCATCTAAGTGATCTGTAACTCATTGCAAATGGCAGCATATTTCACACAGAAGGTATTTATACACCAGGCTAATAGGCAATCAAGGCTTTGAGAAAAATAGGTATCAATGTGCGGTGGGACAAATTCAAGGAACCCTAATTACATTTACATTAAACAATCAAGTAAAGCAAATCCCAGCAGAGATGCAAAAACACAGGGACAGCCTTACATGCAGACTAGATAAGCACTAAAATTATTTCAAAATTTAAGGAAGACTCTTCTCCAAAATAGTCTCTGATGGTGTTTATGATATTGTAATTTATAAGAAGAAGTATATATTTGTCTTTGTCCCCTTCCTGGCACAGAACTCCTAAAACAGTTGGAATTTCCTAAATAATGAAACCAATAAAGGTGTCATTTGTTATTCATTATAAGCCTTTTCAACCACACCTGAGTTTATGTTAATGGAGTGATTTTTAGAAAGCTCCTATATAGCCTCAGGATGGGGGCTGGTTGTAGGGACCAAAGATGTAATTAGAATGTTAGTACTTTCAGCTCCAACTTTCAGAGGCTGGAGGTTGACTTAATCACCAATAGCCAATGATTTAATCAATTATGCCTATATAATGAAGCTCCATAAAAATCTCTAAAGCACAAGGTTTGGAGAGCTTCCTGGTAGGTCAAAATGTGGAGGTGTTGGGAGGGAGGCACACCCAGAGGGGGCATGGGGCTCCACACCCCTTCCTCCAGACCTTGTGCTATGCAACTCTTCCTTCTGGCTGTTTCTGAGTTAATAGCCTTATAATAAATCACTATTCTAGTAAGTAAACTTGGCCTGAGTTTTGTGAGCCATTCTAGCAAATGATGGAACCCGAAGAGGAGATCACAGGGACCTTGGATTTATAGCCAATCGATCAGAAGTCCAGGTGAGAATGTAAGAGAATTGCTTGATGCGGAAAATTCTTCCGCAGACCTGGTATCAAAAGTGAAGAATTGAGAGTAGAACAGTTTTTCCTTTCAATATTGAATTTTAAAAGATTGCAAATTGTGCAGGCTTTTTAGAGGGCAATATGCAGATAACAAAACATGGTATATTAGTCATTGGGGCATAATCATAATCTAGGTTTCAGAAGTGGAATGAAAAGGTCACTAGATCAGCAGGAAAGACACTGTGATGTAAAGTCATTGAATGTTCAACCGGAGTTTAGTTTAACAAACTTTTGTGGTTGCTAGACTCTAGGAACTTATTCTATAAACAGTAAAGAAAAAAAAAAAAAAGGGTGAAACATACACATAATGCCAATGTAATAAGAGAAGAAGTAAGAAAGAAAGTTTGGGTTAATGATCAAGGACTTGTGCCTTATAGTCAAAATGACCTGTGAGAGCCCAGTGCAATTTCTTACAAGCTTTGTGGTCTAAGGTAGGGTAAGCAAATTTTTACTGTAACAGACCAGAAAGTAAATATTTCAGTCTTTGTGGACCACATATGGTCTCTGATACAAATTCTTTGTGTCTGTGTGTGTGTTCACTATCTTTTAAATTCATTGACTGCATAAAAATAGGTTGTATAGTATATTGGGTCTGTGGGTCATCATTTGCCAATCCCTGGTCAAGGACAAGTTACTTATCCTTAGTGTGCTTCAGTTTCCTCATCTTATAATGGGTATAATAATTCTCTTGCAAAGCTGCATTAAATATTAAATAAGGTAATGCTTGCAAAGCATTTAAAATACGGTATCTGTTCAATAAATGGTAGTAGCTGGAGTCATTATGGTAGTTGTCATAGTTGAGTAGTTTAGTATTTACATAATTATTATTATAAAATCACTATCACTTTTATTTTATTAAAACAGTTATTATAAAATTGCTATCATTTTATTCCCCAGTGTTGTGGTTGTTCCACTGAATAAAACTATGTCCATTTTGAGGGAGAAAAAAAATGGGTCAGCTATGTCTAGTAGGTGTAGTAAGTAGACACACAAGGAGAAGTAGAAAATGGACTAGGATGAGAAAAAGTAAGGAAGGGTCCAGAGTTTCTGACGCAGGTGGTAATTGGATACAAGCACATTGATAGGGATTATGAAGACAGGAGCAGTGACATATTGGGCTGAGAAGATGCACTCAATTTTGGACATGTTGAGTTTGATGTCTACCATGGTCATTTAACTATACATATCTAGCAGGTGATTGTATATTCAGGTTGCATATATTCAGTCCTGAATATTGCAACTGAATATGTTAATATATATAGTCATTTTACCTAAGTAGAAGTGGGTGAATTTGACCAGGAGAATAGGTAGAACAAAAAGAAATATGGGCAGAAAAAATATGCCCCACCCCCTTGATAAAGTTTTCTGTTAAAACCTGAAGGAAGGACTAGTTTTGCAGTTGTGGTTAACATAAATCATGCAAGGAGGAAAAGAATGATGCAGTGATAAGGAATCATGCAGAAATTGGCAGATTAACCTGTCCCTGAAAATATTGCAAATCTTAATCAGTATATGTTGGCTAACTGAACATAAAAAAAAAAAAATCAGTCTATTGCAGAATTTCCCAAAATGCAATTTCAACATGCACTAAAGTTAATTCAGTACAAGTCTTGCAATTATAACCCAAATCAAAACATGACCCAAGAAGAAATTAGGCAGGTGGATATGGCAGGTACAATTTCTATTCTATGTAGAGTTAAGTAAGGCTGTCCTTTCTTTATCTACTTACTATCCCACATTGTTTAAAAACAATTAGGCAAATTAAATTCAGACCTTTCTGCTAAAGCAAACAAGAAAAAAAAGTACTGCCTTTTTTACTGACACCTGATTTTATTGGTCTTTAAACTGTCATGGAAAAAAAGAGGCAGTTGGCTATGTTTGCCAAGATCAACATCAATTACATCAAAATCAGAAGGATTGTATTTGCCATCAGAAATTGTTCCTTCTTAAATAATTCTCCATAGCAGGACAATACACTCAGCAATGATGATGTCCTATAAAATAGAGGCAGATTTTCAATATATTCAGCAGGTTGCTGGAATCTTTCCTAAATATTTTGCAGACCAAAAACACTCATATGACACAAACACTTGGGGTCACATGTAATATTGAGACCAAACTGGCAAAGATAATATGCCTCTTTTTTGTCTCAAATGTTCTAAATTACAGTAGTCAGACAATACTAGGTGGGATGCCAGCTACTTCAAAATAGTACCTGCGTACCTGCTCCGATGTTTGGTGACTTTCATTCCATTTGGTATAAGTGATCCTGGCTAAGAAAAGCATCATCTTCATTACTACAAGCACATATAAAATTTTAATTATGGCAAATAGTTTTCTCCAATCTTCACATGAATTTACTCATTTAATTCTCACAACAACCTTACAGTTTAGATGAGATTATTATCTCAGATAAATTTTAAGTAGAGAATAGAACAGTCTTCAGATCTGTGTAGAAAAATTCTTCAGCAGTTAAGAATGGCTACAATGAAGGTGTAACAAGGAAAAGGCCAAGAGCTAATTATTTAGGAGCACAAAGCTAGAAGTCACAAGGTCTGTTCTAACTCTTTGGGCATGTTTTTCTGTGTGGAGGTCAGAGCCTGCCGGGACCTGCTATGTCAGGGGCTGCCACCAAATCTCCCATCATGGGACAGTGATAGTGTAGCCCCAGGTGCTGATTGTTCTCTAGGGTACTACTTTATCCCCTTTCCATGTGAGGTGAGTCCTGGATATGAGTGTATTCTGCGAAGGACATCAAGGATAAGAGAGTACAATGATAGGAGTGGTTCTTAACAAGAATTTCCATGAAACCAAAGAGTACATAGAGGCTGACAAAGTTGAAGGCACGCTGGTTAGTATGAGAGAAGGATGCTAAGCAAACAAAAGTGGAGTTGGGTAAGTTTGTGGGGGATGGTAGTGTGCGCGAGAGTTAGAGCGTCAGAGAGCTAAGATGAGCCAAGTAGATAGATGGTGGATGTAAAAAAATCTGAAGGAACTGGCTAGAGCTCCCATTAGATCTTTGAGAACCCTTAGATTCCTCTTGTATATAAATGAATACGGCACTTAAAGGTGGGAAAACAGCATAAACAGCCATATTTGGCAGCACAGCACATGTTGAAAAATTCAAAGATGTTGTTGCAATTGTTTTCGATAGACATTTATTAAATACCCAGGCAAAGAGAGCCATATAGATACTATCTCTCTCTCCTGAGAAGCTGGGGAGCTGTACATTAGCACTTAAGGAAGGTACAAATTAGTAACAAGAACACTGATCATTCACTCAGTCATTTGCTACTCATCTGCAAAGGAGGATATTAATAATTCCTATCTCATAGTGTTGTTGTTACCATTCAATGAATTAATAATGCAAATTTCTGAGAATAGTGACTAACACAGAGAAAATGTTATAAATGCACCAGCTATTATTATTATTATTATTATTATTATTATTACTGTTTAGTAAGTTTTGAGAACTGTACAAAAGACCAAAGATCCAAAGACAAGTAAGACATAGGCTTAACCAAAGAAGTTCATGTTTGAGAAAGGAAAGAAGGGTGTAATCAAATAATTATAATACAATTTAAGTACCGTGATTAGGGTTATACATATGTGCCATGGGAACACAGAGGAGAAAGTCACAACTGGAATACTAACCCTGGACTGGGATACCCTATTGGTGCAATTCCATTATCATAAAAATCACAAGGTTGCTTTCTGTTATAGACATCCCAGATGGCCACTGATTAAACTTGACCTGAGTGAACTTTCAAAAGGATTAATTCTGATATAAGAGATGAGTGAAGAGTTTGCTTTCTAAATTTCTAATTTAGAAGCTCTTTAATTTCACACTAATTTAAGTCAAACTACTTTAAATTGAGACATGTCTCAGTAGGGCTGGTTTGTACTAATTGAGTATTTGCATATGCAATTCCTATTTGCTGCCAAGATTTTAAAGTTATTTATCTGTTATTGCTCTTGGAGATGAAGTTAAGGAAAGACAAAAGGTTAATACTGTTTATGAAACACAAGTATATCATTTTATCTTCAAAATATTTTATCATAAAGGTATAGCTAAGTCCATTTAATAAAAGAAGAAATTTTATATAAAGAGATTAAGTAACTTCCCCAAAATATTTGTCAATAATTCATTTAAACCTGGGTATATCTAACTCCGAAGACGAAACTGTGGCACTGTTTTTTTAAATCCATGCTACTTCTGATAACATAACCATCAATAATTATTGTCTAAATTAATACAACTAAATAATGAAATAATAATAGAGCTCCTACATGCAGTATATAATCATAGTATTATGATACAGATATATATAAAATACCCGAGCTAACAAAAATTAAAAAAAAATTGTTTTTTCAAAATCATAATCAACAATATTAGATTATTGGTCTGGGGAAAAAAAAAACATTACGTGGCCTTAAATGGATTAAAGTTACTTGTTTGGGGGCACCTGGGTGGCTCAGCTGGTTAAGCGACTGCCTTGGGCTCAGGTCATGATCCTGGAGTCCCAGGATCGGGTCCGCATCGGGCTACCTGCTCAGTGAGGAGTCTGCTTCTCCCTCTAACCCTCCCTCCTCTCATATGCTCTCTCTCTCTCTCTCACTCTCTCTCTCAAATAAATAAAATCTTTAAAAAATATATAAGTAAATAAAAATAAAGTTACTTGTTTGCAAGCATCTCTGAATTTTTTTTTATTATTATTTAAATGGCTAAAATGTATCATCTCATGGTTCTGGAGGCTAAAAGTCTGAGCTCAAGGTGTCAGGACCCTCCACTTGAGGGCTATGAGGGAAGGATCTCTTTCAAGCCCCTCTTCTTGGCTTAAGATGGCCTTTTTTTCCCTGTGTCTTCACATTATCTTCCCTGTGTACCTATCTGTGTCCAAATTTCCTGTCCTTGTTTTTTTTTTTTTTTTCCCACATTTAAAAACGTGTTATGTTTAAAGAGATGGGAAGTGGAGCATTAATGAGAGGCAGATACACGTATATCAAATTGAAAAATGTAAAAGCATTTCCCATATGCTTACCAACATTGAGAATTGTTTTTCTTTTTCAACTTTGACACATTGATATACAAAAACTAGTCCTTAGGAATTGCTTTAATTTATATTTTCTTGGTTATTAGTGAAAATGAAACTGTTTTTCATGTTTATTAGCTGCTTTTCTTTACTCTCCTATGAATTATTCATTCATGCCCCTTATCCATTTTTCTACCGAATTTTTTTCCTCATTGATCGTAAAAGATACATCTCTTCTCTGACTTTTTTTTTTAAACAAAGTATTGGGAAAGCAAATATACTACTGGATTAAAAATACAATATATCATGACTACATTGAGTGAATGCAAGGGAGGGGAGTGATATCAGAAATCCTCATATCAAAGAAGAAAAACAAAATCAATCATCTTAATGATGTAAAAAAATGCTTCTTCATAAAACAAAATATCAAATCTTGATTAAAAATGTAAGTACCTAGGGATAAAACAGAACTTCCTTTGTCTGATATAATATATTTACCAAAATCTATAGCAAAAATATATTTAATAAAAATATTAGAAGCATTCTTTTTATAATAAAAAAAGAAGACCAGAAGACTAAGTACTATTGTCATGTGTCTAACAAACATTTAACTGGAGATCTAGAAGCTAACCTACTCCTTACTGTGACAAATTAAAAAAAAAAAAATTAAACCATGGTAAGGAATAAGATGTCACCTCTATTGTAATTGTATTGGCTTTCCTCAAATTAAAATATTAAGTCAATGCAATTCCTTCAAAATTCCAACAAAATTTTTCATGGAACTTGACAAGCTAGTTATCAATTAATATTTACAGACAAGGGGTGCCAGGGTGGCTCAGTCCTTTAAGTGTCTGCCTTTGGCTCAGGTCATGATCCCAGCATCCTGGGATCAAGCCCCACATTAGGTTCCCTGCTCAGCTGGGAGTCTGCTTCTCCCTCTCCATCTGCCCCTCCCCTCCTGTTCCTGTTCCCCTCTCTCTCTCTTTCTCTCAAAATAAATAAATAAAATCTTTAAAAAAATTTGATGGACAAAACTAATATGAATTTTTATGGAGGAAATATAGACCTCTATAGACTAGGGGAACAGAATCAAGAGCCCAGAAACTTATCTATGTGTGTTTGAAAGCATGATATGTAATAGAAGGTGTGATCTATGACACTGGAAAAGATATTTAGAACGATCCCTCACAAAGAATATAATAATTCCAGATAGAACCAAGAAAATACTTTTAAAAAGGAAAATCTTACAAATTTTAAATGAGACATAAGAAGCACAAATCTTAAAGGAAAAGGAGCTAATTTCAAAACCAAATTTTCTTAAATGTCAAAAAATACCTTGAAAATTTGAAAATATAAACCACAATCTAGGACAAGAAAGATGAGACCCATATAACTGAAGAAGAATTAATATCCATAGTGTGCATGTGTATATACATATAATTTTAAAATCTGTTTTTTTAAAAAGAATTCATATATATACATATATGTATATGTGCAATATGTATATGTACATATATACACACATATATGTATATATGTAATTTTAAAACATTTTTCTTAAAAAAAGAAAAAAGGCAATGAACAAAGGAAATGAAATGAAAATGAGCAAAAGACAGCAATAGACCTTTCACAGATGAAGACATAGAGAGGCCAATAACAATGAAAATACATGAGACATTAATGTTCAGGAAATCCATACTAAGCCATACTGAGATCCCATTTAATGGAAACCAGACTGGGAAAAATTAGAAAGTCATCAAGTTGTATAGAGGGCATACTCTAGGAATGAGATTTCCTGTCTCCTGTCAGAGGATGTATAAGGTTTTATAACACCTTTGGAAAACAGACATTAGTTAGTAAAGTTGAGGTTGTGAATGTCTTAAACTCCCAACATTTCCCTTATAGGAATGTAGCCCAGAGAGTCTGTCATATGGACGCTAAGAAGCATACATATGAGTGAAAACTGAAGCAAGGCTCAAGTAGCTAAACACTGGAAACAAAACAAATATATATCAACCAGGAGAATGGATAAACAATTGTATTTTTCAATAGAATACTGTGCAATGAAATAACACCACATTCATAAACTTTAATGAACCTCAGTAATATGATGGCATGTAAAAGAAGGAAGTCACAGAAGAATGTATGTTATAATTTCATTTATATAAAGTCAAAAACATCAATGTCGTTTTAAGAATGATACATACATATTGATGCAAAAAAGCCAGGAAATATAAACATAAAATTCAGGGGAGTCTGGTTCCCCTTCTGGAGGAGAGGGGTATGCATCATGAAATATGGAATCAGAGAGGGAGACTCAGAGGATTTCAATTACTGATAGTATTCAATTTCTTACGCTGTGTGGTAGGTCTTAGGTGTTCATTTTATTAAGCTTTGTACTTTATGTATGTCATATTGTTTTTCTTTTTAGGTATTAAATATTTTATAATAAATGAAGAAACTCTTCAAGTATTTATAAGAAATAATGTCTGAGATATATTGTTAAATGCAAAAATAAGAAGACCCCCCCAAAAAAAGGACAAGTTCAGGCCTGGGTATATAAAATGCTACCATTTTTATAACATGTGGAAAAATACTATAGAGCATATTTCCTCACATATTCAAATAAATTACCTCTAGAAGTAATAGGCCAAAATGTATTCCTATGTCTCTTGAGATCAGCCAGCACATGAATGAGAGATTTAGAAACAGAAAGGTTAAAAAAAAAACACAAAACTTTCTCAAAGTCACAAAATAGGGGCACCTGGGTGGCTCAGTCAGTTAAGCGTCTGACTGGGTTTCAGCTTGGGTCATAATGTCAGGGTCATGGGATCAAGGCTGTTTCAGGCTCCACACTCAGCACAGAGTCAGCTTGAGATTCTCTCACTTTCCCTCTGCCCCTCACCCTACTCTCTCTCTCTCAAATAAATAAATAAATCTTTTTAAAAAATCACAAAATAGTGGCACAGCCAAACCCAAATTCACTTTTTTTTTTTAAGATTTTATTTATTTATTTGACAGAGAGAGACACAACGAGAGAGGGAACACAAGCAGGGGGAGTGGGAGAGGGAGAAGCCGGCTTCCCGTGGAGCAGGGAGCCTGATGCGGGTCTCGATCCTAGGACCCTGGGATCATGACCTGAGCTGAAGGCAGACGCTTAACAACTGAGCCACCCAGGCTCCCCCAAATTCACTTTTTCCTTTAGCAAATATTTATTGAACACTAGCCATGTGCCAAGAACTGGTCAGGCTTTGGATGTGTCAGAGAACAAAATGAAGAACTCTGCCCTCATATAATTAAATTCTAGCTGGAGGAAATGGGAATAAAAAATAAACATAATAATATGTCATGTTAGAATGTGATAAATGCCCAGGATATGATGATGGGATGGAACAGGGTTAGGGAGGTATAAGGCCTGAGATGGGGGGAGGGCTAGGGTGCAGTTTTGTTACATAGAGCAGTCAGCAGGCCTCATTAAGAGGGAGGGGGTTGAGAAAAGGCTTGAAGAAGGTGAGTGAACTAAGTATGTATCTAGAGAAAGAACGTTCTAGGCAACTACAGCAGGCCCTAAGGAGCAGGCACAGCATCCAGGCTGGCAAAGTAAAATCTGCTGATTTGAAATTTCATTACTGCCATTATTATGCTCCACTGATTACCCTGAGGGTTTTGCTATTTCTCACCCTGGCATGAATTGTTAGGCACAAACTGTGTGAATAGAAACAAATTTTTCCTTCAAGAAATATCAGCTAATTTGTAATTTATTATTTTGTATCAGTTGTATTGGGTCCTAAAATGGGAATATATTGGGAACCCCAGAAATATCATGCAAGACATGAGCAATTATGATGTGCAGAGGCTTGAAGATTTTCTCATCTTTCCTATCATCCACATCTTGAATGTGGCCGAAGTTCATGGGGCACATGTGAGACTCGCTTGTTTTCAAAGATTGAATGCATTTGTTTCAGAATAAAGAAAATAGAAAAAGCAATAATGCCTAAGCCCAGCACACTTTTTTTCCCCTAGCATATTTTTAAAACAATGGTGGGAGGCTTTCTCTAAATCCCTCTCTTACAAAAAAAGTTGCTAAAAGAAAAGTGTGTTTTCTGGTTAAAAAAAAAAAAAAAGTATCAGGGTGCCTGACTGGCTTAGTTAGTAGAGCATGCGACTCTTGGATCTTGGGGTTATAAGTTCGAGCCCCACAGTGGGTATAGATATTACTTAAAAATAAAAATATTTTTTTAAAAAGTATCAGCATATAAAGAAGAAATAACAGTCGATATTAAAGATATAAGTTGGTGTTAAAGGAGAAGAAAAATCAGTCCACATTCTACCTGGGGGATTTGCAGAGGAAAAAGGAAAGAGAACAAGAGTTGCAACTTTTATCCTCGCAAAATATGCTGCTGTAAGGACTTAAGTTGTTTTAATCTTCTCCCTACATACCACTGGTTTTCTTGACCTTGCAAAAGTCATTTGGTATCTGTTCATATATCTGTGAAAACAAGGGCAATGATCTCTTCTCTCTGTGGATCCTTTGGGATAATTTAGTAACTTTAATATCTAATACCAACGACTATTCTGTCCATTGCCTTTGTTCTCAAATCTCACACCACTGACCTAATAATGGACAAAACGACAGCCGTGTCTATAGCCACTTGCAACAAAAGACTCTCCATAGTCTCATATTGCAGTATAATGAAGAGAAATTATAAGTGGGTAGAGAGCAGCTACCCAGAGAGAATCTGAGGATGGAATGAAAGGAACAGTCTCAATGATATCCTTATAAATGTGCCACCAGCCTAATGGTAGAGAAAGCATGCTTCCTAGTTAATTTTCCATATTAGTGTAATAAGAAGAAATAGACAAACTGCCAGCGGGTTCATTTGGCTAATGTTTCAGCCAGCAGACACGGCACAGCTCCCACTAAAAGGGGTTAAAGGTGGACAAAAATATATATTATTCTAAGCTGCTTCTTTTGGCCTTACAAAATAATAGGGTAGAGCCACTATGGAGAGTGGTTTGGGGATGCCACCAATCATTAAAGTTCATTTCTCCTACCAGATTCTGACTTTTTGCAAAATATTTCATTTTAATAAACCTCGGCTGGCTGAATTATACCTAGAGCATCAAGCCTACCTTATACTTCCCATTGCTATGAATAGCCCCCTGAGACGTCAAATAAATATCATTTTTATGGATGCTTATTCTGCCCGTGTTCAAAATGTAATAGTGAGTATTCATTATTCAAACTAAATAGCAGCTATTCAACCTAAAGCCCAACTTCTCAGAATTTTGACAAGGAACAAATGAACATAATAAAAATATGTAGTAAATACTTGTCTTTGCATATAGACTGGAAAAACCACTGACTTCTAGCAAAAATGCCCCATTTTGTAGCCATAGAATGACTGGTTAAAGGATTGTACTTAGTAGGTCTCAACATTACAGAGCCATTGGGAATACAAGATTGGCTGTAAAGTATTTATATGGCATATTTTTCTAAAATGCTCTATAATCATTAGTTATTCCCGACAACAGCTCTATGAGAATTGTGAGGTGGGTTACTATCTGATCAGTGCTACTTTGAGGAGTCAGGTATGGATCATCTCTGCCTGAAAATTATCCAGGATGATCATTCATGGCAAGAGTTGGGTGCCTGGGTGGCTCAGATGGTTGGGCGTCTGCCTTCGGCTCAGGTCATGATCTCAGGGTCCTGGGATCGAGTCCCGCATCGGGCTCCCTGCTCCTTGGGAGCCTGCTTCTCCCTCTGTCTTTCTCTCTCACTCTGTCTCTCATGAATTAAAAAAAAAAAAAAAAATCTTAAAAAAAAAAAGAGTTGGGCTGAGATAAACATACACTCTTACTAGAGCCGCAATCAACTCATTGACCAAGTTTCTCTTGGTCATTTATTGTTCCTTGCTCATTTTGTTTCTTTAAACCACTGAAATCCCAAGACTGTTTCAGGAAACTCTCTTTTCATAATAATTATAAGAGTTTAAAGATACTGATTATCTATAAATAGATTATCTTTTACTGATTATCCACCATGACCATGAGCAATCAGCCTGGCATAATGGAAAGAAGACATGACTTGGAATCAAGCCTGGCTCTGTCATTAATAAGGAAGTAACTTCATTTCTTTTTGTTCATCTGAAAGAAAAGAGATTTTGAACAACTGATTTCTAAGGTTCTTTCTGGCATTAAAAGCCAGTAATTTTATATCCTTCATGTTCATATAATGGTAAAGTCAACAACTACATCATTTTCCCCTTGATTATCTTCTGGAAAAAAAATCTGAAACTACCTAATACTTAGACCTATATTTCACTGACTGCTTTTTGGCAAATGATTGTGTAGGCTGACAAAGTCCCTGTGTTAACTGACACTGGGTTAATGTGACAAACTCATATCAATTGGAGAGAATGTGGTGGAGACACAGGTAGCTGACAAGGAACTGGGTGTAAATACATGATCCATTGAGCATGTTAATGAAACCTATCAAATTTATCCTCAGTGGAAGATAACTGGAGAAATACTTGTGTGCTAATTATATTTCAAAATATTTGTAAATAGCCCAAAATTGTTTGTAGCTCCCTTCATTTAGCATAAACAATTAGAATGTGGTCATACTTAAACATCACATTTCCTTAAATGTCCAACAACCCTGAAGGGATTCACACTACTTTGATGCTGTGGGCTGTTGCTAAGATTTCAGATATTTGGGGTAAAACGCTGACATCTTTGAGCGAAGTATTAGAAGTTTTAAATTGGTCCTTAACACTTGAGTGAGAGTTCATTTCTGTGGTTTTCTAATCTTAATGTAAAGAAATGGGACATAAACATGTGACAGTGTGGTGGTCAATACAGTAAGAGGTTTACAACTAAGAGTCCCATTTAAGGAGAGCAAGTATTGTTAACAAGCAAGAGTGGGTGTTGTTGCTGGAGAAGTGGTTCCAAATCCTAGGATTGATGCCAACAGAATAAAGGAGCATAGAACGATAGAAAAACTTTCAATGAGCGTTGTGTATTTTTCCACATTGCCTCTAGTTGATCTTGGCTTCATCAGACCTGTGAGAAATTTAATTACCGTACCAATTCTTTACCCTCCTGTTTGAAAATTTGGCATCTGCACCCTTGCCACGTCATCATGGGGAAATTTCACATACTTTTACTTTGGGCTTGGCTATGTGACTTGCTTTGGTCAATGGGATGTTAGTGGATGTGATGCTAACAGGGGCTTAAATTACAGTTGCTCATTCTGAGTTGCATTTAACACTTGATAATTTGTCATGAGAAAAATATGCACCAGATAGCCATTGACCAAAGGAGAATTAACCAACTTTTTTTTTTTTTTTAAGACAGTCTTTTTTTTTTTAAGATTTTATTTATTTGCAAGAGAGAGAATGAAAGACAGAGAGCATGAGAGGGAGGAGGGTCAGAGGGAGAAGCAGACTCCCTGCCGAGCAGGGAGCCCGATGCGGGACTCAATCCCGGGACTCCAGGATCATGACCTGAGCCGAAGGCAGTCGCTTAACCAACTGAGCCACCCAGGCGCCCGACCAAAGGAGAATTAGAGGCATATAGACCCAGGCTGCAGCTTGCAGTCAAGGCCAGTTGACCTGTAGCCTGAAGCAGTGCCATAAAGCTGCACAACTGAACCCAGGCTTTTATCAGCAGTTGGCCTACGAACCCGCAGGAAAAAAATGCTAACGGCTGCAAAACACTGAATTTGGAGGTCTTTTGTTACATAGCCTTACGATATTGAACAACAGTAGTAAACCATGTAGTGCCTTCTCACTTTTTCAGAGAAGTTTTTTTGGCTTGATTTTTGAGCAGCAAAATAATACATATTTATTGCAAAAAATTTAGAAGGTAATTTTGTATATTCTGTTTTACTGAGTCTATGTACATATTTAAGCTTATAGCTATTTTAGCTTGAATGTCTACAGAGAGCAAATGAAATGGACATTTATGTCTATAAAAGTAAGTCCATATTAAATAATTTTACTTTAAGGAATAATTACATTTGAAGTGTAGAGATCTGCAGAGAGATATCAGAGTTGAAGTCAGGCTTGAGCAGGACGAATTCCTTGAATGTGGATTAATTTCAAACAAGTTGTGTTCTGAACTTATTTACTGTAGAGTTTTTAATTAAAGTAAATAATCGAGTTGCTTAAGGAAGGTTGAACTAAATATTGCATGAATCTATGTATATCTGGAAATATAAGCCTGTGGAAAACTTCTGATAGATAGATTTGTTAAGCTCCCTCAAAAGTAGACCCGATAGCTATACATAATTTTCTTAGTAATTGTGTTTAAAACTGTAATTCGTATTGAATGGAGCACTGGGTATTATATGCAAACAATGAATCATGGAACACTACGTCAAAAACTAACGATGTAATGTATGGTGATTAACATAACATAATAAAATAAAATTTTAAAAAATAAAATAAAATTATAATTCCAATTAATTTTTACTCCATTTTAATTTTGCTAGATACAAGGAGACCTTATTTTAAATTTATAAATTTAATCTGAGCTATTATTTGTAGTATATATGTGTTGAATTTTTTCCACTCTTTGAGTTTTCCAGGCCATATAAAATCAAACCATCTCACATCAGATGGTCAGTGAATGAAGTGTGAAGAATATGCCATACAATATCTAGAAACAAAATTGCATGCTTCAAAACCTCCAAGTTATACACTAATGGAAATCACCTTAATTGTAAAAAGCACCATTTGTTGAAGTGTTGTTTTTATGCCAAGCTCTGTGATAAGCATTCTACCTGGATTATTTTGTTTAATTATTATAGCAACACTTTGAGTAGGCCCTAGTAATATTCTCACTTTATAGCTGAAGACACTAAGGAAATTAATTCTCCCATTTTTCTTAAATTCATAAGTCCATATTGAAGCAAAAAGGTTCTGGTGTCTGCTATCAACATAAGGAAAATCCATCTTTTGAAAACAACTGATTTATGTAAATGACTGCTGCTTCATGTTAGAACAGCATGGAATAGGGTAGGGATTTGGTGTGACCACATCTCCCACCCCTGCCACCATTGACGTTATGTCAAAGATTTTCCAAATATCTGCCAACCCATCTAATAAGGAGAGACTCAGCCACATTTTTCCTTGTTTGTTAATGATTGATAGTGTTAAATGGAACAACATTGAAAATCTTGTTAACATCAAGATATATTTAATCTATTACTCCTTCTTGATCTCCTAAGTCACTCTGACATATAAGGAAATTAGATTAATCTGACATGATTCATTCTTTATACAGCCTTATTTATTACTTCCCAGTACGAGGTAGCTGGTGTTCATCTAGCTGTTGCCAATGGATTTTTGATGATAAATTCTTTTTTTTTTTTTGCATTGAAATTTAGCTAAAATGTATCATTACTTTGTGATCCCTCTTGAGAGTTGGGAAAAGGATATAAATATATTTAATTGTGTTGGTCTGTTTTAGTAAGAATTCCTCAAATTTAATGTCTAGGTTCTCTTAGCTTAGAAATTTCTTTAATTTAGAAATGTAAGTTTAGAAATACATATCAGAACTCAGTTAATGGCTGCATTATCAGAGGTTGTTGGACACTAGGAACAAAAGATGGATCACATAAAATTCTGTTGTAGTTTTTAACACACTTAAATTTACTTCTTCCTACTCTGGCTCAAGTATAGCTTTGCTTTTCTTCTTTCCTTTCTTTTATCTTTTTTTTTTTTCAGATTATCATAGTGGACTTTTAAAATAAGACTGAAGACAAAAATAATACTAAAAGCTTTGCTGTTTGAATATTCTGTGTGTGGATCCTTCAAATGTGATAATTTAGCCAAACCACTATTTAAGAATTATCTTTGAGAATCCACTGCACTGATTCTTTGCCCTGTAGGCACTGTGATTAAAAAAACAAGAAGATGTACACTGCATTTTCTCTGTCTGCAGAGAGCTTACAAAATTATTAGCCAAAATAGTCTGAAAACCTTGATAGAAAGCTCAGTCCCCTTGATGCCCCACACTCTTGTTTTCTTATCTGATAGAAAAGGGACACGCATTGTTCTAGGGAGAAATGGAACAGCTGTTGCATTCTTGCCATCATTTTAAGTCTTACTCACTCAAAAAACCCAAATAAAACAAAGAATGTTGTTTCTCAGGGTAAGGCCCTAGCATTCATTCCCTGGCCCTATAATCCATTAATGGACCAGATTTTTGACCACTTGGTCAACAATGTACACCACCCTTTCCACGAAGCCCCTTTCTGGATATCACTTATATTTCATGGAAGAAGTCTCCTAACCAGCCCTTCGGGATGCCAAAAGATCAAAGGTCAGCACTATTGGAAAGAAGAAAAATTATCTAAGATAATAATAAATAACGCTTAAATATTCAAAAACAAGAAAGCAGAATGGAGGAGGGCGATTGTGTAGCGAGTACTAGTGTGGGGACAAGGTTATGAGGATGAACAAAGAACTATGTAAAATTTCTGTCATCATTCTTGCTCCCTTCCAGAAACATGCACGCGGGATCTTGTTTTAATCTTCTCTGGCAGCTTCATCTTGTCTGTCAGTACTCTCAGTTAAACTTCTCCCAATTTGGGAGCACATTAAAAAATGTATTAAATTAAATAATGTAAGCTGAAAGTGTTTGGCACAGTATTTGTAGAAGGTAAATATAGTATTCTTTACTATATTTCTAAAAATTCTCTTATTCCTTGTTTATCATTTCTGATGGTATCCTAATGTAGGATTTTTTTCCCCTGTTCTTTCATCTTTTTAGGAAAAAGACAAAGCTTTTGTGTCTGTTTGGTTTTATACTTCCTACCTTTCCTTCCTAGCTTGGTGTAAGGGCTGGAATGTTTTCTCATCCAGCTATCAAGAGTTTTTAAATGCTTGTCCCAGAATCTTTTGATACTTCCACTACATTTGCATGGGTCATCCCCTGCGATGTTCATTGAGGCCTGTGAAATTCACTTTCTACCACAGCATACTGAACATTTCTAATAGTCTGAAAAGTGCACAGAATGACATCAACGTGAAGCAGCGGAGAGAGGAGCAGGACAACAAAAAGTCCAGCTCAGAGAGTTCAAAGCCCTTTTATGCATTCAGCTGACTATTCATAGAGATCCTTTCTTCTACTAGGGGTTGGAAGCAGCTTCTGAAGACTGTGCAGAGGTAGTCTCATTATCTCTAGCAGAAGGAGCTAGGCATATTGAAAACACACACACACAAGTGGTTTTATCATTACATGTTACATTTTGTGCCCAGTCTTAACCATGGAAGAAAACATATCACTTATCAAACTCTTTGAGGTCAGTGAAATCTTGGTGGTTAAAGATGTGAGATAAATAAAACTACACGTTTCTTGAATATTATCTTTTCATTGTCACTCTAAAGGTAGCTTAGAAATATTAGATTTATTTTCTAACACTGAAAAAGGGGCACTTCAAAAAAATACCACTGGTATGGACACTGTTTAAGAAAGAAGAGAGAAAATGGTCATTTTTATCCTATTCATTTTTCTAGATCTTACAACTATAATTATTTGCTATTTAAACTTGTTTCTGATAGCTTTTGTAATGTTCCTCAGTTTATTAATTTATACTTGTTGGAATGATTACAATTTTAATCAATTTTGTTTTATTTTCCTGGATTCCTTAGTGATAAATGAGGAATTGAACTTGCTTGAAATTTCAAGTTGGAGCCCAGTAAGATCTAACAAAACTATTACTAAATTTTATTACATCTTGTCTTAAGCATGGTATTCAAATAAGATTTAAATGTGGCAAAAATAATAATAGAATAAATAGAATAGAATAATAGAAATAAATAGGGCTATGGTTTCACAGTTGATAGATATAAGAATGGTCAAAAATATGAAGGGTAACTATAAGCAATAAATAGGAATTATTAACATTTGTTTAACAGCATTCCAGATATTTCTATCAATAGTAAGACGGGGCACCTGGGTGGTGCAGTTGAGCACTGGACTCTTGGTTTCGCTCAGGTCATGATCTCAGGGTCATGAGATTGAGCCCCATGACAGGCTCCATGCTTAGCACAGAGTCTGCTTGAGACTCTCTCTTCCTCTGCTCCTCCCCACCACTCCCATCCCCATTCTCTTTCTGTAAAATAAATAAATAAGTCTTATAGACATATAGGTGGATAGATGAAACATTTGCTGCCATTTTTGGTATTTTTATTTAAATGCATTAACTTTTACAGGATACAACAAGAGATAACGGATGTGAAATGAAAAGGGAAATATTGTAGAACTTTAAGGCCATAAGGTTTTCCCCAGATACTAGTTGCTTAAAAATAATCCCTCTGAAGCAAATGGGGGCAAGGGAGTCCTGAAATAGCTCAAAGATTAGAGTCCCCGTAGTTTGCCTTTTAACCAAACATGCTCAACATTTCCAACATTTCCAACATTTTTAATATTTTCAATATTAACTTCCTGCCACAGAAGAACAAAAACTGGTGTGTCGATACTTTGACTTCCCTTTCTTTAAAACTATAATTTTATCTGTGTATTATTCTTTACATGTTTAAGATTCTTGAATCATAACTTCCACAGTTCTAGGGTTTTCCTTGGTCATTTAAGTGGTTCATTTTCATGCCCTCTTTCTTCCACTGCAGCCTTCATAATTTTGTTATTTGTGAATCTGTCACACACAAAATTGCTCCAGAAGTACTTCTTTTCCCTTTTCCTTCCCACCAGCAATATAAAGTGATTTGCTCCATTACAGATCAGCTTTTTTTCCTTGTTTTTTTTTATTGTTGTTTGTTTGTTTGTTTTGTTTTTGTTTTTTATTTTAAGTTAACCTTTATTCTTCCAGTGATTTCTCAGAGTCTGTAGATTAGAAAGACTGTTGTAGGCATTTGTATCTATCCAAATATATTGTGGTAAATTGTTAGAATTCTTTCTTCTCTGTGTCACATATAAGATTTGCATGCACAACAAAAGCACAAATCATTACTATTTATTTGTTGCTCATATAAAATGCATTCCAAAGGGAGGGGGGAGAAAATCTAAATTGAGATGATTTAAAAGAGAGTTCACTTCCCAGGCAACATACCAAGAAGATTATTTCTCTGTAGCATAAAAATGACTGATGACCTTACAGGAATATATGCTCTAAACTATTTTCATCTTTGCAAGGTCCATATTAATATGATTAGTAAACATTTGGAATTTATATTATGCTTGATAAAGTAAAGCATCATAAAAATAAAACATAGCTGATCTTCATTTTAGAAATGAATAAAAGTAATAAAATAATGAAATATAGAAACGTCTAGATGACATATTTTTGCATAGTTTGGAATAATTTTATTTTAGAGCAATACTTTTGTAGGAGGAATTTCGTCTTCACTGAAGTGACACCTCTTTTGATAATTATTATGCCTCTCAGTTATAATTTTGGTAACATTAATAGGAAAGCTAGCAACATATATTTCTATTGTTTCTATCTTCCAGAAGTGCACAGACTTTTAATAATTGTGATTTTACCCAGTGTGGTGTTTTCATCTTTGCAGTAACCATGCAAAGCAAGTAAGTGGTAGGAGTTAAAATCAAAATGAGCACAGTTTAAAAATTTTTTAAAGGCCAAATAAGAAGTTCCAGAATCATTTGTGACATAAGCTAAGATTTTTATTTCTAGTTAGAGATGCAGAAGTCTAGGGAAGAAACAAGGTAGAAACAAAATCCATAGAAAAAGGGAAGATACACACACATGCATATCCAAGGACATTTTTAGTTTTTCATCTAGAACTAAAAAATATAATTTATATATTTTTCTAGCATTTATTATATTAAACATCTCCAATATGATAATATTAGTAACAAATCAAGTAAATCGCTATGCATTTTACATGTTTATCAAAGAGTCTTAGACCTATAGACACCATTATAGTAGCATTACTCTTATAAAATTTCTTGACTGCTCATTCTCGGAAAATTTTAGTTACATTTGATGCTTATTCCTATGAATGTCTTTTTCTGAAAACTTCTTTTGTGAAATTTACACTATTTTACCTAGTCACACACCACCATTTGTTTTATTAAATAACATTTATTGTACATTCGTGAAATGAAAAAGTCATCATATACATTTCAGAAATAATTTATAGCTAAATATTAATCCCTATCAGATAAGTCAATGAAAAATATTTTTAAAGTTCTGATTACGATTCTCTTTCTTTGTGTTGAAAATCTGAAAGCCTTTATTCTGGATATTTTTTAATAAAACAAATATGACTTTCTGCCTTTTAAAATCAAATAATATAATGACATGTTTGTGGTTCACATGTTAAACCAGTGTAAAATATAATCTTCTTTAAGAAAATTTTGTGCTGGTTAGCTGAATCTTAATATTGAAATCTTTGAATTTCTCATACGGCCAAAACTTGCCTCCCTAAATTTAAGTCATTGAGCCAAGCCCCTCTCTACTCTGGCTGGATATTAGGAGGAACTAAGTTATCAAAGAAAAGAACTCCACTTTTAATGTGAAGGCCCTGAGTCAAAACCACGTAGAGAGCTAGCCCTGCTCTGAAGGACAACAGTGTTGGGAGTCTGGTGAAGCCACTATCCGTCAAGGGCTGGTGTTGCCGCAGAGCACACCGCCCTCTGTCCAAGATGGTATACGAGCCATCAAGAATCCTTGTCATTCGATGGGACTCTGAAAAACAAACAGGGTTCTAGAGGGGAGGGGGGGGTGGGAGGATGGGTTAGCCTGGTGATGGGTATTAAAGACGGCACGTTCTGCATGGAGCACTGGGTGTTATGCACAAACAATGAATCATGGAACACTACATCTAAAACTAATGATGTAATGTATGGGGATTAACATCACAATAAAAAAATTTAAAAATGTCATTTTCCCCAAAAAATAAGCCAAGTAACAAACAATGGAAGCCCAGCATAGCCAAGGCCCATGGAGGTGTCACTAATATTTGTGACTGAGAAGAAAACACCCAGTCTATGAGACTCTTCTATTGTGGGGTTTTGTGTGAGGATTACAAGAAATAGTACTTGGTGCCATTTCTATTATTTCATTTCCCCCTTATTTCATTTTATTCTCATCTTCAAGTTTTGTTGTTTTAGCTCATAATTTGTTCAGATTAAGGGAATAACCCAGATGAATTGATCTCAGAGATTACAGTGTGTTAGCTTGTCTTCTGTTTTAAATCAGCCTCCGCAGCTGTTTTCTGCTTCAACAAGACAGTATAACTAAGATGATCCCTTAATGTTTTACACCTTGCAAGTGAAGGATGGGAACGACCACCAAGGCTTTAAAAAGCGAAGCATGTCCTTCAAGGCAAAACCTGGGTCTAATTGGGAGATCCTTCCGATGTGCACACAACACTGCAGCAAGACGAGGTTCGGTTGGTGCTACGGTGCCCTGCAGGGGAGGGGCAGAAAGTAGGAGAAGCAGACAGAGGCATTTGCCGGCGGTCAGGAAACCGGCCTCACTGTCTTTACAGGCCTACTTGTTTGTAAGTTTGGAATGCATCCACAGTGTAAACTGCTTGGTGTTTTAAAAATAATGGTAAGCAGACTGGACTATGGGGTGAATGTTTATAAATTAAACTCCTCTAGAAACTATTCTGGAATCGAGATCATATATAGGATTCATCAATGCAAGTATCAACATGTATCATTTTGACTGGGCAGCAGTCCTTCCTGGGAAACATAAAATGTGTGAAATGCAAATGCACCCGAAAAACTCCAAAAGCACTTTCATCAACCAAGGCATTTGTAAGTGCCGACAACAAAGTTAGTCTTGATATTACAGTTAAAAGCAGTTTGATATTATTTGCTGCAAATATAAACTTATTTTTTATCTCTGGCCATCAAATACAGACTTAATAAAGGGCCTCGAAGTGTTTACTTGTTAAGAAAGATCTCGAGGACGGTTTTTCTTATTTCATACCCTTTTACTTTTCTTATCCCAACGCTCCTGATTTTGCTACATTTTAATCTACAGCGAGCTAATCGGACAGGTAGAAAAACCTGGTGCGACTCACAGCGTTTCCGTCTCTATCCCCATGTTTCCGCAGCACTTTATCAAACACTGTGCCTTTCATTTCTCAGAGTCTTTCCATTTGCTCTAATGCCCGATTTGACATCCTTGGCCCAGTTCCTGGAGGTCCAGTTTTCTTTGTTTGTTTTTTCTTACTCATTGTCAGATGAATCCTAGAAGCTGGCTAACATTGTCTCCCAAACATATTTGAAGAATAGATACATTAATTAGTCTAGCAAGATCCTGAAATATCTAACTCATACTCAAGGCACGTACATTCTCAGCACGGCTGACAAGCAGAGAAACTTACGGAGTTAATTAAGGAAGTATGGGGGGCATAGGCCTAATTTATGTACCTCCAGTGATTTTCTTCAGCAATAGTTACAAAAATCATTTTCTATGTCATTTTGCTGAGATTCCATCAAATATAAGTCTCTAAAATAGAAGAATAGGAGTAAAGATGAAGCAGCCAGATGAACATTTGTTAGAACCACAGACTAGTAAACATGCCCACTCATAAGTAATGCATCCACTTTACATTTCCTCTCAGTGGCCTCTCCAAAACCCACACCTCCAAATTTTGTTTTGCCTCTTTATGAGTATCTTCTAAAGGGAGAGGATCCTATCTTATGTTTGCACTTTTTCTCTTAACATAATAAAGTTACATCTTAGTATGGACATTTCATTTTCCCCAGGGTGAATGATTGAAAATGGTAAATGCATACAGGATCAGGAAGCAGGTGCATTTCTTATAGTGTTCTGCACTGTTCTTTCCATCTGTCCGAGTTTTTGAGTTCAAACTGATGGGAATTAAATATGCTTTATTTCCTGTGAGGAATAAAGTTCTCCTGAGAATCACTTCTGACCAGAGGAGGGAACAAGCTGTAAAAATGAAAATCAGGATTTTTATTTTTGCTTTCCCTGGAAAGCTTGTCTCTCCAAGGGCAAAAACCTATTTCTGAGGAAACATGAAGAAAAATGATGTTTTACTTGGTGGCATGAACTCAAAGTAGATGCATGTTGATCTTCAGTATTTGTTTACACAAATTGTCTTTAAATAGAATCAGAAGTATAAAGTCTCTATTCTAAAGTATTTCACTGCATGCCAAGAGGAAATTTACTCAGATTTATTGCTGCAGAAAGAAAGTTGAATATTTTCAAGAGGTTGTTATTTTGATTTGGCATCTGACTTTTTCTATCTGTGAAATGGGTAGATAATACCTTCTTTATAAAATGTTTATAATGACTTCATGAGGAAGTAAATATCAATTGAATGTGAAATGTAGATTAAAAATGCCTAGACGCTCTTCAAAATGAGAAATTGCCCCACAAATATGAATCTCATTATTCTAGCCTCTTTCATTTTTAATTTATTCATTTTCATTTTTTTAAAGATTTTATTTATTTATTTGACAGAGAGAGAGCACGCAAGAGCACAAGCAGGGGGAGCGGCAGGCAGAGGGAGACGTAGGCAGAGGGAGAAAGAGAGGGAGAAGCAGACTCCCCCCTGAGCAGGGAGCCCAATGCGGGGCTCAATCTCAGGACCCTGAGATCATGACCTGAGCCAAAGGCAGACACTAAACCTCTTAACCGACCGAGCCACCCAGGTGCCCCTCATTTTCATTTTTGATTTCTATTTCATTTTTAACTTTTTGTTTTTTCTTCTATTCCTTGGGAAACTGAAAAAAAAATTAGAGATGGTGTTCAACTGTAAATCTGAAAGATGGAGAAAAGAACCCCTTATCAATGTTGAGCTGCCAGGAGAGGAGGAGCCAAACTGACCGTAAGAATCAAGCCTTTCTTCACTTACTGTGATAGGCAAAAGTAGGCACCAGCTCCCTTGTGTTTCATTTTCCTGATGGAACCACACTTGTCAAGGGTCAGGTGACATGCATTGTAGGCACAGGAAATGATCCCACGGGCCAGACGCACTAAACAAAAGCCTCCTGTTTTGTGTTTTGTAGACCCAGGGCAAGAGTCCACGGAAGGAGAAGAAGGGGAGTGGGGAAGGAGTGGGAAAGGAGTCAGAGTGGACTGCGGGGGCTGGGTACTGAGTTCTTAACTGAGTCCAGAAGATGTTAATACACTGGCTCTGTCCCAAGTTCGGTGTGGGGAGAGTTTCCGCAGTGAGATCCGCCAGGCAAAACCTTATCATTGCCTGTGGTCAGGCCTGAAAAATCACACAAGAGATTTTTGCCTGAAGTCAGACTCCTTAGTTACTTCTGTGAATGTAAAATTGGAAAACAACTCACCCATATTAGAGAGAAAATTATGTACTAGAGAAAAGGTCCTTGCAATCCTAAATCGCAAAGTAGACACATGACCTCAGGGAAAAATGAATGTCCAGTATTGGGGCAATAGCTAAGTAGATTGTGGTACATCTGCATGATGATATATTAAGTAGTAGCAATCCATGGTGTTTTCAAGAACTATGTCGTGGTGTGAGAAAATATTTGCAGTATAATAAAAAGTAAAGAATGTAGAGTACCGCATTTAATATAGAGCGAGATACTCCCAATTTGTCGATACATCTGTGTGTGTGCATGTGTTTGTGTGTGTGTGTGTAAACTTGAGAAAGCATATCTAACGTTAAGAATAGTATTTCTAGGCAACTTGATTATGAAAAGAGAAACCTCTGTGACTTAATGGGATTGGACGAATTCTCAATAGTGAGCATGTATAACGTTTAAATGATTAAATATATAATTTTGCAGACAAGAAGAAAATACTTGAAAGGTATGGTGTCTGAGCAAAAAGAAACATTGCTGTGAGGAGTCTCCCTCGGGAGCACTGGTCACTACCCTCGGCAAAGGTGACGGTGTGGGTGAAAGGAAAAGCCATCCACAGGTGGAAAGGAAAAGTCATTGGAAACTGCCTCCCTGAGAAACTTAAACTTGCTTCTTTGTTAGGCTTTTAGCTTGCCCTTTTCTTTCCCCTGTGAAAATACTATGCATGCAAATAATACTTTAGTAAATCTAATGTTAATTAATTGATGCCAAATGAGCAGTGATGTTTGTAAGGACCTGTGGGGGTGGGGGGAGACACCTTCTGAGCTAAGAAGTGGGATTATAACCAGTAGTGATGAACCAGGCACTTCTTTACTCCCTGCTCATTTTCTCCTGGGTCTTTCCACCGCCTTCATCCTTTGTCATGTGTGCCCAGCTGAGTAGCCTCCTAAGAGACTTGCCCACACTGTCTCCCTGCAAATGTCACCTCTGTCATTTCAGTTGTGATACATGCTATTGACAAGCAAGGGGATTGGAGGATATCACTGCACTTTTTCTATTTTACATCATCTTGACAACTTAAAACCTCCCCAAACAGCACAATCCTTTCAGAATTCTACGTTACTTCTTTATCTTATAAGGATTTGTTTTAGAGGATTAAGGATGCTTCACCTTGGCCTCACCTCTTCCTAATCACTGGTCTTGATCCTGACATTCAAACTTTATTTTCCTCAAGAAATTCAAAGGCTGAATTACTGCCATTTAGCGAAGCAAGAGGAGCAGATCCTAAAATAATGGAGGAGGACAAAGCAGATTTTTCCTGAAATATTGATGTAGCACTGATGCCGTCAATTCTTGTGTTTCTTTCCAGAATGATTCTTTGTTTATGGGCTGTTTCCTTCGTACTCAAAATAATCCAAAGCAGAACCAAGTAAGTTTGGGATTTACTGGAAAGCTCAACCTATAATTACTGAGCAAGTCAATCAACAGAGCACTTTTATAACAATATGAATATAAACCTTTAACAAATTCTATGTGTAATGAGTATAGACAACCAGGTGTTCATTGACAAAGGCCAGAAAGTTGGATAGTTTCTTTTCTTTAAAAAAAAAAAAATTGCCTTTAACCTTACTAGCCACTGTTTTTTCATCCTGATCAATACACAATAATAGAACTTTTAATATTTTAATAGCTTTGATTACATATCACATTTCAATCAACCAGAGGGAGAAACTGGTGCCCACCTCCAAGGTATTTTAAAGGAGCAGTCCATTTCATAGATAGAAGGATAAAATGGAGTCCCAGGCTATAAAGATAGGTGGGGTATCATATTTTCAGTAAAAGAAATAAAGGACTTACATATCCGGACATGAAGTAAGCAGCCTGTATTCTTCAGTTTCTCTCTTTGATTTATCTCAAATCCCATTATATCCTGTGGACTCTGGTAGGTCATATTTTGAGTAACTCTCTACTAGGGTTGAGGCATCCCTGCTTTTGGAAAATCACACAGGACCAAGCAAGGATGGAGACTGACAGAGATAAGAGTCTTCCTGCCCATCAGTCCTGACTCCGCTCTATGCCAAGAGGGAAGAAGACTACTTCTTAGATCCTTTGCTGTGAAAACCAAACCAGTTTTCTTAAAGAGAAGATGAGCACTAGAATTTAGAAGCCAAAGGCCACCTATCTATTGATCAGTTTATTACCTCTCTAATTTATTTTAGCTGGAAGATGAGTGAGTTCAAATTCTAACTCTGCCACTTGTTAGTAATGTGATATGGGCAAGCTTTTAACAATTCTGTTCATTGAGCAGTTCATCTATAAAATGAGCTACTCCTTAGTACTTCCCACATGCCGTTGTTGAGATATTAGATGGGCCCACCCACGCAAAGCTGACCACCGACACATACTGAGCCCTGGATATGTGTTTCTCTTCTATCATTCCCTTTGTCTCTTTAGCATATTGAATAATCTGGGTCCTGACCGTTTCTTGACTTGGAGAAATGATTAACAATTTTAAAGTGTCAAGCAAATTGTCTCATCTAAGTCACTGCTATTTTACATTCAACTTGGATCTAGTCTTTGGCTAATAGAAACGACACGGTCCCATGGACATACTATGGATTTATCAAAATTCAGAGCAATTGGTTCTCTGAGCTCCCGCAGACCAAATTTAAAACAATTAAGTGAGCATTACAGAAGATTGGCTGGTTTGAAAATTTTTATGATACGAGTTTTCACTCCCTTAGTGTTATTTTTATTATTTTTAATAACGTTATTGTTTTGTCGTCGTTTATCTCAGACACACACAGTTGCTTAGTTCAAACGGTGCACTGGTGGCCTTGATCTGCATAGGACTTATCCCTCATTTTATTATTATTTCAGCCTCCGAATTTCCTAGCTCCTTTGTTTCCCTCTTCTGTAAAGGCCCTAGATGAGTCTCAGATCCAGTGCCCTTCCCCTCCCTGGTCTGCTTTCTAACAGGAGGAACTCACCCCATGTGAAATACATGTCCAGGCTCTCTTACCAGCTCGCGTCCGGTGAGGCTGGGTCCATGAGAAGCGTTGAGGGAAGAACACAAGAAAGGAGGGGAGGGAAAAGCCGGGTGATGGTACTCCTGTCTCTCTGCTCTCGGCAGTGTTGTCTGTGACCGCAGATTTTGCTGGGCAGCGGCCCTTGCCTGATTTTAGTTCCCACCATGTTCCCTGCCTCCCCAGATGCCCAGCTGGGGCCAGATTTATGGGCCTTGCACACGGAAGGACCCCACACCTGGTTTAATGCTCTGCTGCCACCATCTTGGAATTCTTATATTTTAAACAAGCGGTCACGCATTTCCATTTTGCACTAAGCCCTGCAAATTACGGAGCTGATCTGTTCCGGCACCGCTGGGGGGACCCCCTTCACATTTCCAGTTGCCATCTCCACAGGCTCCATGAGAATACCTCTGAATGCCTTTTTTTCTAAGGTTCCAGCTGCCCTATGTGGCCTGGCTCTTTGGCTCTGCACCTCCATCCTTGGCTCTGCACCTCCATCCTAATGTGCCATAGTTTCTGCAATTATTACATTTTCTCCAGTTTTCAGTGCTTGCCTCTGACAATTATGCTACCAGTTCTCTGAGTTATATTTCCTATGCTAAACTACCTGACATGGATTCCGTTTGCTTGACTGGACTCTGGCTCTATAGTCAACAAACACACCGTATTTAAAATATATTCGAAGTGATGCATGTATTTTTGAAAAGGATATTCTTATATTTGTGGGTTTTCCAAATTCATATTAGTAGTGTTGTGCTGTAGGTCTTTGTCAGTTGCTGACTTTAAACTTGCTACTCTTTTTTTTTTTTTAAAGATTTTATTTATTTATTTGAGAGAGAGAGAATGAGAGACAGAGAGCACGAGAGGGAAGAGGGCAGAGGGAGAAGCAGACCCCCTGCTGAGCAGGGAGCCCGATGCGGGACTCGATCCCGGGACTCCAGGATCATGACCTGAGCCGAAGGCAGTCGCTTAACCAACTGAGCCACCCGGGCGCCCCAAACTTGCTACTCTTCTTAAAACTTACTCACGGTGCAGTATAAAGTTTACTTCTTTACTTTTGACTTGCTTTCTAGTATTCCATCTTTTCCCAAGACAAAATTTCTATTATCCTTTTCCCCCTAATAAGCGACATCTAAGCTTTCTTCAGCTCCCCACTACACATCGTGATTGCAAGGAGTTCCCTATTTCTCATCCTGAGGTAATGCATCAAAAGTTTTGCTACTATCAGTCGGGGTTAGGCTTTTGCTTTTTCAAAATAAGGATGCCCCCTTTTACTCCTCATTTTTTAGTGTTTTATATCAGAGATTAGGATAGAACCTTATCAAATACTTTTACTGTGAAGATTAAAATGATCATGCCATTCTTCTCCTTTAGCCCATTAACAGGATGATTTACACAGATGGATTTTCTATTCATAGATAAAACCTACACAATGATGTAATATGTGCTTTGTGTCTTATTAGGTACTTTTAGAGTTGATTTTTTTTTTAAAGATTTTATTTATTTATTTATTTGAGAGAGAGAATGAGAGAGAGAGAGAGAGAGAGAACACATGAGAGGGGGGAGAGTCAGAGGGAGAAGCAGACTCCCTGCTGAGCAGGTAGCCTGATGTGGGACTCGATCCCTGGACTCCAGGATCATGACCTGAGCCGAAGGCAGTCGCTTAACCAACTGAGCCACCAGGCGCCCACTTTTAGAGTTGATTAATGAAAATTCTCCTTACTGGGCAAATCTGTTCTGCTCCTGACTTTAGATAGCAAAGATTCCAAGTGAATCTTGATTTCTACTCTTACCCTTATTGGTCATTCTTTATTATTTCTATCCTCCTTGTTTCTTTGCATTTACTTTTTTGCTCTTCTCATAGCTTCTTAAATTGCACATATATTTTTCTCAAAGCCTTAGCTATAGGCCACATTTGTTAATTTAAATTACTTCATTTATTCATTATTTCAATAAATATTTCGTCTTCAGTGAAGAATTATTTAATAGAATTTTTCAATGTGTGAAATTTTGTAGCTGTAATATATTTCCTTTACATGTGTTGATTTCTAATATTATTGCATTATAGTAATGTGTGTGTGTGTATGTGTGTGTGTGTAGACTATATGTGGTATATTTTGTGACCCAGAGCAGATTCAGTTTTTGAAAATGTTCCCTCTTGCTTTTGTATCTTATACAGTTTGCTCAATTTTTATATTTTTGGTATATGAGCTTCCAAGTACTGAGAGATATTAAAATCTCTTAATTCTAACAGATTGATTTATTTATAATTTTATTGCTAGGTTTACATACATTCAGGTTTTTTTCATAACCTCTTTCCTGTTACTCCTTTAACTAGTATAGCACTCCCCTTATTTTCTCTTTTTATGTTTATTACTTAAAATTATATTTTTCCTAATATTGAAATTGCTGTCTTGGCTGACCTGTGTATGGTTTATACAATCAGAGAGGCTTTATCTTCTTATTTTGTAGTCTAGTCCTTTTACATTTATTATAATTACTATTACATTAGGACTTGCTTCTGCTTTTGTATATCAGGTTTTCTCTATCATGTATATATTTTGGACTCTCTAGTTACTATGTGTTCAGTCTTCTTTCCAAACTGCATTAAATAATTCAAATTTTCTTTCTCTGGTTTGAAAGTTTGTTCATTTGATTTTTCTCTTGGTGACTCATACACATGTATAGCTTTTGCATACTTATGTGTATTTCTTCCCATCTTTTTCTGAAGGACATCAATATCCATTTTCTTCTTCTCTCTGCTTTCTATCTGCTAAACCCCCAACCTTACCAACTCTATCTTTTCTGCTCTTTTCTTAATTTGGGGACACTGTTTATTTAGACCACTATAAAGCTTTGTTGACCTACTTATTCAGTGTTATCTCCTAAATCTTGTTTCTTCCTGAATCCATTTATATTTGTTTGAATACTTCCTCCAAGAGTGTTTTCAGAGAAAATTTTGCATAGTAAATTTTATGAAGTCTTATACACCTGAGAATAATATTTTGCCCTCACATTTAAATTATAGCCTTACTGGATAAAAATATATGTTCACATTTCTTTTCCATCAACACATAAATATTATTCCGTTACCGTCTGGCATGCAGTGTAGCCATTGAGAAATCTGATTTTAATCTGATACTTGTACTTTTGTAAGCTTTTCTCTCTGGAAGCTTTTAAAATGTCTTCTGTACTAGATTATGTCAATTATTATAACACTAGATACAAGTGTGGGCTTTTACCTTTCTGTTTAATACTACATATGCATTTTTCATCTTTTAAACTGAAGACTTTTTAAACCATTCTTTCAAATATTTCTTTCTTCCTATTGACTTTTTTCTGTTCTGATATATATATATATCCTATGGCTAATGACACTTCAATTTTTATAATCCTTATCTCCAGACTTATCCCTTATTTTGCCATTCTTTCTATCTTTATGTATACCTTTTTAAAAGTATTTCTTGACCTTATCCTCCAGTTACTAATTTTTTTCTTTATTCTAGCTTAATTTCTCTATGTCATATTTTATATTACTTATACCAGTATCTCCAAACGTTTCTTCTTATTATACAGCTTATGTGTCTGCTACACAATTTTATGCCTTATCTGTAAAAATATATATTCTGTGCTTAGTTTAAGTTCAAAATTTTCATGATTCATTATTACTTACTTCCTCTTTTTTTTTCTTTTAAAGACTTATTTATTTATTTGGGGGTTGGGCAGAGGGAGAGGGAGAGAGAAACTCAAGCAGACTCCATCCGTGCTGAGCACAGAGCCAGATTCGGGCTTGATTTTATGCCCCCGAGATCACGACCCGAGCAGAAACCAAGAGTCAGTCGCTTAACCTACTGGGCCACCCACGTGCCCCCCTTTTTCTTTTTTTGATAAAGTCTTCCCTAGATCTTGAACTCACAAATGTCTCGTCATTTTCCCCTGTGATTTATTATTCTCTTGGGGTGTCAGCCCTCTTGGCTTTATTTCTGGAGAAAGAGTGGAAGCTATAGTCCTACACGACGCCTGTCAAAGTGAGTTTAAAAGCATCTTTGGGACAAGAATTCAGGTCCAAGACCTGGTACTCCCATTGGGTCTCAACTCCACTTCTGACAGGTGGCCTTGCCCATCAGAGAACCAGCAGTACCCACACTCCAATTTTCCAAATGCTCCTTCCCAAGGTTGACGGTATGTGGTTCCTGGGGTTGGGCTTGGGGGAGGCAGGACCAAGCTGGCCACCTGTTCTTTCTCCCTAGCTGGACTGCATTCGTCGATGCTGCCACCTCCTCTTTATGTTCACTTGCCCTCGATGCCCTCCAGGAAAGCGAAGATCCACCCAGCTTGCATAAAGAGAGAGTCGAACACACCAGAAAGCTCTTCCACAGCCTAGTCTCTCACTTGGCTCCTGGCCCCCCTCCACCTTGGGTTCCCATTTTCTTCCTTCACAATGACCCAACCAGCTTCCAGTTCCCCAGAGGTCTTTCACAATTTTGTCTTCAGTTCTGGGTTCCCCCATCCTCTTTTCTAACTTCTGTCGTGGGCTTACGGTTAGATTCATTAGCAGCTTGAACAAGCCATGATCTTGTTTCCTATTTTATTTAAAAGTCAAGAAATTGTGTCTCTGGTATATATTGATAATATCTGGAATTGTGCCAGGTTCATTCCCTACCAAGCTGGACATTAATGCAGACCAGAGCCCTGAAATTGAAGTGATTCATTTTTATATGAGGTACAGATTTATATCTCAAGTTGAATGATTCTATGGTTTCATTCAATATTTTCATTTTCTCCCTTTTTTTACATTCTTAGTGTTTCATAATTTGGAAGTTATTCAGGTGAAACTTCCGAGCTGTGTTGAAGTGTTGTTGGTAATTTATTGATAATAGCTCAGTGGCTGTGTCTGGTACCAGAGGAGAGTATACTAAGATATGCTGACATTCTAAAAATAACTAATATTTGTTTAGCATTTTGCAAAGCATAATCTTAGTGACTGATAAAACAAAACTGTAAAACAAGCTTTATTGTAATTCGCACTTTATGGAAGACTCTTTGACTTTTTCAGTATCACTCAGCCAAGAATGAAAATCAGGTAATTGGCATAAAGAAAATCACAGAACTTGGGATACCCCAAATGCAGAAATAAGTAGGAACAAATATCAAGCAAGTATGCCAGCAATAAACCCCACCACCAAAAGGGGGCAAATGCAAGGAATAGGTATCTGCTTATGGATGCAAAACCTGAAAGTACTAGGGTGGTCTGGCTGCCAGGTTAGTCCTCTCTATACCTCTGTTAAATAAAAGAAAAAGAACTAGAAAATGTAAGACAAAGAACATATGTCTAGTTTAAAATTGTCTTAGCAGGGGGGAAGCAGTGGGTGGGAGGGTGGGGACAGTGAGAGGGGAGCAACTCAGGGGCTTTCTTTACAACTTTCTAGAGAGGAAAATATTTTGGTTACTCTACTTATTTAAAAACTATATCAAACTAAGGGCAGTTCCCATCTCTCCATGCTACCCTGGAGCCTGTTTTTCTGTGTTTGTCTTTCCTTGACTGTTTCTCTGTCATTTCATCCCTTCTACCTCCCCACTTCTCTATCCCAGAAATTTCTGTGGAGAGATGTCTCTACTTTTGCCTCTACTTGTCTCTCATCATTTTCCTACCTGCCCCCCCATTCTCCCTCTCTTTTTCTCCCTAATACTGTATCTCAATCATAATTATTACACAATGATGTATCAGGATCACCAACACTGTGACATTTATTTCTAAAAAAAGGGAAGCTTCTCAGTGTTTGGATATTTGAGTTAATTTGATATTTTTGTGTTTGTCTTTCCTGTCTTTAGATATTTTATTACTTTCCAAACATGATTGCATTATCTGAGAGGTTCTGAACGAAAGTCATATAGAGAGACATCTTCATCTCCCCCCTCAGTTTAACAAAAATGGCATATATTGGTTGTTCTGGGTTTGTTATAAATATCTAAGGCTTAGAAATTGCCCTTTTATCTTTAGCTTAATAAGTCTTTTGAATTTTATTTAATTTTTAAGTCAGAAACAGGTGTTTTTAAAATTCTTTATCTTCTAAGATAATCATATTTTTAAAAGATTTAACCTTGAGCATAGGAACTCATGTAAATGTTTCATTCTTGAGAAAAAGCCTCCTGGTTAAAAGTTCAGGTTCTAGGTTTATAATTTAGATTGATCTATGGATTTTCCTTTCTGTGCGCTATTTGTTTGGATTTGATTTCAAGTTTGCTTTAGCACTATGGAATGAGTTGAGTAATACATTTTAATATCTGTTTTTCCAACATTTCTAACATCGAGACTATCTGTTGACATTTTGGTAAAACTCATTTACAAACTGTCTAAAACTGATATCCATGTTAGAGGTAAGTTGTTTTGTTGAAGTTTTTTTTTCAAATTCTATGGTGATTTGTTTATTTAGGTATATTAATTCTCATTGCATTTAATAAGTCCTGGTTAATGTATATTGTATCAAAAATATTAATTTAATTGAAATTTAGTGACACAAATTTGCCTGTAGCATTTTCTTGTTTTTTTTTTTTTTTTGGATACCATTAGTTTATTATAAAAGAGAGACATGAAAATTATTTACATGATGAAAGATTTCACAACTTCACTGGAATGGGCAGCTTCACTTCATGCCATTTTAATAATGATTTCAGTCCACATACTTTCCAAGAATGTCACCATCTCTAAATAAGAAATAATCCTTGTCATCTAGAACTACTTTGGTGCCTCCATATTCTGGGAGAAGAACTTTATCTCCAACTTTCACACTAACTGGTTGAATCTCTCCACCCTTTCCTTTAGAGCCCGATCCAACAGCTACTACTGTTGCTTGCAACACTTTTCCTTGAGATTTTTCTGGAAGCGTAATACCTCCTTTGGTTACAGTTTCAGCTGCGCTCCTTTCAACAAAAACTCGGTCAAAGAGGGGAAGAAACTTTCTAAATGCCTGCCCTGCCATGACGCCGACCGCCACAGTTCGTACTCCATTTTCTTGTTTTTTATAACTATTCTGTATTTGTACTTATGTCTTTTTCCTCATTTCCAGTTTGTTGTTTTTTGTTTGCTTTGGTCTTCTTCCATTTTTCTTTATCAGATTTCCTCATAGCTTGTCCATTTTATTAATCTTATAAAATAAGCTTGTTTATATTAACCAAATCTACATTTTTTCTATTATTTCATATATTTGTAATTATTACGTTATTTCTATTTTATTTTATTTTTTATTTTTATTTTTTTTAAAGATTTTATTTATTTGCCAGAGAGGGAGCACAAGCAGGGGGAGCAGCAGGCAGAGGGAGAAGCAGACTCCCCGTGAGCAAGGAGCCCCATGTGAGACTCGATCCCAGGACCCTGGGATCATTACCTGAGCCGAAGGCAGACGCTTAACCGTCTGAGCACCCAGGCATCCCTGTTATTTCTATTTTAAAGTTTATTTTTTTTCTAACTTCTTAAATTGAAATCTTAGTTGTTGTATTTTCAATCTTTCTTATTTTCTATTATATATATTGAAGGCTGTACATTTCCTCTGAATGCCATCCTGCACGCTGATGGTTTAAATATATAGTGATCTCATTGCCATCACTTTAAAACACTTTCTGATTTTCATTTCATTTCTTCTTTAGCCCAAGAAAAATTTAGTAGTATGTTTCTTACTTTCCATATACATAAAATTGGGGGGAGGGGCAGGGAAGAAATACTACTCTTTTGCTGCAAATTTCCAATTTTTCTCATAATGTTCAGAAAAATAGCCTACGTGTTTTCTGCTTTGAGAAAATTGTTGAGTTTCTTTAATGCCCAATATGTGATCTGCTTTATTGAATGGCCCAAATTTACTTGAATACAAATTTATTTCTAGCATTTCAGATACACAATTATATTTATCTGTCTATGACCATAAGCTGGTTAATTGCCTTATTACAATCCACTCTATAATTTCTTTTAAAATGTATTTTCTCTGTTTCAGAGGGAGATTAATTAAAAGGACCTCATTATAATAATGGATTTGTCAATTAATTTTTATAACTATCAAAAAACTTTTAATGTATTGCAACAATATTTTGTTAGGCCCACAGAGCATTTATCATTACTATGTGTCTTGATAAATTAAACCTTTGATGCACCCTGAATAATATCTAACTTTAATGAGCTCCCTAAACAACAGGCAGTGTTTAAGTACTTTTTAACTCTAGTAGGTCAATAGTATTATGTGTCATTATTATTCCAGTTTTATGGAGGAGATACCTGATATAAAGAGTGAATATCTGGGGGTGCCTGGGTGGCTCAGTGGCTCAGTGGGTTAGGAGTCTGCCTTCAGCTCCGGTCATGATCCCAAGGTCCTGGGATAGAGTCCCACATGGGGCTCCCTGCTCAGCCAAGAGGCGGGTTCTCCCTCTGCCTCTGTAGATCCCCCTGCTTGTGCTCTCTCACTCTCTTTCTGTCAAATAAATAAATAAAATCTTTAAAAAAAAAAGAGTGAATATCCAGTTACTCTTAGCTTGCAAGCAAAGAGCCACCTTGGACCCAAACCCACACAGGCTGGTTCCAGAACGATGCTTGTTAACTACCATACCATGTGACTCATCCTCAACACCATTCACAATTTTGTTTTCTCCTTGAATTCCATTTTCTTTCCTTTATGTAGTGTTTGTCTGGCCTATATTTTCATATTCTTTTGTTTTCAAACTCTCGGCCCATGTGTTTTTAGGTCCAGTACTTGTTAACATCATACAGCTGGATTTGTAAAACCTTCCTTTAACAAACAGTGTAATTCCCCCCTCACCCGCACATACACACACATTTTAATTATGGCTGTTTATATTTATATTTATATTATTTTCTTATTTATCATATTCTTACTAATTATTTAATTTATCTTTTTTTCCTTCAGGTTTTCTTTACTAATTCTCTATTATTCCTTCACTTATCTTTTTTAAATTTTTTTTATTTTTTAAAAGATTTTATTTATTTATTCATGAGAGACAGAGAGAGAGAGAGAGAGACAGAGGGAGAAGCAGGCTCCCAAGGAGCAGGAAGCCCGATGCGGGACTCAATCCCAGGACCCTGAGATCATGACCTGAGCCGAAGGCAGATGCTTAACCATCTGAGCCACCCAGGCGCCCTCCTTCACTTATCTTAATATTCTTCATGCCTCTATTTTCTTGGGAGTCATGCACTCTCTTCCCAGTTGTCTAATGGCTAGCTTTAACGTTTTATCATGTGTTTCTCTGAAAAGCCTAAGAGAAAATGAGCTTTCGTTTCTTCCTCTAGAATATAAGACAAGAAATTTAAAATGTCTATCCGTACTACCGGACACTAAGGGAATTTCATGCCAGAGTTATAACTTTTTTTAAAAAAATTGAATATTGTCAATAATTTGTACACCTTTTAAAATATTACTTTCTTCTTGCCAAGATTTCTTGTATGTCAATTTTATTTTTTTAGTTTTGTTTCTGTGGTACTAATTTAAAAATGTGAGCAATTTCTGTGCGGCAGAATTTCTCACCTTTTAACTATGAAGTTCGCTTATTTTGCTGACTGTATAATTGTTAGATAATATTTTTACATAAAGTTTTAAACTTTCACAAGCTTATGTTACTATATCTCTCTGAAAATTCAATATAAGACTAGAATGTTCAAATATAATAGACAAAATACATTTTTTTTTTTGGTCATTTCTTTGATTACTCCTTCTCTTCTGTCTGCCGTGTTCTATTCTGGGATTTCTATTATATAATACCAGATTTGTTATATTCGTTCTTCAACTCTGTCATATTAAGGGCAGCATTTTCTTATCTTTATTACATTCTTTTTAATTTCAGGGAAAGAATATTGAACTGATCATATAATATCTACATTTCCAAATTGTTGCTCAGTTTCTCCATGGAATTTTAAATTTTTGTCTTTAATCTCCAAGCAATTCTGTTGTTCTTTCATGACTTCTGGTTCTAGGTCATAAATAAATCTTTTTTATGTTAGAGACTTTCCAAATTTTATTTGTTCCTTTGAGTAAGTCTTATTTGTAAGGGAATCATTCTTCCAATTGACCTCCTCTGACTTAGCATTATCTTTTTGTATGTCCAGTGTTTTTTTGTGTGATTTCTTTCATTTTATATCATATATGCATAATATGTATATATGATTTCACTGTCATGAAGACTGAGCTGACTCTTTGCCTAGTGTGAGCCTTTGGTTCTTTCATGTCCAGATCACACACATGTTCTGAAAAAGTGAGATCCTTTGTTGATGACTCAGGATGTGAATGAGAGAATGTGTGAGAGAGAAGCGGGAAAGAGGTCTGAAGTACTCTGCATGTAATGAGGGGGGACTATTTTGCATCTCTGGGGAATTATGGTAATGTTTAGGGACATTTTGCTTGTCACAACTGTAGGGAGCTACTAGTATCTGGTGGACAGAGGCCAGGATGCTGTCAAGCCACCTACAATCCACTCAACAGTTCTCCACGACAAAGATTTAACCAGTCTAAGATGTCATGGCGTGGAATGTGGGAAACTCTGGTTCTAGAAATGCAAAGGAACTCATGGTTTAGGAAAATCAAGCAACAAAGTGGTCAAAGAAGGGTCAGTAAGAGAGAACAGAGAAAAGACCACTGTCACAGGAAGACTAAGTGTTGGAACTGACATGTACAGGCAATTTTAAAGTTCTCCAATACACTGAAATATGATCCTCTTTTCAATTCCCCAAGAACATTTAGCAAAAATCTATATTGCTCAACTTATTTAAGTATTGCATTTCTGATATTTGTCTATCTGACTTTTCAACAAGATGCTAAGAATGGCTCCTCAGCAGGTGAAGCAAAAACTACCAAGGAGTCCCTGTAACATTGTTGTTACATCTGGAATTGTTGTCTTACTTAGCCATATCAGGAGTTTCCTTGTCTGTGAGAAACAGCTGGAGAGCAACACCTAGATGATATGGCAAATAAACTACATTTCCATGTCTCAATACAAAAATGAATGAATTTCTACTTAGAACCAGTCAGGTGTTACTGGTCAACAAGAAGCTTTCCTTCCATGACAATTTAAATACTTGGGATCGATTTATTTTTGGATGGGCCATAACAGAGTCTTCTGCATCTAGCCAGCAGATAAAAGAGTAAAGAGTAAAGAAGGAACATATCCTTTTTAAATACCTTTTGAGATACCTTACATTTTTCCACATTTCACTGGAGAGCACCAGTCACATGACCTAGATACAATAAAAAATGTGGGGAATATAATTCTTGGCTGGGCAGCCACTTACCAGCAATAACTCTATATTGCTATATATCAAACAAGAAGCATGCATTTTGGGGAACAGTTTGCTGTCTTTGATACACAACACAAGACGATTGTTCATGTCTGAATTTATTTTTTATTTTTTAATTTTTAAAAAGATTTTATTTATTTATATGACAGAGAGAGACAGCGAGAACAGGAACACAAGCAGGGGGAGTGGGAAAGGGAGAAGCAGGCTTCCCACTGAGCAGGGAGCCCGATGCGGGACTCGATCCCAGGACGCTGGGATCATGACCTGAGCCGAAGGCAGACGCTTAACGACTGAGCCACCCAGGCGCCCTATTTTTTTAATATTAGCTGATAGCTGGACACTTAAGTAGGAAAATTCGTTATTCTCTTATGGACATACTTTTGGCCTTGTTAGGAGCAAAGCATGTCAATATTTTTTCTTTACTTAACATGCTCTGTTCCTATCAATAACAGCATGGTCTATCTAGATACTGAAAAGGATTATCTCCTTTATGAAGCCTGTGTTGCCAAATTCCCATCCAAGTGGAGGAAGTCTAAGAATTTCTACTTCCAGAGATTTTTTTTAACTCACTGTGCAAGTATGCAATACATTTATGTGTATGAGTTGTGAGATTTTTGATTCTGGCCTCAATCTTATCTTGCTTACATTATAATCTGCAGAAACTCAAACATATTTGGAATATATTCATTGTACGTTTCCCTAGTTTCTATGAAATATAAACTTTTAAAAAATTCTTATATTATTTCAATAACATTTTAGAAGAAAATGGCATAAATGAATGTACTCGAAGTATATACTGATCACTGAAAGCACTATTTCCTCCAACATCTGGCTTTTATTAGCCCCAAATATGAAATCAAAGTGTCAGCCATTATTGTATGTGTAAATATAGGGATTCTGAAATAAACCCAGGGAAGTTCCTGATCACATTAAGATATTTGTTGATTTCCTCAGTTTCTGCTAGAAGTGAAGTGAATTTAGTTATAATATTTATGAAAGGACACATTCTAGTTGTGAGCATCATTTTAAGTTGTGAGAAGACCAGCAGCAGTGGTTTGTAATGAACAAGATATTTAATGTAGTCTGATTTTTTTTTTTTTTTGGTAATTGCTATTGTATGCATTCCAAAAGTATTTTGAATAGAAAGTGTATGGAAAAAATAAGCATGTACCTGACACTCTCACAAAGAGGAAATATCTGAAGCAAATAGCTATTGCCTACCTTTTTAAACATGCAGCATATTCCTTTGAATTAAAAGCACATTACTTAAATATCATTAAATCATACAAAAAAGAGTATAAGAAAAGTACTTCAAATTTCCTCACTGAAGACACAGAGTATTTGCACATATACCAGGCTCTTACATCAAACTCATGAGGTACAAAGGGCATAGGGCTGGCCCGGCCTAGAAGTCCAGCTAAGCACAGTTCTGGGACTTTACTGGTCTTAACAAATATGGGTCAGGTTTAAGGTAAGTAAGAAAAACAAAGGAATAGGCAGAAGTATAATCTTAGAGAGAAAGTTACAGGGCAGAGTCTTAGAGATCACAAAATTAGAAAATTGCTTTATCAAGCAGAGTTGATCCATTTTAATAGAGTGAGGTTTCCTCTGGGTTATATTTCCTTTGGCATTTGACTTCTTTGTGCTTGGAGTTAATAATTGCAACCAAACAGAATTTAGGGTAATCCTACTCAAGATTGACTAAGGAAAAGAAAGATATGCCAATCTGATTTCACATGAATGAATCTTAATGAGGCCCTAAGATTTACTGACAAACTCTAGATCTAAATTCTATGCCTGGAAAATATATTTATTCAGCACCCATTATGGTCAAGACTATGGAAAGGAAACAACAATCTGCAAGTATATGCAAACTTCCAGAAACTTCCAGACTAGAGCAGAATAGATACGGTATCTATACCAATAACTACACTCTAAGGTAGAAAGTAATAACTGCCATAAGATATGTGAAGATGAAATTATTTCAGAAACTCAGAAGACAGGGACACCACTTGCATATGGTAGAAGCATCAAAAGCATCATGGAAAAGGGCATATTTGAAGAGAGTTTAAGACAACTGTAGGATTTGGACATGTAATGATTATATAAGAATATTTTAGGTATTCTTTTTTTTTTTTGATATGACAATTGGAAAGTATATGGATCTACTTGTATATGGCAGAAGTGAAGGAGAAACAAGTTTGGGAACTGTACTCAGGGTGTGTTAGCAGAGACCTTCAGATGTTGGGTTAAAGAGCTGAGGTTCTGTGTAGTGCCCAGCTGATACCTGTTCCTGATCTGAGAAGAGGGAGAAGGGTGGCCTGTTTTGGGGAGGTGCACTTAGCAACACTGTACTTGCCATTAGAGGAAGGGAGGAGATCAAATTGGGAAGGGCTTTTAGTATGTTATTGTGGGATGATGGTGGTGAATGGCTACAGTGGCTGCAGTAGAATGGTAAAGAAAGGTGAGCAGCACGGATGTAATGGGGACACTCCGCAGGAGGGGATCATCACTGTGGGTGAACACCAGAGAATGGTCCCACGGATGATTCAAATCTGGATATCTAGGAGGACAGGAATATTCTTAGTTTGAATAAGGAATATACAAAGAAAATACAGTTAGGAGTAGAAGTAAGTTTAAATACTAAATTAGCACTGTAGATATTAAGCAGTTACTTTGATATTTTAATATATAAAAAAATAAATGTGTAACACCTCTTTCTAAAGATTAAAATAATATAGCAATGACCAAAGGCATATCTTAGAAGAAAGTGAAGACTGATTGATAAAACTTCCAATTCCATCCATTATGTCTTTCAGCACCTGATAATGTTTGAATTAATCATCTCATTGCTGTATTCTGCCTTTTACTTGATTGAGATTTATCCTGAGGAAGGCCAAAGGACTCTAGTTATGTGAATATTAATGGCCAAGTTGGCTTGTTAAGTTATTTTTGTGAAGTTACCTTTGGCTTTTAATAACCATTAACAGTAAAAACAATGATCATGCACTTTGCAGATATATAGAGTTTTCTGTGACCTTCTCCTGGGGAATAAGAATAAAACAGACAGAGAGGAAACAAGCATACCTGATTAGAACTTTGGAGTGCAAAGGAAAACAATCATGCTGTCTACATCAGTTTGAGAACCCAAACTTTTCAGACAAAGAATCCTCAATAACAGAGAAGTGTTAAACAGACTGGAGGAACTAGAAATTGGGAGCTAATAGGGACTGTTCCAAGGAATAGTATTTTCTTGTCAAAGTAATACAGAGACCCTGAAGTGAATTTTCAAAATACAAAAAACACACATGCACAAATACTCTCTCCACAATTAGCATTTCAGTGCACATCATTCCAATCTTTTCTAAGTACATATATTCAGATATTTAAGTCTTTTATACATTATAAAGATCTAACTGTTCAGTTTACTAATCAAGATCAGTGGCTGTCAAATAGAGGCAATTTTGCCCCCCCAGAGGACATTTGGCATCATCTGGAACTATTTTTGATTGTCATAGTTTAGGGTAGAAATGCTGTTGCCATCTAGTCAGTAAGAGGCCAGGGATGCTGCTGAACATCCTATAATACAGAACAGCTTCCCACATCAAAGAATTATTGAGCCCCAAATTTCAGTAGTGCTGAGGATGAAAAACCCGAATCTTGATTTTAGGGATTCGTTTGTTTATAAAACAAAACCCTCGCTTTCATGGACAAACAAATCCATAAGGTGGAAACAAAATAACTCATGAAAGGTATTAGAGAGTGATGGGAAGGGGTATCATTTTTTTAGAGTGGTTGTGGAAATTTCCCTAAAATAGGTTGTCATCTGAGCAGACATATGTGATGTGAGGGAGCTAATCATATGGGTATCTTGGCAAAGAGTCCACTGGGCAGAGGGTCAGTAGGCGCAAATCTCCTGAGAAGGAAATGGGTCTAGAAGTCCAAATCAGCAGAGTTCAAGGTTGCCGGGATGGGAGCCAAAATTTTGCAAGTGTGTTACTGAGTACGTTAGTGGAAGGAGCCATGTCCACTCTATGACCCATTTACTCCTGGATTCATGTATTCTGGCTATGTAAGGGAAAGTGCTATATAATGTATCTGACTCAAATCATATACATTCCACTATATAAGTCCATCTTTTCAGCGTGTTGTCTCCCGTCTGGAACCGTAACTGAGTCATTGGTAAGCTATTCCACCTTTCATTAGTCTAGCTGCTTCGTGGTGGTAGGGAAGGTGGCAATCCAGTTAATTCTATGGCTATGAACCCAGTGTTGCACTTCCTTTGTCGTAAGATGAGTTCTTGTTAGAAGTGACGTGATGGGGAATGTTCTGCGAGTCCATGGATGGTGGTGCTGGCAAGAGCATGGGAGCAGTGAAGGCAAATCTCTTTCCAGAATGTAGAGTCTATTCCAGTGAGGTTTCCTGTCTACTTCTACTTAGAAGTGTGACAGCCAGGTCATCCTTGGTGAGGAGAAGACCATGTTGTTGAACCCAATGCATAGCTTCTAACCTGTCACCATGGCCACAAGGTGTATATATATATATATATATATATATATATATATAGTCATTTTGTCCACTTGATTAGTAAGAGTCTCCCATGTAGTGGATGCCCTTTGAGGACACGAATATCTTCACAGTTGTGCCCATTCTAAGTGGTCCACCCACATACTTCTTCACCAGATTTCTCTGGAACACAGTGGCGTTTGAGGCCCTTTGGTGGGTATGAGCATCAAATCAGAATCAGTAATCTCTGAAAAGTCTGGATATTTCTTTTTCTCCAATGTATAGTCATTCTAGTAAATGGGCTTCTTGGAAAAAGGCTTGGAGGAAGATTTATTATGGTGGGTACTTTTGGCAATAGTGCGAGTACCTTCCTCAGAGACTCAGCTTTCAGTAAAGGGTCTGTGAATTGACTTAGGACAGGAAACTGGATGAGAGGCTGTGACTCTCCATGGTGATTATTCAAGTCGGATTTTTGGCTACCAGACTTAGGGTTTCCTGTTACATTGATCAAATGATACTCCAGGGGGCTGCCCAACTATTATATTATTAGAGACTTCACGATCAAATATCCATTGCCAAATAACTCTGTAGGCCAAGGCTTTCTGATTATTGGTATGCCCTGGCTGCCTTTGTCAGTAGATGTGTTCTTCCTGTCTTTGGTTCAGCCCCACCAGTGGCTTCTGCTACTCCCAGATTTCATCATCCTCTTTGAAATGAGGAAGCCCATCTCAATGGTGGGACCGATGATCCTACCTGATCTGCTGGAAATCCACACTTTGAGGTGCTGTTGGCTACAGTGCATCTAGCTACAGTGCATCGCGAGAGCCTGGCCAGAGAAATGAACTGGAACCAGAAATCTTGTCTTCCTCATCTAGGGGCCTCTATTGACTAAGTTAACCTTGTATTGACTGACAAAGAAGAAATATTTACAAGGTTCAAATCCATTATCATAGAAGGGTGATTTGAATCTGAGGGTCAGTCCATTGATAACCAGCACAATCTCTATTGTAAAAGTCCATGCATACACATCTGGGGGCTTATCTGAAAGCTCCACAGCAGTGGGGAACCAGAATCCATGTACCTTTTTGCTCTGCCCTTCACTTGGTTTAAGATGTTTTAAGACCACATCCAGATGCTAAGAAGCAAAATGAAAGAAGAAAGAGAAACATGCCGCCTTCCTTCAAAGCGGTGACTTGGAATTTGCACATATCACATCCACATGCACACCATATGTCACAGGGATACACCTAATTACAAGGGAAGCTGGATTATGTCATCTTTAGCTGGGCAGCCTGTGGCCGGCTAAAATTTAGAAGTTCAATCCCTGTAGGAAAAAAGGAGAATGGATATTGGGCCTCAGTTCATTTACTGCCTCAGTTACATTAAATTTGGAATGGCTATTAGATATTCAAATATCTGTCTCATGTACCATCCCTGAACTGAAATGACACAATACCTGTTTTCATAATCTAATTTTTCCACTTAAAATGTATGATTCTATTTCCTTAGTGATAAGCACATCTTACTGCAATCTGAGATTTACTGTTGCATCATGCTATGTGTTATTAAAAATCCTATAATGTATTTGATCTGTCCCTTATTCCCAGACATTTTTGCTGTTTTGAATTCCCAGTAGTAAAAATAAAGCTCCATGAAGATATGACTCTGCACACATGCTTGATTTTTTAAATTTAAAATACATTTAAAAAAACTGTATTATCCAGTCAATAAGTACATGATTTTTTTTTGATTTTATGTGTTGATAAATTACTCTTCAGAGTGATATAAACAATCTAAAATAGGGTGTGAGGGTACCCATTTCATCATACTCTCACCACACAATTTTTACTTTGTGTTTATTCCGTCCATTTGTTTCAATGATTTGCAATTTTTCTTATCTATATCTTCTTAAAGTACTTAATAAAACATATTGTAATTATCTTGATCAGAGATTTAGACATATAAGTATGGTATGTCTTCATTATATTTTTGAATGGGATATGCTTGTTATATGGGAAATATTGATTTTTATGTATTCACTTATTTTTTTCTGGACAAATTATTCTCCCCTGTATGATTCTCCTTGGTTTTCCAGTTATAAACTCATATCATCTAAAAATAATAATCAGACTGCCATCACTGTAATACTTCAAATTTCTTTTTCTCTTCTGTTTCCTCAGCTAAAACTTCTAAAACACATCTTTCAATTTCCAGCCTGTCATGATTCCACTGGCCAAATTCTCATGTAGTTTCCCCTAATCAGAGCAGTATTCCAGCTAAGGTCAGGCTGTGTACAGAGTACTTTATAAAGTTGTGGTGATGGTGGGGTGAGTTAGCAAAGTTCACTGGGGGGTGGAGGAATTATAGATAACTCATACCTGGTTATTTGGGCTTTTAAATTTGGAAGCACTGACTTGACACAGGCATACCTAAACTGACAGGGGTTTTGAGGAGAATGAAGGTCAAGTCAAGTCAGAAGAAAGCCAATCTCAACCACATGAACAATTCAAGAAACTTTACTTTCCGTTGCCCTTATATATGTCTTACACATCTTTTCTTAACTCTAATATCTCAGTGAGAGTTTGCACATAATAGGCACGCAATACACATAGCTGACTGAATGTGGAGATTATATTTTTAAGAATGTTCTATAATGTACAGCACAGAATTCATGTGTAACACTTATTAGAGAGAGAGTTGAGGGAAAGCGTTGTTGTTAGATTAAGCATGGTCAGAAAAGAAGATTAGGCTTTCCTGTCTTCAAAGCTAACACAGAATAGACAAAAACAGTAAAAGACTCAAAGAAGACTCAAGGGAACACTTTAGAGCCCATACATTTCTTTTTCTGTACACAGCCGGGCCATGTTCCAAATATGGCTTATGACATGGTTGACCCTTTAATTAATATTTGTGTGATGACTAAATCTTTTTTGAATGCTCTTTTATGTCATAATTTCATGTTTTAACATATTAGAGTGTATTCTCTTCAGCAATTTTGGAGAAAGTAAAATTCATAACTCTTTATAAATGTCTCTGAAACATGAGCGCTGATTTCTATATCAAAGCCGTAAGTGCTCACACATACAACTAAGTGACCTGTCCCACTTCAGGGCAGTAATTCAGATATAATGTCAAAGAAATATATTGTCCACCTTGAAGCTTTCAGCAGTCACCCTGCCTGCCAAAGCAAGGCTCCTTTGAGAGACAGCCTTTTTGAGCATAGAGTCAAAAAGTTCTACACATCACAAGCATTTTGCTATCCCCACCATCTGTGACTAGAGATAAAGTCCATGCCCTTTCCCCTAATAATCTTCTGAAATTGATAACTATAGCTAAAGAGAAATGACTTCACATGCAATCCACATCTTAATAGAGCTTAAATTAGCTGAACTAAATTTAGACCCTTTAACATATACCTGATGGTCAGAGTAAGAGATAATAAATGGCTTCTGTGGTGCTAGTTGGGTAGATAAACCTTGATGTCTGAACTACACTTGTATAAGTTCCAGATACTATAAAAGTGTAAATGATTTCAGCTGTGATCACGGTCCAGGCCACAGCATGGGAGCAATCCAGAGGACATTAGCACTGATATAAATATAATATTCAACAAGAGACCCATTTCTGGCATATTTGCGAACTATTTCTTTTATAGAAATATGTATATAAGATGTAGTTGTTATAGTACTACTAGTCTCAAATTAAAATAATGTATAATTATATTTTACTTGAATAGTGAGTTTCAATATGAATGGTAAAAGAAGGAAATAATAAGCCAGGAAAAATGATTAACAATATTTGTGGAAGATAGTGAATTAATATTCTTGCTATATAGTATAGATTTTCAAATCAAAAATTTAAAAATGAACATGCCAATAGAAAAATAATATAAGGCCTTTTTGACACACAAAAAAGGAATAGTAGAAGAAATAGAAGACAGGCATTTTTTTTTTTAAATACCATTTTTCTCAACCATTTTCAATGAGCTGAGAACTCTCATACAATGCAGATAACTGGAATAACATTATGGAAGGCAATTAATGAAATTACTATGCAAAATATCTCAATTAATATGTGTTTTGCATAGTAATTTCATTTCTAAAATTAACAATAAGTTATTAGTATTGATTTATATAAAACTAGAGAGATAATAGAAGTTTTGAATCATCCTTAAATTGAAAATACTTTCAATGTGCAATAATAGGGAAATAGTTTATCCATTCACTTGCTAGACATTTGACAGTATGTCCAGACATGTATTAAAGGTTCCAAGAAGGAATGATTTTTTTTTGTTATTACTTTACATCATATGTGCTACAAGAGTTATATATGTGCTTATATTTTTCTTTTCTCCCTTAATTCTCATGGATGATATGTGTTAGGTACTACTGTTTCAATTTTACTTATGAGAAAACTGAGATATAAGAATTTAAGTAATTTGACCAAAAGTTTATAGCAAGTATATGAAGAATCTGAAAGTGAGTCTAAAAGCTCAAGTCCATGTGCTTAAGCAACAAACTTTCATAATTATAACAAAGTTACTACACACTGGCTATATGCCAACATTGTTCTGAGGTCTTCACATACATCATTTCATTTATGGTGATAGCTCCATAAGATAGGTACTATTATATGTTAGTTTCTCAAGTAAGGAAATCATGGTGCAGAATGATAAAATAATTCACCCAACTTCTTCATCTAGAAAGTGCAATCTGGGATTAAAAATAGGCAGTCTGATTCTGAAGAATAAATTCTTGACTTTTAAGTACAGGGGAAATGCTTAATTAAAATCCCATTATTGATGTGCCTGGGTGGTTCAGTCAGTGGAGCATTCAACTCTTGATCTTGGGATTGTGAGTTCGATCCCCACATTGGGTGTAGAGATTACTTAAAAATAAAATCTTTAAAAAAAATCTCATTATTGAAAATGATTTAAGACTTTATTCAATTATTTCTCATTGATGAATTGTATTACTCAAAGTATATAATTGATAATATAATATAGCTCTTTTTTTAATCAAAATACAGACCACCAAATCATTATACAAACTATTACAAAAATACAGAAATTTATAAAATGAAATCTAGCAAATACAAAAAGAAATAATAAAATAAATCTATTAGAAGAAAACTTTCTTGGAAAGATGAGTGTTTTCAACTTAAAATTGCTCCTCAAATACCTAATGAAATGAATTAAAAGACACACTGACCTACATGAAATATAATTTTATTTCTAAATTTCAGAAATAAAGACAAAGATATTTTAATTTACTCAGATAGAAAAAACACAGGTGAAATGCAAATGCAAAATGACATACAAAGAAAATGTGCATTTAAATAAGTCTAACTTTCCCAAATATTAAATGCTGAAAGACAACAAAACAACATCTTAAAATTTAGTATAAATTTATACTCAGCCAAACTATAGTTCATATGTGAACTTTACAGAAAGATAGTATGGGCTATCAAACAGTTGACCACAAAACATACTACCTTTTCTGGAAAGTACATTTTTGACAAAGTACTGCACCCAATTAAGAAATTAAAACACACATGCACAAATCAAAAGTAAAAAAAGACATGATATAAAATTAAAAGCTGAGACTAGTGAAAATAATAAAATGAACATTTACGTATAAAGAATTACTGATGGTTTTACTAAACAATGAAATATACAATGGAATTTTTGAAAGAAAATACATCATGCTGTATAAAACAATTAATAAGTTGGGTCTAAAATCACAAATTATTTCAATAGGTTTGGAGCTCAGGATTGTTGAGAAAAATTGAAGGCTTGCTAAATTTCTTAACCTACTCAGAGAGATCTTTTAGAACCTTTATATATTTCACATTAATGGAGAATCGACTTACAACCAATAGAAAAAAGTAAAATAAATTCATAAAGATAAAAAAGCAGAAATATTTTAAAAGAAAGTAGCAAGAACTTGTAACAGAGTATGCATGGCACAGAGAAATTAAAAACAAATGAATAGGGAGACACATTGCACACATAAACAATAGGAAATGAGGGAGTGAAGATAATGTTAGACAAAATGTACTTAAAAATAATATGTAATTAAGAATAAAAGTCTTTATATGTCATGTATATGTTATATAAGTTACATATGTTATATAACATGTTTATATGTCATATTTATGGTCATATATGTATAGTTATGTATTCATGTATTTATAAATATATATTATATGAAATATATAATGTTTATAGACAAGTATATTTATATCACAAAATATAAAATTCACAAGTTATAAAACTTCTGGATATATATACATGCACAAGAAGAGCATTAAAATAAAACGGCTACAATGCAAAAGATCATTTGATATACAATAACATCAGTGGGGGACATGAACATATTGAAGCCTTTGACCACCCATGCAAACACACACACACACACACACACACACAGATTCAGACTGATTAGATAGATATATAATCAACTGATGGAAAATTTGTTTCAGATAACCAAAAGATTTAATGACATTCACATATAATATACAATTATATATATCTATATCACAAATAAGCCTACTTATAGCCAACATTTCCCCTATAATTAATGAATATACTTTTGCTTTACATATATTCTTGAAGAAGATAAACTTTGATAATGTACTAGGCACTAAAAGAATTGCAGGATATTCTCAATTTAAAAATTCTATCAACCGTATTCTTCAACTTCAATCAGTAGAAGTATACCTTGACTGTGACAATTATTTATTGAGCATATATTATCTTCAAAGCAAAGCAATTACTTAGAAACCAGTAGACTTTTTGAATAAACAATAATGAAGAGAATCTAACCACTTTGAAGTTAATAAAATACGTCTCCTTGAATCAAGAATTAATCAAAACTGCAAATTGCATTTCAAAGAAATTACAAGTTATTATCAATGAGGAAAGCATTTACAAAACTAACAAGATATTGGCAAAGCTGTACTGACAAGAATATCTAGTAGGCTTTTTTAACATTTTTAAACAACAAAAAATAAGCAAGTAAGATAAGTGGAATAAATGTAGTAAGAAGTAATTAATAACGATGGTAAAGATAAAATCTGCATGTAATTTATTCAATAACATAAAAAAATGAATTGACAAAATGAAGACTTAATTTTGTTAAATAATATCAGTAAAATAGACAAACTTGGATAAAATCACCATGACACAGAATGAAGGCAAAATCTCAATATAATTGTGTGTGTGAGAAAAGGAATATATCAATATTGATATGGCAGTGATTTTTAAAATATAATTCTAAAATGCTAATTTGAAAATTACTACAATGAAGCACTTTTTTGAAGAAATTTATAATTTTAAAATATTGTTCAAGAACAGGTAGAATACTTTAATAACCAATAATAATTGCTGATAATAATGTAAGAAACTGAAATAGTTGTCAAAGAACTAAAGAAGAAAAGTTATATCTCATGCAAATAGTTTTAATGCTCAGTTTCATGAAGATTCATTTATATTCTAACTGCTCAGGGCATTTAACCAAACTTATGAAAAAGAACAAACATTCACAAAAAGAAATTATGGATGATGTCAGTTATGCATATGGATTTCAAAATCTTAAATATATTAGCAAACAAAACAAACTATATAATCATATGAGATGTATTCTGGGGATGGAAAGGTGGTTGAATATTAGGAAATATGTTAATAGAAATTATTCTATAAATTATATTGTATAGGAGAAGAGAGACCTTGTCTGTTTTTGTAATCTGCTTTATCCCAAATGACTATAATGATAACTATTTTATATTAATTGCTTAATAAATATTATCTGAATGACTCCTTATCATCAATAAGCAAAGGAAAATATAAACGTATGGTAACACTAGCTAGTATTTTATTGATTGCTTATTTTTTACCAGGTGCTGTTCTAAGTGTTTTGTCTACTTAACCTTGTTAATTTCCACACCTACCTGCGAAGTGGGTGCAAAAAATACATGAGCAAAGGGAGGCATAGAACAAGTAAGTTACAAAGTCTGCTGGGGGAGCTGAAATTCAAAGAAGATAGTCTGGCTCTAGGGTCCCAGAAACTATACTGTATGGCTTATATGGTTAACATACCAGAACGGCTTTTGATGGAATTCAACATTCATTATTGATTTAAAAACAAAAATCTTTAAAAACCTATTGGTTTGTATAATACTATAAGAAGGATTTTTCTTAAGAAAAAAAATAGATGATAGATAGATGATAGATAGATAGATAGATAGGTAGATAGATGATAGATAGAACAGCATTATACCAAACCCTCACACTGACCATGGAACATCAGAAGCATTCTTTTTAAAATTAGGAAATAATACAAAATTAACTGCAACATTACTTAGAACTATATTGTAGTTTTCAATGTATCAATAATTAAGAAATCAAACGTTGTAAAGCTAGTCAGTATTCTTGTTATTTGCAAATAATCTTATTTTGGTTTTTATTTTAAAATTTTATTTACAAAATATACAAAACATACAGATAAGAGTATGACATCATCATATCCACAGCCAAAATAAAATAAATATGAAAATTTTGCCAGCTATTTATTTGATCCCTTTTCTGTTAAAAAAAAAAAAAATTGAATGGACTATTACAAATAAAACTAAAGTTCTACTCCTGACATACACTGGACACTGCCCCTGCCCCATTTCCAAGTCTGTAGTACCATCTTGAAACTGAACATGAACATTTCCCACGCATGCTTTTAGTATTTTCCTATGTAAATTTGTATCTTATCAATAATATATAATATGATTTACATGTGTTATAACTTACATAAGTGAATGTGTTGTTTTCTTATGTAAAGTCCCTTTCATAGCAATATATTTTGGAGAATTTAGGGGCCTAATTCATTCATTTTAAATGTTAAAACTGTATTTTCCCATGTGATTACATCGCAAATGATTTACGATTCTATTACAAAGGGACACGGAAGTTAATCATAGTTGCATGGGTTTCCTTGTGCACATACTCAAGAATTTCTCTAGAGTTTCAACTTGAAAGTGAAATGTCAGACTTTGATAATATGTACAACTAGAGCAAGTTTCATAGAGTGTGAGACGAAGCAACGTGGATTGGCTAGGGGGTGGGGGATTTCCTCATAATGCTAGAGGGTCGTCTTTTCTAGGGTAGGGTAAGCTAGCTAAGCTGAACTGCAGGATTGTGATTGGTGTTTGTTAAGGGTCCTTGACAGGTGTTTGTCCTAAACACAGACTGACTTGGGTTTGGGTTTGTGATGTGGGCTGGGCCACTGGGGCAATGCCCATTTCTGGGTCCCCATAGATGAATTAACTTTATTACATCTCAATTGTCTTCTTTAATCATTTTTAACAGCTGGTATAATTCACAGACAGCAAAATGTATTCATTTTGAACATACCATTTAATGATTTTTGACAATCAAGGTACACAAATGTCCATCATGCCATAAAATTTCCTGTTATCCCTTTCCACTGCATCTCTCCCTTTTCCTCAACTCCAGGCTTTCTGTCTCTGTAGATTAGATTTATATCCAACCAACGATTTTTTGGTCTTTGTAGGTAATCCCTTTTTTCTTTACTTGCCTTTACAATTGTGCTTGCTTCTGTAGGTTCACTGTTATGTATCTAAGTTTGGATATATTTTAAATTATTCTGCTTACAAATTATTCTTCTTAAAACTTTCACCATCTTGGAGAATTCTCAGCCATCATCAATTGTATTGTTTTCTTTTCCCCAATTTCTTTATTATCTCTTTCTCTAAATCCTAATACTCACATGTAGTATTTTCTCACTTTATCCTTAAATCTCATGTTTTATTTTATTTTTGTTGCTTTATTCTTCATAATCTCCTCAGCTCTAACTGGAAATTGATGAGTTCTGTCCCTAGACTTGTCCAACCTATTGTACAACCCATCCACAGCGTTTTAAAATTCATTTATGTATTTAAATATTTTAGACATTTTGTTTAGCTCTTTTTCAAATCCAACTATCTCTTTTTTAGCTGTGATTCAATAATTTGTGTTCTTAATCACTGTAAAAAAAAATCCATATTCTGTATGTGATATTTTTCTCATTATCTGAAATTCATGCTTTCTATTATTGCTGTTATTTCTTATCGTTGTTAATGTTTATTGTGTTTATTCTTGCCTTGTGTATTTTGTAATTTCCGATGGTTAGTTCACATTTGCCTTCTATTTCTTTCTTTCTGAATTCCTTTTGCCAAAGAGTCTTTCCAGAGTGATTTTGATTGGCTTCTGCCAGGAACAAAATGCACAAAACGCACAAAATGTTAAATGCCATTATCCATATTAATTTCTCAGGTTGAAAGTTTCAGGATCACTCAATAGCATATACTGAAGGACAAAGACTAAATTTCCGGTAAATTGTGTACTACTGGCTTTAAATCCTCAGGGCAGACTTTTCCATACTCAGAGTTCAAGCAAAGAGACACACATTTTAGTCCTCTCTGATATGTTTAATATTTATTAATTTGTTTATAAAAGTGAATGGAGGGGCACCTGGGTGGCTCAGTTGGTTAAGCGTCTGCTTTGGCTCAGGTCATGATCTCAGGGTCCTGGGATAAAGCCCTGCCTTGGGTTCCTTGCTCAGCGGGGAGTCTGCTTCTCCCTCTCCCTCTGCTCCTCCCTCCTGCTTGTGCTCTCCTCTCTCTCTCTCTTTCTCTCAAATAAATAAATAAATAAAATCTTTGGGAAAAAAAAAGTGAATGGAATTTCTGGATCGAAGCAGATTATCATTATTACGCATGACAACATCAACTCTCTTTTTCTCCTATTCTTCCCTCTTCTGATGTTATGCAGATCGAATCGGGAACTTGAAGTAGGAATTTGGGAGCTTTTATAGACAGCCCCTAACAGGACCCTCCTCCTCTCCTGGAGAGGGAAAGAAAACTTTGTGTTCAGTATCAACAGTGTCAACAAATCCTTTGTAATGTTAATGTGAGATCCAGACAGAATCTCCCTTTGAAATGTAAACAAATACTTTCTAGGGAGGGAAATCCCTGCTCCAGAGAGATCTAAATCATCTTCTTAATTTCTGTCTTTTAATCCAGATTTCAGGTTTCTTTGTGTAGAAACCCCTACCGTGCAGAAACATCAAAATATTTTCTCACCAGTCCCACAGTTTCCCACTGTGGAAAAGTGAATTTTTTGAATATTTTCTTTTCATGAAGGCTGTATGCAGGCTTTTGAATAGTCCCAACCAAGTACCAGGCCTTCTTTCCAAGCCCACAACTCACTCAGTATGAAGGCATCATTTGTTTGACCTGCACTGGTATTAAAACTCAGGCCTTATGACATTGCTGGAGTGAATACTTGGCTAATGTAATTCTGCTTTAATGCAATTATAGTAATTTTCAGGTTTTTTTTTTTTTTTTTTTTCTGGCACCTGCGGATTTTCCTTTGTTTCTCTTCAGTCCTTCCATGCATGATTTATTTATTTATTTATTTATTTTAAAGAATCTCATTCAGTACTTTTAACTGTTTGTATCTGAAAGATATCCAAGTCGTGTGTGTCACGTTGTCAGAAACAAGCAACTGATGGTTGGATTTTGCCATTGTAGTAACAGGTCAGTCAGGTGCCTGGATAAAACATAAATTCAACGGAAGTTCTATATGCCTGGGATAATCAGAGGAACAGTAGTGATGGAATCTCATTCAGAATCATAGCAAAGGGGGTAGAGCTCAGGGGTAGAGCATTTGACTGCAGAATCGTAGCAAACATGCACTCAAGTTTATTCAGTGTTTTATAGAAAAAAAGTAAGGAAATAGGCATTTCTGACTGGAGAGCAAATTTGGCATTACTCTGCAGCAATTTGCTGATGGTCCTTAAATAGCCTGGCAATATTTATACTTTCTGCCCTACTAAGTCATACTCTAGAAATGTATTCAAAGAAAGTTATGAAGGATGTGTGTGAAGGTGTTTCTAAAAAGATGTTCCTAAAAGTGTTTTATAGAGATAAGTAGATATGATTGATAAAATGGAAAAAAATTAAAATGCTCAACAATAGAGTATCAGGGAAATTTTGTTATGCAGAATTAAATAGCATGCAGAATTTAAAATTACATTGCAAAAGAATATTAATATGAGAAATACTCATAACAATTCATGAAAAAGGCAGGCACTGAAGTGTATCTAGACTTCAGCATGATCTTTGACAAAATATATGAGAACGTTTAGCAAATTTACTGAAAAGATATACAAAAACTTGAAACAGTATTTCTCTTTGAGTGATGGTTATCTACTGAACATTTTACATGTATAAATATTCTTGTTTCTTTTGTTCACTATCAGCGGTAGGTGATTTTTATAGTTAAAATTTTATTTTACTGGAGTGCCTGGGTGGCTCAGTCTGTTAAGCATCTGACTCTAGATTTCTGCTCAGGTCTTGATCTCATGGGTCCTGAGATGAAGCCCTGGTGGGCCCGTGCTCAGCCTGCTTCTCTTCCTCTCCCTCTGCCCCTCCCCTACCCCACACATGTGTGCTCTCTCTCTCCCTCTCGCTCAAATAAATAAATAAATCTTTAAATAAATAATAAAATATTTCTTTTACTGGCCTAATAATTCCACTTTAAAGAATACATCCAAACATATTTGTAATAGTGAGTCACCAGCAAATACCTAAATGTCCAGCTTTAGCATATGATTAAATGAATTATGTCTCCATGTAAAGAAATAATATGCAACCAAAACCTTTTTAAAGAATACCTAAGGGCTGACAAAAATCAAACAGTGTAAGCTTACATTAAAAAAATACACAGTTGAAGACCATAATATAATCTTAATTTGTGTCCATTTTCTTAGATAAAACTTCATAAGTGTTCTTCAAGATATTAAATAATAGCGTGGGTTATCATGAAATATGCTCTTTTTTGTATAACTTATCTATGTTCTATGAGATGTCATAGGACTTTAATATCTTAGAAGCAGTCAGTATGTTCTTTTAGTTCTTTAGAAGATATTTTGTCTGCTTGTTAGAACATACCCTTGTAAGTCTTTGAAATTTAATCACTTAGTCAACCACATGGCTTGTGCTGTGCCATATTGTTGCCACTAGCCACATGTGGCTATTTAAGTTTAAATTAAATAAAATTAAATAAAATTAAAGCTTATGTTCCTTAGTCACACTAACCACATTCCAAGTGGTCAACAGCCACTTGTGACCGGTGGTTACCGTAACAGCAGTTTGCATAATAGCATATGTGAAGTTTGGAATATTTCTGTTATCACAGAAAGTTTGACTGGAGAGTGCTACATGGACTTTTCAAAATAATTCTCCAATTTCTGAGGAAATATAAAATTAAAGAGAAAACAATTAGTGCTTCACACTTAAGACAACAAAATTGTGGGGCGCCTTGGGTGACTCAGTTGGTTAAGCGACTGCCTTCGGCTCAGGTCATGATCCTGGAGTCCCGGGATCGAGTCCCGCATCGGGCTCCCTGCTTGGCAGGGAGTCTGCTTCTCCCTCTGACCCTCCTCCCTCTCATGTTCTTTCTCACTCTCTCTCAAATAAATAAATAAAATCTTTAAAAAAAAAAGACAACAAAATTGTATTTTTTTTTTTTTTACAATACTGGTTATATGCTGACTCAGAAGTTAGTAAGGAAAACACAAACCACCCTACATATTTTAACAAGAAGATATTTTATACAGGAAATAAGCAAATAGATGTTAAAACTTTGAATGAACACTACCCTATGAACCAACAATTGCACTCCTGGGCATTTACCCAAAGAATACAAAAACACTAATTTTGAAGGGATCTATGCACCTCTATGTTTATTGCAGCATTATTTACAATAGCCAAACTATGGAAGCAGCCTAAGTATCCATAAGTAGATGAATGGATAAGGAAGAGATGTCATCTACATACAATGGAATATTATTCAGCCATAAAAAAGAATGAAATATTGCCATTTGCAACAATAAGGGTGGATCTAGAAAGTATAATGCCAAGCAAAATCAGTCAGAGAAAGACTGGGGCCAGAAATACCAAAAAAACATAGAGGATAGCATTGTTATTGTCATCTAAAAGCCAAAGTGATATTAACATGAACTGTAAACTGAAGGGCATGTCTGCTCTCTGCTCATCCTTTCCTATTTTTCTGTAATAGAGCTAAAAAGACATCAGCTGGTAAAAGGATCAGAAAATTATTGTTTGCAGATCTCGGTGAGCATCCCAGAGCCGAGTATAGAAGAGAGGATTTAGAGCTAAGATATAATAGGTGAATCGCCTGTACAGACTTACACAAAAAGAAAAAAAAATCCTAAAATCATCTCATTAGGTATGGTCCTCTAAAGGGAATAACCATGTTTAAATAAAACATATATATCTACATGTATTGATCTATAAAATATATATAAATATATATACACAGGCATATATGTACTATTTTAATTAAGGCATATTTCAGGTAGTAGCTTTTTTATCATTTCTATTGATAATGTTTATGATTTTGTATTTAATATTGATGTTAAACATTAATTATTTATTAATTATTAATAGCACTACCTATGTGTCAGGTACTTTTCACATGTATTATCTTATTTACTTATAACAAAAATCCTATAAGGTATTATTTTACCCATTTAATACATGTGAGAACTAAAGATCGGGAACGTACCCAAGGATGTACACTCAGGAAGAAGGTTGATAGAAGAATCAAGAAATTAGCCTCCACGGCCACACGGCCGTAAGGGAATAATCTGCGGCTGTCTGTTCCTGTCACCCTTTTAATATGTGATATTTTGACTAATTATTACTTAAGAAATGAGACAAAAAACATAATGATTAAAGTAGTAACACAGTAGTAGGTCCTTAGCAAAGATTCGTGTAACTGCATACTAATTTTGATTTTTCTGAAAGCCTTGGAACATTTTAGGGCACTCTGTAGTCAATCTATGAATATTGCATTTAAAGCAGTTTTCCCTGTCATTTTTACTTCCTATAATTTATCCATTTACCTATATTAGAATCATTCTCCCATAAACCATCAGGTAAATCATCATTTTGGAAATCACTACAGCTGATTTTTATTATTATTTTTATTCTGGCTAGAGATTATGCACGTGTCAACAAGGACAAAGGCAAATCTATTGAAAGGTAAAAACGAGTCCCCAAGTACCATACTATTGCACCTAGAAACACACATATTTTTAGGACCATGAGTTATTGTGTAGAACTGAAGTTGAGAATCTGGAAGAGAGAAGAAGAGGAAAACGAAAGGGAATTACATTTTATTGCATTGCTGTTTACCGGCAGGTGTTCTGAACATGTGTTTTCAGTTAATCACCAAAGTAAGCCTTTGAGGAAAACATTATTTTGCCTTTGACAGGTGAGAAAACTAAGGCTCAGAGGGTGGAGTGGGTCCTTCTGGCAAAGCCAGAACTAGGAATTCAGGCCAGCTTGACCTCATGAGCAGTATGTTCTCCTCAAAATAGGTAGGATTCTGGCTACTCATTTGGTTCAGGGTTCAGTCCCTGTTTACTGATTGAACACAATTTTAAGAACCTAATATATCGCTAGGCACTCTCTTGGTAACTAGAAATGCTGAAGGCAATAAGACAATGTCACCACCACCACCAACAAAAAAGCTCTGAGCCAATAGGCAGAGACCGGACATGTAATCAGACAATTGCATCTCCGTGAGATCATTACTGCTGAGGATGTTTCAAGTCCTGAAGAGGAGATAGAGGAAGCCCACCTTTGCTTTGCATTTGGGAAAGCTTTCTTAAGGAGGTGGGTAGAAATTTAAAGCATAGCAGAGAGTTGTCTATTAATAAATGTGGAAGGCTTCCTGCCTAGGAGTCTCCTAATGGTAGTGGCAAGTTCTGACTACACACTCCTCTGCACCAGGCCCTTTTAAAGCATGCAGGAATTCCCACGTGGGGATAATGCAAATTTAAAGTAATGTATGTATTTGACTTTCAGAATATCATATCTCCCTTGGAGATTTCACAATTACCATTATCCCTGGCCATATCAAAGATTTAAAGAAATATAAAATACATCTTATGTTTCCTCTCCCACTCCTGATCTGATACAAAACCCTATTAATAAAACTCCCTTTTTGCCCTGATTCTTTTTTCAACACTCAAAAAATTAAAACCTAGATAAGCCCTGATATAAAAATATATATAACACAGTTTCCAATCAGATGAAGAAGTAAATAGAAAATCTCACAAATGTCCTTTTATTTTTATTTTATTTTTTTACATTATTTATTTATTTATTTTTACAAATGTCTTTTTAGACGTTATCCCAGGATAAGCTAGTTTATAGCATAGTCAACTATATGTTAGTTAACCTCGAATCTGTTTCCCAATAAGACCTATCTTTTTACATCCAAATTTACATGGAACAAAACCAAATTCCACATCATTTCTCCTTTTGTACTCCAGAACCTGGCTTTTTGCAGCAGTGGTTACTGAAGACAAAAGAATGGAGGAATGCTAGACACCTTCTTTAGTTGTACCCAATGGGTCACCTTGTCCAATCGACTGTATTTCTTTCTCTACATTTCCATAACAATTACCATCTTGTGAGTCCTCATCATTTATTTTATATCTGCTCACTAATGGGTCAATAAGATAGATTAATCCTACCTATCAGTACCTTAGCTCTAATCCTCATCATTTCCCATCTGAATTTTTATAATCACTCCTTAATTAGACTCCATGTTTAAGACTCCACCTTGTTACCAATGCAAATCTAGTCTCGTGATTTATCTACTAAAACAGTCCTATACATAGCTCTTATTTATGAAATTAGTTTTATGTGACTTAATCTATCCCATTTGTAGTCTTTCCCATTACATTTGCCATTTATGAACATCACCCTCATGCTTCCAAACTCCAACCCATATTGAAATTTCTGCATTTTTGAATGAGCCCTCCCCTCTTGGGTCTCTACAGCTTTTCCTTTTTGCACTTACTATCTCTGTGCTTTTTTTTTTTTTCTCTTCCCATTTCTCAGCTCTTTAGCACTTCTGATGTTACCTTCAGTGACTTCTTCTCTGGTGAAGCCCTTCTAATTCCCCAGATAAAGTCAGGTATTTCTTGTTCTTTGTGTGAGGCTTTTGGGCTGTATTTGTTTGTGGGAGTCCTGCTTAATTTTTTTCCCAACAGCTCAGCATTTTAAACAAGGCCACATTAACAACACCTACTAATTCTCTTTTATTTTCAACTTCTATTTTAGGAACTCCATCCTATTGCTGACCTTTCATTACTCTGCTTGTCCTTAGTTATATCACATCTGCCTTGACAAATAAGACTGTTCAGCTAAAATATAGTTAAAAATAACAAATTCCTATGACCTGTGTGATTTATTGAGGTTGATAGCACAGGCAAAACTATTGTCAGTCCTCCTTCTACCTTTACACAGCTGGTCCTGCTGTTTTGCATTCCAGCTTAGTACCCCCTCAGTTTCCAAGCAAATCTTTACTCAAGTGGCCAGCATAAAACACATGCGAGAGAGCTTAAAAATAAGCTCTCCAACCAGGTGGGGATTTAGGTTTCCTAGCATGAATGTCAAGCTCATGCATTGTTCCCAAGAGTTTCTTTGCTTTATAGTTAAACTTTGGATGCTGTGTACCCAGGAAAATCTTTACGCCCATGCTCATTAAACAACATCCGTGCCCACCAACTGTGTGTCTACAAGTTGTAGGTCTCCTTTTCCTGATTTCAATTTTTATATACACGGATAAGCCAGATAACTGTTAAAAGACAGATTATGGATATATCAATCTGGTCGGATTGAGCAGTGTTTTTTTTGCTTTAGTTTGTTTTTATTAGTTTTTTTAGTTTATATTACAAAACTAACTTTCACATATTCATTTCATTTTAAAAGATCCTTTGGTGCCCCATATAATTAAGAACTCTGTAAGTCTAAACACAGTTTAGAAAGTATCTCTCTACTTCTTCCTTGTAGAGTCAGAGTTTTGGTTGTAATGAGGTAAGATTGGGACAGATGATCTATAAGCTGTCTATTGTTTTACAATGTCAAACGTGTCTGCCACTAATAATAGTCTACTTAGGACTTCCTTTGCAGCATTTTCCTGTCTCCAAGTTTCTTGTAATTTGGAACATAGACAGAAGGCTGAGAGTGAAAACTGAAGGAAGATCGTTAAGGTCAGTATCAGCTAACAATGAGATGATGACGGGTTCAGTCTGATGCGAGAAATAGAGGTTGAATGGTCCCCAAAGTTGGATTATCCTGAAGTTAATGGGAGATGCCATGAATTTAGGTGTAGTATTTATATATATTACCATATATAATGTTTCATGTTTGCAGTCATGATAATTAACCCTAGATCCAAAATATATATGGAGCTTGAACTCTACATGCAGAGAAATCTCTTAAAGTTGATCACCCATCATTACCCCCAGATCATTTCTCTTCTAAGCCTTCAAGTTGACCTTCAGATCCTGGGGATATCTCCAGTGGCCTCAGGAGAGTTTGCAATACCACTGAACACACTAGCCTACCTTTTGGAACAGCATGGGTTGAGCTGTTTTCTTTCCTTTAGAAGAGCTCTAGATATAAATTGCCCGCAAAAGGCAAACCATTTGTCCTAATACTAAATATTCACTTTAGCACAGGTTTCTTTCTTTCTTGAACTAGTCTCCAGAAAGAGATTTTTACTTTAACAGTGAACTACAGCATCTAAAGCAGAGCCAGAAGAAATATTTCACAGAGTTATTGCTTTTGCTACTTGGCTCTCTTCTCAGCTACTCATTTTAAAGTATGGGGATTTTATTAGTCAACTTCCCAGTCTTCCTCTATTTATCAAGTTGTGCTTGGTAAGATGTGGGAGAAGTTGCCAGTTTATAGGATTTCCATGATGCATTCCACGCCTAATAGTTACATTAAATTAAAAATAACTATTGGATAGCTTAAGAAAAATCTGATAAAGTACAAATAGGTTACTTTGATTTTACTAACATGTGATCTTTAATCCAGTTTCTGAGGTAACTTATGTAATAACACTTATTTTAGATTTTCTAGAGATCTGCAAAATTCCTGTCAATTTTTGACTCTTGGGCATCAAACCAAGGCTATTTGGATTTTCACACTATGTTACATTTTATGTGACACAGAAACATGATCATATCAAAAGGTTATAATTTAATTGTTTCTCAGACCCAATAAAGGCTCAAAGATTGCCTTTCAAAGTGTTATTAGAGCAGAGAAGGCAGAAAAAGGTATCTTCATTTGCTTATTTTTCCCTTTACTTCCAAGTGGAAACTTGTCACATGCAGGCACACTAATCAGTCAGCTAATTACTTATTTGGGGCTTATTTCAAAATTATTGCTCAAAATTGTTGATCAAGAGAAAGTATAACACATGTTCTCAATGAGCTCAAAATCTAAACAGAGATAGAAACCAGGTCTTGAAAAATTAATAAATAGTAGAAGCAAAGGATTAAATTAGGTGAAAGGATGTTGGTGAGCAAAAATTATAGGAGATCGGAGAAAGGTAATAGATCAAGTAAAGTGTTCTTGAAAAAGAGAGCTATGAAGCCCAGATGAAAAGGAGATCCCACTCAATGGCAGCATAGTAGGTGATTTCTATTCTCAAAGTCAAAGACCCTTAGAACCTCTCAAGACCTTGTGAACTTACGTCAGTCCAATGCACTGTGCTAGATACTCAGCTAAGAGAGAACTGAACTCTCATTATTGCTTGAATATATACCTTTAATAGTTTTAATAATGTAAATGAAAGAATTTGTATTTGTTTTTATACATTTCTTTCTATTACACACACACACACACACATTTAGTTTTTAAAAATACATACACTTTTTAAAAATAACATCATTTGAAAAAGTGTGTGTGGGGGTGCTCCTGGCTCCTGGCTGGCTCAGTTGGTGGGTCGGTGGAGTGGGCAACTCTTGATCTTGGGGTTGTGGTTTCAAGCCCAACACTGGGTATAGAGATTACTTAAAAATAAGGTCTTTAAATACACACACACACACACACATACTTTTTTCCCCTTTGTTTTCTGTCATTTGCTATTCAGATTTCATTTCTTTTGTTATTCTCTCAAGTTATTTGATTAGGGAGACCCCAGGAGTGATCTGGTTACAGAGGTGTTTTCTTGGTCCATTGATGTTTTTAGATACTGGATTTAATCCCTTTATATAGAACATCCTCTCTCCAGGTATAGAAGTCCCCAGCAGATCCTATTGTTTTCCTACAGCCACTCCGTCTGCTGAAGGAAGCTTTATTCTCCTGCTATATGTGTCTTTGAATTCTAATGGGAGTTAATTTTAAGAGTCTGAAAATATTATGAGTCTTATATTTTCCTAATTTTATTTATTTATTTTTTGTTATTGTTTTTTTCTTTTTATTGTTATGTTAATCACCATACATTACATCATTGGTTTTTGATATAGTGTTTCATGATTCATTGTTTGCATAAAACACCCAGTGCTCCATGCAGAAGGTGCCCTCTTTAATACCCATCACCAGGCTAACCCATCCTCCCTCCCCCCTCCCCTCTAGAACCCTCAGTTTGTTTCTCAGAGTCCATCGTCTCTCATGGTTCGTCTCCCCCTCTGATTTCCCCTCCTTCATTCTTCCCCTCCTGCTATCTTCTTTTTTTTCTTTTTTTTAACATATAATGTATTATTTATTTCAGAGATACAGATCTGTGATTCAGCAGTCTTGCACAGTTCATAGCGCTCACCATAGCACATACCCTCCCCAATGTCTATCACCCAGCCACCCCATCCCTCCCACCCCCTACCACTCCAGCAACCCTCAGTTTGTTTCCTGAGATTAAGAATTCCTCATATCAGTGAGGTCATATGATATATGTCTTTCTCTGATTGACTTATTTCGCTCAGCATAACACCCTCCAGTTCCATCCACGTCATTGCAATGGCAAGATTTCATTCCTTTTGATGGCTGCATAATATTCCATTATATATATATATATATATATATATATATATATATATATATATATATATATACACACCCCACATCTCTTTATCCATTTGTCTGTCGATGGATATCTTGGCTCTTTCCACAGTTTGGCTATTGTGGACATTGCTGCTATAAACATTGGGGTGCACATACCCCTTCAGATCACTACATTTGTATCTTTGGGGTAAATACCCAGTAGTGCAATTGCTGGATTGTATGGTAGCTCTATTTTCAACTTTTTGAGGAACCTCCATACTGTTTTCCAGAGTGGCTGCACAAGCTTGCATTCCCACCAACAGTGTAGGAGGGTTCCCCTTTCTCCGCATCCCCGCCAACATCTGTTGTTTCCTGACTTGTTAATTTTAGCCATTCTGACTGGTGTGAGGTGGTATCTCATTGAGGTTTTGATTTGGATTTCCTTGATGCCGAGCAATACTGAGCACTTTTTCATGTGTCTGTTGGCCATTTGGATGTCTTCTTTGGAAAAATGTCTCTTCATGTCTTCTGCCCATTTCTTGATTGGATCATTTGTTCTTTGGGTGTTGAGTTTGATAAGTACTTTATAGATTTTGGATACTAGCCCTTTATCTGATATGTCATTTGCAAATATCTTCTCCCATTCTGTCAATTGTCTTTTGGTTTTGTTGACTGTTTCCTTTGCTGTGCAAAAGGTTTTAATCCCGATGAAGGCCCAATAGTTTATTTTTGCTTTTGCTTCCCTTGCCTTTGGCGATGTGTGTAGGAAGAAGTTGCTGCAGCTGAGGTCAAAGAGGTTGCTGCCTGTGTTCTCCTTTAGGATTTTGATGGACTCCTGTCTCCCATTTAGGTCTTTCAACCATGTTGAGTCTATTTTTGTGTGTGGTGTAAGGAAACGGTCCAGTTTCCTTCTTCTGCATGTGGCTGTCCAATTTTCCCAACACCATTTGTTGAAGAGACTGTCTTTTTTCCATTGGACATTCTTTCCTGCTTTGTCGAGGATTAGTTGACCATAGAGTTGAGGGTTCATTTCTGGGCTCTCTATTCTGTTGCATTGATCGATGTGTCTGTTTTTGTGCCAGTACCATACTGTCTTGATGATGACAACTTTGTAATAGAGCTTGAAGTCCGGAATTGTGATGCCACCAGCTTTGCTTTTCTTTTTAAACATTCCTCTGGCTATTTGGGGTCTTATTTTAAAATTAAAGATGAAATATCATTTAACAAATAACTCCTCTGATAAATGACTAAACAAAATTTCTTCATTTCATTACCCCAATCGCTACCTGTAGCCTGTTTTATTTTTAAATAACCTAGGATTTTTGGCCTAATTTGTTATTTTTTGACATAAAGATATTGTCATGCAAGAATTACTTATGCATTCTTTTATAGCCATATTTGGAAATGGTTTAGTGTATACTATGTAATTTAGTGCCTGACGTTTCCATTAATGTGTCATTTATTTTTATTTATCCATAAGTCCATGGATAGTACTTATTTAAGCATGTGTACAGTTGTTTGCTTCTGTTCCTGTTGCCCTTGTCTCTTCTCAAGAATCACCATCATCAATCTATTTGATGTCCATTGTCTGCCCTCCTTGTCTATTGTATTTTGATGGTCTTTTTCTTTTTCCCCTTTTTCTTCTTTTCCTCTATTCTCTCCCAGAATGTCTAGAATTTGTTCTCCCTGTCCTTGATTCCATTCTTTTCTTTGTTCATTACCATTTGCTGTTTCAAATAAAATGTTTGCTTTTGTTAGCTTCAGTTCACTTGAAATCTTTCTTTACTCCACACAGCTCTTTCCTTTAATTATTTTTCATAATTCTATACAGTTTTCTTGGTTAGGGATTTGTAAGTCAACCTTCATATTTCCTCAGTATCACTGTACTAGATCTCATCAAAACTACTCTGTTTTGAGCCATCCAATTGTTATTACCCTTTCTGAATTTTCATTGCTTAAGAAGCCCATACTATCAACACAGACTATATCTATCTATCTATATATGGACTTTTATAAGCACATATAGATACACATATACACACATATACATATATAGGTATGCACACATATGTCTACATATTTCCATGAATTTCAGTTGTGTAACGGAAAGTAGGGTTTATGTCAGGGTAAACATCTGTGCTCAAGTTAGCATCTTTTCTAGGTAATGTCAAGTTTTTTCCATCACATTAAGTAGCTGACTAGGAGTTTCCAGAAACTACTTTTTTTTGAGAAAAGTAGTCATACAGAAGAGGCATTCCTAATATGACAGCATTTACTTGAGGACAACCTAGTTGCATTGGGTCATGACTTTGGGAAAATCATGGAGTGATGCACATTTTGAGTCGTGACACCTCTGCAAAGATATAGGACAAAGGCACCATCAAGCAGATTTACTCATTGAGTCATCTAAGGGCACTCATGCACAGCCAACATGGCACGTCTATTTGGTAAAAATTGTGATAAATGCTGGCATGGAAGAGGGTTTTTTTTAGGTGAGTTGTGTTTTTTTTCACTGGTAGGGAGGAAGTATTGCAGAGAGTCAAGTAGATTTAAATAATAACTTTGCATACAAAACAAGAAAAGATTTGCTTGGAATGTGATGGTAACCAGTATGTTCAAACCCAAGCATAAAGGAAGAATCACACAGACTCTGGAGGTAAGCCTGCAATTGCATTTATTACCATAATCTCTCAAGAGGCTCAAAACTAACATAACAGGTTGCAAACAGATTCTTGTCATCTGGTGTGAACACAGGCCATAATCATAAATGGTGTAACATGTTTTCAAACAGGTTGGAGTAATACTTAACAGACATTCGTTAGCAGCTCAAATTCCTAAACACTGAAAAAAGAGAATTATGGGCAAAGACTGGCAGTTGAATACTTGAGTCCATGTTATGATATTTACTGGGCTGCTCTTGAAGGCTTTAGCTGTGCACATTTGGCTGATTACATAGATAGTTGCTGCTATTCTGACTATAACCAGATTTGATGTTTATAAGGCTTTATTAAGTATTATAGTCATCTGGTCTGGCTGAGCAATAGGTGGTAGCATATGGTTCCAGTGCTTACTGGCCCACCAGAATGAAAGAAGGTTGGGTTTTACAATGAAATAGATAGTCTTACTAATTATTTGAATCAAGTAATTAAGACAAGGAATTTGCTAGAAATAGAAAATACATTAGTCCGAGATGGAATTCTAAACTCCACTTCTACCTCTACCTAAGAGACTCTTGTTCCCATTCATAAGTAAGAAGTTGCACTACATAACCTGTTAAAAAACATTTCAATCTTGATATCTCATCAAAAATTTTTGGCAAGCTTTTCATAAAACTAGGGATACTTAGTTCCCATCTAGACCAATGGGTACAGACGGTTCAGCCAGGAATTGATCCGCTCATGTACATATTGCTTTGGGTTTTTTTTCTCATTGACTTTCATTCTTTTTTCTTTTGTTATTCTATTATTCTGCCTAACCAACATTGAGAACCCTGTCTAAAAATATCTTCTAAGTCCTAAATGGATTGTGACCAACAACGCATTAGTATCCACCAGAGTTTCCTAGCCATATGATACACCTCAGGAGAATAAGGACTAAGCCTACACTCAGGTCAAAGATGATGACAAAGAGCAACAGTGAAAGCCTAAGTAGGAAAAAGGGTATGAAAAATTTAAGGCAATTTTAAATGCACAATAGTGGTTTTGATTGGAGAAACCAGGATTGGGGTGTATTTTAGAGTATTGAAATTAGGAGTCTTCAAGGTATGATGCAGACTAGGGGATTAGTCAAGATCATCAATTTATGTAAGGTAAGGGAAGTCAGTGGAAAGTGTACAACCCTGGGATAGGGATGGAAAGTCCTAAAAAATAGGTCAAGTATTAATTAGGTGGCTGGTGGACCAGACTTGACATCCCTGGAGGGTAGGTAGTAAGTCTCCATTATAATGTTTCTCCACATTGAAACCACTGTAGTCAGGAAACTGTGGGGGTGAGGAGGAGGAAGTGTTAGATATAGGAAAACATTTTCTAAATTAGTTCTAAAGTGCCAGAGGGAGGACCTTAATTAGGTTTTGGTGTTATAGCCCTAGAGCAAGAAAGTTTCTAAACTCTATTATTTAACACAACAACAATTTATTTCTTTCCAACCTCTCACATCATGAAATCTAGTTAAATATTTTTCAGTTATCTCCCCTCATCTAAATCCTCACTTGCTTGCCCTAGTTCAGAGCCTTATTATTTCTAACCTGAATTAGTGCCCCAGCTTTCTCATTGGGTCTGCTCTGTTCACTCTCTCCCTCTTGCAGCCCAATTCATCCTCCATATTCAATAGGGTACTTTTTTTTTTTTTAATTTTATTTATTTGAGAGAGAGAGAATGAGAGAGGGCACATGAGAGAGGGGAGGGTCAGAGGGAGAAGCAGACTCCCTGCCGAGCAGGGAGCCCGATGCGGGACTCGATCCAGGGACTCCAGGATCATGACCTGAGCTGAAGGCAGTCGCTTAACCAACTGAGCCACCCAGGCGCCCGCAATAGGGTACTTTTTAATGCAAATATGAGATATGGCTTAAAGCTTTCAGTTGCTGCCAACACAAATATTCTCTGCAGTATGTGGCTGGTCCTTTACCATCTGCCTCTTTCTCAGGACTTTTTTGCCTGTGCCCTCCATAAGTGCTCAATTCCAATCACGCACATTCACTTGACTATTTCCTCTTAGTAATCCATGTTGACATGGCGAGTGGAGGCTGAGAATGATGATTCCCCTAACTGGAATGGGGAAACTGAGGCTTTTAGGGATTAAGAATAGGGATGCCAGATGTAACTGAGTCATCCCTTTCCTTGTATCACAGCAGAAGGCCCTCCCCAGTCATCCACAAGCCCCTTATGGCTAGGGAGGCCAAGTGACCTTCAGACCCCTGTGAGGCTGGGTTTTAGTGACTAGTTACAGTACCTCTGATTCAGTCTGTCTCTTCTACAGGATAAGAAGAAGGGGTATTGTTGAGTTCCCCGAGTCTAGTAGGGATGAGCCTACCTGCAATCCAGGACATATTCCCAAGTTCACTCCTAAAGAGAAAATTCTTTTTCCAAACTTCCACTTCATAAAAGATTATTTGCATTGAGTCAATAGGAAATATAGGATTCTCTGAATTACTGAAGAGGTCAGTCTCTATTGATACTAACTCATAAAGAGAACACAAAGAATTCTACTCCCTTACAGGAGGAGGCATTAAGTGTCAGCCATACTGCCTTAGGACAAAGTGATGATCTGAGATGCAGAGACATGGAGTTTTGAGTAGAAAGATGTGGGAAAATAGGCAATGAAAAAATTTTGTATTAATGCCCACTTAATTTTATGCATGTGGTTTTCTTTTTCCTTGTGGTCTTACTGGGCAAATAGAAATTGACAAATATGTCAGTCACCTTCTTTTTCCTTCAGTGTACTGCTCTAATATTTGTATCACCATCTGACCCCATTCAAGAGTTCTTATTGAATCAAAACTTAGAAGTGGGGACAAAATTACAATTTATTGTTTTTCCAAATTCAGACATCTGAGGAAAACTTATAAAACGTATCAGAGGGGTGCTTGGGTGGCTCAGTCAGTTAAGCCTCTGACTCTTGATTTCGGCTCAAGTCATGATCTCAGGGTCCTAGGATTGAGCCCTGCCTCAAGCCCCACATCAAGCTCCCCGCATCAAGCCCCATGTGCATTGAGGCTCCCCCCATTACACTCTCCATGGAGTGCCCTCCCCCCGTGGAGCCCTCTCCATCTTCCTCTCCCTCTCCCCCTGCTTGTGTTCCCTCTCTCCCTCTCTCTCTCTAAAATAAATAAATAAAATCTTTAAAGTGTATCAGAATTTGTACATTGACTTATATTTTGTTTCTAAATAGAAAAAGAACACTTCCTTCTGATTATGTCACCTTTCCTTTCACCCTGACTGAGAGACTCTTTATGTATTATTCAATAGTTTCAGTAGGAAATTAAACTGGCACTCTGGTTGCACACATTATTTTATGTGTTAATTTGGTTATACCCCACCCTCTACTGTGACCATCTTTCAGACTGCCCCTCAGATTGACTTGTATTTTGAATAGTTTTAAGAGAATATAATACTAATGAAGATGAAAACTAAATTCACATGCCTTATTCACTCTAAGAGATGCACTGTTTAAGTGCTATACTCCTCCTATTATTTAGATACGAAGGTTTTACTTTCCAATGATAATTGTTTATATATGTGTAGCACTCCTGCATGGATTCCTAATTCTGATGCTCAGAAAGATGTTATGAAAGTAGCAAAGCAGATGTCAGTTCCATTTTATAGGCAAGCAAACTAAGACATAGATGGGTTTGAAGATTTGCCTAAAGTCACTGTAAATAGCAAAAGCCAGTGAAAACCCAGTCTTACAAGGCCAAGGTTAGACCATCAGAGTACGTGGTGTATTAGTTAGGACTTTTGGTTTGCAAGTTCTTAAGAGGGTTTTTTGGGCAGTCAACATGACTTAGACATTGACGATGCATGAACTGGGGAACTATCATGGGTCTCTGATGGGAGAACTTATAGGAATTTTGCATTTTGTAAGGATCCTTCTGGCTGTTTTCATGAGAATAGCCTGTAGAGAGTGAAAGATGGAAGCAAGGAGATCATCTGGACAGATAACGGGAGCTTGGATCAGGGATGTAAGCAGTAAAGATGGTGGGAAGTGATCTGACTCTGAATGAGTTTTATTTATTTATTTATTTTTTATTCTTTTGTTAATCCCCATACATTACATCATTAGTTCTAGATGAAGTGTTCCATGATTCATTGTTTGTGCATAACACCCAGTGCTCCATGCAGAATGTGCCCTCCTCAATACCCACCACCAGGCTAACCCATCCTCCCACCCCCCTCCCCTCTAGAACCCTCAGTTTGTTTTTCAGAGTCCATCGTCTCTCATGGTTCGTCCACCCCTCCGTTTTCCCCTGCTTCATTCTTCCCCTCCCGCTACCTTCTTCTTCTTCTTTTTTTCTTAACATATATTGCATTATTTGTTTCAGAGGTACAGATCTGAGATTCAACAGTCTTGCACAATTCACAGCGCTTACCAGAGTACATACCCTCCCCAGTGTCTATCACCCAGTCACCCCATCCCTCCCACCCCACCCCCCACTCCAACAACACTCAGTTTGTTTCCTGCGATTAAGAATTCCTCATATCAGTGAGATCATATGATACATGTCTTTCTCTGTTTGACTTATTTCACTCAACATAATACCCTCCAGTTCCATCCATGTCATTGCAAATGGCAAGATCTCATTCCTTTTTATGGCTGCATAATATTCCATCTGAATGAGTTTTAAAAAGTCAGTAGGATTTGCTGATAATCACAGAACATGAGATAAAAGAGGAGCAAAAGATAATTCAGTTTTTGTGTGTGAGATGTACAAAGTATGTAGTTACATTAAGTGAAATGGGATAATGCAGGTGGAGAAAACTTGAAAGGAAAGATTAGAATTTCAGGCTTAGAAATGTTACGTTAGAAACATTTTTGGACCTCTTAAGTCAGGATGTTAGGTAGACAGCTGTCTGTGTAATCCTGGAGTTCAAGGGAGAGGTCCAAGTGGAAATATAAGTCTAGGAGTCACATCTGCTGTGTTCTTCTCTCTCTACAAAACTTTCTGTGCTCTTCAGTTCACAGAAGGAACCATGTACTTTTTTCATTTATGAGGCAGCATAGACAAAGTAAAATTATTTGGTGCCAGTTCCAACTTATTGAAGAGAAAACCTGATTGGCTCAGCATTATTCAGGGGTCTACACCTTGACAAATTAGCTACAACCAGGAAGAGGGATTGTGAGGCAGACACATGGTCTAACCCTATAGGAGTGGTGAGTGGTTCCTGGACGAATTAAAAAGACCACAGTACACAATACACAACTAAGAGCTTTTTGTTTGTTTTGAGAGAGAGAGCAAGCAGTGGGCAGGGGCAGAGAGAGAATCTTAAGCAAGGGGGCTCATCTCACGACCTTGAAATCATGACCTGAGCTGAAACCAAGAGTCAGAGAATCAGATGCTTGACTGACTGAGCTACCCAGGTGTCCACTAAGAACTTTTAATAGGTGAGAGAACTTAATATATTTCTGAGGTATAAGAAAACTGAATGCAACCAACTTTGATAGGATAGAGAGAAATATCTGTTAAAGGACTGTAATAGAGTACAAACATGTATATTAACCCTTTATTTGAAACAAATCAAGTAATTCAAGAAAAATTGCAGAGAGAAAAATCCAATCAACCGTCAATAATATCAGAACAGGCAAAACAGTATTCTAATAGAGAAGATGCTTTGTTATATTCAAATTTGATAGCTAAACTCAAATTTACATTTGATCTGGTAATAATACTGAGACTCATTAATGGCTGCTATATTCCAATTTGATATTTATTTATTTATTTATTTTTAAAGATTTTATTTATTTATTTGACAGAGAAAGAGAGAGCACAGAGAGAGGGAGAAATAGACTCCCAACTCAGCAGAGAGCCCTACACGGGGCTCGATCCCAGGACCTGGAGATCATGACCTTAGCCAAAGGCAGACGCTTAACCTTTCTGAGCCACCCAGGTGCCCTCCCCATTTGATATTTAAATACTAAATCCAATATTTCACCAGATCACTAAATTTTCACTACATTTTACTTAAAATCAACATCAGGGATACTTATTATAATAAATTATAAAATTTCTTTCTTTTTTTCTCCTATACCTCTTTTTTCTTGGTTTTATTTGTGATTTATGTAAAAGATGCATTTAATATTTATAAAAAATAAAATGATAAATTATGATATATAGAGAATTAATGATTAAAATTTCTCATTTCATTGTGTTAAGGGCCTGAATACTTAATTATTCCATATTAATATTGGATGACCAAAGCTGATTTTTATCACTGACAAGAACCCAAAAACTATTTTGTAGGGCAAATGATCAGAGAGGTGGTACCATAATTGATTAATAAAACCACCTGATGGAGTTGGTAATCATCAAAGATCTATGGGGATAGTGATAAGATTGGTGTTAAAGTTGCTATAAAAAAAAGATAGTGCGCTTTATTAGAACAAACATTAAGTGTCTTGTTAATGCCCTCTGTCCCTTTCCAAAGATAAACATAAAGATTTCTTTTTTTTTTTTTAAGATCTTATTTATTTATTTATCTGAGAGAGAGTCAAGGGAGGAGCAGAGCAGGGAGGGAGAAGGAGGGACAAAGAGTCTCAAGTAGATTCCACCCTGAGTAGGGAGCCAGATGCAGGTCTCCATCTTATGATCCTAAGATCATGACCTGAGCCGACACCAAGAGTCGGATGCCCAACCAACTGAGCCCCCAGGCACCCCAGAAAGATTTCTTTATAACATCTCTTCTCATAGTGTGGACTTGATAATGCACTTGTGCTCAAAGTGCACAGATCTCTGATGTGAGACCTAGTGGGAAATCTGTGTTTTTAACAAGCTCCCCAAGGTAACTCTTATGTGTACTATAGTTTACAAAAACATTTGCTGAGGGTCAATAGCACTGAATTTATTTATATATTTGATATAAGCAACAACAACAACAAAACAGCTAAACAGGGAATCATATGACAGGTTGTTTCATAACCTTAAATTTTAGTAGGGAAAGAAGGGCATGCATTCTGATTGGAGTGGGCAAAAAGCCAAAATCATTAAAATTCTGACTGGATCCCTGCCTGATTTCTCAGTGACCTGGTCATATTTTAAGTAATTCATCAATCAAGAATAAATATTTAGTGAGAATGTACGGCATGCTCAAGGTGTGGTGTGATTTCTTCTGGTCCCTGGACATACGGACATATGTTATATTTGCATGATTGATTGTGCATGGTATCTCAGTATTTCTCCCCTCCATTGGCAGGATATAACCACTACTATATCCAAATTGCCCTCAACAGGCTAATTATGAAGGAGAGAAAAAAAAAACCCAAACTACATAAATGAATCAGGTGTAGATATTAGGCAAATCCAATAGGACCACGCTGACTGCGGCTGAGGTTTCAAATCAGTTCTGTGATGAATACTGATAGCCTGAGCTTCGACAGCATTCTCTGATGTTTTATCACAGTGACTAAACCATCTATTTTAAATTATATTGATTTTTTAAAAACATTTACTGTATAGACTAATTGAAGTTTAAAAAGCAAAGGATTTGGAATCCAATAATCTGGGTTCAAGTTCGACCGAGCTTCTCTTACATGTCACATTTAAAATGTGGATAATTATGGGTTCCTTAGAGGACTGCTTGGACAATGAGAAGAAAACGCATTATTATATCAGGTGGTGAGAGGATCTTGATGCTGTGAAGGGCTATACAAATATTATTTAAAACAATCAACTACTCATTTCAGATAGACCCATGACAAGACTAAAGTTTAAAGCTTGTCCCTTACACTAAGATTTTGATAACACATCTTGTAAACACCATAGGAAGTCAGAAATTGGCAGGATTTTGGCTCAACATGTAGGGATTTTCTGATGAGACACACAGGGCTAAGATCCAATTAGGGTTGAAAATACCCAGCAAAAAACAGGAGAGTCTGAGGCTAGAAATATCTTGTTTCACCACCCTAAGCTACAATATGTCTATGGTCATTAATTATAGTGATTTCATCCATCGTTCTTGGTGTATTCTCTTGAATTCTCTATATTTATCTATTTAGTTGCTACCAGGTACTGTTTTGAGCAATTCACGTGCATTAGCTTATTTAGTCTTCACAGCATCAATCTGAGAAACACATTACATTTTATGAAGAAAGTAAACTCCATAACAAGAAGAAACTTGTCCATGGTTATACAGAAAGGAAAAGATGAAATCTGAATTTAAAACAAGACCATCTTTACTCCAGAACTCTCACTGTGAAGTGCCTCATTGTAATTCCTCCTGGGGTTTTTAATTATTTTGAATGACATATTAAAATATGTGTTAATTATGTTCTTTGTTTTCATTTTCATAAGTTTTATGTATTTTAAAATTCTTTCTATTGAAATATTTTTAACAATTCTAATTGGATTCCTTACACATTGGGTTCTAAGCTCTAGAATTGGTTCTCAGAAATAATTCATCCTGGGCGCCTGGGTGGCTCAGTTGGTTAAGGACTGCCTTCGGCTCAGGTCATGATCCTGGAGTCCCTGGATTGAGTCCCGCATCGGGCTCCCTGCTCAGCAGGGAGTCTGCTTCTCCCTCTGACCCTCCTCCCTCTCATGCTCTCTGTCTCTCATTCTCTCTGTCTCAAATAAATAAATAAAATCTTTAAAAAAAAAAAAGAAATAATTCATCCTGTCTTTAATATAGAAGAAGTGCATGATACATTTTCCATTTTATAATGTATTTTTAACACTTAAAACATTTTTCAATAATATGTCTGCATCTGCTTTCAGGGTTAAAGATGCCAGAGATTAACCCTCCCTGTGAACCTTAATCCTGTCCCCCAAAATAGCTATATAGGGCACAGGGAATATAATCAATGGTATTTTAATAGTGTTGTATGGTGACAGATGGTAGCTACACTTGCGGTGAGCATAGCATTAACATTTAGAGAAGTTGAATCACTACGTTGTAGACCTGAAACTAATGTAATGTTGCATGTCAACTATACTCAAATTAGAAAAGTACTAGAAAAAAGGCCATATAGGAAGGGAAAAAATTGTGAGACATTTGCTTATCTGACAAGTCAAGAGAAATTAGTGATCCAAGATGGGGTAAAGGCCAGGCAAAGAGGAACAAGGAAACAAATGGGGGTGAGCTCTGCTTGTCATAACATTATAGACTCCAAGGATTAGTACACCAGAGGTAGCCCAGCCTCTTGAAATTAAATATGCATGTCTAGCCTGCAGTCTCAGTTACTCCCTAACAGCCAGTGGGTAGGATGGATAAATAGGATCCAGTGCGCTGGGAAGAAAATGATGTAATTGTCTAAATACGTCACAGAATATATTCTAAATATTCTTTTTACAATATGGCTATTGACTTGAGTCCTGGTTCTGACATTTACTTGTTGAATGATCTAAAAAAAAAGTATTTATTGTCTATACTTAAGTTTCCTTATGAGTAAAAGGGGGCTTATAATAATATGTACTCCTTTAGGTTATTGAGACGGGCAAATGAGTTAATGCGTGCCAAATATATAAATAAAGAGAAAGATGCTTGCCCCATCGTAAGCACTCAGTAATTGCTAGCTATTGTTTTTATCACCTATTTTTTTCTATTCGGGTTCAGACCATACTGCATGGAAAGATAAACCTGACACGATACTGGGCACAAAGATGGTGCTCAGTAAATATCATTGAATTAAATAACACATTTAAACTTTCTTCCATGAAATTACTTAACTACTCATAAAATAGTAAATTCTCTCTATTGTAAGACATCCCATGCTGTTAAAAAGAATTCATAGATAATCCTATTCTTATGCTGGAAATATTTCCTTTGTTAAAGTCAAAGCTAACACTGACTATTATATATTTTCAGGCAAATACCACATCTGATGGTCTTCCAAGATATATGAATCTTTAGATTTCTAATAAAAGAGCTCTGATCAGAAGTAGAGATTTGGCTTTGGGCTGCTCTCTTCTGAAGGAATTCTGAGCTACTTGCTTGACAAATCATTACTAACGGAAGTGCTTGGTTAAGACATGATTTGTTGTCAGTAATAGGACAGTCTTTCAAAGCAGGTCTCATAGATTTTTAAGCCACCAAATCATGCTCAAGAAAAACTTTGTGTTTAATTGCATTCTCCCCACCTTCCCTAAACCCCACTCTCTTTCTCATAAATTGTATCCTACATTGCTATACTAGAGGGATTCAAAATAAAATCTCTTAAGAACTAAGAGTACAAGCAAGCTTGGTCTCATACTATCCAATCCAATTTTCCAGAAGTTTAAGCAAAAATGATACATTTGGAGTCATCTGTACCTCATACTCCAAATCTTGAGAAATGCACCCAGCACTTCTCTTTGTTATGTAAATATCATCCCCTTCTACCTGAAAGAGACAGCTTGAGTTTACTTGAATTCACCAGCTCTCCTCTAAGTGATAAGGAACAGTGCAAGGCTTGCATATGCTCAGTACCATTCCCTGGAGCTGCGAACACTGACAGGCTCCCAGCCCCCTCCCTGCCCCTGGTTGCCAGCAGAGTTGCTACTGCCAGTGTCTGTTGCTGTTTCACAAGCCTTCCTTCCGCTCCTTCTTTTTCCAGAAAGGCATTGTATTTCATGAAAGAAGCCTGGTCTGGCAGCCAGGGACACAAAAGGAGAAGGAGAACATAACAGTGTTCCAGCTTATTAGAAATAAACTAATAAGAACAGAGGTGCACTCGTGGTAGTGGAAAGCATCCTCTAGCCCAGGACTGAGCTATGCAACTTCCTCTGCTATCAGATTTACAGTCCCTCGTGCCAAGCCAAGACCTCGTCTATTAAGTTAAGATATTAGATTACGTGAATCCTTAAGTCTTTTCTCATTCAAAAATAACACTAATATGGAAATTAAATCAAACATTGGAGTTTTCAGAGAGAAAAGGAGTTTGCTGTGTCCAGAGTGCTATGTGGAATTTAGAAGATAGACCAACATGTGAAAAATTTAGTTAAAATAACTTCATTTTATAAAGAATGAAACTCAAATGCAGAAGGTTAAGTGGGATAGGTTAAGGATTTGAACTAAGAGTAGCTAACTTCCAATCTCATGTTCTTTCGATAAAACCTCATCAAAACTTCCAATGGAATATTTCCAGGCATCATCTAGTAGCTTGTGGAAGGAGTAATTTAAGAATTAAAAAAAAAAAAAAAGAGAGAGACTTTTCAGAAGTCACAGAAATCAGCTTGTATTGTTTGTGTAACTCATCCTGTAGTCAGGTCTTAAAACATCCAAACCAGTAAGTGTAGGCTTTTGTAGGGCTGGTTTATTTCGCTCTAAATGGGAATGCTTATAAGAGAGGGGCTATAGGGGTGCCTGGGTGGCTCAGTCGGTTAAGCTTCTGCTTTAGCTCAGGTCATGATCTCGGGGTCCTGGGATCAAGCCCCATGTAGGGCTCCCTGCTCAATGGGGAGTCTGCTTCTCCCTCTGCCCCTCCCCCCACTTGTGCTTGCTCTCTCTCAATAAATAAATAAATAAACAAATAAATAAAATCTTAAAAAAAAAAGAGGGGCTAGAGTAGATATGTCCAATCCAACAGGTTATAAGTATAATACATGCCTCTTAAGATAAAGTCTGGATAAATTTTACCACTGGATAGTATTTTAAGTAAAGCCAATGATTGTATTTTGAAACATTTCCTGTCCTTTGCCTCCAAATTTTAAGAATTTATTTAAGATAGTCATTCTACATGATTTTATCCCACAGTTTATTCACTTTAACGTTTTAACTCTCAGAGATTTTTCTCCAGTGCTTCAAATTTAGGAAATCTAGAATGACACTTTCCTACCAAACTTCTATCTTAGGCATTGGAACAGAACTAAAATCCCCAATTTAAATGGAACCACTGGAGATAATAACTGTCCTTCCATGGAGGTCAAGATATCCTTTTCCAAGTTTTCCTATGTGTAGGTCAGGAAGTCCAGACAAGAAGCCAGTATTTATGTATTGCACCCAATTTAGAGCTGTAGATCATTAATAGGTAGGTTGTTTTATCTTTAGCTGTACATATATAATGAATATGGCAGAAATATATAATTGAAATGGATCTGGTCAAGAGTAATGAGGTATCAGGTAAGAAGGAGACAAGGCCAAATAAATGAAGAAATTATCAAATAAAGGGTAGTACTCAAACTTATTTTTATTCTCTCAGCATGGGGTAAACCATTTCCTGATAGATGAACTATATCTGTCAGTTTAGGCTCAACAATGCTGCTGTAGCAGACAATGCTAAAATCTCAGTGACTCACAACAAAGTTGTATTTCTCTCTGAAGTTATATGTCTATCATAAATTGTCTCTGACTCTGTTTCATGTTGTCTTACTCCAGGATTCAGGCTTCCAGACGAGCCCTAATTTAGAATATTACCAATCTCATGTAGAAAACGTAAGTCAGATCTAATACAGAAAGAATTTGTAGAAAATGAGTGTCAATATTTTCTCTTAAACCTCACTAATAATTGATTGGCCAAACTAAGTTATGTGTTCAGGCTTGAGACCCATTGAGAGCTGAGATTATACTCCAAAGAGAGGACCACTACAAAGAACAATGCTCACAAAGGGGCAACGAGTATGTTGAACCATGATGAAACTCACTACATTGTCCTATATGCCAGAGAAGGGATGACTTAGAGTTGAATATAACATGCAGCCTCATATCACCTCCCAATAAAAATAATTATGAAAGTACATACCTCTCCTTAAAAAAAAAAAAAAAAGAATTGAGAGTGACTGCCAACCAAATGCCAGACTCTTGATTGATGGAGCTATACTGAGGAGTAAACCAAGGAGATAACCAAGTGTGTGTAGTGTGACCATCTGTCGCAGTTTTCCAGCGACAATATCCTTTTAGTTCCAAAAGTGTCCTGAGGTTGTATTTTTAAACGTATTTATAATGAAATATTGACCAAAAAAAGTCTCTCAGATTGATGTTCAACTATGTTGTCATTCATAAGGATATGTGATACCTCTCTCTACATGTTTATGCCTCAGAAATACAGGTCCTAAAACTATCAGGGAATAGAAAACCACCTGTTTATTCTGAGATGATGTCCATAACAGTCTGAAAAGGCTCTTTACCCACACATCCATGCTTTAGTAACTTTCTGCATTTGGGTAGAAACAACTAAACAAAATTGAATTGTCACTATTAAACCAAGCAGAAGTAAGGCGAAGTGATCTAAAATGGCATGTAAGTCCAAGTGAATAAAGAAGGAATCTGTGGAAATTGTCATTTATTATGTCCTTCCTCTAGTGTGAGTACAACAGAGCCAGGTGGTGGGCTGGTAAAAGAGCGAAAAATAAGACCTTTTCACAAAAGATGAGTAAAGTGGCACAACTTCTTTTAAAGCACAATTTGTTGATATTAATTCAAATGCTAAACAATGTACATGTTACTTATTTCAGCAGTTTTTCTTCTAGAAACTCATGCTAAGGAAATAATCATAGCTATAAGCAAAGAAGTATTGAGGCAATTATTTTCTATACCATTTTTAGAACACTTACAAGGCACTAAGCACAGAACTAAGCGCTTTGCATGCATTTTTTATTTAATACTGACAAAAATGGAGGGAAGTCTGAATGATCATCCCCTTTTCCAGGAAATAGAACTGTGATCTAAGGATTTTTAAAGAAACTTATCCCATAAACAGAAGTGGAAGAATAAACATTTGAATCCAGATATGTCAATCTGGATAGGTTAGAAGAGCTTCCCATGCTTTCCTCAAAAAATTGGAAACTATCTAAATAAGGAGAAATTAACCACCTATTACTTAAATTGTAGTTCAAATATTCATTGAAGAGATAATTGCAGTTATCAAAAAGAATATTTTGGATTAGGACATCAGCAAAACTGGCACAGTGGGTAAGCTCCAAAGGTCCATCCATCCACAGGAACATTGAAAAATCAAGCAAAAACTGTCACAATCAACTGTGTCAGAACTGTGGAAAATAGTCAAAGGCTTATAGCAATTGAGTCAACACTGAATCAAGAAAAGTTAAACTTAAAAACAGTAAAAAGTTGTGCTGTTTTTGCTTGCATTTATGCCATCCCCTCCTTGGGGGTAGCAGTCTTGAAGATGGCAGCCTACTTTCCAGCATGGAATCCTTGTCTGTGGTTCCACAGTGGGCAGACGTACCTTATTCTCAAAGAATTGTGTTTTTGTGTTCTACTGTGTCTGGGGGCTACCTGAAGACTGACATAAAGTGCATGACTTTATTTTGCCTAACATAGAGCTCACACAATGCGGGAAAGTGGTAGACATTCCACAAAAACATTGTAATGTAAATGAACAACTTGCTGTGGCCTGTGGCTAAAGATTATAGTTATGGCAAATAATAAAACATCTAACTCCCGGGAGTAAAAACTGGGGAAAGAAGTTTTATTTTGTTTTGTTTTTAAATTCCAAAGTACCCATGTATACTAGAGAATTTTAAAAGCATGTATATTCTAGGGCGAAACACATGCTCTTAAAAGACCTGAGAAGACCCTAACCTTTCACTACAAAACATTGCTGAAAGAAATTAAAGAAGACATAAATAAATAGGAACATATCTCATGTTCATGGATTGGAAGATTAGTATTGTTAAAATGTTGATATTAGGGGCACTTGGGTGGCTCAGTTGGTTAAGCGTCTTCCTTTTGCTCAGGTCATGATTCCAGGGCCCTGAGATTGAGCCCCAAGAAGGGCTCCCTGCTCAGAGGGGGGTCTGCTTCTCCCTCACCCTCTCTCTCTGCCCCTCCTCACCTCTCATGCTCACTCCCTCTCTCTAAAATAAATAAATAAAATCTTTTTTAAAAATGTTGATATTACACAAAGAGATTTACAGAATCAGTGCAATCCCTATCTAAATCCAGTGATCTATTTTTTTGCAGAAATAGAAAAACCCACCCTAAAATTTATATGAAACCTCAATGGACTTTGAATAGCCAAAATAATCTTGAAAAGGAAGACCTAAGTTGGAAGACTCATATTTCCTGATTTCAACACTTACTACAAAGTTACAGTAATAAAAACAATATGGTAATATGGTACTAGCATAAAGACAAACGTACAGAAAAACAATAGAATAGGAAGCCTAGAAATAAACTCATGCATATATGGTCAAATGGTATATTTGACAAGGGCATGAAGACCATTCAATGGGGAAAAGGACAGTCTCTTTAACAAATGGTAGTATGAAAACTGGATATCCACAAGCAAAAGAATGAAGTTGGAACCTCTCCCAACATCATATACAAAAATTAATTTAAAATGAATCAAAGGTCTAAATCTAAGAACTAAAACTATAAAACTTTTAGAAGAAAACTAGGGCAAAAAGCTTCGTAATATTGGATTTAGCAATGATATTGGGATATGGCACCAAAGGCGCAGGCAACAAAAGGAAAAATAGACAAACTGGGAATTCATGGAAATTTAAAATATTTTTGCATCAAAAGACTATATCAAAGAGTTAAAAGGCAACCCCAAGAATGTGAGAAAATATCTGCAAATTATATATCTGATAAGGGATTAATACCCATAATATAGCGAGAACTCCTAAAACTCAACAATAAAACCACCCGATTAAAAAATGAGCAAAGAAGATAGACAAAAGTCCAATAAGCACATGAAAAGATGCTCACCATCACTAATCATTAGAGAAATGCAAATCAAAGGGAAATGCAAACTGAAACTACAATGAAATACTACCTCATACCCATTATGAAGACTACTATCAAAAAAATTGATAAAATAAAATAAAATGACAAGTGTTGGCAAGGATGTGGAGAAATTGGAATCCTTGGTACAGTTGGCAGGAATGTAAAGTGATATAGCCACTGTAGAAAACAGTATGACAGTTTCTTCAAAAATTAAAAATAGAATTAACATATGATCTAGCAATTACATTCTGGGTATATACCCAAAAGAATTAAAAGCAGGGTCTTGAGTAGATATTTGTACACACATGTTCATAGTAGCATTATTCACAGTAGCTAAAATGTGGAAGCAAATCAAACATCCATTGATGGATGAATGCATAAGCAAAATGTGGTATATACATACAATAGAATATTTTTCGGCCTGAAAAAGGAAGAAAACGCTGACATGCTACACCATGGATGAACCTTGAGGACATTATGCTAAGTGAAATAAGCTAATCACAAAAAGACAAACACCATATAATTCCACTTATACTTAGAGTACCCATAATCATAGAGACAACTAATAGAATGGTGGTTGAGAGTGGCTATGAGGAGATCATGGGGAGTTATTTTTTAATGGATATAGAGTTTCAGTTTGATAAGATGAGTAAGCTAGATGGGTGGTGATGATTATTGTACAACATGAATGTGCTTAATACCACTGAACTCTACAAAATGGTTAAGATGGAAAATTTTATGTTATATGTATTTTACTATTATAAAACATTTTTAAAAAAAGAACCACACAGAAATTCTGGTACTAAAAACTACAGTAACTGAAATGAAAAACTCACTAGGTAGTTTTAATAGCAGATTTGAGCAAACAAAAGAAAGAGTCAACAAACCTGAAGATAGGTCAATTGAAAAGATCTAGTCTGAGGAGCAGGAAAAAAAAAAAAAAAAGAATAAAGAAAAATGAACAGAGACTAAGGAGACCTGTGGAACATAATCAGTCATATATATATATAATGGAGTCCCAGAAAGAGATGGTGGGGGAGAGAAAGGGTCAGAGAGAATATATGAAGAAATAATGGCTAAAAACTCTCCATATTTGGTAAACCTCACATCAAAGAAGCTCAATAAATTCCAACAAGAATAAACTAAAAAAGATCTACACCAAAACACATCAAAATCAGATTGTCAAAAACCAAAAATAAAATGAGAATCCTGAAAACAGCAGGAGAGGAGTGACTCATCATGTACAAGTGGTCCTCAATAAGATTAACAGAAGAAAGTGAGAAGGCAGTTTTAAGTTGCTGAAAGAATAAACTGTCAGCCAAGATTTCTATATCCAGCAAAACTCCCTTCAAAAAATGAAGAGGAGAGTAAGACTTTACAAGATAAGTAAGAATGAAGTTGGATTCCTACTTTACATCATATACAAAAAATTCTCTCAAAATGAGTCAAATACCCAAATATAAAAACTAAAACTATAAAACTCTTAGAAGAGAACAGAGGGGTAAATCTTCATGTTCTTAGATTTGGCAATGGATTCTTAGATATGACACCAAAGACTGGGCAACAAAAGAAAAAAATAAATTGGACTTTATCAAAATTAAAAATTTTATGCATCAAATGACATCATCAAGAAAGTGGAAAAACAACCTACAGAATGGGAGGAAATATTTGCAAAGCACATATCTGATAGAGGTCTAGTATCTGGAATACAAAAAGAACCCTTATAACTCAACAACAGAAGAGACAACTCAAAAAATGGGCAAAAGACTTAAATAGACATTTCTCCAAAGAAGATCTACAATAGCCCATAGCACATGAAAACATGTTCAGTATTAGCAGTCAATAGGGGAATGCAAATCAAATCACAATGAGATATCACTTCACACTCACTAGGATAACTACAATTTTTTAAAATTGAAACTAACAAGTATTCACAAGGATATAGAAAGATCAAAACCTTTGAACATTGCTGGTGGGTGTATAAAATAGTGCAGCCACTAACAAAACAGTTTGGTAGTTCCTCAAAAAGTGAAATATAGAATTACTATATGACCCAGCAATTCTCATTCTAGATATATATCCCTAAAAATAAGTACTCATTTACTTGCACATAAATATTCATAGCAGCATTATTTGCAGTAACTAAAAAGTGGGAACAACCCAAATGTTCATTACCTATTGAATAGATGAACAAAATGTGATATATACACAAAATGGAATGTTTTCAGCACAAAAAAATGAAGTAATGATATGTGTTAATACATGGATATACCTCAAAAGCATGCTAGTTGGAAGAAAAAGAAGTCAGACACAAAAGTAACATACTGTGTAATTACATTATATGAAATATTAAGAATATTCAGAAATATCAAGACCAAAAACAGCTAAGTGTTTTCTAGGGGGGAAAGGGTGGGGAATAGGAAGTGACTGCTTGATTGATAGGAAATTTTTCTTTTGGGGTGATAAAAACATTTTGGACAAGACAGAGGGGGTGGTTGCACGGTATTGTGAATGTATCAAGTGCCACTGAATTGTATGCTCTTAAATGGTTGATTTTTCAGTTACATATATTTCACTTTAATTTTAGAAACACATTTTAAATATTTTATGACATGAAAAATTCTGAACATGCATATTGTTAACAGAATATGCATTAGGATGTAGTGTGTGTGTGAGTGTGTGTGTGTGTGTGTGTATTTGTGTATGTTTCTCAAATAGATTATATATCCTATTAAGGACAGAGTTTTTTAAAAATCTGTTTTATTCACTACTGTATTGCCGGGACTTGAACCTAGCATTAGTATGCACTCAAAAAACATTTGTTGAATGAATGAGTAAGTCTATGATTAGGTAAAGGATAGAGAGAGAACAAAATGTTACTTCTCTCTATCACTCATGGAATTGTGGATGATTTTTATTTTCTTCAATTCACTTATTTGCATTTTTCTAAGATTTAGTTCTTTTAAATAAATATGTGTAATTTTGTAACAAAAACTAACAACAATAACAAAACTCTTTAAAAAAAATGGGATGATTTTTAAATTAGGTTATCCTCAGAATTGACCCCCTTCCTATTCCAGGTTAAAAAAACAGACTTATTCTAGGTAAATATTTCATCAGAGCATGATGCAAGCCAGCCACTAAATCCTTAGGAAAAGACATTGAAAATAGTTTTCTTAGGACACTACTAAAAATGTCTTAGTGCTCCAAATAGGAAGCCGACATTTCTTTTTAGAAAAATGGAAAAACAAAAATCTAGTGATGAATAGCAAACATTTTTCCAGTAAAGAGATCTCTGACATTAAGAAAACAATAACAGAATTTGATGACCGTGTCATCATTGTGGGTGCAAATTGCTGAAACTATACAACAGGAAAAGCAAGGTCAACAGATATTAACACACAATTTTTCAGAGCCCCAAGCAAGCAGATTAATGTGCTACTTAATAAAGTGCAAGCTTTTCAGAGGTGGCTGTTTAATGAACAATTATAGCACTCCAGATGTTAGAGAAAGAATTGAAGACAGCGTAGTATTTTGGAACTCATAATGAGTCTGGATATAAAGAAATCTACCTCAGTAATGAGATGACAATAGACCTAAAACATGGATCCTTGAAGCAGTGATGAGTTAACCTTTAAAAATCATTGTGAAATCTAGTTAAGAAAAAGAGGTGAAAGCTCAGATTCTTTAATCTCATTAATTGGAAACTTCCACTGCACACACTAAAAAATCAGTTTCATTATAACTGAAAGCCTCAACTATATAAGAAGAAAAATTGTTTTCGCCAGGATATTATTTGAAACTAAACTAGGGAATTTAAATTAAGAGGGAAAGAGCCTTAAACATTTATGGTCACTGGGAAAAAACAGAATAAAGCAACAGTCTGGACTGGTTTCATCTTATCAGAACTGACTTTTCAACTTTAGCTAGAGACTGTCATATTTCTTTTTTTTTTTTTAATGAGTTTTATTTATTTATTTTTTTAAAGATTTTATTTATTTATTTTTTAGAGAGCGAGTGAGAGAGAAACACCATGAGAGGGGAGAGGGTCAGAGGGAGAAGCAGGCTCCCCGGGAGCCCGATGTGAGACTCGATCCCAGGACCCTGGGATCATGACCTGAGCCGAAGGCAGACGCTTAACCATCTGAGCCACCCAGGCGCCCGAGACTGTCATATTTCTAAGAGAATTCATTAATGATGTCTTTGGAATTCCAATAAAAATTCAAAGTGAGAAAATAACAGGAGCTCCCTGTCCATGATGAAAATCAGAGCCAATGTGTTTAATATGACATCATCTTGCCACGTCTATACTAAAGTGACCAACTACAATAGGAAAATCCAACATATATCCAGAGTTTTTAATTGAAAGCAATAGAAAAAAACTGGAATTTAATGAAAGGATATTAAATCATCCACAGAATGACCAAGCATCCTTGAGATCACACTTGGGAAGCGGTTGGAATCAAGGGCGACTATATACCATGAGGTCTACCCACTGCCATTATCAAGGAATGCTGGATGTTCTAGTTTGCTCTGTTGATACCGATGTGCAGAATATAGGATACCACCATGTGCACCTCCTGCATCTGGAAAACTGATATTGCCGCCAACACCACCTTCACCAAAATGGAGTCTAGAGTGTTTCCATTTCTATGAATTGCAAACTCCCATTTCAAGGTCAGCGTGTCTGGGCTTAAACGTTAGGGCTTACATCCTTCATCTGCCCTTTTGCTGCAAGGGAGGCTGACTTCTCACTTTTTATAGGAAACAGAGGATTCCGGTTCCTATCAAGACAAACACAAAGGAAGTTCCCAAACATGTGATGATATTCCAATAATGGATTTGTAAAAATAATTAATATTACCTATGATCTCAAAATTTGGTTCAATATTAATATATATGTTTCTTGCATTTCAAAACGAAGGTCTTGCCTACCATAATGCAACTATCATGTATTGCAAGCAAAACATCTCACCTCATAACCTTGTAAGGAGACATCCAAAGTTATGTTATGTACCATGTCACATGATCTACCAATAAGCATGTTTCCTTACTTCTGCCTGAATACCATCTGTATACAGGCAGACTACTAAGTCATAATAGGAGCCAAACCCATTGTATACAACAATGGGTAAAATGAGGGAAACTGAAATATTTTCTCTGTCTCTCAGCACAGACACACACACACATCCATACACATACGTGGGTAGCCAGAGAACGCACTCATATGGTACACTAATTCTGTGACTTAATTCTGAACCTAGCTATGAAATGGATGTATTATTTCCCTTCTCTAGTAACAGCTGAAGGTTACTTTTATTCTCACCCAGCACTTCATATGGTCAGCAATCTGTCTACAGTGGGATGGCACACACCCCAGCTCTAACAGATCTGAACCTCAGTTCTAACAGGTTCTGCCTGTGTAGGGTTGCGGCAATCTTCTGTTACTCATTACTCTTGAACCTAGCAGTAAAAACATGTACCTTAGGGAATCCCCAGGGTGTCACTGGTACTCCTCCTTGACCACAGCATAGCAGCAAAACAGCAACTCAATTATCCCTTGATATTTAAGATTTATTACCTGGACAACATCATAACACTTTTTTTAAAAGTATATTTATTAACTGACACAAAAAGAACAAAAATGGCCTGGTAATAGTCTTACTCAGCTTTTAATTCAGGGGAAGTATTGTCGTGTCCTTAATAGAAATATTTCTCCAGTAAACATTAAAATCTCTAAATAGAGCTCAGAACGGAAGCAAATATTTTACCAATAGACCTTCAGGGCTAATCATGAAATGTTTTACCCTATAGGTATCAGCCTTCCCCAGAAAGTCCTTCCCACATCCAGTAGATTTCAGGCTGGTGAAACTATTTTGATTCTTCCTTTTCTCTCAGATGAAAAAGGATATACGCACGCACCACAGGCACCCACATAATTTCTAATACTAGAGAAACGCAAAACCATGGTTGATAATGCAAGTGTTCAAACAGTCCTGGGTTAATTTTAGCCAAGCCAGTACTGGCAATGTGTTCTCGGGTGAGTCACTTAATATCTTTTAAGCTTCAGTTTTCTCATCTGTAAAATGGGGATAACACCAACTACACAGGGATGTTAATTTTTTTTTCTTACCATAAGATAATATATGGTTAAAGTGCTTAGCACATTGCCTACTAATGTAAGTGAGTGTTTGATGCAGGGGCATATTTATATAAGTATTTTGTAATCAGCACATCATAGCCACCAGTCATTCAGAACAGATTCAGACTTTGAGGCTAGAGCAGGATCTTGGGGGCCTGGCACTGGCCTTCATGAAGGTGGATACTGCGGAAGGTCAGCAGAGGGGTTGGGGCATCGGGAGCCACGTGGGGAGTTCCAGGGAAGCTGTGTGTTAGCAAACCATGCAGGAGTGTTTCAGCGGTATGACTACTGACACAGCCGGTGTGTGGGTCTGCCCCAGAAATGAATAGTAGTCATGGAGGTGGTGAGGGCAATGGTGGCAGTTGTGATGAAACATTCCCTTAGTAAGCGTAAGTGCTCAGGTCATGATCCCGGGGTCCTGGGATGGAGCCCCTCATCGGGCTCCCTGCTCAGTGGGGAGCCTGCTTCTCCCTCTCCCTCTGCCCCTCCCTCTGCTCATGCTCTCTCTCACTCTCTCTCTCAAATACTTAAAATCTTAAAAAAAAAAAAAAAGAGATAAATTATCCAACACATGAAAAGACTCGACTATGAGAAGTAAGAAAACAACAAAAAAACCCACCAAAAAACCACACCCCATCCGTAATGGGAGTATGGTAAAAAAGAGCAAAGTCATAAATTGAATGCAAATGATGTTCTTGAAATTTCAAAACACTACAGTTGTTCAGTAGCTTTTAACAGAATAAAAATGTGACTCATTATCCTTGGAAATAAGAACACTCTGTAATGTTTAGTTTTTTCTTTATGAAACAATTAATTTTTAAAGGAAGTTTAATTTTGTTTGTCAGGATTTTCTCCTAGCCAAATGGAAAACTCTTATCGAGAGTTAATTCTATTTCATTTTCTAGATTTGTGGGAAAAGAAAAGAGGAAAAAAATCAGCTTCTGAGACATATATTTTGCTGTACAGGAGAAAACAACACTCATAAGCAACTTTCAGTTTTACTTTTTCTGCATTTATATTTTATTTTTTATTTTTTTAAATTTTTTATTGTTATGTTAATCCCCACACATTACATCATTAGTTTTAGATGTAGTGTTCCATGATTCATTGTTTGTGCATAACACCCAGTGCTCCATGCAGAACGTGCCCTCTTTAATACCCATCACCAGGCTAACCCATCTTCCCACTTCCCTCCCCTCTAGAACCCTCACTTTGTTTTCCAGAGTCCATCGTCTCTCATGGTTCCTCTCCCCCTCCGATTTCCCCCCTTCATTCTTCCCCTCCTGCTATCTTCTTCTTCTTTTTTTTTTTTCTTAACATATATTGCATTATTTGTTTCAGAGGTACAGATCTGAGATTCAACAGTCTTGCACAATTCACAGCACTTAACAGAGCACATACTCTCCCCAGTGTCTATCACCCAGTCACCCCATCCCTCCCACCCCACCCCCACTCCAGCAACCCTCAGTTTGTTTCCTGAGATTAAGAATTCCTCATATCAGTGAGGTCATATGATATAGGTCTTTCTCTGTTTGACTTATTTCGCTCAGCATAATACCCTCCAGTTCCATCCACGTCGTTGCAAATGGCAAGATCTCATTCCTTTTGATGGCTGCATAATATTCCATTGTATATATATACCACTTCTTCTTTATCCATTCGTCTGTCGATGGACATCTTGGCTCTTTCCACAGTTTGGCTATGTGGACATTGCTGCTATAAACATCGGGGTGCACGTACCCTTTCGGATCCCTACTTTTGTATCTTTGGGGTAAATACCCAGTAGTGCAATTGCTGGATCATATGGTAGCTCTATTTTCAACTTTTTGAGGAACCTCCATACAGTTTTCCAGAGTGGCTGCACAAGCTTGCATTCCCACCAACAGTGTAGGAGGGTTCCCCTTTCTCTGCATCCCCGCCAACATCTGTCATTTCCTGACTTGATAATTTTATCCATTCTGACTGGTGTGAGGTGGTATCTCATTGAGGTTTTGATTTGGATTTCCTTGATGCCGAGCGATATTGAGCACTTTTTCATGTGTCTGTTGGCCATTTGGATGTCTTCTTTGGAAAAATGTCTGTTCATTTCTTCTGCCCATTTCTTGATTGGATTCTTTGTTCTTTGGGTGTTGAGTTTGATGAGTTCTTTATAGATTTTGGATACTAGCCCTTTATCTGATATGTCATTTGCAAATATCTTCTCCCATTCTGTCAATTGTCTTTTGGTTTTGTTGACTGTTTCCTTTGCTTTGCAAAAGCTTTTTATCTTGATGAAGTCCCAATAGTTCATTTTTGCCCTTGCTTCCCTTGCCTTTGGCAATGTTTCTAGAAAGAAGTTGCTGCGGCTGAGGTTGAAGAGGTTGCTGCCTGTGTTCTCCTCTAGGATTTTGATGGGCTCCTGTCTCACATTGAGGTCTTTCAACCATATGGAATCTATTTTTGTGTGTGGTGTAAGGAAATGGTCCAGTTTCCTTCTTCTGCATGTGGCTATCCAATTTTCCCAACACCATTTGTTGAAGAGACTGTCTTTTTTCCACTGGACATTCTTTCCTGCTTTGTCGAGGATTAGTTGACCATAGAGTTGAGGGTTCATTTCTGGGCTCTCTATTCTGTTCCATTGATCTATGTGTCTGTTTTTGTGCCAGTACCATACTGTCTTGATGATGACAGCTTTATAATAGAGCTTGAAGTCTGGAATTGTGATGCTGCCAGCTTTGCTTTTCTTTTTCAACATTCCTCTGGCTATGCGGGGTCTTTTCTGGTTCCATACAAACTTTAGGATTATTTGTTCCATTTCTTTGAAAAAAGTGGATGGTATTTTGATGGGGATTGCATTGAATGTGTAGATTGCTCTAGGTAGCATTGACATCTTCACAATATTTGTTCTTCCAATCCATGAGCATGGAACGTTTTTCCATTTCTTTGTGTCTTCCTCAATTTCTTTCATGAGTATTTTATAGTTTTCTGAGTACAGATCCTTTGCCTCTTTGGTTAGATTTATTCCTAGGTATCTTATGGTTTGGGGTGCAATTGTAAATGGGATTGACTCCTTAATTTCTCTTTCTTCTGTCTTGTTGTTGGTGTATAGGAATGCCACTGACTTCTGTGCATTGATTTTATATCCTGCCACTTTACTGAATTCCTGTATGAGTTCTAGCAGTTTTGGGGTGGAGTCTTTGGGGTTTTCCACATAAAGTATCATATCATCTGCAAAGAGTGAGAGTTTGACTTCTTCTTTGCCGATTTGGATGCCTTTTATTTCTTTTTGTTGTCTGATTGCTGTGGCTAGGACTTCTAATACTATGTTGAATAGCAGTGGTGATAGTGGACATCCCTGCCACGTTCCTGACCTTAGGGGGAAAGCTTTCAGTTTTTCCCCATTTAGAATGATATTTGCTGTAGGTTTTTCATAGATGGCTTTTATGATATTGAGGTATGTACCCTCTATGCCTATACTCTGAAGAGTTTTGATCAAGAAAGGATGCTGTACTTTGTCAAAAGCTTTTTCTGCATCTATTGAGAGGATCATATGATTCTTGTTCTTTCTTTTGTTAATGTATTGTATCACGTTGATTGATTTGCGGATGTTGAACCAACTTGCAGCCCAGGGATAAATCCCACTTGGTCGTGGTAAATAATCCTTTTAATGTACTGTTGGATCCTACTGGCTAGTATTTTGGTGAGAATTTTTGCATCCATGTTCATCAGGGATATTGGTCTGTAATTCTCCTTTTTGATGGGGTCTTTGTCTGGTTTTGGGATCAAGGTAATGCTGGCCTCATAAAATGAGTTTGGAAGTTTTCCTTCCATTTCTATTTTTTGGAACAGTTTCAGAAGAATAGGTATTAATTCTTCTTGAAAGGTTTGGTAGAATTCCCCTGGGAAGCCATCTGGCCCTGGGCTTCTGTTTGTTGGGAGATTTTTGATGACTGCTTCAATTTCCTTAGTGGTTATAGGTCTGTTCAGGTTTTCTATTTCTTCCTGGTTCAGTTTTGATAGTTGATACATCTCTAGGAATGCATCCATTTCTTCCAGGTTATCTAATTTGCTGGCATAGAGTTGCTCATAATATGTTCTTATAATTGTTTGTATTTCTTTGGTGTTGGTTGTGATCTCTCCTCTTTCATTCATGATTTTGTTGATTTGGGTCATTTCTCTTTTCTTTTTGATAAGTCTGGCCAGGGGTTTATCAATCTTGTTAATTCTTTCAAAGAACCAGCTCCTAGTTTCGTTGATCTGTTCTACTGTTCTTTTAGTTTCTATTTCATTGATTTCTGCTCTGATCTTTATTATTTCTCTTCTCCTGCTGGGTTTAGGCTTTATTTGCTGTTCTTTCTCTAGCTCCTTTAGGTGTAGGGTTAGGTTGTGTACTTGAGACCTTTCTTGTTTCTTGAGAAAGGCTTGTATTGCTATATACTTTCCTCTTAGGATTGCCTTTGCTGCATCCCAAAGATTTTGAATAGTTGTGTTTTCATTTTCATTGGTTTCCATGAATTTTTTTAATTCTTCTTTAATTTCCTGGTTGACCCATTCATTCTTTAGTAGGATGCTCTTTAGCCTCCATGTATTTGAGTTCTTTCCGACTTTCCTCTTGTGATTGAGTTCTAGTTTCAAAGCATTGTGGTCCGAAAATAGGCAGGGAATGATCCCAATCTTTTGGTACTGGTTGAGACCTGATTTATGACCTAGGATGTGATCGATTCTGAAGAATGTTCCATGGGCACTAGAGAAGAATGTGTATTCTGTTGCTTTGGGATGGAATGTTCTGAATATGTCTGTGAAGTCCATTTGGTCCAGTGTGTCATTTAAAGTCTTTATTTCCTTGTTGGTCTTTTGCTTAGATGATCTGTCCATTTCAGTGAGGGGGGTGTTAAAGTCCCCCACTATTATTGTATTGCTGTCGATGTGTTTCTTTGCTTTTGTTATTAATTGCCTTATATAATTGGCTGCTCCCATGTTAGGGGCATAGATATTTACAATTATTAGATCTTCTTGTTGGTTAGACCCTTTAAGTAGGATATAGTGTCCTTCCTCATCTCTTATTACAGTCTTTGGTTTAAAATCTAATTTGTCTTGGGGCGCCTGGGTGGCTCAGTTGGTTAAGCGACTGCCTTTGGCTCAGGTCATGATCCTGGAGTCCCAGGATCGAGTCCCACATCGGGCTCCCTGCTCGGCAGAGTCTGCTTCTCCCTCTGGCCCTCCCCCCTCTCATGCTCTCTCTATCTCATTCTCTCTCTCAAATAAATAAATAAAATCTTAAAAAAAAATAAAATAAAATCTAATTTGTCTGATATAAGGATTGCCACCCCAGCTTTCTTTTGGTGTCCATTAGCATGGTAAATGGTTTTCCACCCCCTCACTTTCAATCTGGGGGTGTCTTTGGGTCTAAAATGAGTCTCTTGCAGACAGCATATCGATGGGTCTTGTTTTTTAATCCAATCTGATAGCCTGTGTCTTTTGATTGGGGCATTTAGCCCATTTACATTCAGGGTAACTATTGAAAGATAGGAATTTAGTGCCATTGTATTGCCTGTAAGGTGACTGTTACCGTATATTGTCTGTGTTCCTTTCTGGTCTATGTTGCTTTTAGGCTCTCTCTTTGCTTAGAGGACCCCTTTCAAGATTTCTTGTAGGGCTGGTTTTGTGTTTGCAAATTCCTTTAGTTTTTGTTTGTCCTGGAAGCTTTTTATCTCTCCTTCTATTTTCAATGACAGCCTAGCTGGATATAGTATTCTTGGCTGCATATTTTTCTCATTTAGTGCTCTGAATATATCCTGCCAGTCCTTTCTGGCCTGCCAGGTCTCTGTGGATAGGTCTGTTGCCAATCTAATGTTTCTACCATTGTAGGTTACATATCTCTTCTCCCGAGCTGCTTTCAGGATTTTCTCTTTGTCTCTGAGACTCGTAAGTTTTACTATTAGATGTTGGGGTGTTGACCTATTTTTATTGATTTATTTTATTTTATTTTTTTTTAAGATTTTATTTATTTGACACAGAGAGAGACAGCGAGAGCAGGAACACAAGCAGGGGAAGTGGGAGAGGGAGAAGCAGGCTTCCGGCGGAGCAGGGAGACCGATGCGGGGCTCGATCCCACAACCCTGGGACCATGACCTGAGCTGAAGGCAGACGCTTAACGACTGAGCCACCCAGGCACCCCCCCTATTTTTATTGATTTTGAGAGGAGTTCTCAGTGCTTCCTGGATTTTGATGCCTAAAAATATGGAGCGCTTCACGAATTTGCATGTCATCCTTGTGCAGGGGCCATGCTAATCTTCTCTGTATCGTTCCAATTTTAGTATATGTGCTGCCGAAGCATATATACTAAAATTATATTTTAAAACAATAGCTATAATTAAAGGTATAGTCTCCTTTTGAGAAACTATATTATTTCAAGTCACAATATATTGAGCATCTACCATTTATTAGATAGGCAACAGGATACTGTCATTGATAGAGCATGATCTTTGTGAGGGAGACCAATATTTAAGTTCAATGCCATCCTACACAATAGACAAGGCTCCAGGCTAGCTCTGTGAGCTCCTGTCAATTTCCTTCTGTTCCCTGGGCTCCAGAAAGACAAGTTTCTTTTCCAGTCCCTAGAGGAGGCCAAGCTTAGTTCTGCCTTTGGTTCTTTGCATTTCCTCTGTCCTCTCTCTGTCCACCTTTTCAGAGAGGCCTCATATGACAATATTAGCTAAAGTAGCAACACCCCATGGATCACACTCTAACCTCATTGCCCTGTTTTATTATTTTTGAGATACTTATTATCCAAAATAGGTATGTGTTTATGTACTTATGATCTACCCTCCAAATATAATTGCAACTAGACCAATATTTTGGTGCAGTCACCACAGTATCTTTAGTAATATCAACAATTCATGGCATGTAGAAAGGACCCAAAAATAATTATTTAAGAAAAGTAATAGTATAAAATAAAACCAAATCACTTGATTTTCAAAAAGTAGGAATACAAAGCAAAACTGAATCACTTGATTTTCAACTATACAGATTTTGGAATTGCTAGAACTTTACACTACATTTGAAAAAGGCTGTCATACACTATGTACTTGAGGAAATAAACATAAAGCTATTTGGGGATGGTATATAAGCCTATTCCATGTGGGTTCTTTGGCTATACTACTATATCTTAGTAATAGATGAAGCTGGAGCTTGTATTAAAACAATTAAATTTAAGCCTGAAATAATGTATCTTAAAATTTTCAACATTTTGGAGACCTGTTCCTAAGGCCCTGAACTAATTTGCACTCATCTATTAAATATGGTGCCTCTCATCCAGTCTCACGCTGTGAGGTTGTGCTAATAATGGTTTTATCTAATTTTTAAATCCAATGTTCAAAGGGGAAACAATTTTTTCTCTGGCTCCTTGTGGAGAGATAAAATGGCTCTAGGAATGAAAGAACAATGGATCAAATATGAAACCACACATCTAAAGCCAGAGGAAAAGAGCAGAAAAGGAGATGGCCAGATACCAATTTTTAAGGGAAAAGATGTTCATATCGGAGAAAGATAAAAGAAAGAGAAGGAGGAGAGAGGGTCTTACTATATGAACTTTCCCACAGCTCAGAAAAACATGAAAAGTTCCTCATTTCAATGTTTACCAGGCATATCATTGTCATCTAACTGCTGACAAATAATTTTAAAAGATCGTGCACCCAATAACAACAGATATTTACACAATAGATACCTGATAGAAAATAAATATTCCAAACACAATTACAAGAAATGTAAAATACATACGAAAATCATAATAAATGTATGAGATATATATATAGAAAGAATTACAATACTTCATTGATTTCAATAAATAAGGATATTGTATGAACTTAGTGTTGAATAGAAAGATTGAACAATACAAATATGAAAGTAATTACTAAATTAGTTGAGTGTAACTTAATTCAAGTCAAAGTCCTAATTATGCATTTTTTTATAAACTTTTACAAAATTATTTTAAAATTCCTCCAGATTCAATGTAAAAAATATGATAATTCTCTCAAATAATTTTATATAATTTATTCATTTCAGGGAAAAATACCCATGTTTGAATTTGAAAAAAAATAATGGAAAGGAAATGTAAAGATTACATGGAGGCTGATATTAAAGAGTATAAAATTATCTCTACATTCAAAGTAATTTAAATAATATGATACTCGCCACTGATTGGACAAGCAGATAAGTATATCAAACAGAAAACCTAGAAATAAACCAGATTATGTAACTATCTAGTTTATAAGTGGGGTGATATTTTAAGTTAGCTTTAAATATTCAAATTTCTCCATAAATGGTGTCAAAATAATTGGCCAATTCTATGGAGGGGGAAAGCAGCTTTTGCCTTACTTTATGTATCAAAATAAATTTCAAAATAATCAAGGACTTAAGAATAAAACATGAACACAAAAATATAAATAGAATACAATTATTAATATAGTATTTTTTCTGGAGAAGGTCTTTCTATACATGACATCAAAGGTAGAAATTATAAAGGATAATATTGGTCAATTAAAATCTTCCATCATCAAAAACACAACTAAAAGACAAAAAAAAAAAAACACATTAGGAAAAAAAATATTCAATTCAAAATTACCTAACATTTATTCCTTTGTAGAACTCAAAAGGCTTACAGTAAAATATTAACACTTAAGCAAAGTACAAAGAGTAAAAGAAAAATGACTCCCAAGCTCTTCTGCACAGATTACTACATAACTAGCATTTTAGTGAATTTCCTTCCAAATATGATTTTCTCTGCATTGATACACATAAAATTGCAAGAATATGTTTTTAGTTTTTATATATGTTGCTCTGATAACCTGCTTTTCTCCAAACAATATGTTCTGGAAATATAGGTATATGTCATCATATTAAATAACTACCTATTATTCCATTACTTATACTAAAATTCAATTACTTCATCTCTTTTTTCCTTTTGTCATTGATATAAGAATATGTGTAGTTATTTGTTAACACTTCTTCTCCCTTGCAACATAAGGAGTGCCCTGACAGCGGAGATGTTCTCCACCATTTTTCCTGCTGTAGTCCCAGGGCCCAGCATGGGATCCAGCTAATGTTAGGTTCTCTAAAAGTAGTTATTGGGTAAAAGATAGAGGTGTACTAGATCCTTAAGGACACCTAAGTTTGAAAACAAAATGTATATGGTCTGTGGGGGCCAGCAGCAGGATTTGAAACCCAGATTTGTTAAGAATTTGAGTGGTAAAGATAATGGGTGAAACAGAAATTATGGGACCCGATTCTCATTAAACCATGTGACCATGACCCTGACATCATTTTATCTTGATGAAACTAAGGGTCAAAGATGTGAATTAATATATATCTATTATTAGTAAGAGAAATTACATATTGGTTCTTCAACTAGGGTCAACCACGTAGGTAAGGGAGCTTATACACAAGAACTCCACAGTTTCTACAAAATTATCTCCTGCTTTGAGTTCCCCCAGAATGGACCTAAGTAAGAAGTGGCTCACACTGGAGTCACTGACCGACCCATTAACATTTCTCTACAGAAATTTCAAGGTACCCAAACATTAAGTACCAAGTTTGTAGAACAGAGTTACTAATAATAGAAAAATGATGGATAAAGCCTACATGTACAACAATAAAGGAATGGTTAAATCAAGTTTGTCATTAGCAATGTCCAGTTATGAGAAGGTGAGGAAGTGGTGACCAGTAGTCCATCTCTAGGGCAGGCACTCTTCAAATGATCGGTGGTGTAGAGATTTTGTTTTTCAATCTCCAATCTATTTCAGACTGACATTTTACAAAATACAATAGAAAATTTTCAGCAATATCAAATTGCTGTAAATTTTCTCAGCACTTCCCCTGATTCTTTGTACTTATCTGTCTGTGGACTGATTAAAAGCCATTCAGAAACTGGCATCAGCCCATGGACCATACTTTGTGTAGCAGAATTTTACACAACTTTGGTAAACATGCTTATTAATTCAAAATTGAATTTTTTTTTTAATTTGAATCCCAAATATGCTAAATATATAAATGGGCTTACTTGGAATGTTTTCCACTCGGGTATTATTCATCTCAAAGTAAAATATCCATGTGTACTACTGACTACACTTCAGAATATGTGAATTATTTGTCACCAACTGGTTTTGTGCCATGAATATCAAAGCTGGGGACTCTTGTTATTCTAGCTTTTGTACAGCAAACACTAAGCTGATATTTAGACTATTTGATAATATACTGATTCCTCTACTATAAACAAAATCTCTTGATCTTTACCTTTATCTGTCTATTTTCCCTCTATAAATAAGACTATCATTCAAGTCTGTTCTTAGGAAAATATTAGCTAATGTCCATGAACATCAGGAAACAAATAACTAATATAATCCCGGCCAGGAATCCTTTCCAAAGAGCTAATTAACTTCAAGTATTTGAAGCCAACAGGATTGCCCACTCTCACCCCAAGAGAGGGCAAATAGGCCTTATTTCCCTGTAATACACACAGGCTCTGTTAATAGTTCAAGTCTGGCAGTCGAAACCCAGAGGTTGAGTTCTTAGTGCTTAGTGCTTATCCCAGGGCAGCATCAGTTTCTGGCAGCGATAATGCATGCAATGGCTTTCCGGCAGGACGTGGCCACAGGGTTCCTGGCAAGGCCACTGAGCAAGGCTTTTGTAAGCAGATCCGTATCATTTTTGACAGGACTAACATATGGCTTCGAGTTTCTGGCCAAAGCCTCCTTCATGGTTCCTATCAGAAGAGACCCTACATGCTCTCTGGCAACACTGCCATGCGATTTAAAGGATTTAATTCCTGGAAGTATATTGCCACAGTGATTTGCTACAGAACAAATTTCAAAGTTGGTTTCCTGCCAACACAAAATTCTATAGGTCATGTCAAGGCCAACACCACAGGGAGTTTTCAGCAAGAAGATATTGAACTGATCTTTTAATAGCCCTCATACTCACACTTTGCTGTATTCTTAAGTGTTTCCCTGTACACTGAGCGTAAATGAAATATTTTCTACATGAAAGCATATTGCAGTCATGTAATGTGTTTTGTGCATGTGCATCTATGAGTGTTCTCTAGCGCCTCTCACTTGTCCATCTCAAGGAGTGAATTGCAGTTATTTCGAAATTTCACTCTAACTTACTAAAGCCAATTCATGTTCCTGCTAACGGGGAGGATGGAAAGAACAATAATGTCCCACAGTGCAAAATATAATTCACTTCTTTCATCTTTTCATTCTGACCACAGACTAATTCAGCAGCTTAACTGACTGCAAATATCTGAAGGCAAGAAGCCCTGGCCTTTGAAAGGTGATTAAAGTTCAAGATATAGGACAGGAAGTAGCAATATATCCTTCACTGGGGATGATGCATTATTATATTTTCCTAAAATAGTATGACACACAATGCATGTATTTAAAATGCTCTTCTAATCCTGCTCTCGTGACACTGAAATTGACAGTGTCATATCACATTTTCCTAATACCTTCAGCACAACTAAGCATCACAACTGCTCATGGTTGAACTCAGTAAGTACGGATTCAGGTAAGAACTTTCTCAAAGAAAAGGTTATAGAATCACTACGTTTTATTTGGTTTATATGATACATTAAACACATTGACAAGAGAAAAGCGAGCCTTCCATGGCTCAAAATAAAACAAAATGCTTTTTAAAAGTGGTTATTATTCAACAAAAGCAAACAAATTTTTCTAGGTCACTTCCTTTCTGTTTCATGTTGCCTCTGGGGTCTTAATGATAACAATTAAGTCAGTGTAGCTCTTAAAATTGGTTTATTTTCATCCTTAGAAAAACACTGTCCCAAACCAAGCTTATTCACACTTGAGTAACCATTATGATACAAGCAGATGAACTCTAAACCGATGTGGGGAAAAATGTCTAGGTGAAGCACAAAGGTACAAAACTTATTGGCAAGTGTAGATTGTATATGTGAGACTTATTTTTCCATTGTTCATTTTGGTATGCCTAAGAGATAGAAAGCAAAGTAAAAGTTAGAAAAAATCAGGAAGGACATTTTCTGAGTGCCCTTTGGGACCAGAGCACTGTATTGATGGATGTGCTATATTTGTAATTCCAAATCAGCTCTTGTCCCTTCACCAAAGCCTGAACAAGAGCCTTGAAATTGACTTCTGTCCTTTCTCTTTCACAGCTGCAAAGGCATCCTCAAGTAGGTGGAACTCTGGTTGTTCTTCAATAATCATTCTAATACTTTTGGAATTGTCTTACTATATCTGATGCAAAGTGTAAGACATGATCATCACAGACGTTCAGTATTTCATTCATTTACTTGTTCAGTCAGTAAATAGTAATTGAGTAGAAAATATGTGCCAGGTACTTAGATGCAGTCTTTGGATGTGGAGTGTCCTTATGGGGTTCAAAACTCTGAATCTCATCCTTGAACCATAATAAGGGAAGCCTTGTAGATTATAATTAATATTTGCCTTGCCAAAAGAAATAGGTCAAAGGGGAGGGATGGAGAGAAGACTTACAGTGCCATGGAGTTAAGACCTCAAAAATTTCCAGTGAACCATGGTTGAATTTGGAAAACAGCACGTCATACTACTCTATTAAGTACAAGTATAACATAATTTAGGGCAATGAAAATTTAGGAATGTGGCACCAGGAAAAAACAATAACATAAATATGACTAAACAACAATTTGTTTTGCGATGGTGTGTTAATACAGGACTATTTCACACTAACTAAGTGCCGATGTTTCCAGCCAAAGAGTTTAAAGATCATTGACTTGTTTGGTTTAGATAACCAATGGCTCAAACCCAAGAGACAGCTGAAACACAGAGGAGAAAAAAATCTGGCTTGAAGAATCACCGAGAATGACATTAACTCTCAGATGATAGGAAAAGGCTTGGTCTTTGGCCTCTCTTTGACTTTATCTGTTGTGACTTGGGAGGTGTGGGTTTCTTGGTTGGTAATTACAGCCGAAGTAGGTCAATAAGGTGCAGGTTTCTCCTGAGATATCAACAGAGGAGTCAGACTCTGTCCCAACAGGAAGGAATCACCAGGTAAATTGATCCCAGTTAGGTGAACTGCTCCAAAAGCAATGGGTATGTTTCTAAGCAAGAATAATGACAGAACTTTTGGGGTCTCACATGGAGATATGCCCCCTTTTCCCCTGAGAAAGGGCAGTTACTACAATTTCCAGAGTACTTACTAGGCACTAAAGAAAGTTTTCGGATAATATTGTTATACTATTTTAAGGATGAGGAAAGGATCCCTCGGACTTAAATAAATAACACAAGAATGCACAGCCAGCACCTGGCAGAGGCAAAGCTGGCGTGCAGGCTGGCATCCCTTCTAGTCAGCCGCCCGCACCCCACCCCCAGGAGACTCTCCCTGAGCCTATAGTTCCTTCTTACCAGTGGGAGTGGGGGAGGGGAAGGGAATGACAAAGGCATCATTTTTCCAGTTATTTTAGAGCACAGATTTTGCTAACTACATTTCTCATTTCTATCTTCACAAAACACCCATGGTGCCTTTAGATGGGATCAGGAAGTTTAGATTTCTACATGAAATTCTAAATTCTTAAACCCATGATGTTTTTTCTCCATTTTTTTCATTATGAAAAAAAAAGAGTCAAAAATAGTGACAAAGTCACTAATTAGGACATTTTTATCTCCCAAGGAAAACAATTTTAGGTCAACTGTTCAGCCTTCATTAAAGCCATTACCACTCTATGGAACAGAAAATATGTTAGACCTTCCTACTGCTGTGTTTACAGATGGATTGTCTTCTATTCCACATTTTATCAAACTGTGGTATATTCAAGGTACAGGTTACGGTAACACATTATTAGGCTTCCCAAGAGAAGTGTAAATGAACTCTGACTTGTATATTGGCTAATTATTTTGTGTGCTACATCATTAGCTATAGAGTCCTTACACTTAGATATATTAATGACAGGAAAATTCAAGCCTATCATTTTTAAAGGGCACAATAGCATTACCCAAGGACATGTTATAGCTGAGCCGTGAAAGAAGGATTTCTTCAATTCTCCTCATTTTATAACCACTTCCTGACTGTAAATGTTACAACTGTTCATTGTAGAAAATGTAGGAAGATACTGAAAACCACAAAGAAAAATATAAAAGTTGCTTGAATCTCACAACCCAGAGATAACTACCATTAACTTATTCAATCTCTAAACATATATAAAATATGCAAATATACTTATAAGTTCACAAAATTGGGACAGTAGTATATTACTTGTGTACAGATTAATATTTTTCATTTAATAAAACAGGAACACATCTCTAGTTATTAAAATGTTTTATATAAAGTTATATTTATGGATATAAAATTCATAATGTGTCAACATTTACTTAGTCAATACTCTATTATCATTTATTTTGTTTGTTTCAAGTTTTTAAACTATTATAAACAATCCCAGTAGGAATATACTTATAGGAAAAAAATGGTATCAATCCCTATAATGGTTTCCTAAGAATAAATTAATGGAGTCAAAGAATATGTATTATTAAATTATTTTTTCTAAAATGTTATACCAATTTAATGCCTAGCAGCAGTGAGAAAACATTGTTTATGACTCCATCATTGCTGAGAGTGGCTATTATCAAGACTTTCAAACACTTACCAATTTAATAAAGATTTTATCTCATTTTTATTTAATGGAGGGTCTTTTTGATTATTACTGCTTATTAAAGTGGAAAATTTTTCAATATAGTTATCGGTCATTTGTAATAAATTGTATTTTACTTTTTATTGTATTCATTCATTCATTCATTCATTCATTCATTCATTCATTCATGTATCCGTTCATCTGGTAAGTGCCTAGTGTGCCTCAGGCAGCATCATTCCAGCCACTGGAAACACAGTGCTGGACATGACAAACTCCTGCTCTCACAAGTACACATGCTCCTGAAGGGAGACAGATAAACAGAACTTCAAAAATAAACAAATTAACTTCAGCCCATGTGTAATAGTTTCCTAGGGCTGCTGTAACAAACTACCACAAACTGGCGGCTCAAAGAACAGAAATTTATTCCCGGTTCTGAAGGCTAACCGTTTGAAATCAAGGGGTCAGCAGGGCTTTGCTTTCTCTGCGGCTCTAGGGGAGTTAACTTCCTTGCCTTCTTCCAGCGCCTAGTGACCCCGGGCGTTTCTTGATTTGTGTCCTCAACATGCCAATCTCTGCCTCCATCTTTCCTCTGTTTCCTCTATGTCTCTCTCTCCAATATTTCTCTCCTTTCTCTTAGAAAGACATCCACCATTGCAATGAGAGCCCACCCTAAACAGTATGACCTCATCTGAACTTAATGGTATCTGCAAATACCAAACCAATGGTATCTGTGTTTCCAAACAAGGTTACATTCACAAGTGTTGGAGTTTAGGATTTGAACATAGCTTTGAGAGGGTCACAGTTCAACCCGCCACACTGTGCCAAATACAATAAGGTGCAAAGACAGTGTGAATTTCAATTTCCAAGATAGAGAGTGGTCAGGGATGGGTTGGGAGGCCTCCTTTAGATGCAGCGGCCAGGGAAGACCTCTCTGGGAAAGTCACCACTGAGCTGAGACCCAGATGATGAACAGGAGCCAGCTATACAGAGATCTCCAAGCAGCAAACAATAGCTTGTGCAGCATCTGCAAGGGCTAGCAAGATAGGAAGGGGCTGGATCATATAAGACTTTATGGACAATGGTAAAGGGATTATAATTAATCAGGATATAAAACAATCTTTTAAAATAACTATTACTGGATGGTTACTATGTGCCAAACAGTACTGAAACAAGTTTTATATACCTTAACTTACCTCATACATACAGAAAAAATAGTTTTATCACCTTCTTCTAAAAATAAGAAAATAAAGGCTTTGAAATTCGAAATTATTTTTTATGGTTATAAAGATAATTAGGAGCATTTCTAATTGTTTTGTAGGTGCTTTTTATATTTTGTATGTTAACGTATAATTTTTCCAGTTTGTACTTTCTTTTTAAACTAGTCTCTGGGCTTCTTAACCAATAGGTACTACCTATTGATACACTTAATTATCTATTTATCTATGTACCTATGTATCTATATTTTATTTTATGGATTCCATCTTGCCTGGTGTGATTAGAAAAAAAAAGAAAAAAAGAAACTTCATAATCAGGAATTACAATAAATGGTGGCCTCTATTTTATTCTGAGTCTTATGCTTTCTTTTCTTTCCTGATCTGTGTGTGTGTGTGTTCATTTATTTTACATGTACTTTTATCATCCATCTGGAGGATGTTTTTGAACTAGAACTCAGAACTTTGGTTCTTCTGACCATTACAACAGAAAAAAACTAGTGTCAACGATGAAGGTCTTCACTCTGGTACAACATTTGCCCTAAGCCCCTATACACAACTACAACCCCAAACCTAAATCCATGGTGGCAAAAATCATTTTCTGTGCCAGGACATGGTATGATCTTGTCTTCATCAGTTCAGGCTGCTAGTACAAAAATACCATAAACTGGGTGGCTTAAACAAACATTTCTCACAACTCTAGATGTTGGGAAATCCTAGTTAAGGTGCCAGGACAGTTGGTGTGTGTTGATTAGTCCTCTTCCTGGTTTGAAGGTCGCCATCTTCTCTCTGTCCCCTCATACAGCAGAAACTAGAGAGAGGACCTCTGGTGTTTCTTCTCCTTTTTATAAAAGCACAGATTCCATCATGAGGGCTCCACCCTCCTGACCTCATCTAAAACTAATTACTTCCTAAAGGCTCTCTCCCTAAATGTCATCATATGAGGAAAGAGGGTTTCAACATAGGAATGGTGGGAGCGGGGGAAGGGGACACATTCAGTCCATCGCAAATCTCTAGCTCTTGACTTTTCAAATTACAGAGCATTGATGTGGCTTTGTAATAATCTTCTCTACTGGCTTCTTGCAATGGCACATTTCTCTCAGAGAGGGAAAGTTGTTGTGAGTCTGTGTTTGGTATTCTCTTTTGTTTGTTTTTATTCTGTCCCAAGTCTATCCTCTATATCAGATTTACTCAAAAAATAATTACTTTTTACCTGGATTCCAAAAGTGATTCAGGCCCTTCTCCTCTTTTCCTTTGGCCATTTCAAAAAGGTTCAAGGAAAGGATGGGGGAAGTGGTGTCCTTCTGCTGATTTTATTAGATGCTTAAAATTAGAACTATTTCTATATTCAGACATATATAAAAACATAGTTACTAATGAATTTCTGACTTCTCATCAAAATGAATTTTTCCATCAGTATCACTCAATTTCCAGAGTTAAACTTTCATCATGGATGCCACTGGCTTGAGTGAAGTGTCTTGTTGTTTTCTAAGTCAATCATACACTACATTTCCAAGAATGTCAGATCTCCTAGTTGTTGGTTCTTGGTCAGATTGCTAGGCTAACAGAGTCTACTATCGCATAATATCAGGAAGAAGGGCCAGTGATATTGAAGTAGCTTAATTGGTTTAATGACTGAGTTGGCAAAAAAATGTGAAAAATCGGAATGCTATAAATTATTTAAAAATATCTGACAATATGTAAACTGTTCACATAAAGCAGTTAAACATATGAGAGTGGGTCAATAAGAACATCAAGAAGCACAGACCTTTAAAACCAAAAATGGCATGTTCTCCTCAGATAACTGATTCTCATGCACTTCTATGTGACAAAGAAGCCATATCTCAGTTTGGTAGACTTCAAGCACTCTATCAACTCCAGCCCCAAAAGAAAAAAGGGTGATTATTGGTATGAAATTCAAAACAGAAATCATACAGAGAAACAGGAAACTCGTACCAATTTTCTCACATAGAAGTAACTGTTTAAGCAGATACATCATATCCATTTATATAATTGTAAAATATAGATGGTTCACTTTAAGTTAGAGATTCTGAAAACCATGCTCAGAATTTTATGGGAGCTCAATTATTTATTTATTCCGCTTTCATTCTATTTTCCCCTTAAATAGTGACTATACACACAAATTCCTCAAAACATGATAAATAAAATTAAAATCATCCTATTATATCCACCAACAAAAACAAGGAGGTTAAATGATTTGTTTTTGTATGGGTTATCCTTATTCTTTTTCTTGATTAGAACAGTTTAGGAGATGGAACCTTTTTTTTTTTTTCCCTTTCCCCCCTTCTTTTTCTATGCCATCTGGGTAGGCAAACCCAATTAGCACATGTTGAAAACTAGCAACACCTTTTCCAACATTTCAAAGTTTTGGCAAGCTTTAAAAGTTACTGTGTCACATAAAAGCTCATTTGGCACATTACAGGGTTTGCAGAATGAATTTATCATATGGAATGATCATTTTCCAAGTGCATCGAGAACATACAGCACAATTGGATTTGGAAAGATCAGTTGAAATAAACTTCATCATTGTGGCTCTAGGATCAATCCACTCAATCTCTTTAATGGAGTTCTTCACCGTCTTTCCTTATACAAAAGAGAAAAGAGTTATGGTCCAGAAAAGCCCTGGCCTTGGTCTGAGACAGTCTTAGTTCTGGCACTCTATCAACTCACTAAGGGAATCTTGGAAAGGATGGAGATGAAGGCTCCAAGTTTACACCACGGGTTTTATAAAATTCCCCAATTCTTATGTCTTTCTCATTATGCTAATGGTTTCCAAGGCTGCTCAGAGCTCAGCAATCATTGCTCTCCTCAATGATTACATACCTGGAGCCGGCTGCCAATTGCCCACCAGTTACTCCCTTCTACTTCGGTAACACGCATTAGAGGAATTCTCTGGTGCATTATCCTTGTCTGTTGTGGTGGATATGCTATATTGCCTTGTTTGCCATCTGTTCCAAACACCTTTAAGGGTGCCTTCCTTTACTGAAGAGGCTGGGCAACAAAATATTACATTTCCCAGACTCCCTTGCACCTGGAGTTCCAGATGTTATTCAGGACCCACATTTAGATACACTCGCGCCTGAGCGTTGAATCTGTAATTAAGTTAAGTAGGGAGACAGGCAATAACCCTTGAAACATCCATTTCGCTGTTGCATATCAAGCAGCCATAACAGGGCTCGGGGGTCAACAGTTCTGATGGTAGCTCCCTATCCCTGGATCAGTACTCAAACAGCTAAGTCAGCAGCTACCCCATTTTTTTTTTTTTTTCCCCAAGATTCTGGATTGTGGGCGAATTGGTACTTCTTTTGGTAGGCCAGTCCTAAGGATTTTCTATGCTGGGTCCTTCTATGAGTTTCAGCCCAGACCCTGCTCTGCCAACCTTTCCAACGATAAGTGTGAGCCTCTTCTTCCCAGGATTACATACCTTCAGGTTTAAAAATCCAGTTTTCATTTGTACTGAATTCTGACTCATACAGTCATATTGTACTACAATGGGATTACTATGTCCTTGATCTCAAACTACACTTATGAAATGATTTAAGCTATACCACATATTGTCTTTTATCTCCTTCTTGCTCACACAGAGAGGAGAACGTGAAGAATTATTTTGGAATTAAAAATATCTTAGTAGTTCAAGAAGATAGTTTATTCTAAAACCCTTAGTATCAGAGCCAATCAATCTACAACTGTTTTTTTTGTGTGTTCCTATCGGTATAAAGAACTATACTGAAAGTATGCATCACATACCTCCATACATCATACCCACATTTTAACTGCCCAATGCATACATCTGTTTGTATGCTCCATTGTAAACCAGGCTCCTCCCCCTAACCTAAATCCAAAAGCATGCTAAAAACAAGAGCAAAACTGACACTGGAACTAATACTACCATTTCTCTCTTTATGGTTATATGTTATTCTTAATTTTAAATCACCCTTAATATGTAAACAGACTCTGTCTTATTAATCCTTCTATCTCAACCATACTTAATCAAGGGAAACAAGATAGAGGGGGCCAAATAGATCCACTCTGCTACATTCTAGCTCACTGTGAGTAACATCTTCTCATCGTCCTTGGTCTGAACAATGAGCACAGTAATTCTAAACTATAATGTTGGGAGGCAGCTAAATGAGAACATTCATGCATCAGTGGTGACTGGCCTAGTACCTGCTCAATAAAGAGTTGCTTTCTGGCTGCTGTCATCATTCTCATTCCAGTCATATCATACCTGTGGTTTTAATAACCTCTGAATATTTCTGGCTGGGGCAGAAGGTATTTAGATGGAGAGATCATCATATAAGAGGCCTTTAAGGGGGTGCCTGGGTGGCCCAGTCGTTTGAGGGTTGGACTCTTGGTTTTGGCTCAGGTCACGATCTCAGGGTCGTGAGATTGAGCCCTGCCTCAGGCTCCACACTCAGCACAGAGTCCGCTTGTCCCTCTTCCTTCCTCCCGCTCTGCCCCTCCCCTGACTCGTGCCCCCCCCCCCTCGAGTGGATAAATAAATAAAATCTTTAAAAGAAAAAGAGGCCGTTAGGTAAAAAGAGCAAGGGGCCTTATGCATGTAATCTTAGGTTTTCACCATAAATTCCTCCTATGATGCCATCGAATCAGTTTTAAGCCTTTACTGATAATGCAAAGGTTATCAGTAACATTTCAGTGTTTGCAATCTTTAACTCTTATGTAAATTTCTACAGTTTTTACATATTTGTTTTCCTAATTACATTATAAACTGAACTCAGGACTTCTGCTTCATCCCTTGCTGCATACCCACTGTAGGTTTCTAAAAAGGTTTGATTGACCTGATCTGACATGTAGTTTTAGAATCAGCCATATTCTTGAATCACTGTAATATTTTAAAATTCCAAAATAATTCCTTATGCCCATATCTTTGTCTCTCTGTCTCTTTATTTATTTCACTTTTTGGTGTACTCCTAAAATACAACTTTAATTTTTATTTTTTTTAAATTTTACTAAGAGGTAACTTGTTAGAACTTTTGTGACAAGAATTAAAATCTGTCCAGTCTTACAATGATAGCTATTTCTGAAATTATACTCAATGCCCCAAATTCTGATTTACTTGTGCTAAAAAGCCACTCTTTGAATTATCACCTTGTCACTGGTGACTAAAGGAAATACTGAATGGAATCAGCTTATTATGATCATACATCAGACTACCCTAAAGTGATCTTTTAGTGGCTGACACATCTCAAGTGTCTTAATTAAAAAAAAATAAATAAATAAATGAGATGAAGATCCTTAAAAGCACAGTGCTTGCAATAGAGAAAATTTTGTACTGTTCTTTAAAATAGATTAGAATCAATGATGGTTCAACATGTTTTTTAAGATTTTATTTATTTATCTATTCATTTGAGAAAGAGAGAGTGAGTGGGGGGGAGGTGAGGAGCAGAGGGAGAGGGACAAGCAGACTCCTCACTGAGCGCAGAGGCGCTATGCTCGCGAGGCTCAATCCCAGAACCCCAAGACCACGACCTGAGCTGAAATCAAGAATCAGACACTCAACCGCCTGAGCCACCCAGGCACCTTGATGGTTCAATATTTTTTATGCAAATGTCATTTCTCATAATGTTTAGTGTATTGTTTATAAGGTTATTTATAAATATTATTTACTATTAGAGCTTAACAAAATACTTCAGTGTCTACACTGCTTTGAAGAGGCCCATATGTAGACAACTTTGCTATGTAACAGTAGCCTAAACGTTTGGCTGGAATTAGGCAGTTGTTGGATGAAATGATGATTTACCAATTCCGTCAGTGGCTTCAGTGGTTAAACGTGTCAACACGCCTATCGCCTTGCAAAGAGTCCCTGTTTTCTTACACATCTTGAAAATACTTATGTAATGGGGAGCCTGTTCAAAAGGCTCATTCCTACAAGGAAAAGAAGAAAGCCAAAATCTGAGTTCCCAAAATGAATGAAAATGTGTTCATTCCTCCCACTTCAGGGAGGTGTCAAAAAAGACTGTCAGTTTCATAATTATGCCTCTTGAGCAGATGGGCGGTAAGACATTCTATGACATTTGAGAAGAAAATAATTTTAAAACCCTAAAAATAATAATAAAGGAACTTCTAAATAAAGTGCATGCTCTAACACAGAAGTAAAATATCTTAAAGTAGAAATGGGTTTTTTAGAACAACTAGAGACCCATTTGTTAGCTAGACCTTTCTATGTTTACAGTACACACACCATCAGGTTTTACAGCAGGTCATAACAAAAGACAACCCTGCAGAATGTTCTGGAATAGCTACATAAGTTTGGAGCTGATGAATTTATGTAGTATGAATCTACAGTTTGCTCCAGCTTTGAATCAACCACAGGAAAGAGCTGATGCAGAGAACAAGGTTAAAATTACAATATGAAGTAGGGGTTGGGAGAAGGGTGGTTAATTTTCAGCTTTTGTTTCATTCACTCAAAAAGAACAAGGAAAATATAATACAAGGAGGAAACACACAGCTCAAATTTCTATCAACCTGAAGGCTACCTAGCTCTCTGAACTGCCAAATCTATTGATAGATGATAAAGATTTCCATTCCCTGAATCATCACACCCTTTCCGAACCCTGTATTTTCCTGTCAGTGTTTCTTTGGGTCCACTGGGTAAATAAACACTGCAGCTTTAGGTGTGAAGTCTATCTGAAGAGGCATAAAAAAGGATATTGACAAGTCATTTGTTCCTTCTGTCTTTTGTGTCAGATTCAGAAAACCAAGGGGAGAGCAAAAGAAAGACCAAAAAGATTTCAAAGCCTACATCAAATTTTGGTTGATTTAGCAACCTGACTCGTGCAACTACCAGGACTGTTCTAATAAACAGATGGCCCTCACTTTTCAAATATAATGTGTTTTTAGATTACACAAGTAATATATGCTTATTATAGAACAAGACAGAAAATAAAGATAAGTAAAAAAAAAAAAAAAGAAGAAGAAAAAAATAAAATAAATACTGTCCACAATTCCACCACCTAGTGATCAGGACTATAAACATTTGGTGCTAGTTCTTTCTGGCGTTTTTCTATATACACGTAATTATATTTGGAAAAATAAGATCATTTTATACTTACGCTTTTGTGGGCTACTGTTCCATGTACATTTTTTTTTCAAGATTTCTTTTAATTAATTTATTTGAGAGAGAAAGAGAGCACAAGCGGGGAGGAGTGGAAGAAGGAGGCTCCCCACTCAGGGCTCGATCCCAGGACCCTGGGATCATGACCTGAGCCGAAGGCAGATGCTTAACGACTGAGCCACCCAGGTGCCCCTCCATGTACATTTCTTGACATCTTTCATTGTCATTAGATTCTTACCATTTTTGATGGCTGTATATTGTTTATATGCACATGTAGTGTAGAGTAATATAATATAGGTATAGATATATAGTTCCTACTACATTATATATGCTGTTAAGAGATAAACTGAGGCATATTATAAAGTTTAAGAGTTTATTTGAGCATTTATCTATTTGAATAGGGCAAACTGGAAGTGGTTAGCAATACTTCGCTGCCAGGAGCTAGGGGAAAGACTTACACAGAGAAGTGTGGACACAAAGAAAGGACATTATTTGACTGGCTATAGCTTAAAGCCTAGCTGGTTGTTTGTGATTGGTTGTCCTTAGTGTTTTGATTCCGTAACCTTCATGGTCTTACAGGCTTTGATTTTGGTTTGCTTGCACAGGGCCGCCAGGGCATTACAGCCACCCCAACCTCATGGCCTCCTTGTTTAATTGAATTAATGATGCGAACAACGTATGTGCTACTATGTTCCGGACAGTGTTAGTACTTCGCTTGGGCTATTTCTAATATTTTGATTTAAATACTGCTGTGATGAATTTTCTCATATATACAATGTTTCAAGTAAATTTTCTAAATAATTGAAATAGTTTCCTTAAAATCCTTGTAAGTAGAGTTGCTTGGTCGAAGAGAATGTAGATGCACACTTTTAAAATTTTTTATTCCCAAGTTTTCTTCCAGAAAAGTTTCCTCTAATTTATGCTATTTGGTTACTAGTGAAGCCAAAAACTATTAATAATTTTGTTGGCAATTTCTATTTTTTATTCTGTGAATCCTTATTCATGACTTTCTTAGGATTTAGCCGCACATAACAGACACCACGACAACTCTTTCAAGTAATTGGAATATAATACAGGGTATTATATGCTTATAAAATAACTGGAACACCTGGAAACACATACTGTAGGCTGAGCATGCACAGTAGAGTAGGTGCTCCTCGTGACCCACCAGATTCCCCTCAGCAGTCAAGACACCATGCCCCAGCTTCTCTGAGAACTGACTCACAGCTCTCCACTCCTCCCCAGAATTTTCTCTGGCTGAATGGGAATTGTCTCTCCCTGGAGGTTAGGTCACTCTCCTCCCCAGAAGAAGCCAGCAGCCAATAACTGATTGACATGAGGTATAAGAGGCCAGATCCCTTGCCTCAAGGTGGTACAGTTGATGCCCCAAAGTTCCCTTCAAAGCTACAGCTCCCCTCAGGTACTGGCTACTTAGTCTGTCCATGCCCCATTCTGCTTCCCTAACTCCCCTTTCCCTAAGAGCATTCCATCAACAAATCACTCACCGAAAAATCCCCATTTTGGCTCTGCTTCTAAGGGTCCTGACTGAACATAATAACCCTGAGGACAATATTGCAAAACTGGCCAGCCATGAAGGCTGGTGGGCCAACTGAAAAGCTTCGGAGTCGGGAAGGCTGCTTTCCCAGTGCTGCTCAAGTTCCAATCTATATACGAGCAAAGCAGACACACCCTGGATGTTGTGTGTTGGTATCTATAAAGCTATGGAGTATCCCCTGGTGCCGTCACTATGTTGCTGTCACCATCACCTGCCAGATGAAATTGCCTGCAGAAGCAGCAAGATAGCAAAAGCATGCATTCCATCTCACAGGTCTCTTTTACATTTTTGTACTCTGTACAAAAAGAAGTACTCTGTACTTCTTTGCAGAAGCTTGGACCCCAAGCCCTATAGAAGTGTGATGAACATTGTCTTCAGCTCTCCAGCCCCCCACCAAGCTTTTACGATTTTAAGGTTAGTTGCAGGGTTTGGAAAGGATTTGAGTGGTCAGTGTGCCATATTTACCACTAGGACTTTTACTCATTTTCTGTGATGGATTCCTTCCCCTCCCTCCCCCATCCTATGATTCTCAGCTCATCATTTTTGCCTTAATACTATTTATGAAGATTTTTGACCTTCAGAATACATTTTTTAAAAAATCTGCCCTTTTCCTTATAGTTTCTCTTTGCTGTTACCCTTAGAACGGCTTTCCCTATGAAGGTTAAAAACAAAAATATTTCCTATGTTCTATTCTTTTTTTTTTTTTTAAGATTTTATTTATTTATTTGACAGAGAGAGACACAGCGAGAGAGGGAACACAAGCAGGGGGAGTGGGAGAAGGAGAAGCAGGCTTCCTGCAGAGCGGAGAGCCCGACGCGGGGCTCAGTCCCAGGACCCCGGGATCATGACCTGAGCCGAAGGCAGACGCTTAACGACTGAGCCACCCAGGCACCCCGACCTATGTTCTATTCTAGTCCTGTCATGGTTCTATTATATACATTTCACAGTTTTAAATTAGATTGGCATATGCAGCGAGGTAAAGACTCTAATATTTTTTCCAAGGTAAGCAGCTAAATATATAAGCAAAGATTACTGAAGTATTAATTCTTTAGAGTCAAACTTGAATGTAATTCTTTTTGGTATTTTAAGATTTGTACTCACCTTCATTGCTCACCTGTCTGACACGAGCTGTTGCTATTTTACGTATTGCAATAGCGGGCAGAAGAAAGCAAACTGTCACTCTTTTTCAAAGTTTACTACAGTATTTCTCAAGAATCACTTTGTCAAGTCCTAGAACAAATCATTTGAGCATTGTAAGTGCAATTGCATTAAATTTATAAATTAAAAAAAAAAGTAGTACTTATGATGTTGGATCATGTTATAAGATGATTGGAATTTTTTTTTAGTATGGTGGTTAACTTTTAACATTTTCTTCGCATAGGTGTCACAACTCTTTTGTTATAAATTTTTTATATGAATAAATTACTTTTCTGTGATTCTTTTTTTTTTTAAAGATTTTTATTTATTTATTGAGAGAGATAGTGATAGAGAAAGAGCATGAGAGGGGGAGAGTCAGAAGGAGAAGCAGACTCCCTGCTGAGCAGGGAGCCTGATGCAGGACTCAATCCGGGGACTCCAGGATCATGACCTGAGCCAAAGGCAGTCGCTTAAACAACTGAGCCACCCAGGCACCCACTTTTCTGTGATTCTTTAGGCTGGAATATTTATTTCTCCATTTATTTTAGTAATTGGATATTCTAAGAATAGAGAAGAGCTTTCCATGTTTACATAACCGTACCTTTATCATGTTTTTCATTCTGTCAAGGATATAGAGAGCTGTGTTTAGGTCTTCTACTTTCTGTCTATTTTTTCCTATGTGGTTATTGAAGACAAATTTTTTCTTTTTAAATAAACTAATGACAGTTTTAGCTGTCATATGCACATGTAAATCTCATAAAAGAATCTGGGTTTTTTATTTCAAATATTGATTTTAAATTTAAATTCTATTTTTTGTTTTAATATTGTGCCCTCTGCTTTGACTTTGCTTGCACATGCCTTTTGTATTTTACTTTGGAGTTTTCTTTTTAAAAATAATTTTATTTAGCGGCACCTGGGTGGCTCAGTTGGTTAAGTGCCTGACTTCAGCCTCAGATCATGATCTCAGCGTCCTGGGATCAAGCCTTACCTCGCATCAGGCTCCCCATTCAGCAGGGAGTCTGTTTCTCCCTCTCCCTCTGCCCCTCACCCTGCTTGTGCTCTCTTGCTCTCTCTCTCTCAAATAAATAAAATCTTTTTAAAAATAAAACCATTTTATTTAAAAGTATGATTGGCATACAAAAAGTTGTATGTACTTAATGTATACAACTTGATGTGTTTGCAGATAAATTGACATCCATGAAATCATCACGATGATCTGTGCCATAAGCATATTCATCACCTCTAAAAGTTCTGTATTTTTGTACAAACTTTCATTCCTTGATTTTTTTTAAAGATTTTATTTATTATTTATTTGAGAGAGAGCACATGAGAGGGGGGAGGGTCAGAGGGAGAAGCAGACTCCCTGCCGAGCAGGGATCTGAGTACTTACATATATAAGAAAAAACTTCCTGTGGTAAAACCAAACAAGAAATACATATCTCCCTATTTGTGTGTTACACTGCAACTAAAAATTATAAATAATGGCTGCATTAGCTTCATATACACACACACCAGATAATATACTTACCTTTATAATATACACATATATAATACTTATCTTAGTGTAAATCTAAATCTTACCTTAATTCTAATTAGAATACTATTTCTCTATCCTTGGGATTTTGGGATTTTCTTCTATAGTGATGTCTAGTTTAGCTATTATGCTTCTTCAGATAAGGTAGGAAGAAGGTCACATAGTGGAAAATTTCTGATGGTGATCATATTTGAAAAGGGTTTTGTTACTTTTTATTCATGTAAAAGCTTGGGCTTCAGAAACTGTCCCCTCAGCACTCTCCTGGGAGGAAGGGAAGTCAAGATGGGGCTGGTTTCTAGTTGCCAGATCTGTTCGCCCTTTGGGAATGGTGGGGAGTGGAGAAGGTCATCTCAACAACCCACCTCATTGCTGGGAGATATAGTTTCGGTACTTACAACAATCATTGTGACTGCCATATTTTCTGGTGTTAAAACAGACCTACATTCTCAGGAAGCACCTCTGTGGTTCCCACCTCCCACCCATTTCTTTAGCCATAAATATAAGAACTGGGAGGTTCCAGCTGCCTCAACTTCCTTAAGCCCAGTGGGCAAAGGTAGGTTTCCCTCAACATGGGTCATACTTCTTGTCTGCAGTCTTTGATTGTCTAAGCAAGGAGAAAAAAATCAACTCCCTCCATTCTCTGTTGAATTCTGCTATATCGTGATTCATTTTGGCAATGGCAATAGTTCACGTTCACTGAGAGTTCTCTTCATAAACTGTCCCATCTCTACTGCATTTGGCAGAACTTGTTAGTGTTCGGCATGTACATAAAGCTAATTCAAACATCAATGCAAAGCTTTGACTCTTTTTTTTAATGATTTATGTTAGAATTAATAGAATTAAATCTTTCCAGAAATGCCCTAGAAATATTTAAGAGCTACATTTGACACATCTGTGAGGGAATTTCTTCTGCAATCTCGTAAGTTAGAAGGAAATTTATTATATTTCACTGATTAGCTAGGTAAGCAGTCTTTTTCATTTGTTAGTTATCAGATGATTTTACTGTCGTATGGAAGGTTTTGTTTTTTTTTTTTTTAATATAAGGACAAAACTTCCATACAGGAAGTGTAGATGAGCTTATGAGGTCATTGAAAAAGGACTCTTGGATGTGCTCATTGTGTATCTGAATATATGTTACCTAAATAATTGTCTAGAACATCGTATTAGCTGTTATGCTATAATAGATTACCACAGATATAACATCTTAAATGACACAAACTTAATATCTTACAATTCTGTAGGTCAGAGGTCCACCACAGGTCTTACTGGATTAAAATCAAGGTGCTGTCAAGGTTAGGTTCCTTTTTGGAGACTCTACGAAAGATTCTATTTCCTTGCCTTTTCCAGTTTCTAGAGGCTGCCTCCATTCCCTGGTTCAGGGCCCCTCCCTCCAGCCTCAAAGCCAGCAGCAGTAGCCCCTCTCTGATCCTGCCTTCATCCTTGCAGCAATATCTCTGAGCACAGCTGGGAAGGATTCTTTAATTTTGAGGACCAACATGGAGAATTGGGCCCACCTGGATAATCCACAGTACTCTCCCAATTGCCAGGTCCTTAAATTAATCACATCTGCAAAGTCCCTTTTGTCATGTAACACATATTCACACATGTAACATATTCACAGATTCCAGAGATTAAGATGTTGACAAGTATGAAGTTTTACAAAAAATTATCAACAAACAAAACAACAACAAAATAAAACTGCTTACAAGTCTCTTGATCAAGCTGTCTTTTAGACCATTATAAATGGATTTCAGATCATTTTCCGAAACAAAGTGTTAACCTGGAGTTTATGGAACGTTCTGGTCTCCTCAGTAGGAGAAGGCAGGGCCTTTGGTCACAGATAATGTCTTGCCCAGGAAACCCATAGTAATATTCTAGGGTCATTTTGTACATAATCCTGCTTCTTGACAGGGCCTCCCAAATTTGTTGATATTTAAAATGGTGCATTGTTCAATAGGAGAAACACTGGTGTTTAAAATCCCATATAAATATTTGTCTACCAGGCAACATAAGACCTCAGCCATGTTGGGTGGACTCTGATGGGGTTGAGCATCGACCTTCAGACAGACTTACTCCCTTAGGCAAAAGAGGTCTTAGGAGCTTCTCCAGCTCTCCTGTTGGATGCGGTAGTTTCTAGACATATAACGATCAATGATCAACAGACTATAGTCTACCTCCTGTTTTATTTGTTGTGACTACATTTTCTACACAGGCACCTTTCCGGTAGCCAGATTGGGAGGAGTGTCGCCCTATCTCAAAGCCTCCCTGAATGATTAACCCTCCTTCAATGCTTCTCTCCAAAGCTCAGCGGAAACCTGAAGGACACAGGTGCCTTCCAAGCCCTTTCTTACTATGCCGTGTCTTACTATGCTGCTCTCTCCCCACACCCTCACTTCACGTGCCCAACGTCAGGCAGATGTGCATTTTCTGCCTCCTGCTTATTTTCTCGAAGTGGTTTGCATAGCAGATGTTCCAGTAAATGTTTCCTCCTTCGTCTCTTCACAATTTTGCTACAAAATAGGAACTGTATACGTGGTATTGCCCTTCAGATTTTCAAAGAGAAGACTCTTCACAGCTCCCTTTCCACCTCATTGGAAACTGCCCTCCCTTTCCTCCTGGGCACAGGTGTAACTTATTAGAAGAGTGTGTCCCATTATGCTTCTTTCAGCAGCTCCTTTCTCCACTGCTAGGTGCCTTTCTCTACAGCCTGATTGTTGTATAATTCTTTTCTAATTTCAGATTTTTCTGCTTCTTATGACCCAACAGCATGGCCAGCAGAACAGTTTGCATACCTGTCCTTTTTCATCCCAGAACTATTCTTAGTCCTGAAACTTTATCACCCAGCTTTGGAAAATGGCATTACAAGGTCAGGTATCATCAAAAAAGAAAATCTCATTACATTAAGTGAGCATCTCTATTAATTTTATTATAATAATATCTGTAATAATGATTATCTGATCATATATATGCATTTTATAAATCTAATATTTTAATAATGTCAAATCCATTAATTGTTAAGTTATTGAAATGCATTTACTTGTTCATTCTACCAATATTTCTTGAGCACCTAGTACATGCTGACTTTGTGCTAGGCACAGAGGGCAGAGACCACCAAGTCATATTCATCTTGTGTTCACAGAGCCTAATGCCCTGCTCAGCATACAAACGACATCCATTAAATCTGTGGAATATCCTTAGAGCACCGAAGCAGCAGCTAAATGAAATAACTCTTCTCTTTGTCATCGAAGGACAATATAATACCACAGGGTATATTACCACTCAGATTCAGACAAACCCGAGACCACATTCAGCCTCTGACGTGCAATGGCTGCATGCCCATGAAGGAAATGATCATTTCTAAATCTCCGGTTTTTCACCTATTAGTTTTCTTGTAAGATCAAATGAGGCAAGTCTGCAAAATCATCCCACCCGTGCTGGGCATAGAGTGTGCGTGGTGCATATTCTAGTTCTCGAGCTCCCAGTTTTGTTACCACTCCTGTGGCAGGCACAAGGGTAGAGTGCCGAGGGTGGGTGGAGGGGCAGAGAGGGAATAATTCCACAAGCTTCCCAAAGTGAAGATTCAGGAAATGATCCCCTGAAAATTCAGAAAACATCCTTTCTTATGAAGAGTGGGTGAAGTTATAAAATTAAAGAGCTGAAGAAGGTTGAGGGCGTAATGTTCATGCCCAGTATGGCTCCCGTGAGACAGAGAAGTGTTAGGTAAGACACGGAGGGTAAACCAACCAGTTAATTAAACGGAGCCTTTGTTCATGTGGCTGTTCTGGGCAATGCAACCTGGCCTTTGCTGAGATGGTTTATGGAAAGAAGCCTCTGTGACTGTGGCTGGGTCATCTTGTTCAGGGTCAGGGCCAGCATGGATGCTGGGTTTCAAATGCACTTTAATTAAATGACTCATCAAGTATTAAGCAGAGAAATTCAGTAACTGCTTTTACCCTAACACTGATGGCAGCTCCTTTACTCAACAGACACATCAGACCCTCTTCCAAAAATGTTCCGTTTTCATACGTGAGGGTGGGATTGTCCGATAAAATTTAAGATTCCCAGGTAAATTTGAATTTCATCTAAACAATGAAAAATATTTTAGTAGAGTCTCAAATTTATCTCAATTATTGCACCGGAGATACTTATTTATTCTTTATCTGAAGTTTAAATTTAACTGGGCATCCAATTTTTTTGTTTTTGCTCTTTTTTTTGCTACATCTGGCAACCTAAATGAGGTAGATTCTCCTTAGGCCATTCACTTCTTACCATTACAATGGTATTAATGAAACCCCTTTCAAACCACACTCACTAACAAAACAAGGATCCGTGTGGCCTTAAAAATGCCTCATGAAAACCATTTAGTTCATCAGCAAGTTTTTTTTTTCCATCAGCAAATTTTGAAAAGAAAGTTCCAGAAGTGATTCTTGTGCACAAAAACTTTGGAAAACTCTCTGGCATGTGATTAAATGAGTTAATATTTTAAAGCATATTATTTCCAATAACTTTTATAAAAACCCTATATGATCACTATAATTGTTATCCCCACTTTACAGATCAGAACATTGAGGCACGGATATTTTAAATCCTGGAGTTGGGATTCAAGCCTCGGTTTTAACAATTGGCGTGTGTACTCATAAACACCATGCTATTCTGTCTTCAATTAACGTAACTTAAGACATAATATCCCAAATTATATGCAAAGATAAGAAATCATACCTCTTTCTGCCATCTCAAAAAATGCTGGGCTAAATTATCTAAGCTTATCAACCAATAAAAGTCAGATGACATGATGTCCCAAATATTATAATAAATACACTAGAAAATGCTCCAAATTGGCTCCTACTTTATCAAGCAAATCTTTTGTTTCCACAAGTAAACTAAATTGTAATAATGTCCAAATTAAGCCTCTACTCTCAATTGTTTTTTCATTGTCAATTCTCCTGCCTATGCTCAGTCTTGTTTGGGCCGTGCTCAGTGGAACCAGTAATGAGTGATCATTCTAACACCAAATTGCTCATGTCTTCCACATTGCTGGTGTTCCAGTGAATCAGCATGACACATATCATATACAAATATCAATGCATCAGCCTGGTGCTCACCGGAATTCTAAAATATGATCAAATCTCAGACTAGTTTCCTAACAGCTCTCTTGAGGATCTATCATTCATTATTCTGTTCATCTCTCTTATTTAAAAGCTTTTATTTCCCCTTTGGCTTCTGTCTTTCTGGCATTTCAGTGCTAGATTGATGTGGATAAAGGAAACCGTCTTAATTCTTTTATTGTCAGAGATCCCCAGAATTTGATAGGCAACCTCCCTGCTCTAATATTCTCGAGAACTTGGAAAAGTCCCCAGACTTTTGTATCCTAGGGCTGTTTCTGATGGTTCTTCCTCAAGCTGTGGCCTTTCATCAAGTGCTCTTCTAAAAACCAGGCCTATCTTTGGCTTTGGAAATTTACTACTATGAAGACAGTAGGACATATTATTCCAATCTCATTTTTCTTCTGTAGCATTCCCTTCTATTTTTTCTTAGTTACCATGTCAGACACTCATCCCAAGAGAAAAGAAAACTTTGAATTCTCACACAATGCTGCCCACTGCTTGGGCCCACTAAGCTAGATTGTTCCACTGAGTTCTGTGGGTCAGCTTCCCTGTTCCTGGAAAAAAGCTGTAGCTCTATCAAGGCTTTCTCTCCATGTAGGACTGGGCCTGAATAGGTTCAGCTGCCTTGCAATCTGAGTCTGCCCCAAATCCCAAAATGAAATCTTCCTGCCCAGACCAGATTCTAGCTTCGAATTTTTTCCACTCCACGAGAGACGGTGTCTGCAAGAAATGCAGTTAGTTGAAATAGCAGTTTGAATTCTAGGAGAAACTTTTCCGGCCTCAAAGCAAGTATCTCATCCTCATCAAAGCAAGATCCTTTTAGAGACATGTAGGATACATCTCAAGGAAAAATGCTATGTCAGCTGATTGAAATGTTATTACCAGTTATTCAGGTACGATTTAACCCTCCGAGGTCCCAGTTCATTGCATATTTTCTTAATCTGCTGAGCCAGGCAAGACCGTGTTTGGTTGGGGAGATAATTGTATTACAACTCAAGCTGAAAATAATATTATGGCCTATTATATTTAACACTATTAGTGTTCCATTATGGAATTGGAGCTTTATGAAAATTATTTCAGAATTACAAAAAAAATCACTTATACTTGTTTGTAAAAATGATAGATGAAACATTCATATTGACTTTGAATCCCTTCTGAATCCCCATAGATATCAATAAAGGATTTTTTAAGGCATAATCTCATAAAGGAAAAGGAAAGGAATTAACAACAATATTTTAGAAGCTAACCACAGAAGGATGAGTGGTACCTGACTTGTCATAAGAGCCAAAGTGCAGAAAGCTAGAAATCACCAAAAAGCCTCGGAAATTGTTAGCAATGGGTCCTCTGGAAATCAGAGTGAAGATGGGACTAAAAACAGAAGGATCCCAATCTGGAGCAGAACTGCAAGTAAGAGAAGATATGACGGCAGGTAATGGAAGTTGGCTACTGTAAATAGGGGTTACTCTAAATAAAAGATAAATAAGATTGCCAGCCCAACTCTGTGAGGCTGCTGGACTGCCCCTCTCTCGTCCTGGCAGAAAAGGGGAAACTGAGCACCAGTATACAAGGCCCAGTTGGCAGTAGGTATATGTACACAACAAAAGAAAGGAATTATGTGAATATGCATCAAATGATGAGCTGAGCAATCCTCTCCCTGCTCTCATATCCCCGGTATTCTCCTATTCTCCACCAGGTCAGCGCCCTACTGGCAGGATATTAGGTCCTCCCGAGGCATCTGATTAGCCCCAGAAGAAAGAACTAAGGATCCTGCTAGCAGATAGGCTTTAATAAAACAGCCCAGAGAGATGATCTTTCAGAGAAACTCCTATCTCAGTCCATACTTACAGCACTTCAGTGAGCTTTCTAGATAGAAACAAAACAACCAAGGATCAATAGCATACGAAGAAAACTTCTGACATGAAATTTGGAGGTTCAAAGAGGAAACAGAAAATTGGAGGAAGCAGGTGCCTGGGTGGCTCAGTTGGTTAAGTGACTGCCTTCGGCTCAGGTCATGATCCCGGAGTCCCTGGATCGAGTCCCGCATCGGGCTCCCCGCTCGGCAGGGAGTCTGCTTCTCCCTCTGACCCTCCCCCCTCTCATGTGCTCTCTCTCTCATTCTCTCTCTCACAAATAAATAAATAAAATCTTTAAAAAAAAAAAAAGAAAATTGGAGGAAGCTATGAAGGGAGAACATTTTCAAAATTTATTCTAATATAAATATAATATACATTTTATATAAATATAAATATATTTATAATATATCTCTATGCCTATATATTGTATCTAGCATAAATCTATAAACCTAAGCATACGGAATGTTTTTATAAAAGAGAAGAAAAGACTGACAAATGGAAAATCACCATGCAAAATGGGTGTAGGGCACTCAAATTCAGAGTTTAAGAGTGTTACCTGGACTTTGAGTAACCATGCACTTCAACTGCCTCCTTCCTTTAATCATTGTTTGAGATTGGGAGAGTTCATTTCTTCCTTTGGGTCCCTCCTTTGTAACATAGGGGTAATGGACTTCACCTCTTATCATTGTTCTGTGGATTAAACCAGAAATGAATATAAAAGTCTGGGGAAAGTGCTAGCAGATAAGGTCACATATGAGATACCAGTTTTTAATAGCTATTCTTATTATCATTACTACTAGTTTGTTATGCACAACAAAAGCAAAATTAATCAAACTATCATCACCGGTGTAAAAATCTCTGCTGTCTCCACATGAGTACATTTCTGACCACAGATGAGATATGATAGACTCCCCTAGAAAAAGGGAGGTGCATGCATTCTGAGACCAGGAGAGGTCCTACTCACTGCCATCCCCACCCTCAGTGAGTGGTGTTGCACTGAGTTCACAAATCTCCAGAGCAGGCAAGACTGGAGAACACAGAGAATATACGGACAAGTTCTAAGGAACAGATAGAGACTGTAGGAGAACCCCATTCACTGCAGAGAGCTTCGGTTTGTCCTCACTGACCCCGCTTTGGCTCTACACTCAGCTTCAGAGCGCAGTGGAAATGTGTGTTCGCAGGACATTCAGCTCCTCACGGGAGTCTTCTATTCCACCAGTCCCTCCTCAGCTGCTCAGCCGCACAGTCGTAGGTAAACGGAATGAGATGATCGGAGGAAGCACAACAGAGCTGATCAGTATAGCATTTAGGATCAAAACAAAACACACCAAAAAACAAAACTCAAAGGAAATGTCCCAGTGCAGCAGAATCTGAAATTCCTACAGCCACAGCTACAGCCAAATGAATTCTCTGGGACAGGAGGTGATTTTTTCCCCCTGCTGGCCCTGTTACTGGGTTTGGCTGACCCTGTGCTTATCCCACGCTGTTTCAGTGCATTAGCCCACTGCTCGGGCTCCTACACGCCAGAGGCGCCAGGCTTGGAGAATTAAAACTACTTGACGCAATTTGATAGAACGAAGCACACTGTTCCCTTTCTCAACGTTTCAGGACGTGAAACCAGGCAGGTTTTAAACAGGCTGAGCTGTTCTCCTATGTGTTCTTTTTCCTACTCTTTCTGTTCATAGTGTAAAAGATTGATGTATATATTACTCATAAACATTTCCGTTAAGTATATTCCTATCAATAAAATATATATATTTATACCCATTCAAACACAAGAAAGCATCTCTGTTCCAGAATACAGTTGAAATAGATGCAAATTCTGTGGCAAAGAAACAGAATTAGTAGGTGGGTGTTTAACATTTCAAAGAGGTTCTCTCCAACCTCAATACATATATCCATACTAAGACTTGCTATTTTGTTAAATAATAAGCTTTTCACCACTACAGGTAAAGACAGTGATATTATGGGGGGAAATGGTGCATTAGAAGAGAGTTTAGATCTTAATTTTTCCATTCTAAGAGTTCCCTGTTGTGTCAGACACCAATTTGAGAAATAAAAGGTACACTGTAATTTCAAACGTGATTGATACTCAAGTAAGGACACCATCCTCAGTACTTGATTATTTGTTTTCAAGGTGAATTATATTTTAAGCTTATACAGTTCCATTTCCCACTGCTTTGTATAACAAACGTAATGTTACATTTCCTGAATTCCAGAAAAGAAAAAAAAAAACCTCTATTCCCTCTAGATTGCCAGCTCATTCTTCCCAAGGCACTGATTTAATCCTTTTACTTTCCCAAATTAAAGCAATAATCCCAAACCCCTTAGCCACCTAATTGTATCTTCTTAACCAACCACACACGCCTATCACTCCCCACTCCCCCTTCATGGTCCTCTACCTTGTTTTGCCTCTGTGTGTTTTAACCACTGAGCTAGGTATTTTATATAGATTATCACAATACAAAGTCTTCAAAGTACACGTTTTAATCTTAAATTTCAAGTCCCATTTCTCCAAAGTTTTGCCTATACTATACGATAGCCTGTCTCTCATACTTCTTATAAGGTATCCTGGGAATTTCAGATTTTTTCACTTTTATGTTGTTAGCACATAGGGTGGGGATAGTAAAAGTAAAGGAAGCATTGTTATAGAAAATCACAATTATTGTAGTTATTGGCAAACATTTAATATAATCGATGTTCATTCAGAAATGAAGAAGAGAAGCCACAGGACATTTTAAGGGCTATTAGTAATCTGGTCCCAAATGACATCACCTGCAGCCACATGGCAGCACCTAATGACAAAAACTTTTAAAAGCTCTCTGGTAGGCATTTACATGTAGCACAACAACCCAGAACCAAGACAGTCAAGGTTTTATATTAACGGACAAGTGCAATTCAGCGTTAAGATAAAGTTCAAACCGTTGAGGCTAATGGAGTATTTTCAGGAATAAACCTGCAAAAGCCTGGGTCATACATCTTTGCATTGCTCCAGGGTCCACACAGAGAGATAGAAAAACAACGAGGCCACAGGCCCAGATGCATTTTACAGTCGTGCCCATTAACTCTTGGAGAGAATGCAGACACACCACCTAATGACAGCAATTTCCAGTCAATCTAGCAAAAGACATGACCTGTTCTGAGTTTCCTGGAGGTTATAAGGACACTGCCTAATTTATTGAGCCAATATAATAAGATAACCAGATGGAGAAGCTAATGGGCTGAGACACTGACAGTTAAGCATTATTTGCTAACACTGGTAGAGTGGAGACTAGAGTATATTATAGGCCAGTACTTACCTTTTAATTAAAATAATACTGTTTTCAGCATTATTTTAACATAGCAGTTAGGCAGTATGGATTCAGTCTACCAGTCTTCTTATTTTTTTAAATTTTTTTCCTTTTAGCTTCTTTGGGGAGGACTGCTCGAGCAAAGTCCGATAACCCGAATAGTACAGTATTTTGATCCAGCTGTTTAAAACCTATTTAATTGCTTGCTATGTAATTGCTTGTTTGGCCCTCCCAAGTTAATATTTAAAAGATAGAGAAGCAGTATAGCAATAGTCATAAAAATAAGAAAACTTAGAACTGAAAATAAAATCTTTAAGGATTATTCGCTACAACCTCAACATCCCACTCTGATACCTTCTAACAGTTATTCTGTACATCACGGAAATTTAAAATATCCCCTTCAGGTTTCTGTTTTTAAGTACTCCTCAGTTGTTTATATAACGAGACATGAAGATCTTCCCTTAAGCACATTTCAGCAGCCCAATACCCTTCTACACCCCGTTGTGTGATGAATATTACAAACAGTCTTGAAAAAGCGTTCTTATCATCTTACACCCAGAGTCTGACCACTGACCACACGTGTCTTTGGGATTCTCTTGTACCTCAAAGCCTTGAAGGTATCCTCTTATCTCCCTCCCTCTGTAGAGTTTTTCTCTCATCTTTATCTATGATTTTGTTTTAAACTTTTAATTTGGACAAATGAAACACATGTTATCCCAATTTCACCTTTGTCAGCTTATTCCATCCACCATCATTTCTCTTCTGTGGGCTCCGTTCATACCTATTTTTAACTCATTCTGTCTCTCTGCCCCTTTCACTACTCTCCCCTTCCTTGCCCCTCAGTTACCTCTTCATTTCTTTCTTGTCCCATCTTTCTCTCTTCTTTTCATCTTTATTTTCTTCCTTCAGTCTTTTGAATTTACTGTTCGGTCACTGTTATTTCAATACATCTACATGTTTTGAGTCATAGTGTTGATTTCAATTTTATTTTTCTGGCTTTAAACTTCAGAAGACATACACACTAGTAAAAATCAGTAACAGCATATACATGTGTGCACACATACACACATATAAAAAACCCTTTATTCCTTCCTCTTTCCCTCCTTCTTCACAGAAATAGATAGAAAGTTGGGAATAGCCAGTCTGATTTAACTAAAAGTTTGGTCCACTAAATATTATTGGTAAGAATAAAATTATATTTGGAGAAAAGTACTTTTAGAGACTTTTTTTAAATGGACTATTTTCTTTGTTACCCCATTCAGTGTAGGAGATAATATTCCACGACAAGTACTTTAAATAACAAAACCATATTACCTCTTGGGTGTGGTCTAGGCTGCCACTACTGAACTGATTTGCCCTGCACAAATTCTCAGTAAGGAATCTGTAAAATGCGTTCTTCTGAAGGTTCTGGACCATTAACTCTCCTTAAGGAAACTGTAATCTACCAAACTCCAAGTCATTTTGCACCCACTAAAGATTTTTAAGCCTGACATGAAGTCTTCATTTCCACGCTCAGTTCCACCAGCCATTTGTTAACTCTGACATAGCAGAAGATGCTAATCCTCTCTACGACTCAGTTTGTTCATGGGAAAATGGAGAAAAAAAGAGTACTTACTTCAGATTCTTATTGAATAAGATAATGGCAGAAGAGGTAATTTGGACAAAATTTCTGATGAGGACAACTATAAAGGCTATACAAAATATTTTTTTTAAATGTACATGAGGGCATCAGAAAACGAACAAGTTGGGGAATTGTTGAACCAAGATCTAGTAGTGGTAGACAGAGGCTTAGGGAATTGATCCCATTAGGGCAGCTCTTCACTTTGGAGACATTTGCTGATATCAGGGGAAATGGTTGAGAGTTGGCAGCTTATAAACACTTTTGAGAACCTCATGTGGCAAGGGAGACAGAGATTGGAATTTTGAGTTCACCTATGTAGGAATGTGGTCCTGGAGAATGCCCCTCCATTTAGGTTGAGGATTTGCAGGGACTCACACCAGGTGTAAGGATGAACTAGAAATTAACATTCCATGCAGGGTACTCCAGTTCAAAATTGTCTGTCTCAATACATGAAATTGGATTAAGGTGATCACATAGTGTTAATCCCCCCAAGTGTTCGGCAGAAGATCATCATTAAAAAATATAGACAAACATGTACATTTAGGTCATAGACATGATTTCAAAGAAGATTTCAAATGTGGGATTTTACAGGTAATAGCTGCCAGGATAATAACTAAATGGTCTCAAAAGAAGTTTATTTTCCCTCTTTCCTTTTTTTCCTTTTCTTCTTTTTAAAATGGAAGATTAGGGGAGCCTGGGTGGCTCAGTTGGTTAAACGTCTGCCTTCGGCTCAGGTCATGGTCCTGGGGTCCTGGGATCGAGCCTGGGATCAAGCCCCACATCGGGCTCCCTGCTCGGCGGGGAGCCTGCTTCTCCCTCTCCTCCCCACTTGTGCTCTCTGTCTCTATCTCTGTCTCTCTCAAATAAATAAATAGAATCTTTAAAATAAAATAAAATGGAAGATTATAAAACAATTGTGAAGGAGCTGCAGAGAGAGGATGAGCATGTGCTTTCTCCTTTCCCATGTCCCTAAGCTAGAGGGAAAAAGACGGCTTAGCTGGAGAAGTTAGTGAGACCATCCCAACCAAATTCCATTGATAGAAAGTTCAGGAATAATCTCAGGTGAAAGAAATGTCTGCCCACCTGCTCATCATGACCAGTACTTGGTTAATTTTAGAATGTATTATCTGCCACAGATGAATAGGTTGTTTTCTCTAGCCCAGCATTTGGCTCAGAGTCAGATTTCAGTGAATGCTTTTTGAATTTAATGCTGATCTGTAGGTATTTCATTTGTGTAATGAGGAACCTATTCACACAGTAAAGGAGATAATATCTATAAACACATCAGCACAGCAGTCAATCCTGAGGATACCTGTGGTAATTTAGGCAAAATTTGGAGTTGAATGCCACTGTGCTTCCCATTTTCAAAATGTTGTTATTGAATCTCGATAGACTTTGTTTTCCAAATTGAATATCAAGTTAATTTTATTAATATTTGACTTACCTACCTTATCATCACAGCCATGTTTTATATGGAACTTATTAAAATAGTTTCCAGATTTGTCTTGTCTATTAATTGGCATAATATTTGAACTTAGGAAGTGTCAAGGTTAAGTATCTTACCTAGATATAGAAATAGAATGACAAAGTGTGACAGCGGGAATTGTATATGATATGCCCTCCTACTCAATCATGTGTAGCATGTCACTTCTCGTCCAACTTATCATGAAAGCCATTGAATGTATCTGACAGGACATATATTTGACTGCTGGAATGATGGACGTCTCTGAATGTGTAGACCTGGCTTGATGGGAGAAGATTATGAATGTGTGGCATCGAGGGCAGGTTCCCAGCAGTGAAAACGGAATTTCTACCTGATGCCGCACCAGGGTTCTGGGATATTTGCCCTGTCTGATGGCTGACAGTTTGCATGTATTTTAACTCTGGCAATCAGTCAACCTGCTCTTGATAGGTAATTGCCAGTGGGGACCTAACTTTTCCACATCAATTGTCACACGTCTCTAATATTCTTATTCACCATTAACTAGATTGACGTTGTTTCAGACAATAGGAAAAGGAAGGAAAGGTTTCGCTTTCTTCCTCAAAAGACACAGCATTTCGGCTAAATTATATAAGTAAAAAGCTAACAAATCTTTGGAGCAGATACTTAAGATGAAAATAAATGACAATGTCCAATGTCACATTCATGCTCTGATCAGTATGAAATTGCTAATAATATATTATGTTGATGTACGTGAAGTCAAGTTATTTTAACTCCTGGAAGCAGGGAGCCATGAATGCATTTTAAAAGTAGGAGCTTTTGGGGCGGGGGAGTGCCTGGGAGGCTCAATTGTTAAGCGTCTGCCTTCAGCTCAGGTCATGATCCCAGGGTCCTGGGATCGAGTTCTGCATTGGGCTCCCTGCTCAGCAGGAAGCCTGCTTCTCCCTCTCCCACTCCTCCTGCTTGTGTTCCCTCTCTCACTGTGTCTCTGTCAAATAAATAAATAAAATCTTTAAAAAAAGAAAAAGTAGGAGCTTTTAGTAACCACCTGATGTGGCTATTTGTCTTTTTAGTCTCTTTATTGTATATATTTTAAGCTAAAATAAATTATTTTTCTAATTACAAAAATAATACATATTTATGTAAGACAGTCTGGAAACAAGATGATTGATATAATGAAGAAATATAAATGACTAATAATTCTATCATCAAATAAGTTTTGATATATATATTTTCAGATATGTAGAAACACACACACATACATACTATTACACATAATCATTCTAATGGCTACTTAGTATTCATTTCACCAATTCTGTATTAATGTACTTCTGGGTTTTTTGTAGTTTTAAACTTATAAATTACACTTTAGATTATAACCTTGAGATTACATGTATGAAGATATCTTTATTATTTTTTTATGAAAAATGACAAGGAATTACTGGAATGAAGGATATATAATTTTAGACTTTTTTTTTTTAAGATTTTATTTATTTATTTGACAGAGAGAGACACAGCGAGAGAGGGAACACAGCAGGGGGAGAAGGAGAAGCAGTACTCCCGCGGAGCAGGGAGCCTGATGTGGATGCAGGGCTTGATCCCAGGACCCTGGGATCCTGACCTGAGCCGAAAGCAGACGCTTAATGGTTGAGCCACCTAGGTGCCCCAATTTTAGACTTTTTTATATCTGATGTTTAACTTCTCAGAATTTAGACTTCTAAGAGTAAGAATTTCCACTCTCTCACCCCAAAGAATATTTTTTTGACAACGTAATAAATTAGGAAAAAACAAGATTACCTTTGCTGTTTGCTTTAGACTTGATTTGATTACTGATGGACAAAACGTGTTTATTGGGCGTTTTTATTTCATGTGTGTACTTACATGTGAATGCGTGTGAAATGGTTGTTTAAAAAATCGTGATCATCGTTCTCATATTTTTCTATGTATTTACTTTTTTTTTTTGAAGATTTTATTTATTTATTTGACAGAGACACAGCAAGAGAGGGAGCACAAGCAGGGGGGGTGGGAGAGAGAGAAGCAGGCTTCCTGCTGAGCAGGGAGCCTGCCAGGGAGCTAGATCCCAGGACCCTGGGATCATGACCTGAGACGAAGGCAGATGCTTAACGACTGAGCCACCCAGGCGCCCCTCTCTGTATTTACTTTTTAAAGTTTTTATTTTGAGGTAATTATAGATTCATGAGAAGTTGCAAAAATAACAGAGTTCTTGTATAAACTTCACTTTGTTTTTCAAATATTTACATTGTACATAACGATAACCAGTATCAAAACCAGGAAATTGACATTGGTACAATGTGTGTTTATAGTTATGGGGCACTTTTAACATTCTGTGTACCCACTGTTACAATCAGGGTACAGAACCATTTTATCACAAGGATTTCTCTCATGCTATCCCTTTATTACCACACCCACCCCTCCTTCCTCAACATCCCTTTCCCCTAAACACCACTAATCTGTGCTCCGTCTCTATAATTTTGCCATCTCAATAATGTTACATAAATAAAATCACTAACTTATCCTTTTAGGACTCTTTGCATATTAAAGTTATTATACACTTGCAATTATTTATTTCTTTATGTTGCATGTTCTTTTAAAGGACCGTTTCAAATTTTGAGATAGTCCTTTTACAGTGTTGTATTTATTAAACAGATCATTTTATGGTGCCTGACTTTAGAGTTTACTAATATCAATCGTTTATACTATTCTTGTGCACTTAATGTGTATATTTTTACATTTGTTGAATCATTTAAAATTCCACATTTAAATATCTTCACTTTGGTTTTATTTTGATGCATGTTGTAAAGGAGAAACTCTATTTTGATGTTATTGACGTAGTTTTCCCCATATAAGTAGTTGAATGACCCAGATACTTCTCCAATTTGAAAAAGACAACTTTATAGAATATTGAATTATACATACACATGCATATACATATATACATTTGCATAATGACTTATATACACTTACAGTATTCTGTCGGGTCTGTTTCTGGGATTTTCAAGTTTTGGTAACCGCCAACGCTTCTCTGTTTATTGAAGTCTCCTGTACTGCAAGATATGTGTAGAGCAGAGTTCATGCAAGGCTCACACATTTATCGTGAGGTAAATTCCTAGGTATTTTTTAAGTTGCATCCTCTCATCTCGCTCTGATAGTCTCCTGCCAGTTAGTACCTTTGGAAGGACCCCTAATCACTTGCACCAAATCAAATCTGAGGCAAAGCAGTGTTTCCTACTTATCCTGGTGGGAACCAAACAGCCTTCCACAGACAATAGGCATTAGAGGAATTCAGCTGACTTGTCCTCTGCCTCCCCAGGGTTCCTGCCTGGGGAGGGGCGGGGAGGGGGGGACGCTTACCACTTAGCAGGTACAGCTGGCCTTACAGCAAAGACAATGGCCCAGTGGGGAGTCTGGCTAGCACACAGCACAGGCTTGCTGTCTTCTGCTTCTCTTGTCACTGCCCAGGAATTAGGTGGTGTTTCTCTAGAGAGCCCTCCATCCAAACTAAACTCTTCACAGTAGCTACTTACAACCTCCACCTTTATTCTCAAACTTCCCATTCTGGATTTCTCTCACTCTCAGCAGATGACCTGTTACCTTCTTCACAAAAGAAAGACAAGCTCTCTTAACTTTTAATTCCCTTAACTTCTTACCATGTCACCTATCAAATTACCTGAATCTGCAACCACCTACCTTTTCCTTCATTTATAATAAAAGAGTTGTCCCTCTTTTTTATAGCTTATTTCTCAACCTATGCTCTTGTTTTCTTGGAGACCTTGCCCTGTTGATTTCCCCTCTTGTATTTCTTTAATAAACTTCTGTCCTTTGCTTCTTTCCCTCAAATTTTTTTCCAGCTTCTCCCATCTTAAAAAAAAATCTAATTCTCACATGTCATGTCAAGTTGCTGTTCTCTGCTGTTATATAACATTTCTAATTATTCATCCTGTTTATTGGTGTTTTCTGGCTAGCCCTGTCAGAATACTCTCCATTATATTGATCTTTTCAAATAACCAGTGCCAGAATTTCTTCAACTCTTAAATTTTTATGTTTTCCAATGTATTCATTGTGTTATTATTACTCTTTCTATTTTTAAAGATTTTTCCTCTATATTTTTAGTTATAGTCTTTTGGAATCTAGATCTTGTTTTTTTCTTATTTAATTAAATGTGGAATTTATTAGTGCTTCTTGTTTCATAATAAAAGTATTTGTTGCTACTATTTTTCATCTGATTTTACCCTCAGTTGCATCTCATATGGTTTGATACATGGTCTTGTCATCTTCCTTTTTTCTTTAAAGCCTGTAATTGAAGTTTTGATTTTTCTTTGAATCAGAAGTTATTAAGAATAGTGCTTTTGATTTCCAAGTAGTTTGATTATTTCAGTTTATTTCATTATTACTTTCTGGAATCATCTAGTGAAAGTCAGGTAATGTGATCTCCATAAGATATTCTTTGTTACCTCACTATTTAAAAACATTCATGGGCATTTAAAAACAGTATATATTCTCTGTAGGATATAGCATTTAATATGAATCTATTAAAACAACATTTATATTAAAGATAATATTCCATCCTTGGTATTTCAAATTTTCTTTTTCTATTTTAAATTTGTCAAGTCTAATAGAGCTAAGTTAAAGTTTTCCACTAAAATTGGTGTTTGGGCAATAACTTCTTGCTTTTGAATGCTATATATCTAATTGTATAAATGCCTATGACAAAACATCTTCACTCTGGAGTGAAATTTTAATCGAAATATAATCCTCTTTATCTAATTTCTTCACCTGGTTTACTAACTTGCCCATTAATATTGATTTGGTAATATGGTTTGCCTGATATGGTTTTCCTAATCCATTAACAGTTATTTTTGGAAGGATTGTCTCATAATTACCATATAGATTCATTTTGTGTTTTGACCCCTTTTTTCAGAACTATATTTTAATAAAAATTTACTTACACGTATATTTATTAAATAGCTAACCCTTCTGGAATATTGTGAAATTCAAAAGGTACACATTGGTGAAAAACTAAATAAATCTGTGTCCCTCTTCTGTCTCCCAGGTATCCATTTACTATTCTCAGAGGTGACATTATTACTTCATAATCATAACAAACTTACATACATTTGTACATGGTTTTTTGTCAAACAAATTATAGCATATTTTTCAGTTCTTTTGTCCCTGATGTGTTTTACTTAGCCTAATGACTATACATAATATCTATCTATTCATATACAACTATGCTATTCTTTTCAGTGACTACAGAATATGTCATTGTTTTCCTGTATCATGATTTCTGCCAACCTTCTTTCTTTCTTTCAATTCACATGTCTAGCTTTCACTAAGATTCTTCTTTTTTACTGTATATGAATTCTGGTATGATTGATAAATCTGGAAGTAATAATTAACATTAGTTAAAACTAACACATGCACAGGAATAGTCCAAATGCATTTTAAAATCGGCACTGTTGTACTGAGCTACATAATTGTATAATCAAATTACTCTTACATTATACCCATTGACTGTATTGACTTATTGATGAATGGGCATAGAGATTTCTCACAGCAACAGTTATTTCTTCAGGCTCTTTTGCTACATGGGTGGAACCCTAGCCTTTGCCAGGTCAAGATGCATGAGAGAGAGAATCTAACACCATTTGCATATAAACACATGCATCTCCACACTCACTATTTGTGTTATTGCTACAGAATTGTGCTCTATAGATAAAAATAATTGCAATCGATTTTATTTGGTTAATTCCCATACAAAAGAAATAAAAGTATATCTCTAATTATAGATAATGCATTTTCAGACAGAATCAAAATTCTGTTTAAATTAGGCTCCATGAGACCTCAATTCTGAGCAACACAGTTTTACAAATCTGATGATTAGAAGAATTTGCACAGATTAGCATCTGCCTCCAGATCCACTATCCACACATTTCTAAGGCCAAGTGCTATAAGATGTGTTCACTCTGTGATTTGACTGCTGGCCCTATACCTTCATCTATGAGTCAGAAGAATGGGTAGCAGGAGTATTCCTGAAAGCCATTCCTACTCTTGGGCAGAAAGCTATAACTTATGTGACTGTGAAACACACAACTATATCCATCTCAACACAAACTATGTATATTCACTACAAAATTTCTTCTTTGCCTAAGTACTCTTAATCTTTTTGGTACCATAGACCTCTTTGGCAATCTGAAGCCTATGGGCTTTTCAGAATAAGTGCATAAAATAATGTAAGAATATTATAAAATAAATCAGGTATATTGAAATGCATATATAAAATAATAAAATAGAAATAGAAATATATTGATATATTGTGTCTTCATTATTACGTTAATAAGACCTACCCCTGTGATTTCAAATAGTGATAAACAATTGATATGCTTAGTTAGCTATTACAACTCTATAGTGATATAAAGTATATGTAATGTCAGGGAAAAATAATCACAGATATTGCCAATTTACTGTGGTTTAATGCTTTCAATTAATAAGTAAGGGAAATGCTAAGTCAGTGAACATAAAAATGTACTTTTCCACCCCAATTCACTTGTACATCCTGAGTTCAATTTACTTATCTGTATGTTAAGACCTCATGACAGATCCAAATCATCCATGGCCACTCCAGAGGCACTAGAAGGAGAGGAAGGATAATGGACAGGAAGTTGTAATGGAACAATATAGTGATTTAATCAATTACAGTTAAAATATCTTTCTTTTGTAAATGTCACAGAATGCAATGGCCATGTGGGCACACTGTTAGAAGTCCTCTCTAGAAAAGATCCATGAAAATGTGGAACCTTGAATCTTAAGGTCCAGTTCACTTCTTGGTAAATGTATCTCCATTTAGCTTCAGGGTAAATATGTCTGTGCATTATATGTATATTTGATTTCCAGAGACTTTTCTCCCTAAGTCTTACCTTTCAACTTTGTATTTTCACATTTCTTTTTTTTTTTTTTAAGATTTTATTTATTTATTTGACAGAGAGATAGAGAGCACAAGTAGGCAGAGTGGCAGGCAGAGGGAGAGGGAGAAGCAGGCTCCCCACTGAGCAGGGAGCCAGACGTGGGGCTCCATCCCAGGACCCCAGGATCACGACCTGAGCTGGAGGCAGCCGCCTAACCGACTGAGCCACCCAGGTGCCCCAGTGTACTTTCACATTTCATAGTGGGAAATGGCTTTAATTCCTTAAATTCTTCCATTTACTTGAACCTAATGGTGTTTCATGTTTGTTCATTCTCACTGAGGTATGTATATACCTGTCCTATAGGAAGCTGAAGTAAACCAAAAGATGTTAGTTAAATTTTGTCCTCTTTATTACTGAATAAGGAACATGAGAATGGTACAGAATCTTTGCAATTTTATTTCACCAATGAAAAAGTTAGCAGTGTGTGCAACCTTGATGGGAACTCCAGGTAAAAATTGTCGAGGGAAGGAGTATACTTTTTCCATTAACTAAAAGCTTTCCCATATTTGTTGGGTTAGCCACAATGAGATAGGGCTAAGCATCCTTTACTAACTCATACAATTGACAACATAAATGGCCTCTTGTGATAAACTGAATCAGTGCTCATCCATAATTGGTGCCTCTCAATGCAATGCCTTTTCTTTTTTTTTTTTTAAGATTTTATTTATTTATTTGAGACAGAGAGAATGAGAGAGACAGAGAGCACACGAGAGGGGGGAGGGTCAGAGGGAGAAGCAGGCTCCCCACCGAGCAGGGAGCCCGATGAGGGACTCGATTCCGGGACTCCAGGATCATGACCTGAGCCGAAGGCAGTCGCTTAACCAACTGAGCCACCCAGGCGCCCTATAGGTTCTTTTCTGATTCCAAAACTAATATATACATGTTGCATAAAAATAAAGCAATACTGAAATTACCATTAAGAAAATGAAAGCCCGAGCTCCTGGGTGGCTCAGTTGGTTAAGCGACTGCCTTCGGCTCAGGTCATGATCCCGGAGTCCTGGGATCGAGTTCTGCATTGGGCTCCCTGCTTGGCAGGCAGTCTGCTTCTCCCTCTGACCCTTCCCCCTCTCATGTGCTTTCTCTCTTTCTCATTCTCTCTCTCTCAAATAAATAAATAAAGTCTTAAAAAAAAATGAAAGCCCTTCCATAATCACTTTTTTTTTTTTAAAGATTTTATTTATTTATTTGAGAGAGAGAATGAGATAGAGAGCACGAGAGTGGGGAGGGTCAGAGGGAGAAGCAGACTCCCTGCCGAAAAGAGAGCCCGATGCGGGACTCGATCCCGGGACTCCAGGATCATGACCTGAGCTGAAGGCAGTCGCTTAACCGACTGAGCCACCCAGGTGCCCCGCAATGCCTTTTCTAAGGGGAAGATTATACATCCTCACACTGTTGAATCAGGTCTTACTATGTGACTTGCATTAGGCCAGTGGTCCTCAAATAGGAGCAATTTTGCCACCAATGGACATTTATTGGTAGCCGGAGACATTTTGGGTTGTCACAACTAGGGGGGGGATTGTTATTGGTATTGAGTGGATCGAGGCCAGGAATACTATGAATACATTCCATGATGCACAGCACTACTCTCCACAACAGAGAATTATCTAGCTCAAAATGTCAGTAGTGTCAATGTCAAGAAACCCTGCTTTATGCAATAAAATGTGAAAATAAGTGATGTTTTTCCTTCTAGGCAGAAGACCTGAGAGTAATTTCATTAGTTATTATGTTCTCTGATAATATTCCAGAGTGAGGTTGCTCCATCAACCTGGTTTCTAGAGTAAAAATAACATGGAACAATAAACATTTGTGAAGCATCTGAGATCCTACCCTCTTTGCAAGCTAACAGTCTCGGCCTCCCACTGTTTTAGAGTGGAAGGCACAAAACTCTTGAGTTGGAGAAAAAAAAAAAATCATTACTCACACCACAGGCAAGCAGCATGAACATCATGTTTCATGTCGGTTCATCTTGTCTCCCAATTCCCATGGGAGTGACATGGAGGCAGTCAGGTCCAAGAGCACATGGAAGGGAACACTGAGTTAGGGAACTCAAAGCTTTTATAATGGATTGAAACAAGCCTGCATGACCTTTGCCCCGGAAGGAAAAGTTAACTTTATTAAACTGGACAGTAGACAAGTACTCCCTTTCCTTCAGAGGGAGACACTATCTCTATCTTTCAAGGCTGGTCACTCACTATACAAACTACTCAGAAAAGGTAATCCAGAGCCAAGTCCAGCAGTGCCTCGGCTCATAAGAAATGCATAAATGTGAGAGAACCATGGGATTATCTCCCCAAAGGAGGAAAATGCTAGCAAAGCTACACTGAACCTATAGCATCGGTTAAAAATAAATTTGTGGGGGCGCCTGGGTGGCTCAGTTGGTTAAAGCTTGGACTCTTTTTTTTTAAATTTTATTCTTATGTTAATCCCCATACATTACATCGTTAGTTTTTGATGTAGTGTTCCATGATTCATTGTTTGTGCATAACCCCCAGTGCTCCATGCAGAATGTGCCCTCCTCAATACCCACCACCAGGCCAACCCATCCTCCCACCCCCCTCCCCTCTAGAACCCTCAGTTTGTTTTTCAGAGTCTATCGTCTCTCATGGTTCGTCTACCCCTCTGATTTCCCCCGCTTCATTCTTCCCCTCCCGCTACCTTCTTCTTCTTCTTCTTTTTTTTTTTTTTCTTAACATATATTGCATTATTTGTTTCAGAGGTACAGATCTGAGATTCAACAGTCTTGCACAATTCACAGCACTTACCAGAGCACACACTCTCCCCAGTGTCCATCACCCAGTCACCCCATCCCTCCCACCCCACCCCCCACTCCAACAACACTCAGTTTGTTTCCTGCGATTAAGAATTCCTCATATCAGTGAGATCATATGATACATGTCTTTCTCTGTTTGACTTATTTCACTCAACATAATACCCTCCAGTTCCATCCATGTCGTTGCAAATGGCAAGATCTCATTCCTTTTGATGGCTGCAGGTTTCTCAAAAAGTTGAAAGCTTGGACTCTTGATTTTGGTTCAGGTCATGATCTTAGGGTTGTGAAATCAAGCTCCATGTCAGGTTCCTCGCTCAGTGGGGAATCTGCTTAAGATTCTCTTCCTCTCCCTCTGCCACTTCCCTCACTCACAATCTCCCACCCCCCGCTAAAATAAATAAAATTTAAAATAAATACATAAATAAATTTGTGATATAAGCCACTGTGATTTGGGCCACTCACTCCCTTTATTGGAAATCATATGACTTCCCACTCTTGGCCCATTTACCTAATGGTGACCAGCTAACTAATTCCCACAAATTAATGATCCTTTTATATCCAGAATTTACAGTAATTGTGCTCAGTCTGCAACATGAAAATGAAGGAAGAAGATCCACAAAGGGTTTCCCCTAATACTCTCTTCAGATGTATTTGCATGAAGCCATAAAGCCTCATCTGCCTGGCTAACAACTAATTTGTAAATCACTTACCAATTACTTGAAGTAATGAATAGACTAATTAATATTAGTGCAACTGATACACTGTAAATATTTTACAGGGGATTTATTTGTTACCCATCATAATTTTATGTATTCCATTACATGATAAATCATTTCAAAAGGTTAGTGTGCCTTGTGAATAGTTTATAAATATTTGCAAACAATTTATCTCATATAATGGCCCATAAATAATTTGTGATTTATACATTACCATATATTTACAAACTTTTGTTTACCATAAATATTTGAATTCCTGGAAATTCATTTAAAGCTACTGAGTCCCAAAGTGATCTACTGTAGTTTTCAGTGACTGGGAAGAATAGTAATAAGGCTTTGTGGAATTTTCTTTGTTTTCATTTTAGTAATTCCACATATATTTATTCCTCTATGTATTTAGATGATGTGATTATCAATGGTGAGATTGCTATGTTCTAACAATAATGAATAATTTATAAAATTAAGTGAATGTCAATTTTCCAAAATAAGTACATAATCAAGAAATGTCCCTGTTTCAAAATTCACTTCTGGAACCTTCTTTTGGAGTTGTCTTCTTCATAAACTTGAATTTATTCTGGATTTAGTTTATAAACCTACAGAGTTCTTTTAAAACCCAAACTCCCAGATTTCTCTAGTTTTCCCCTCCATGTGCTATCTCCACTTTCAAACAACTTACTTTCCTTTTACAACATTCACTCTTGAACCCACTAAGACCCGTGTTCCTCATCAGTCTTCCATGAGAAACAGCTTTCTTAAATGATAGCAAGATTTCTCATGTGTATGTAAGGTGTGTGTGTGTTTTTTCTGATTAGAAGAATAACACAAATCATTATAGAACTTTTGAGCAGTGCAGAAAAATAGATGTTGCAATCAGAAACAGGTACCTTTGTTATTTGGATGGATATCCCACATTCTTGTAGTCTTTCTGTTTTTTCTAAGTGTAAATATATATTCTTACACAAATTTGCCGATGGCACCAAATTTAATTTTACTTGCAGGCTATGAAGACTAGGTCTTTGACTGAGGACAAGTATTAAATCATAAGCCAAGAATGCTGAGGAAACTGGCAAATCCCAAATAGTGTTTTTTGAGCTTTTTTAGCTGTGATCCATATTAAGAAATATGTTTTTCATTGTAGTCAATTTTACACATGAGTTTTAAAAAAAATCTCATAAAACAATTCCCTTAGTAATGACATCACTTTTAATATCTTCTACTCTTTTTTCCTCTTCTATTTCATTTTTTAAAATGTGGCAAGTGGTTTCATTAGTGGGTCATAGACAGTGAATCAAAGGCTGACGTTTGGAAAACAATGATCTATGAGTGCCTTTATTGCCAGATCTGATAGCAGACCCCTAAGCACTAATTCACTTATCTCTGGGACCTCATGGCTTCCTTTAGCTTATTTGCTATAGGAGTCGCCAGACCTCTGTGGCCACCTGGAGAGAATTACCACTGATTCAATCTCTGTCCCAGAGCAGAGCTTCCCAGTATTGGTTTCAGTTCTAATTCGTTTATATATTGACCTCACTAATCCATAGGTGTTTGATCAAATCAAAGCACCATCTAACAAGGTTTCTCAACAGTTGTACTACTGACATTTTGGGCTGAATAATTCTTTGTTATGAAGGGCTGTCTAGTTTATAAAATGTTTAGCATCATCATTGACCTCTACCCACCAGATGCCAGCAATAACCTTCCACATACATCATTTATGACAATCAAAAATGTCCACAGACATTATCAAATATTCCCTGGTAGGGTGGGGGGCAAAATCATTTCAAGTTGACAACCATGACTCTATATGATCAGGTATTTAATCAGTAAGAACTTATAGGGAGACAAAAAATGAAATTCCAAGTGAGTCCCAAAGTAATTTATTCTGTCATCATCCCACCCACTATAACCTCATTCCCCTACCAACTTTTGCTCAGTTCACCAATGCCAGGAAATGATGTGTTCGCCATGGGTCTATACCATGTAATTCTGGTGTGGAAGACAATAATATTAATAATAAGCAGTTATTATGTAATAGGTACTGTTCTAAGTGCTTTAGATAACAACGCCACCCACGGCTCTGAAAGGCTGAGGGCACTTAAATGTTCTGCTTGGTAAAGCCGGAAGGCCTATTAAGGGATGGAGTCAAGATCCGAACCCAGACAGTGTGGCTGTGGAGTTCACACATTTATCCACTCTACCACAGTTGATCTCAATAACTCAGTATCTATAAATTGGTTTATAACAGATTGGTTTCCAGACATCTGTGCTCTCAAAGCCTTAATATCTGCAGAAGAGGATTCCTGCAAAAGGGAGACACAATTCTTCCACTCTCATCTGGCTAAACATCAGATTGTCCCTTCAGCACAATTCTTAATTAAGACCATAGGGAGTAATTAATTCAGTGCACTCTACTTATGTGTTACTAAGGCTTTGCCTTCGGTGGGCCTGGTCTCTAAAGAATATGTACAATATTAAATAAGCTCCAGGGGTGGTAGAATCCACTGTGTTTGTCAGCCTCATTCAGCCAACCCTTCACCCCAGCACGTATAACCTTATAGTTCACACACAAACCACTGATGGTCATCTTAAGAGAAATGTCAGATGGATTCTTCACTAATAAGTAGACTTGTTGATCTTGGGGGTGGAGGATGGAATGGTGTAAAAGAATTCAAACAAAGTGTGAGGTATCCTCTCCATTGTCTCTAAGTAGGGCAATTATATTGAAAGAACTGGAGTTGATCAGAAAACTGATTGTCAGGGGTGCCTAGGGGGCTCAGTTGGTTAAGGATCTTCCTTTTGCTCAGGTCATGATCCCAGGGTCTTGGGATTGAGCCCCGCATTGGGCTCCCTGCTCAGAGGGGAGTCTGCTTCTCCCTCTGCCCTTCACCCTGCTAGTGCTCTCTAACTCTCTCGCTCTCAAGTAAATAAATAAAATCTTCAAAAAAAAAAAAAAACCCAATGATTTTCATGTGCAATTCAGACATCTATCCCTTCACGCCAGTGTCTGCATCTCTAGGTTTCCTTCTGAATTACATTAAGATCCAATGTCTTGGATCTAACATAATTTTTATAGCCTTGGAGAAAACCATAGTTTGTCTAGAAGGCAAGAATCATGTTTGAGGATCTATGCTGTGATCCATTTCCTTACACTAGGCCATGTTCACCTTTATAGGTGTAGGTCTTACCTACTGGACTGAATCTCTTTTCCCGAGTGGGATGAGTATACAATTATATTTTAGAGTCTTCTGCTTTATGAGTCTTCCTATCTTAACCCAGTCTCTGAAATGCCATTTTTCCTTAATATTTTGTCCAGACAAGAGACCCAAAAGATAATTGCACATGATATTTGGTGAATTGGGACCAGATAACATAGTGGAATATTTGGAATATTTGTGAGTGTGTGTGTGTGTGTGTGGTGTGTATATTTGGATTTCTTAATCACTAGCAGAAAGTATCAGATAATGTTCAAAGTGTTATATATAATACTACATCCTTTTGTTATGGATCAGTGAGTTCTACGTCATATTAGAAGCTGATGCCAAATGGATCTGAGGCTGCTAAAGATTCAATGGATGGCCAGATCTTGGCCATTTTATCTATATTGGCAGGGATGATCTAGAGCCCACTAGTAACTAATTCTTCTAGTAGCATGTCTACAAATGTACATGCTGCAAAATTGAAAGTATGGCTAAATGTGAATTTCAGCACCAAAAGCAGTAAATTTGCCATAACACTTCTTTTTGAGAGTCATGATGCTACTCTGATGAATCTGTGATAAACAAGCCTTGGAAGCATAATACTATATTGGGTTTTTGCAGACACTTATACATGTCTAACAGAAGGTTGCTTTGAGCAATACTCCAAGTAGAAAGGCAAGCACATTATTTTCCCTCAGAGCTCTACCCACATGTAGAGTTGCTGCTTCATATTTATGACTCTCTTGATTTCCTTCTCTTCTAGGGAGTTACTAAGGTGTTGGGGTTTTAGCACTGCAAAACAACCAGAGATGGTGGCTGATCCATCATTCTGGATCTCTTAATACCTAATTATTAGCAAACCCTTCTGCCAGCCCTCAGTGACCATGTAACATGAACAAGAAAAAAAAAAAACCTGTGCTCTATTAAGCCACTGAGATTTGAGGATTTTTTTGTTAATGCAACATAACCTAGTCTCTCCTAAGAATATACAAAGTAGTTTTATCATTAACATGAAGGTGAATGTTAATGAATAAACAAGTAGAAAATAGCCAAAATAAGCAGAAAAATAGACTAGAACAGTGATTCTCATACTTAAAAGTGCATCAGAATCACCTGGAAGACTTGTCAAAACACAGGTTGCTAGGCTTCATTCCCAGAATTTCTATTTCAGCAGATTTGGTAGGTGGGACCCGAGAATTTGCATTTCTGACACATTTCCAGGTGATGCTGATGCTGCTGTAGTTCTCAAACTACACTTTGAGAACCTCTGGCCTGAAATGTATTTCAGAAAAATATTAATGATGATGAGAATGCACACATATTTCTTACAATAAAGCTACAATGATTCAAATAGGCTGGTTTTTTGATACCAATGAAGACATAATTTAATGAAATTGACTAGAAGGTCCAGGACCAAATATAATAATATATGTGTATGTTTTATCTTTGTGGTTTAAACATGAAATGATTTTATTTTCCCAAACTGCTAACAATTGAAAGCGCTTTTCCTCTTGAGCAATTGACCCTGTTAGTGATATTTTGACCCAATTGAATAGTTATACCTATGGTTATTAAAAGAAAGTCCAGTCCAGGGCGCCTGGGTGGCTCAGTTGGTTAAGCGACTGCCTTAGGCTCAGGTCATGAGCCTGGAGTCCCGGGATCAAGTCCCGCATCGGGCTTCCTGCTCAGCAGGGAGTCTGCTTCTCCCTCTGACCCCCCTCCCTCTCATGCTCTCTGTCTCTCATTCTCTCTCTCTCAAATAAATAAATAAAATCTTTAAAAAAAAAGTTAAAAAAAAAAAGTCCAGTCCATTAAAAAATTCAATTGCACATATAATTAAAAGTTTAACCTCCCTCCTCCCCTCCCCCAACACACACTATTTTCTCATTCCAAATTTTAGGCTGACTGTGTAGAGAGGAAACCAGGGAGTGGTGTGTCATCTCCACATTAGTAGTCACCAACCTGCTTCTTGGTGTCTGCTTCTTGCTTGTTTGTAATTGTTGTGATGTGAATAATCCCACATCCATGGTGGCAGTGAACCTGATCAGATGGTTATCTGTAAAGCATTATGTTTTGAGTATTGGTGGAGTCCTCATGAGAGGTCATTATTGATGGAGAACTTAATTCCCTGTTGCTCAACTGGTATTTGTGGCCCTCCGTAGGACTCAGCCATTTCTACATATTTTTTTTTTTAAAGATTTTATTTATTTATTTGACAGAGAGACACAGCGAGAGAGGGAACACAAGCAGGGGGAGTGGGAGAGGGAGAAGCAGGCTTCCTGCCGAGCAGGGAGCCCGATGTGGGACTTGGTCCCAGGACCCTGGGATTATGACCTGAGCCGAAGGCAGACGCTTAGCAACTGAGCCACCCAGGCGCCCCCATTTCTACATATTTTTACTATACACAGCCACAGTTAAAATCTAAGCATTTGGTTAAAGATAAATTTCTAGTCATTTCTAGAGAGGAAAAAAAGAAAGACCTTAGTAAGCAAAAAACAGGATTTCAAAGTCTTCTCTGTTACTTAGAAGGCAATCAATAAAGGTTATTTCAATCTCAAAAATAAAAATTTGCGAGGCTGTCCTTTCTAAATGCTAATCAGCCAGTCAATTACTATGAACTTTGTAGCAGGGGAAGCACAACTTTGTCATGGGCACCATGGAAAATTATCTTTCTCTCATTAAGACGTTTATCATTTCACCAGCCAACTGACAGCTGGTAGACCATCGCAGGTTACTGAATCCCCCTGTTACTAGGCTCTGTGAAGCAAACAATGTGAGATGAGATAACCTGCTTCCCATTGTGGCCAGGTCCTCCTGGATTAATTCCTATCTCTTAGCCATTTTGGCCTGCTTCTTCATTGACAAAAATTTTTATAACCCACTCAATGACTTGACGCTTAAATATTTAGATATTCTTTGTATCATTAAAACAAGGGGTAGCTTTAATTGCTGCCACCATTGCTTGCCTTGGTCCAACAAATTCTAAGATGTTAGCTAATATTCTTGACATTACAACGTATTCATGATTATTATGTACATGGGCTTGTGGGTATGTACATTCTGGGTTCTCCATACATTCTGGGTGCAAGAATCTATATATAGGCTTATAGAACTATATAAAAAGGGGGGTTGGTTACTAGCTGTATATTTCATGAAACAGTTTTTAGGGACATTTTGCTATGTAACAGGTTTTATATGGTAAAAAGATCCTGTTCTCTAAGAGTTTAAACTTTAGGTAGAGAATCAAGAGTAACAAATAATGCTACATAAAAATATAGAATTAATACAAAGCTAAGACAGTAACAAAAGAGGTCTATAAACTGGTATCTGACTAAGTACCAAATAAACAATACAAATAAATAGCAGGTAGAGGAATAAAAGAGAGCATTCAATAGGAATCTATTTTAGCACTCAGAATCTCAATTTAAATAACGTATAACCTTGATCAACAGAAAGACTATCTCTGATTTGCGATTCAATCTAAAAAGGTATAGGAGAAGTCATATCTTTAAAAATTGCTTCCACATTTGCAATACCCAAATGTATGTGTCTCAACAAACACCACAATTTACAAAGCATCTGTAATTCTAGCTTTGGAAAGCAACTCTTTAGAATCAAATCAAAGACGATTTAAGTAGTTGCCATATAATTAAGTAGTTGCCATATAACTAAGCAGAGCATTATATTTTATTATTTGCTTATCCACACCTTTAAGAAATCACATTAATATTTGGGCTGATGTTTCACATTTTTATGTATTTGTACTGCTCTCTGTTAAAAAGGGATTGAAATTGAAGGATTATACAAGCCGGACAATATATTTTCACAAAAAACATACACTTGAAAAGGAAGATTACTTCATCCATGCAGTAGCTGTCAATAATTCCCAAATTTCTGCATAGGGAGTAAGATAAAGCCACACTTAGCCAGTAAGAATACTTCAAATCCTGAGGGATCCAGCAACACTGATTGTAAAGAAGTTATGATTTCCAATAGCTAGTTCATTAGCATACATGCAGGCAATTTACCTTGCTCTTTGAAATAAGTAATAAGATCTTGAGAATAGACACATACAAATTAAAGACATACTCCAGGCAAAGTAATTTATCTTACTTTCAAGGATACATTATTAAACAAGTTCTGTGATTGCTCTGGGGACAATTTCTAATGCCATGGCAGGGGTACTTATGTCCTGCTTCCTTTGATGTACTCATATTAAGAAGGTAGATTCTAAAAGGCAAGGTATTCTTTGAAAAGGTAACATGGAAGATAGATTTAAAAAGACAAAGAGCTTAAAAAAAAAAAACACCTGGAAAATTGAGGAAAAAAGTATGACCACAGGATGCGTAAGGGATTTTCTACCCTCAAAATCAAGAGATTTTTGAGGGTAGGAAAAAAAAAAGAATTGTTATAAAAAAGAACATTTAAAAATACTACATTGGTGGATGCAAATATTTAGGATTTGTCTCATTTGATACTAAAGTAATCTGCTAAAGACATTTCTGGGTCATAGAGAGCTCCTTGTATTTACCTGATAAAGTAATTATTGTTTATGGACATTCAGGTACTGGTATTAGCCATAGTAAGCTAAGCTTTGTAGTAGTCACAGAATCTTGAAATTTCAGTGGCTTTGCACAAGATTCGAGTTACCAGCATTGCTGGGTGTATTCTGCAGGCTCTATTTGGAACCTTTGCCTTAATGGTAACTCAGGAAGTCAGGATCTTTCCACCAGCTATATGGACAGGAAAGAAAGAAAATGAAGAATTCCCACCTTTTCTTAACTGCCTTAGGCTCCAAGTAACAGATCACTTCCACACACTTTTATACTGACAAGAACCCAATCATTGTAACAAATCTAACCACAGTAGTCCTTCAGTGCTCTACAAGAGAGGAAAATTATATGGTGAACACATGGCATCATCTCTACCACAGTACTCTGGGGAACATATGAGAGCTAGGTGAGTCATCAAGGACTTTAAAAAATATATACTTGAAAAGGAAAATTACTTTATCCATAAAGCAGCTAGTCAATATTTGATATATTTCTATACAGAGAGTAGAGTATTTTGTTTGGTTAGTTGATAGATTGTTGCAAATTTGCAAAGGCAGGCTTCCCTGGTCCATGTATATGTCCATTAATTTGTTTACCTGCCAAGAAAAGGAAGATTTAAATATATTAGTTCAGACATATACATTTACCAATGAGGAATAAAGGAGGGAGACAGATGAGAATCATCCTTATGAAGGGAGAAAAATATTGATTATGTAATATACTGTATAAAAAAGCATGACCAGGTGGCACCTGGGTGGCTCAGTCGTTAAGCATCTGCCTTCGGCTCAGGTCATGATCCCAGGGTCCTGGGATCGAGCCCCGCATCGGGCTCCCTGCTCCGCGGGAAGCCGGCTTCTCCCTCTCCCACTCCCCCTGCTTGTGTTCCCTCTCTCACTGTGTCTCTCTCTGTCAAATAAATAAACAAAATCTTTAAAAAAAAAAAAAAGCATGACCATTACTAAGTGCTGTTGTTATAGGAATTTGTATTAAATATTAGTCAGATAATTTCTGGGTCCTAGGAAGGGTCCAGAAGTCTTCATAACCTGCAGACAATCCTCATTCTGTTTGGGTTTTTGCTTTGGTTTGGATGTTAAAACTGATGGTACCTCACAGGCACCAAGAGGGTAGAAAAGGTTCGTTACTCATGTATATGAGGGTCCAAAGGGCAGGCTCCCAAGCAGATTCAAAATGGTCTTGAGAGGGGCACCTGAATGGCTCAGTCGGTTAAGAGTCTACTTTTTGCTCAGGTCATGATCCCAGGGTCCTGGGATGGAGCCCCGTGTCGGGCTCCCTGCTCAGCAGGGAGTCTGCTTCTCCCTCTGCCCTCTGTCCCTCCCCCTGCTTCTGCTCTCTTGCTCTCTCTCAAATAAATAAAAATCTTTTTTTTTTAAAAAATGGTCTTGAGAGAGCAGGGAAAGGAGACTAGCTTGGGATTTATGGTCGCTACAGGGTGGGGCTGGCGTGTGAGTTTCTGTGTATAGGCTGGGGCTTACATAGTTTGAACTTCTCATTGACTCCAAGGAAGGAAGCACTCAGGCTTTCTTACCAGCTTGCCCAGGTGTGGGGCAGAAGGGAAAAGGGGAGGCTGGAACTTCAAAGCTATTAGCAGTTAAATATCAAAATGGAGTTCATCTTTCTGATAGTTTTTCTGGACCTAATCTAGTTTGTTTCACCCTTGTTATATAAACAACACAGCTCATCTTAACTCTTTGTCAACATTTTAAAGTGTGTGTGTTGGGGGGGGTGTGAATATTAATGACGAATTGGACACTTTAATTTTTTTGACCTGAGAAGATTCTTTTAGAACTCGTTACACACATAAATATCTCCTAAAAGGTAGAAATCACGAGGCTTCTCAATCATTCTCTTTCTGTTAGGCAAGGTCTTGGACTGTCCTTGGATTGTTCTTGGAGTAAAAACCTTCCATGGAACAAATATTGGAATGTGTTCTGCAGCTAGAAAATTAATAAGATGTATATTCAGAAATAGTACCTTCACACTAATTTCAAACATGAGAATTATACCATGGATTTATTTTATTTATTTATTTGAGAGAGAGAGGGAGAGTGAGTGCTTGTCTGTGCATTATGGGCGGAGGGGATGAGGGAGACGGAATCTCCAGCAGACTTTCTGCTGAGTGCAGAGCCATGCTCCTGCTCACTCCATCCCAGGACCCTGAGATCATGACCTGAGCCAAAACCAAGAATCAGATGCTTAACCAACTGAGCCACCCAGGCGCCCCTTATTCATTCATTTTCTAAGAAACATTTGTTGGTTACCTACTATATGTAGGGCTCCAGAATCTTTTCAAACACTTGAGTAGTTCATAGGCAATTAAAAATTAGTACAATAGAAATTCCCTAGTTCAATATTTTAATTTAGAGACTGGAAAGTGTGACAATATGTGTTTTATTATATCTAACCTGTCTACCATAACTGCATACAAATTAGAAATTGGTAGAAATTGAAACTGAAAAGATGAACTGCAAGATGTGTTTTTCATGTCAAGTTTTGAAAGTCATCACACAGTTTGGGGTTCTGGGAATTTATATCATTTAACCTCTAATGGAAAATGTACAGAATCATAAGATCTTAGAGGTAGAAGAAATCGAGGTGTCATCCAGTCCACAACTCCTAACTGACAGAAACCATTTTGTACACTAATTCTGCAGTTGGACATCAGGCATCCATGCTGATACTTCTGGTAACAAGTTTTCACTACTTGCCAAGACAGGCTCTTTGGTTATTTGCCAAAATTGGAAATTCTCTCTTCCCTTGGCTTAAATAAAATCTATAATTCCTGTTACCTGGATATTTTTCTGGATAATCTTTTTGATTCTCCTTTCATGGTCTCTGGCTACCTCTCCAACTCACTGTGTACTACTTCTTCCCTCACTCACTGTGATCTGGTTTCATTCATATCCTTCTCACTTTGGGTTGACTGTTGAGCTCCTTGGAATATTCTTCCCATCTTACCAACATTTGATGTGGTATTATGTCCCTCTAGGATGGGTTTCAATTATACTTAGTTCTTCATTATTATAGCATTTTTGTCATAGACTATAATAGCTTATTTTCTTGTCTGTAAAATATCCTTGGAGATACTATAATCTCTAATAGCACAAGAGGAGTGGCTGGTATATAATAATGCTGGCATATTATAAATACTTATTGAATGAATGCATGCATTTAAATAAAAGCTGACATCCTATACTATCCATCCTGATTTTTTAGCATCTGGAAAAAAGAGCAAGCACACTCCCAATTACGCTCCAATCATCTCAATCAGTGAAGACAGGAAAGTTTTGTCCTACCTGAATCTCTTCTTTATTCTCAAGTTCTCTGGTTTATTCCACCATTTTGTTATGATTTCCAAGATCTCAATACTCTATAGACTCACCATACTCTAGGTGAATTTCAAAATGTAAGTAAATACAGTGTCTCAGTTTTGTTCAAACTATGATAAAACATTGAGAACTAAGATACTCTGCTTATGTACAAATTGGTGCTCTATGAATTGTTTTGCATAATATACTCTGATCAGAAGCTCTAAATATTTACTTTTGATGAAAAATTAAATACTTCTTTCTTAGAGTGAAAGATATTCCAGAAAGTTACATTTGTAGGTATTAGAAATCTATACCCGCACTGAATGTTCCTATTTCTCCTCCCTAGGTGACTCTACATCATATAGCCCTTCATTAAGCATACAATGTGTTCCTAAATGTATTCTGCAGAAAACCAGCCCTATAGGTTCTCAGTAGCTGGTATTTCAGTGGAGACTATTCCACAATCCAATAATATTGGGAAATGCTGAATTCAAATAGCTTCTTTACTACAGGAATTCTAAAAGCTTTTAATATATTAATGAGCACTGAGACTATCTGAGAGGTTGGATAAAAAATGTAGATTTCCCTTAGGGTTACTTGACCTTGGAACCCTTTTATGCAAAGCACATCACGGGACTAGCATAAAACCAGTTTGGGAAATGTTTTCTTCTAAGTAATAGATCACCTTAAAAACACTAAAATTCTGTATAAAACTTAGTTAATTAACTTCCTCGATGACCTTATTAAGAGAGATTTTAATTCTCCATGTGACTCAAACAAAGTAAACCATATAATCTCTCCTTATAAATATATTTAGAGTTCAGGCCCATTCAGAATCCCAACTAACCTGCTTTTCCCTCAAGCATTCTCCCGCTAGAATAAACTGGCTCTTTTCTTTATGTACTTTTTTTCTATATAAAATCATTTGGATTATTCTAGTAAGTATCCTGCAGCTGGTTTTGTTTGTTTGTTTGTTTGGTTGGTTGGTTGGTTTCCTGTCTGCTATGAACTGAATTGTGCTCCCCCAAATTCACATGCTGAACCCTTAACCCATAATGCAATGGTATTTGAGATAGGGGCTAGAAGGAGGTAATTAAGGCTAAATGAGGTCATAAATGTGGGGCCCTGATCTAATAGGATTAGTGTCTTTACAAGAGGAGACACTAGAGTCCACTTTCTCTTCCTGCTGTGTGAAGATACAATGAGAAGGTGGCCATCTACAGACCAGGAAGAGAGGTCTCAGGAGAAACCAAACTGTTGGAATCTTGATCTTGGACTTTCCAGTCTCCAGAACTGTGAGAAAATAAGTTTCTCATTTTGTTATGGCAGCCTGAGCAGAATAATAGTTTCCTGACTAAGTACCACCTCAGTCATGGTCCATCAGATTCCCTCCATTCTCTGAAATCAAGTGGAAGTCTCCCTAAAGTGGTACAATCAAGCTCAAGAATTTGAATAATATGAATATTTTTGATTCCAGGGAAGTCAGCATATAGTTCATCCATTATTTCTATTAGGGTAGGTCTCTTAATGCATACAAAATCTGAGCTCGTGTCTGACCTTATTTTTATGCACTTTTATTCTTACATCATTTTGAAAAACAAACAATAATGAGTATTGGAAGTCTAAAATCCATTTTAACACATTTTAATCAATTGCCTGGCTCTTGTAAGGAAATGACTTGGAGAGGATGAGCCAAAGTCCATGTTTGGTTCTCTCATCTCCCCTTCCCACCTGCATTCTCACTCCCTGTCTGAGGGGAGCCTCTGGCCAAAGTACAGATGAATGAATGACATCACCTGAGGCCTGTGACTGATCAGGAACTTGTCAGCTCGGATAATAAAGACTGCCCACATTTCTATGCACTCTTTGGTGATTTATTATGATTTTACAATGTCACATACAGTAGAAACAGTGGGCCTAATCTCCAAGGGAAGAGGAATGTCATATATGAAGAGATCTATTTTCTATTCATGATGCCAGGTTCTTATCATTTTAATTACTCACATTTAATTCAGTTGATTTGACATTTGCTTTCTTGGAGAGATTTAAATATATTAGGTCTTTGATGAAAAAAAAAGTCACTGTGCATCTCAGAAGCAAAAGTACATTATGTCATTTGTGAACATAGAGATAGATAGCTATTTGTTCAGGTACATGCTTTTGTTGATGGACAAAGGAAGAGCATTCTTTAAATCAACATTTCTCAAGTCAGTTCCTAGAGAATATTAGTTCTGCAGAATTTTGTTATTAGAAAATTGAGGAAGGGTATTGTTTTGAATACGTTTAGAAAACCCAGGGTTAAACAAAGTGGGTTTCTTGACTATAGTATTTCTGATATCCTTTAAATGTTAAAATGCCTTATGAATTTCCAAAGGAAGCCTTTGTCATATGGGACATCTTCTGAATTTAATATGATCATGGAAACCTCTTTTCTTGTTGTGGTTGTTGCTGCTGTTCATTTTTTGCTTCTTTGCTTTCACAGATGTTCTGTTAGTGTTACACAGCCCATTGTAGAAAATGCTCTTCACATAAAGTCCCGGGCTTCTCATATTGTGTGCTTGTATAATGCCTCAACTTGTTTTTAATCAATTCTACAGTCTGGGTCATCAACCTATAGAGATGTAAATCTCTCTGCTTTATGGCGATGGTTCGCAAAATGTGGTCCACAGAGCAGCAACATCACCATGACCTGGGGACTTAATAGAAGGGAAATTCTCAGACCCCACCCCAGACCTACTGCACTGGAGCCCACCAATCTGTTTTAAAAAGCCTTTCAGGTAATTGTTATACATGCTGACATTTGAGAACCTGAGAACCATTGATCTTGCATATTAGAATCAGAATGAAGACTCAGATCTCAATCAAGTAGAATGGACACTTTTGTTGGAAACCGGATTGTACCCCTGGAATAATGCAAGCTCCACAACAGAGGAGGGGAAGTTGAGCAGTTAGCAGGCAGAGTAACATACCAAGAGGATGGAAACCCTACCAGGAGGGACTACAAGTAGAAGCCAAGGCTGGCCTAGCAGGTACATTGGGTGTTTGAGTGACAGAGGTCCTTTAGAGGTCTGCAAAGCAGGCTTGGGAGCAAATGACTGGGATTCAGAGGCAGAAATCAGGTGCCTGGTAATAGAGGCAAGAGACACACGGTGCTCAGCCTCAGAGGACCAGGATCCTAGAGATGTATCAAGGCAGGAGGAACTCTGAATTCCAGGGAACAAAGTAGGAGGCAGTAACAGAATTGTGTTACATAACAATGCTGAGGCCATGTACAGGTCTGTACTTGGACTGAATGAAATTAAAACTTAGACTCACTGCGAGATAACCAGGTTTCTGAACTTGGACTGGTTATGAACTTCTGAATTAAAGGCGGTTAAAGGGGGGCACCTGGGTGGCTCAGTCGTTGGGCGTCTGCCTTCGGCTCAGGTCATGATCCCAGGGTCCTGGGATTGAGCCCCGCATTGGGCTCCCTGCTCAGCGGGAAGCCGGCTTCTCCCTCTCCCATTCCCCCTGCTTGTGTTCCCTTCTCGCTGTGTCTCTTTCTGTCAAACAAATAAATGAAATCTTTAAAAAAAATAAAATAAAAATAAAAGCAATTAAAGATTATATAACATGGGGCATGGCAAATATGCCTGCATGAGAGTCCATGTGGCTTCAGAGATAAGGAAGGTGCAGAGGTGGAGACAAGGACCCAGACAAGTTATCGCCACAAGAGTCTTGGATTCCTCAGTTAAAAAATCGATTACCAGCAATACTGTGTGGCTGTCATCGGGCCTGTAGAGCAGAGTGGATCTGCTTCTCTTTGCTTCTCCTTACTGCTTGATGATCTGTAATGCTTTATTACCCTTACTAAATGAATGGTCCTGCTTTCAATTCTTCATTAAGCAAGGACATATGCTATGGATTGCATAACTTTAAATATCCTGGTTGCTACGCTTGTAGGGGTCCCCTTGAAGATGTGACATTGATACTAAATTCCAGGTGTGGTTTGACCAGTTAACCTTAGATTTCAAACAATAACATTCCTTATTTGGGACATTTCTATGATGTGTTTTTCTTTGGCAGTCTCATTACACTGAGTAATGTTAAACTATCTGTCGACCAAAATTCCCAAATTTAACCCACATGCACTGATTACTCATAAAATGTAAAGGTTTACAGTTGGGATACTACACTTTCTCCCCTTTCTCAGTTTCATGGCATGGATCACTTTGGAGTGCAGATCTGCCATATCTGATAAAAGTACAGCAGGCCAGTGAAAATTTAATGCGTATCTATAAGGTACACTTATACCTATATCAGTCAAGCTTCTGAGTCTAGGTATCTCCCTATTGCATGATACAATAAGTAAAAGCAAACTCAGCATTACTAAAAATGTTTATGAAAAAAAGTTAATCAGAATTTTTGAATAATTGATTCTTCTAATCTGCATCTGTCACATTCCCCATTCTTTTTAGACACTGTTTTAATGTCCTTCCTCTATAAATACTCCATGATACTCCTCAACCTGCAAATCTTTTGGAGGTTCAATAAAAATTATAGTATAAAATCAAATTAATAATTAGGCCAGTCTTGAAATAAAGCATAACTTTCTTTGAGAGATGTCTTTAATATTTCAACATGAGAAATGAGTCAAAATAATTCCTGACTTTTAGAAGACAGTGAAAAATCTTAATATTAGTTAGACCCAGAGTAACCAGAATTTCAAAAGGCCTGTAGATGTGTGATATATTTCTTCCCCTGCACATTAGGAGGATATCATGTGTGCTATTGGACTCACTTGATAGTACCTTCTAATAGGGTCACAATTTAAACTCTTCGGGAGAAGGGGGATTCTGGGGCAGTTTGCATAGCAAAGCACTTGAATAAACCAGAAATGGTGATAGAAGTGAACTGCATAGACAAATTTGCAGCCTCTGGTTAAAGGGCCCAGACAATAACCTGAATTGTGACTACCTTAAGCTTTGTATCCTCCTTGGTTATAACAGATTTTCAGCACAGACATGATTGACTTTTGCATTCTAAGGCTTAATAATCTAATATTTGATTCCAAGTCCTCTCTGGAAATATCACTATGTTTTTTTCAATGTTGTTTTCTCTGAAAACTGATGCGACCCCTCACATAATATAAAGCCTGAATTTTCTTTCTTTTTTTCTTTTGGCTTTTTATTTATTTTTTATTTTTTATTTTTTTATTATGTTAATCACCATACATTACATCATTAGTTTTTGATGTAGTGTTCCATGATTCATTGTTTTCGTATAACACCCAGTGCTCCATGCAGAACGTGCCCTCTTTAATACCCATCACCAGGCTAACCCATCCTCCCATCCCCCTCCCCTCTAGAACCCTCAGTTTGTTTTTCAGAGTCCATCGTCTCTCATGGTTCATCTCCCCCTCCGATTTCGCCCCCCTTCATTCTTCCCCTCCTGCTATCTTCTTCTTCTTTTTTTAACACATAATGTATTATTTGTTTCAGAGGTACAGATCTGAGATTCAACAGTCTTGCACAATTCACAGCACTCACCATAGCACATACCCTCCCCAATGTCTATCACCCAGCCTCCCCATCCCTCCCACCCCCCACCACTCCAGCAACCCTCAGTTTGTTTCCTGAGATTAAGAATTCCTCATATCAGTGAGATCATATGATACATGTCTTTCTGACTTATTTCGCTCAGCATAACACCCTCCAGTTCCATCCACATCGTTGCAAATGGCAAGATTTCATTGCTTTTGATGGCTGCATAATATTCCATTGTGTGTATATATATATATATATATATACCACATCTTCTTTATCCACTCATCTGTTGATGGACATCTTAAGCTTGAATTTTCAACTAGTGACTTTTCTAAGCCTACTCAAGCTTTTTTTTGTTTGTTTTCATTTGTTTGTTTTGTTTTTGTCCATCATCAAAAGATTTCCAAAGCTCAGTGTAAACTTTTTCTAGCATATGTAAGTGAAAGTTTTCACATTCAGAGGGTGTAGCATCTTCTTAATGCTACCCGTTTCACTAGCAGTTCACTTACCTAATTCATGTGAGACTTGATGCAACTGTTGGCCAAATATAACAGTTTTACATAACATGAAGACTGATATAGATTTAGGACTTTTTTGGGGGGTGCTGTAAGAAACAGAAACAAACAGAAAACAGTTGATTTAAGCCAACTATGATGAAAATTTTTCAGGTATGACCGCCAGTAAATCACCTAAGATGGGGTGGGGTGGTAGATGGGACGTTAGATGACTGACGTTAGATACATGGAGAAGGTGGGAGAGGTTAGAGAATCCTCATAATTTGGGCAGACACTTCAAACTGTTCTGCTACAATCTATTAAATAATTCTGAAGAGAAAAATCACAATGCCAAAGAATTATCTTTAACTTTGAAACTCGTAGTCAGTTCATTCTACTTGAATGGTTCAGGAACATATCTAGATATAATCCAGATTATAAATGTTAACAGGGAAGTTACCAGAATCTGACAGCAAGAGCCCTGAGTTCCAATGTGGAAAAACTTCCTTTGGTTGAATTTTCTTTAATATGACAAATATTTTTATCAATTAAGATAGAATTTAACTTCAAGCATAATTTAAAATGGTAGTAAAACAGAATTACTTTGAGAAGATACTCCATGCTAGTTTTTCTTTAATATGGAAGTATTCACAAGGCTAATTATTACTTTAGTAGAATTTATAATTAAATGAATGGCAGCTATCAACTTAGTTCTTCAGAAATCCGACTAGTACCACTGTATATTAGCACTTTTCAGAATCCAAAACCTGACCTAATAAAGATGACAAAAATTTTGTAATTTCATTTTAAGTATAGGACTAGGCAAATCAGACCTCTAGCTAGATTGGGATAATGTCCATTGTGAATCAGAAAAAAATTGCTGACATACAGCATCACAGCACTAAGGAAGTCAAGGGAAAATTGTTCAACTGCTATTTGCACAGTTATCACCTTTGTTTAAAAAATGGGTGATCATTATGCTTCTTTCAGATTGTAATAATTTCCACACAGCTCTTTTTCTCCTAAAAGATCATATAACCTCTAACCCTTCCATGGATACTTATCTTTTCCTCATGTTGTTATATAATTTTTGAGTTATGTGTTTCCAAAAAAAACTGTGTAATGAGTTAGTGCATATGTCACCTCTCATTCTTCTTTTCTACACCTTGTAGGGTTTCCCCACCTAATCATACAACACACAGAAGGCATTTGGTAGATACCAACTGACACAGGCTAGAAGGATTTCACAATAAAGAGATGAAGTACTCAACATCAAGTGGGCTGTGGTATACCAACCACAAAATAATATATTTATTTTTCCAACATTTTCCTTTATTGATAAAAACTACACAAAAGCTAATTGAGAATTAATTTAAAAAGCAATGTTATACATTATCTTGTACTTAGAAATTTGTCAATTTGGCAGTTTCATTCATTGACCACATGACCATCGTTCTTCATATGCCTGTGTCCAGATGAGAAGATTTCTGCTGGTCTTTCTAACTGGAGGTCTGTACAGATCCCATTCAGAATTCTTACACAGTGAAAACTCACATGAGGACTGCCAGTAGGAAAAAAAAAGTCAAAACTCTTCATACTGTGTATATCGTGTGTCTTGAAGGATCATTCACCCAGATTTTACTGGATTTTCATTCCAGCAGTTTTGCCAAACTCTGTGGTCAACTTTGTTTCTTTGTGGTCTGTAGTAAAGCAAATTTTCTTTTGGTACAACATAAGCTTTAATGCCCATGTTTAGAATTGGAAACAGAATCACTGACCAGGAAAAAAAAAAATGAAAGTAGAACAAACAGCATTTTAGAGGGAAAATGAAATAAAGCAATTGAAATCAAGTCTGTGAGAGTTACACACACCTAACAAGGAAAACTGTCTTGTTTCCCCAACTCCCCACCCCCCCACCCCAGGTCCCCCCCACCCCCCCTGTGGTTCTCCAGCCCAGGAACCATGCAGTGTAGAAAAAGCAAATATACAAACAAACCTATATGTAGCTAGGGTGAAATCTATTTTTATAAGAACTCGACACTTTCACTATTTACATCCAGGAGCATTTTTGTTTTATGTTTGGAAGCAAAGAAAGTTCTGTAGTTCTCCTGGTTATGCTGCAGGTGCATCCTCTGCCCTCTCTCAGCAGTTTCGTTTTTCCATTCCTCTACGTCCTAAGTGTTTTAGCAGGAACGATGAGCCAGCTTGCTTGCGCAACTGTGGACACCCATTCTCCTTCAAGATGAAGCCCCCCCGCCCTCCCACGCTGAGGTCCCCCACGAGGAGGTGGCTTTCCCATTAGTTTGTTATTCTCTCCAGATAAATGGCCGGCGCCGCCGACCTGGCGATGGTGGCGATGAAGCTGTGGTCGCGCCCGAGCTCCAGGCTGGGGGTTTCGTCCTGCTCCGGAGTCACTGCTTCGTAGCCCTTGTGGACGCGGAGCGGCTGGTGAGCCTGGCAGTAGCCGATCACAGGCGGCTCGTAGCTGTAATAGGGCAAGGGCTTCACGTGGTGCGGGATCTGGTGTGAGAAAGAGAAAGACTGGTTACGAAAAGGCGGCGCTGGAAGGGTAACAAGAGGACACTCCTGGGATTTTACTCTGAACTCGTTGATGCTGTTTTAAGGCATCAACTACGGATTCCGCTATTAATAAACATAAAACAAAATAAGGATTGCTGGTATTTAACTCGATAACTGTTTTGTCCAGATAGATAAGCCTTATATGTGATTTTCTGTACAAAGTGTGTGTGTGTTTATATACCTTGTATATGCATCTTATATATAGTTGTGTGTATATACTTTTTTTACATATACTTTTATATAAAGTGTGTGTGTATATATGTATATACACACATATATTCATATACACATATACACATATTCATTCATACACACTTTGTATATAAAATCATAAAGATTTTTCTATGCTCAGTCCGGTCATCTATTTTTCTATCTATTGCCATAGAGAGAGTTAAAAACAACCTCAATTCCCATCAACAGGGAATTTTAAAATATATTAGGTAAATTCATATGCTTGTAGACAGATAATACAAAGATTTGGGAGGGCCCATCTGTTATAGTATGGCAAGATAGGATATTAAGAGAAAATTAATGTGAAAAGAATATACAGTGTGATCCATTTTGTGTAAATACAAATGTAAACATATGTAGAGTTTTTACTTTTAAAATATCTTTATATATAATTGAACTCTTTATTGTGGGCATTTATGTTTTACTTAAAAATTAAAAAAAAAATCACAATGTCCTATAGATTATTTCTAACAATTCTATAAATTCTGAACAAAAGAACTCTAGAATCATGAAAGCAGACACATCCTTGTGTTCATAATATATAATGCTATTGATTTCAAGCTAACAGCCAGGTATGTGTCTAATGTTAGAATAATATCCCTGAATAATCATTTATAGAAATCCCTTTAATAGGAAAAGCTAAAAATATTAAAATTAGTTTTTTGTGTTTTTTTGGTAGAGAGAGTGAGAGTGAGGGAGGAGGGGCAGAGGGAGAGAGAGAGAATCTTAAGCAGGCTCCACGCCCAGCATGGAGCCCAACATGGGCTCGATTATGACCTGAGCCAAAATCAAGAGTTGAATGCTTAACCAACTGAGTCACCCGGGCGCCCCAAATTATAGTACTTTTGATGCTGTGAAGCTTTTAATTAAACCACAAATTTCCGATAAAGCAAAATGTGTCATAAGCTTAGAGAAAGGAAAATGAGGATTGCTTAATTCTTTATATCACACTAGAGCATTTCTCATAACCCACTAGATCTGATCTGACACTCTTGGTCAACAGTCCACAGATGATAAAATTGCAAACACTTCACTCTCCTGTCAGGCAAGAGTTGGAGCAATTTAAACTTTTGTCTCTCCGCTCCAATGCACTGCTGTACTTGGCTTTATGACGCCACGCTAGGGCTCTGCAGACCACATTGCCTCTTGACCTGCTGCTCCCTGTTAGACTTGAACAGTGGGCCCACTGGAGGGAGATGGCAAGACTAGAGGAGATGGAGGGAACTGCTCTGTGGTGGGCTTCCTCTCTGATTCTTCCTGCTCCAGGGAGCTACCCCAACGAGGCCCCATCATACTGGCTGTGGCAGCGTCTTCCCACAGTAGCCGGCCATTCCAGTGTGTAGTCTTCCTCAACATGTCCCCTCCGAGTCTCCAGCACCAAAGAAATGTGAGGTGTGTCTCCACAAAGCTCCTCCTCCGAGCTTGTAATTTTACAATTCCAAACCTCTCCGTTTAGTCCTTTAGTCCCACAGGGGGTAGGGGTGGCAGTTACGACCTGAAATTGCTGTCTCTGTTACACTGTGGCACTTTTAGCCTTTGCATGAACTTAGCTAATAACTCTGCATCTTTTTTTTTTTAAAGATTTTATTTATTGAGAGAGAAAGAGTGAGAGAGAGAGTGTGCGCCTGCATGTGCAAGAGGGGAAAAGGGGTAGAGGAAAGGCGCAGAGACAGAGGGAGAGGGAATCTCAAGCAGACTCCCCGCTGAGTGGGGAGCTGACCTGGGGGCTCGATCCCACGACCCTGGGATCATGACCAGAGTGGAAATTAAGAGTTGGATGCTCAACTGACTGAGCCACCCAGGTGCCCCAATAACTCTGTATTTAATTAGCAATTCATGTAACATGCTTTGTTAAAATAACTGATAGGTTGCCAGTCTCCTGACTAGACTATATAAGACTCTCTAGGTTAAACTGCAGAAATTGTTGTTATAATTTCATAATTTGGTAGTGAAGTTAACCCCCAAAGGTCTTATGGGTTAATTGTTCTGTAGGAAGTTAACCAATCTTATGTCTAACTTGGCCACCTTACTTTAAGAATCCATTCCTCCTATAAAACTGTATAAATCCCTCAAATGTTCTTCAAACGAGGCCTTATGTTTTCTTCCTGGTATCCCCATTAGTGTGTTAAGCAAAATTTTGACACAAATTCATTCTCTGTTTACATGAGAATTGTGTTTTAAACACCTCTATGCTTATTAAGATAAAAGTCACCTCCTCACATTTTTAAAAAATAGATTAAAGCAATGTTTTTGGTGGATGATCACAACTCATTAGTAGGTTATAAAATCAATTTAATGAATCCAGATAAACATTTTAAAAATGGAATTAACTAGAACAGAAAGTATTAGGGTGTATCATGAGCAAGGGTAAGTTGCTTCATAACAGTTTTGTTTCAAATTTGTGTGTGTTCATGAGTGTGTGTCTACCAAGTCACCCTGTGATTTTTTTTTAAAACTGGGAATCACAATAAAAGATGCTTCCAAAAATACTCAAAGCACATAGTCAGATTGCAGTTTATTTTAATGTGATCAGCCAACAGCTGGATAAATTCCCATCCTTCATTTACTATTCTCTTTTTTTCTAACTTACATAATGCAATTTTTCTCAGTGAGTGAGAAAATTAAGCAAATATATATTTCTTTATTTTTTGGATGAGACACCTTGATTTCTAATGAAGGCAAACACTATTTTCAGCAAGTGTTAAATAGTAGAGGAAAGATCATTTCTCATCAAACAAGATGTTGATATAATCTGGAATATACAATTCTGCTCTCAAAAAATCTGAACAAAAATACATGGTAGGTCAAATTAGTGATTGATTAGAGATGTTTTAGACATTGGACATTAACTTCTGTGCTGGCAGTGAGAACAAGGAACAAATATAGGACAATGTGGTTGGATTACTAGATAATAAAGTTAGATCTCTGAATTTTGGTTTTTTTTTTTTTTTTTCTTTTTTTCTCACTCATATAGACTTCTCCCTATAAATCAGTTCAGGTCCAGACATGAAATGTTTGTCAGCAAGTTCTATTTTAGGTCACCTCATAGGATTTTGCTGTGTGTCAGATAGGTAGAGATATCTGTGATTAGTGTCAAGGGTCACCAAAACTCTGAAAAAGCATAGAAATGAAGCCGCTTTGTTGTGACATTTCAGCAGAAAGAATTTTATGAAGACCTTCTTAGGAGTCCATTCGTGCTTTTTTATTGTTAATAGGTGGAATAATTCAACTCTAAACCATAAAAAAACAAATCAAATTATTTCCAATGGCAGCAACGTTCACTGGGCATAGAATCTTTGTTGCACACTTCCATTTGAAGGAATGACTCATCTCCAAATTAGCCAAATTACTAAAACACCTCAAAATAAAGATTACGCATGGATTCTGGTTTGGTCCACTCCTCTGGTCACTGCAATAAGAGGATGGTTGCCCTCCTCTGGTCACTGCAATAAGAAGATGGTTGAACTACAAACACAGATGAACCATAAATGCAAAGTGAGACAGGGTCCCACAGACCCTACTAAAACCAGATTAATCTACAGATGGAAACCATTAGCTTTTACGTGAACATCGTTGAATTTTCAGTGTGAAGTCCCAAAAGGTGAATTGAAGTGGGAAAGAAGAATTTTTATCTAAGAAACTATGGCATTTATCTTCAAATAAAGTTGGTTCAAATGTCAAGGGACCTGTATTAACAGCAGCACATCCAGTTTATATGTTCCATCATCTCTGAACTCAGAAAATTTGTTTTGCTATGACAGTTGGACCAGTTTATTTTTTGCTTCAATGAACAAGGGCTCCTGCCATTTTCTCTATTGTATTTGAGACAGGCTTAGAAGCTCCAGCAGGATAAAAAACATTATAAAGCGCCCTCCCGCACAACAGCCCAATAGCATGAATTCAAAAGCCATGTGAGTTGGCAAGCTCTAAAAGGATATCTGAAATGTTTGCTCATTTACTCTTAAAGTCTATTCTGCAGGGCACTATGTAATCAACTGATTTTGTGGTTTCTGAGGAGCTAAGAGACTGAGGTCTTGTACTTTATAGTAATAATGTACAGTACATTAACCACCTGGGTCCCTGTGTGTATCACTGTTTCCTTTCCAGCAGTCAAAACAAAGTATCCTTAAGTTCCCCTCAATGTGTATTTGATATTTTTGTAAATGTGTTCTTAGAGCTTTTCCAAATGGTCCCTGTGTTCTGTCAGTTCTCTGACGGACCTCATTCTGGGGCACAGCACAACAACACTACTTAAGGTTGGCCTCATTCTTATGCTTGACTGCTCATTGATTGCTTTGGAAGCTGCACTTTATTTACAGATAATAGGTGTGGTACATGGAATGAAGGAGTCTCACTGGGGAAGTATACTACACTGAAATTTTGTCATTTGCTTCTCTCAAGAATATGAACACTTGAACTCAAATTGAATTTAAACTTTTATAGGGGCACATAAACTTCCATAGAGGCGTATTTCATAACTAGATCTGAGGTAGGTTACAAAAGGGAAAATCATTATTATCACTAATTATAAGTCACTTTAATCCCACTGAGTTTCCTGCAAATCCTCTGAAAATGGGGATAATAATAACATTTCATTTACCTCTATAAATCTCAGATAACTCTGAAAGTACTCCCTGTTTTTCAAGAAAGAAGGAATACCCTAAAAAGACATATCCCACTCTAGTTTTACTCAACACTGACAGTGTCTTTCCTGAAAATGTTCCCTGTCTTTTGTCTTACAGTTTCCATTTGAGAGATGCAAGGACACGAAAGGTCACAGAGTGGCTCATTGACGGAGGCTCTCAGTCCTACTTTGTGCACTCAGAAGCTTAGACATCTTAGCGGATGTTCTGGTTTTCTGACAATGTTCTTTACCCTTTGCTTAGAATATGGTTTTCTTCCAACATGCTAGGGGGAGTATGAAAGGACACACTTCTCTCAATTACAGTGGCTCACAGAGTGAATGATTCAAAGAGGGAAGTGAAGGAAAGAGAATGTTTAAATCTTGGGAGGAAGGGCAAAAGTATAGTGGGATGCAGAGCTTCAAAAGTCTACAAATTGATTCAGATCCCATAATTTTACATCCGTAATAATTATATTTAAAATGAGAAATGAATGTGTCTGTGTAGTTAATGTGAGAGTAATGTGAAACAGACTCTTGATATATGTGATCATGAAAGTCTTTTGAAGTTCAGTTTTGTTATAAGCATGAAATTCCAATATCATTACCCTCTTTTCTCAAAGGTATTAGCATTAGTTATAAGTAGTTTAATAGCCTGATCATTTTAAAATTACCATGCACTATCATCAGTCTTATTTATTAACTTTTCATGAACATTGTTCACATTTCAGTATGAGTTCTTTCAATTGAAGTCATAAAAAGTTGATTTTCAATTTCCTAAATGACATTTGGTCTCTAATTTTCAGAATTAAAGGGTAGTGTCTGACTACTCAGACCATTTAAAAAGTACCATCCTACAAATCCAGATGAGGAATTCAATATAGTTGAATTGCTTAATGGAGGTGGACACTTGGTTTATTGGAAATAAAATAGATTAAAAATGAAGGGCAATAGCTAAATTAGTATATAACTTAGCCTTTATTCTACTCGCTGCATTAGTCTGTGACAAGGATTAACAGGGACCAAGAAAATGTAAACAAATTTGGCTAGAGGTTTTTCAGGAATTTTGATCAAAGCTGACAGAACCTCATCCCATTTAAGTTAGTTGGGTAAAAGGGAGACTTAATTGACTCATAGACACAAGAAAGGATCTAGCAGCTAAGCAGAAGAGCAAGGGTACCACTGGGTCTCAAGAACAACTGACACCGGGCGCCTGGGTGGCTCAGTTGGTTAAGCGACTGCCTTCGGCTCAGGTCATGATCCTGGAGTCCCGGGATCGAGTCCCGCATCGGGCTCCCTGCTCGGCAGGGAGCCTGCTTCTCCCTCTGACCCTCCCCCCTCTCATGTGCTCTCTCTCTCTCATTCTGTCTCAAATAAATAAATAAATAAAATCTTTAAAAAAAAAAAAAAAAAAAGAACAACTGACACCAAGAACACAGATGTCACCAGGAACCTCTCAGTCAATCCTGCCTGATGATCTCTACACATTATCTTCACATCCTGATTGCCGAATGGCTTCCTTCATCTGATTGAACACATGGCGGCAACAGCTCTAGAAGTTTGCATGTATCCAGCCATAGTAGATTGCACAAATGACTATAGTTCTTCTAGCTCCTCTCATCAAAATGTAGTATCTATTTCTCCTTGCCTTAAATACTGGATGGTCTTGTGATTTTCTTTGCCCAATAGAACACAGCAGCAGTAATGCTGCTTGCATCCCAAGGTTCCTAGGATCCTGGCCAGGCTAGACCACTGGAGAATGGAAGGCCCTGTGGAGCCACAGTCATCTTAGACTAGCCAGTGTCCCTTGAGGTCCACAGAAGTTCATCACAGGCACATGAGCCCAGGAACAAAAACCCCCAGCTGGCCCAGAGGAGCAGAATTGCTCAGCCACTTCCCCTCATTCCGGAAAAGCATCCGAGAAATTGTACTGAGCTGTGACATTGACTGTTCCTACAAACCTGATTTCATCCCTCACTTCTCAATTGAGAGACTTAAAATAACAATCTCCCCTTCATAAATTTTGCCTCTTTAGGTTTTGAATATCTGAAGGCACTTATAACATAAAAAGGAGACACAAGAAAAGTAATGAATCTAAAGCAATTCATCGAATTACATTATTTAATCTGTTTTGCAATAAGACATTCTTACTCACTGTTTTTATTTTATTTTTTTATTCAAAGATTTTATTTATTTGCTTTTTTAAAAGATTTTATTTATTTATTTGAGAGAGAGCGAGAGGGCAAGTGGGGCGAGGGGCAGAGGGAGAAGCAGACTCCCCACTGAGCAGGAAGCCCCATGTAGGGCTCAATCCCAGGACCCTGGGATCATGACCTAAGCAGATGCTTAACTGACTGAGCCACCCTGGTGCCCTATTTATTCACTTGAAAGAGAGAGAGAATGAGAGAGAGAGAGAGCGTACAGGAGTCCATGAGCAGAGAGAGAGCAGGGGGGTGGGGATAGGGAAAGGAAGAGAATCCCAGGCAGACTCTGTGCTGACCCCAGGCTGGATCCCACAATCCTGATATCCTGACCTGAGCCAAAGCCAAGAGTCAGAAGCTCAACTGACTGAGCCACCCGGCACCCCTCTTATTGTTTTTAAAAGCAGGCTTGCTTCTTAATTAGAAAATACCAATTACCTAAGTATTAGTTTCTATTAATAAATAAGTAAAACTGTCAACATCACCTGACATTACTTATAAAACATTTGCTAAAAAGCTTATTTTAAAGCACAATTTTGAAAAATATCTTGAACTCAAAGTCAAGATGGAAATTTGAGCCTTGATTGCTATCTTTCCAAGTTAGCACTCAAATGGACAAAGTTTTTTATTTAACAGATGTTTGTTCATTTGTTTTTCCATCACTAAATCAAAAACTCTTAGAAATTCTTATAACATAGAGGAGAGAGGAGAATGAATTAAAATAAAAATTTACTAGCATACAATTCAATGCAACTGGAGGAAAAGCTGGTTTAGATTGGGGAAAGGTCCTTTGCAGAACTATGATATACTCACCAGCTTTGAGTGTCCAGGATTGGTGAGGTAGGAGGAAAAGGCAGGGTTCTGGGCAATCCCTGGTCATAAGTAAAAGCTGGAGAACATCAGAGGTTGAAAAGGGGGATAATGAGCCTTACTTTCAGGATCCCATATTGTGGAACACTAAGTAAACAAGGGTATGCCTGTACCAAAAAGCTCATCTGCTATTTAAGGAAATGGTGAGTTCTTCAAGTGACAAAAGTAAAACAGAACTTCTCTGTCTGCCGTTTTATTTCTTGTTGTTCAGCTGCCCTCACCAGCAGCCACTCTCTCTCCCACCACCCCCACCTTCAACTGGTTCACTAATTAAACAAAGCCTATCTCCTTAAAAAAGAGGCCCATGCAATCTCTGACATCCTAACACTATATACACACAAACACTTTTCTCCCTAAGTAGTAACTAAAATAGAGAACAATCTCCAGAAGTAAGATTCAAGAATTCAAGAGAAGATGATAAATGGAAGTGATGAGTGAAAAAGTCAAGATTTCCTAAAAACGAATGAAACTAGAAAGAGTTGAAAATGCATTCTCATTGAACTTCATCATCTTGATGACATTGCTTGGTTGCATAATAGATATTCATGTTATTTGTTGAATGAAAGAACAATAACAGTCTTATCTTTCCCACATTTTGTTTTGAAGATCAAATAAGTAATACATGTGACAAAATCTAAAATAATCTGTCACAAGCACTCATTGCGTTTATTGATCTTTGTTTTTGAAAATCTCTAAAGAAAAACAAGAAGATAATGGCGCAAATTGCTAACTGTCCTACTTCCATTTTGTTTATGGGCTGAAGTGTGTACCAAGTTGCTCTGGCGCAAAATACACGAAACTAAACACACTGTATTTGGCTTTTTATCTTGACGGGACTCTTCAGACCATTTTAAACTTAAGTTCTGACTAAAGCTGCACACGAGCATTTGCTTTCATTGTTCTGTTCTTATTTAAAGACAGGAATGTGTACTATTTGTGCACTCATGGTTGTCCAAATTTTAACTTTTAAGTCAGTCATGGGATAACAGAACAGAACATCCACTTACATCTTTATTGCTCTCCTACTAGGCTGCCTGGTCTGTAAGGTGTCCAGAGAGTTGATTAAGTTAATGAACGAGGTACTAGCTGTTCTTTGAAGTTAGCTTTGACTCCATTAACTGGAAAGCTTATTACATCACCAGCACTCTCAGTGTTCAGTGAGGTTTTGGGCTAATGAACTGGATTAATTAGCTAGTATTAACTTCTAAAGGCTTTCCTTCTGTTGCTCTGGCCTCTGAATTCGAAAGAGTAAGGACTCCCTAATAGTGCAGGACAAGCAAACATCCTATTGAAGTGAAATCTACATCAATACTTCGATAAAAAATAGAGACAACAAAATTTCAAAACCCACATCTTTCCCCTATGAAAAAAAGAACAAAACAAACTGTGGAAGTGTCAGTGATATACAAGGATGTACAGAAGACAAGTCTTGCCTAAAACAGAAGACAGTGATCACCACTTGAGCCCAAATCTACTGCTGGAAATGTAAAAACGAAACCAAACAAAAGAAAACAAACAAGAACAAAACTTATCAGCTAATGTAACAAACAGATTCAATGTAAGATTTACTTTGCAATCCCTCCTCAGAAATTTGGAAAGGGAAATAAACCAAAATCCAACACCAGGGAAGGTGCGAGCAAGCAAGCATTAGAGACGTTTTCCTTCTAGGTTCATTTTCAGCTTCTCCACAATGTTCAGAGTAGCTTATTTCTAGTTTCCATATGAGTTTTTATAGTATTCTGTGCAGTTTTGTGTTAAATTCTTAATTGTGTCCTTAACTTGTTTTATGCAAGAGCATGTATCTTATCTAATCCAAATGTGAATGATCTGTTCAGCTTTTGAAGATACACTACCTTTGTGATCTTCCCCAGACATGCAATTTGATAGTGCAGTGGGTATTCAGTGAAAGCTAGAAATGTTTTAAAAATGTAAAAATAAAATGAAATGAAAATCTTATATAAGGAAGGTGATTGAGTTTCTTGCATTCGTGCATCTTTTCATCCCATGGTAAAAGTTTAGAACCAAATGACAATTACAGAAGGAAGAAAACCCCAGAAGGACATACACCTTGATAGGATGAGTAACCCGATTCTAATAGAGTTTAAATAGAACTTCTTGGGGCACTGACTGATCCTAATGAAAAGATGCATGGCAATGTATATTTAATTACAAAAATAGGAGAAGCCCATTTGGAAAATGCAATTAAAGTTGTTATTCTGATTGAATATATTTCAGAACAGCATGGTAGAGTGATGCATAAATAATATTGGTCTCATATTTTTAATAAAATGTGTTAGGCTCTAGGTTACTGCCTGGATCTCTGCCACAGAGTATATACTATTAAGGAGTAATTATATAAAGTGAATTTGCCATAATAGTATACTTATTTACGTATCCATTCATTCACATAGCAAATATTTATCACTGAGATTGGCTAACTTTTTCTGGAAAGGGCCAGTAGTAAATATTTTAGGCTTGCAATCCATACAATCTCTGTCACAACTAGGAAACAACTCTACCATTGTAGCAGGAGATTAGGCTTAGACAAAACATACACAAGCGAGTGTGGCTCTCATCAATTGATTTATGAACACTGCAATTTGAATTTCATGTAATTTTCAGGTGCCAGAAAACATCTTCTTTTGATTTTTTTTTTTCCCAACCATTAAAAAAATAAAAACTATTCAGCTTGGGGCTAACTTACTAAGCTAGGCATTGTGGTAGGTGCCGGGGATAGGAAGAAGAATAAAATAAAGGTGCCTACTGAAAGAACCTCTTCAGAACTGATAGAAGATCCACCTGATTCTAATGCTCTTTGTTTGAAACTGCATCATCCAAATCAGTGAAGAGAGGGAGAAAAGCACTCCCCGCCAGTGGGCACAGTGGGTTTTCTTGTGAAGATCCAGGTCTTCCACTCTGGAATAAAGCTCTCCGTGGTTCCCAGACAAAGAGCTGGACCCACACAACCTTGGTACTTAGAAGTCCGACTTGAACCTCCAGGTGGGAGTTCTGATGTCACCATTCAGGTTATTTAGATCAAACATGCTCAGGCAGAATAAACGCCCAATGACCTTTCAGCGAAGATCTTAAGCAACACTCAAGCCCATGAATCTGCCCCTGGATATATGACAGCTTATAACGCAGGGTCTGAGGGAATTTGCATGCTTTTGTAAAAGAGGGTAAATTCACGGGTCACGGAACCATAAACAGGTTTTGTTTTGTGGAGAAGGTTAAAAAGCCTTCTATTTCTCAATCTCAACAAGGCTTTTTCCCATCTCTGGGCCTTTGTACTCGCCATTCATTTTGTCTGGGATATTCTTCTTCCAACTCTTTTCGTAGGATTATGCTAATCTTTTGAGTCCGTGCTTAAATGTCATGTTTCTAGAAGGACCTTCCCTCACTACCTTGTCTAAAATGCCACTCCGTCCCTACTCACACATAGAAGCCATCCCCTGACTCAATTCCCTGTTTATTTTCTTCACAGCATTTATCAAAATGTTAAATATCTGTGATCGTGTATATCTTTGCTCCTTTACTGTTTCCTCCCAGTGTAAGCTCCGTGCTGTCACAGAATGTTTCTGGTTGGTTTGGTACTGCCTGGCTAGAATATTTCAATAAATGTGTGCTCAAAGAATTATGAATTTATGAGAGATATTTGTTAGGGAATTCGGTTTTATTTGGAAGAAATTTGCCTCCAAAACTGAACTTCCTTTCCTTTGTCTTTTTCCACTGTCCCTTACCCATTCTCTGCTTTGCATTTAAACAGGGACCTTGGATGACACACAAATACTTTCTATCTACACATCTCTGCATGCCTGGCCCTGTGTTGAGACCTAAAAGTATTAGGATGATTAAAGGTGTCCATGACCTTAAGGAACCCATAACCTAATGTGGAAGACAAAAGAGAGCAGAATTTGACAATGTGACCTCATTTATGGTCCAATGCAATAGTAGAGGCATATGAAAAATGAAAAGGGAGGAAAGAAGAGGGAGTAAGATGCTTATCAGGTGGTTGCTGATCCAAAGAATGGATGCTTATGAAGTCACCAGTAGACAGCCCGGTGCCGCGTGTGGCTTCTATATACAGTCAGCATATCTGCTACTATTACTATGGCACATGGCTTCCTGTGAGCCATGGGGAGCCCACTGCCCAGGCTAGCCTGTTTTAAATCTTAACAATCTACCCGACTTATCCACAACTTGCCCTCGTAGGGAGTGGATTCCACACCCTCAATCTCTTCCGCCACTGTTTCTACCTCTCAGCCCACCACTGCCTTAGTCTCTTACAGCTGAAGCATCCCTAAGTTGTGATGAGCAGCTGAGACTGACCATAGCTTTTGGGCAGGACATGGAGACAGCTGATTTCTCAGCGGCTACTGAGAAAGCAGTCAACCCTTGCACCCTTAATGAAAGCCGAGAAATGGAGATCCTCACCTTCCTTTCCACGTGCCATTTGAGATTTCATCAACCATACAAACTGCCCTTAAAACAGTGGTTCTCAGGCCTGGCTGCAGCTTTGACACCTCTGTGGTGACTGTAAAAATGCTTAAGTCTGGTGCTTATCCCAGATCAATTAAATCAGAATTTCTGGGGTATGGCCCAGGCCACCCTATTTTTAAAAAGCACCCACTCAAATGTGCAACCAAGGTTGAAAACACTACTTCTGGTTAAATTTAGATTGCTTTCCTTTAAAGATGTAGGCCCAGCAGGGAGTACACAATATGATTTACCTAATTCCCCACACCTGTCTGGAGATTGCCTTGCTCAAAACAAAGCAGATTACTTCCCAATCTGAAGTCACCAAACATGGCGCACATATGTGTGCTTTTTACTCTCCAATTAAATTTTCTTTTAAGTTCAATTCATTACTGCTAATTATTCTGTCTCACCCATTGAGTTTCTTCACTTGGCCCTATTCATATTCTTGTAGGTGATTATTCTGCCGGGCTTTTAGTTATTATCAATTTGGTTATGTATATATCCTACTCTTTTGTCTAAAGTTAGGTGTAATTCAGTTGGGTAAGTTTAACAACTACCATTATACACATGTTTTTTAAATAGCTACTTGTAGGTGAATTTACCTTGCCTTGATGGCAAAGTGCCCATAAATGTTCAGTCAGCTGGAGAACTCCTTTGGCTAAACATTTTCACAATCTATTTCATTTATTTTTTTTTTAAGTAATTTAATTTACTGGGATGGTAGTAATAGCCCATTCCACTTTGCACTATGGGGAAGAAAGGATATTTTTATCTACTTAAAAGCTAATAAAGACTCCCACTGTTGAAAAATATTCAAACCTCCCAATTATTTCCATCAAGCGATAAATGTAAAAGAAAAGAAAAAGAATTAAACCCCAAAAGTGGTAGCAAGTAAGCAATAATGACTAGGAGAAACTTAGGGAAGGATCATTAAATTCATCTTTGCTTTAAAGCAACCTGATACTCATATGGAGAGGTGCCTATAAAAGGGTGTCTTCTGCCACTGGAAATAATAAGAGTTGACATATAATTGATGAAATTCACCATCCGTGGTAGTAAATCATAGAAGGAAATGATCTGTATGTGTGAGACCACAGAGAATATAGCTTGAAGGAGCTGTTCTCCAACTCTCCACCCACCACCCCAACTCCAGCTGTTGCCCACCCAAAGATCACAGGACTTACTTATTTGCCTGCTAGTATCATGCTCCCCCATGGATCACCATAGTCATATGCCTATAGTTCTCCAGCATTATAGGGTATTAATTTTGCAGACTACCTCCATGGGTCCCTTTTGCAGAATGAAGTTGTAGCTGAATTTTTCAACATACTCCAGAGGAGTTGGGTAAATCCATCATGTTGCACTTCATTGTTTTCCTTGGCCAACCCCAAAGTGGTATCTATTTCCCCTCTATACTATTCCTATAATCCACTTTTCTTCCCTGCCCAAATTTCTTTTCTCTTTTTCCTACCAAACCATTTCAATGAATGCAGGTAAACTATAGCCTTTTATCAAGAAGGCTCACACTCACTGCTCAAGTAATAAGTAATTTTTATAGTGCCACTGAATTGTGGTTTTCTGGTTTATTATTAAATAATACCACACATTTTTTATAAATAAGTTTATTTATACCTTACTATTATAAGTTATTAAAAATAAATGATTATTTCATCATAAACTTAGACCCTCAGGGAAGTTCTACATTCTTAGAACCAAGTCTAGCATTGAGAGTTTGATAGAAAAAGAGCTCACAATATTCTTAGATAGATTTAACTTTATGTGGATTCTATATGGCAGCCCAAAGTACCATTTTCCAGGATAGCAAATAGTTTCTATTTATCTAGGGGAAAACATGGAAAGGCCCCATTATCTTTTTAGCTAAACATGTAATAAAACTTCATTGATTCAGTCTAAGAGATGATCACTCAGGGAGAATTATAAATCATATAGCATTTTAGAAAGTTGTAGTTTACTTCATCAGGTTTAACCTAAGGTCAACAAGCTACTAGTGTGTGTAGATAATACACTTTTCCACTTCTAGCTCCTTGATGGTTAGGGCATTTATATCATATGGACTGGTGGTAGACAACTTGTACAAGTGGGCACTGGGAAGATGGGGGAGAATAAAAGAGATAATGGAACAACATCCCCAACCTGATCAGCAGGTTGATGAGAAGGTTCATGAAGGATTTTGTGACACACTGAGTACTAAAGGTGGCATACACTTGTAAAAGATCCCTTTCTCTATGGAAGAACAGCAGTCTTGCATCTCTTGTCTCATCGGTGTTCTCATAGTGGGGTCCTGTGATTGAAGCCCTAACCCCCAGTGTGGCTGCATTTGGAGATGGGGCCTCTAAGGCTGTAATTAAGATTAAATGGGGTTATAAAGGTGAGATCTTGACTCCACAGGATTAGTGTCTTTGTAAGAAGAGACCAGAGAGTTTGTTCTTTCCATGTGCATATAAAGGTCATGTGAGCGCATTGTATTCTATTGGCCAAGAAAAGGGATCTCAGAATGAAACCCATCTCACCAGCACTTTGATCTTAGACTTCCCAGCCTCTAGAACTGTTTTAAACAAATCATCCAGCCTATGACATTTTGTTATGGCAGCCTGAGCTGACTAATACAGAGACCATCACGATGAAGTGGTGAGGCTTTGCACAAAGATGGGTGGATGTTGTCACAGTGATGGAAGGAATAAAGCTGATGAACCATTTTGTGAGAAAGTATTGTGACTTCTTCTGCATACCTCCAGAAACGATTTCTTGAGAGAGATGAGTGAAATCCTACTATTTAATAGCAGAGTATATGGGCTTCAGTGGTTTTTATCTGATTTATCGATGCTGAATCACAAAGATGAATATATAGGCTGTCACAAGATGCTGAGATTTCCCCCCTGGGAAAATATCTCTTAGTTTAGGGCAGAGGTAACAGGAGCATGATGATGATTTACATTCTTCTTTTTGAACATCTTCCCCATTCTCCAGTATATGATGTTTATCTTTATCCTATTTAAATTAGGCTGGATCTGAGAGGGGGTTATGCATGAGGGGATTCTTTCCTTCCTTGTACCTTATTTTTATTTTATTTTATTTTAAAGATTTTATTTATTTATTTGAGAGAGAGAATGAGATAGAGAGAGAGAGCATGAGAGGGGGGAGGGTCAGAGGGAGAAGCAGACTCCCTGCCGAGCAGGGAGCCCAACGCCGGACTCGATCCCGGGACTCTGGGATCATGACCTGAGCCGAAGGCAGTCGCTCAACCAACTGAGCCACCCAGGTGCCCATACCTTATTTTTAATGCTCACTTGGAATTCAAGCTTGAGGCATTTATATTCTTCTAGGCTGTCATTCTCATAGTGTCCAGCTGGGGACCAGGACACCAGCACATTTTCCTAAGATCCTACAAGCTGTGGTGCTCCTTGTCTTCTTACGTAAGTAAGAAGAAATCTAACTCATGAATACTGAAAAGGGATCAAGGTAACTCTAAAGCACTGCATATCTTAGGCCTGCATTTTGGTTATTCTCCTTTTATCCCCTCAGACACTTTCCCCCCCTTCCAGCCTTGCCTTGTGCCTAAGGAGGCTCATTCTATGACCCAAAGTGCCTTGTTATCTGGTTTTGATTAGTCTCAGTAAGGAGAGGCATCCAATGGTAGTAGGAAAAGGGAGGTCAGAGCATTCATTCCTTGCCACTCATTCTGGCCATGCTACTGTTTCTGGAGTAGCTGGTTTCTTCTACAGCAGCTGTTCATAATCTAGAGCAATCTCACTTCCCCGGGGGAACATTTGGCAAAATCTGGAGGTATTTCTATTGTCAAGGTTAAGGTTGTCAAGACAAGAAGTTGTCAAAACTGAGGTATTACTGGCATCTGGTGAGTAGAAGCCAGGGCTGCTACTAAACATCTTACAATGCACATACCTGCCAACAACAATAACAACAAAGTACCTGATCTAAATGTCAAAGTGCCCCTGTCAAGCTACCTTTTTACTATAGTCACAGATCCTTTTAGATGGACCCTCAAGATGACACAGCTTTCACTTGGATCTGATAACAAAGTATCTTCCCTTTGCCCCATCTGGCCAACCAGTGTGAACGGGTAGCAGCTTCCTGTTGTTTCTATTAGAATTTTTCACCATCCTCTGTAGATCTCCCCTTGACACTGCTCTACTTTTTAAATAAAATTCTCTTCATTAAACTCTCTTTTTTAAAGTTTATTTATTTATTCTCTATGCCCAATATGGGGCTAGAACTCAGGACCCTGAGATCAAGAGTTGCATGCTCTTCTGACTAAGCCAGGCAGGTGCCCTTTGCCCTTAAACTCTCTTTGGTTAAAACTTGAGTGCGCAGTGTTTCTTTGCAGGACTCTAACTGGCATGGAGTTTTAGGCTTACATGCATGAGCATTTAACATCATGTTTTATTTTTCTTAAATTCGAGGTGGAATGGCAAATTTTCACCAGTACTAGTTGCAAACATTTATTGAGTGATGTCTCTGTGCTACCCATCTTTATAAGTGCTTGATGTCAGTTCTCCTTTACTCTTCACAAAAGATTTATCATTTGGGTAATAATAGGATTCCTAGTAAAACTATAGAACGTGGGTGAAATGACTTGCCCAAGGTCACATACTGAAAATGGCTCTTGAACCCGGGTGCTTAATATTACCTCAAGGAGGCATTTTGTCTTCAGAAATAAACCGCTCTATAATATCTGCAATACAGAAAGCCATAGTTGGCTCTAGTGAATCATTTAAATGTGAATCACAAAGACATTTTCAGAGTGGCATCCAAGGCAACTCTTGATGGCATTCTACACTCCCATTCTGTCCTTTTTTTCTCTTCCTTTTACTTCTCTGTCCTTACCTTCTTCTTGACTCTTCTATTTCCTCTCTTTTTCTTTTTGTTTCTCTTTCCCCTTTATTCTTGCATGCCTCTTTGCTTCCATTCTTTCCCCTCTTTGCCTTGCCTATTTTTGCAAAACTTCGGTCTGCCTTTGGCACCTAAATGTTTAAAACGAACTAGGTTTAATTTTTAGTCGTAATGGCATTCAAACCATCAGGAACAGAAAGAATGTATAAAATATTAAAAAAGCCTATTCCCAGGATTTAATGAAATGTAAGCATAAAATCACTTAAATGTTAGTTTTCTAATTGCCAGTGTCTTAAAACAATATAGTCAATTTCATAAAAAATTGTGACGTATACTTAGTTGAATCTTAAAGCCTATATTCAAGGAACACAGAAAAAGCAGGTTTTAATTTATATTCATACTATATAGAGATATGAAATTGTTTAAAAAGACAAAGTTTATTTATGTAAGTGCTTGGGTTTGGAAATATGAAATGGTGATATTTGAAAGTAATAGCTTCTCTGGAAATACCTTTCAAAAGTCAGCAAATTGATTCATTCTCTAAGGAATTATGACAGTAAGCATAAAAGTATAGCTGCTGCTTTGCATGCAACAATACCAAGGATAGTAACCTATTCCATCCATTTTTCACTACAATTATGTACAGCACTTAATATCAAAAGCTGAGTTATCCTGACACTTTGATAAATGGATGCATTGGTGGATGAATGAAATAAGATTTTGTCTTAGAAGAAATATTGGCTTTTCATTAGGTCAACTAAGAATTTATAGCATACAAAAGAAGTAGGAACTTATGGTTTCTTTAAAGAGGTTTAAATACTCTTTCTAAAGATATACAAGTTATCTTTTTCTAGGGAAAAATTATTTCCAATTTCTGTGACTAATTGAGAACAATGCACAACATATTTGTCCTAAGCTTGTATATGGAAAGAGTGACAACTGAAAGTTTATGCTGGCCAATTCAAAACGTTCTGCTTTGTCCTCTTCTGGGCAAAATAAATCTTCAAAAAAACAAACATTTCTAAGGACAATTTTCTCTGTAAATATCCCCTCTCACAGGGCAAAAACAAAGGAATTCTCTTGGCATTTCAGAAATTTTACTGAAATCAGGATTATTCCTCCTGCCTAAAACCATTCAGGATAACTGAAGGATTGGGAAAGATTAAATTGCCTTGTTCATTCTTTATAAGGAGTGGAATATGTTGGGGACACCTACCATATTGAAATTCACATGAAATTGACACACAGAAATGTCTTCTTTTGATGTGTACATCACTCTAATTAGTGTTATGAAGAGGTCTGAACAAAGATATCAAATGAAGCATCTTGTGACACTGCCTAAGAAATGATTCATATTTCTTTGAGGGCCTGCCCATCATCACCAACTAGTTTCAGGAATATTGGGTCTATAAAATATGTATTTCATTTCATGGCCATAAAAAGAGGCAGGTGAAGATCATTAACATCTCCATAGGACTAGAAGGATCATTCTGCTACCTTGGTTTCATAAAATTGCTGCTGCCACTTAAGGAAGTCCTCTTAATAATTTAAGATTTTATTTGTTTATTTGAGAGAGAGAAAGCACGCATGAGCAGGGGGAGGGGCAGAGAGAGAAGCAGACTCCCCGCTGAGCAGAGAGCCCATGCAGGGCTGGATCCTAGGACCCTGAGATCAGGACTTGAGCTGAAGGCAGACACTTAACCAACTGAGCCACCCAGGCACCCCAGGAACTCCTCTTAATTTAGACTAAATCTTCCCTAAAAAACACAAAAGGAGAGGTCTCAAATGATTACACCATGTTCTTCTTATTTCTAATCAGATGTGGGGCCAGAAAAATGTCCTGATAAGTAAAACGAAGGGATTAATTTGGAAGATATTTAAGGTCCACTTTGCCTTATCCTGTGTTTTCTGTGAATACAAAACAGTCTTTTCTATTGGGAACAGTTGACAGTGATAATGTAACCGAAGCTGTAAGATTAATTAGATGAATTTGGGATGTGAGATGTCCCTAAAAAGAAGTTCATTTGCAAGTGAAAAACGCTAATATGGTTGTTACAGTGCTGCGTCCAAAGTCCTTTAGTGAGTGGCTCCTCCTTTAGTCCACACTACCTAAGGGCTGGTTAGAAAGGCAAAATCTCAGCTCTCACCTCAGACCTACTGAATCTGAATCAGCATTTTAACAAGGCCTCTGGATGATTCATATGCATATTAGTTTGTGATGCACAGCTTTATAACAGATCAATTGTTTCAGAGGCATCATCTACCAGAATGGCAATGGTGCAGCTCTATATTTCCAATGTGCCCAGATCAAAAATGCATTAAAATAAAAAATAATAATACTTGTAGAACCCAGAGAAGTGGACTTCCAGACCAGCGGCAGCAGCATGACCTTGTTAGAAATGTAAATCATCACACCCCACTGCGGACCTACGGAATCAAACCTCTGGGTTTAGGGCCCAGGTACCTATGTTTGAACCGCCCTACAGGTGATTCTGATGCTAACTGGGACTTATAGAGAAGGAAATCAAGAGTCACCAGGTTTAGATAATAAGGGTGAAAGGCAACTAGAGTTAGAAAATGAAAGTCCCCAAAAGGGGCTTGCAGGGAAAATGGACATATTTCCATAAGTGGTGCTGTGTTTTAAAGGATTAGTAATATGTGTGGAATAATCATGCTTGTTATTTTTTCTCCAACTCCATAAGTCACCCTTCACAATTCATATAAAATACCAGCTCCTTCAGGGAACCTATTTCTTTCAAAAAAGTAACTTTTTGCTGTTCTAAACTCCCATCCCCATTATCTATATTGATCGTGTGGTGGTTGTCACTTTCCAGTAATTGTCACCAGGAGACCACTAGGGAACTACATTATGTATAAAGTTTCCAGAGAGCAGAGATTCTGTCTTGTATCTGTGTAGACCCCAGGCATTTAGCACTATATCTGGGATACAGTTGAGGTCTAATATGTTTCCTATTTCTTTGTTAGTTCTTTGGTTTGGGGAAGAAAGGGCCTATTTATTTTCCTGTAGGTCATTTTTTTTAAAGGATGAACGACTACCTGTAAAATATGTTGAGTTTCTCTGATTAAAAGTAAGCTATGTTAAGAACATCTCGTTTTATACATTAAGCATTAAAAAAAATCTACCAGCAAAGTCACAGAAGGTCTTTACCCCCCAGTAGTACAATTGAAACATTTGACGTAACATAAAATATGTCTCCATTTTCATGCATTTAAATTTCTAATTGTTTCTCGGTTCCCTTGGAGAGCTTTTCTAGGTCAAGGAAGTACTCACACTGTGCTACACATTCCAAGAGTCCAAGTTAGTCTCATCACTTATCCTCAAAAATAGAATGCTAGCAAATGCTCCTCGTTTATACAATAGTTAGAGGAGATCAAAAGAAAAATTTGACTCTGTCAAATGCAAGTTCTTTCAGCTTTTAGATTTCTGGCTAACAATGTTATTCCTAGCTCCTCAGTATCCCCCCCTTCTTTCAGGTTAGCTTCTAACCAGGCTTAATCTTGAAAAACAAAACAAAACAACCCCCACCAAAAGAAACCAACAACACCACCAAAAACAATAACCAAAAAACCAAGTGACAAAGAATTGTTGAAAACACAGTGATGTGATCACAGATTCCTAACCCTCATCTCATTTTGTTTGACTCAAGAAATGAGTAAAAGACAAAAATGACTGTGTGTGTGTGTGTGTGTGTGTGTATGTGTTGAGGGCACGTGGCGGGTGCACACAGGGCTTGGAACTGCTGAATCAGCTATTTGGAAACAGTATAAAGTACCATCCATTTGCCATGACCTTAGTGGATCTGTGTGGGGTTTAATGCAGCAGGAACCAGACAGAGGAAAGAAAATAATGGCTGACTCAGAACTACTCAATCTGATTTAGATGAGATGCAGGCAAAATCCCACCAAAGTGACCTTATTTGTAAGAATGAGGAATGGAGGTGAGATGGGGGCCACAGCAATGGCTCCATTGTGGAATGTCTTTAACTGCTGTGCTTTCACAGGATTAACTCATGGGAGATCTGAGGTTCAGCACTGTGACTTCAAATGGCTTTGGCTAGCACCAGTTCCCTGAAGCATCAAGAAGGTTCTGTGCCGTCCCTCAAATCATTGTCAGGTGAACTGAAAAGCAGTTCGGTTTAAGATTGGCCTTCAGTACACTTCATGACCAATGCAGAGGGGAGCCCAAACCAGTACAGAGAGGACTTTTCTCTTGACAGACCCCAGGGACTGATTTCTACCTTTGCTCTAATGCTTAAGAATCTTGAATTCTGAGTCTGTTTTCATTAACAGCCTCTTGGACCTAGTATCCAGGAGGACTCCAATGCTCTCCATTTGAGCAATGAGGAATCTAGGAAAAACCCACCCAGGTGATTTTGAGGGAAATTACAGGCCAGGATTTCCCTCATTTCCTCAAAGAAAGAGAAGAAATAATAAAATAAACATCAACACTTAGGGGCCAGGTGTGAGACAAATGCAACATTTTGCAGGAAATGACTTAAAGGAAAGAAGTAGTTGTGGGCAAAGACAACAGGAAACTTAGCAATGTCGAAATAAATGTTGAAGGTAAATATTAAAATAATGGGAGAGAGTTATCAAAAGAGACAAATACGTGAAGGAAATAATAAACTAGCTATAAAACTGACCCAGATAGCCTTTGCCTTCCCCTTAATTGGACTAAACTTTAGACAAGTTTCTTTGTGACCATAAGCCTCTGACTTCCCTTCATGTAGAGAATTTACTTTAGAAAACTTGGAATTGTAAATCCTTCTCTGACCTGTGAGTTAGAAGGTCTTCTCCCAGCCTCTGGACAGCCTACAATCCAGGAATGCCTTTCTCAAAGACCGGGGGGCCATCGCTGTGACAGGTAATTATCAAAACAGAGAACAGCCCTATCTGTTAGTCTCTGTGGGATGGTAGGAGCCAACTTCAGTAAGTAGGAAATTAGCAAACACATATTGCCTAATCATATTGATCAACCCCCCCACCTCCCAGAGTCCTCCAGGTCACTCTCCACTAGCTAACCTGAGGTTCTAAAAACTGCCCAGCCCTTTGCTTCAGCCAATTCAGTTCAGTCTCTCTCTTACTGCAACAGCCTCGGAGGAAGTCTTTCTTGCCTATTTAACTGTGTTCAGTGCAACTTTGCTTTGACAAAATCCGTATCACAGCAATAAAAACTGGTGTATAGTATAAAATATATGTGGGCTAGGTAAAATGATAAATGTCTCATCATTTCATACAGGTACATAAATACATTCTGGAAGATCAATTGAAAGAAAAAAATGTTAATTCCAGACAAAATAGTCAAAGCAAAGAAACAACTAAAAAGAAAAAAGAAAAGATAAAACTTTAAATTAAATTAAATTTATATTCCCAAAGATGTGATCTTTATACAGAATAACACATCAAAGTAATATATAAAACCAAAACTATTTTAGGGGGAAAAAACCTTAAAAAACCCACAGATGAATTAAGCAATTTTCTTTCAGTTGTTGACAGACAATGTGGACAGAATTAATAAATAAGGATACAGGAAGTTTAATCTTGGAATCAATTTTTTTATTAGGTATAACATATTTTCAGAATTCTTAAATTCCATTAATGCCAAATCTATCTTAAATTTGAGTTAATTATAACTATTTGTAAGAAAAAAAATTAACAATATAATAAATACAACTATATTACATTGATTTTAAATTACTTACTGTTTTCAGAAACTTTAAACTGTTGCTGGAGAAACAATTTAAATTGTGAAGGGAGTGTGTCTTAGAATTAAGGATATACCAAATATATGGCAATTGCTTAAGGCTTAGTAAAGAGTATAGATTCCTTTAGAATGCCCTTTAACCCTATTCTTTCTTACTCTTAAAAAAAAAATATATATATATATATATACACACACACACACCTTAGAGTATATAGATCTATATATAGAAATATATATAATTTCTGATCTACATTTCTCATATGACCATATATAGACCAGATATAGAGTATATAGATCAGAATATATATATCAGATATATATATACCATATATATGTGTGTATATATATATAGGTATATATCAGAAATATGTATATATAAAAACCTTACATGTATTTTATATCTCTAAGGTATATATATACATATATACACACACACACACCTTAGAGATATGCATATTCAGGTGCAGGAAGTTACATATACAAGAATGGTCTGAGAAGCACTATTTACAAAATGGCCGGTGTTAATTACTATTGGGACCACTTCAAATCCCAGCAACATAGAAATAATAAATACATTGCATTATTTTCATTTCGATGAAAATGTAGAAATTTTTTTGTATGCATAAAAAGAATGCAAGTAAGTGAAGCAAACACTTGCTTCAAGAAACTAAAACAAATCTAAAAAGACAATGAAATAAAGCTGTAGGGAGAAGGATGTCTCAAGAAGGGATTTAACAAATTATTGAATAAAATAAAAGGAAAAAAATCAGTCATATTTTAAAACAAATCATTTAAACTTTTCTCTCAAAATAGCTATAGAATATGCCAAATAGGCTTTCCTTCTATTAAGTCATATATATTTTTTTTTTCCTTCAGGGACCATGTATTATTTAACAAATATTTAATTGTACCTGCCACTAAGTCAGACGTTGGAGGATAAATACACAGTAGACCAAATGGACAGGGTCCCTGTCTTAGGTAGCTCATGGTCTGTTAGAGAAAAGAAATGAAACAATACTAAGGTAGGGAGTCATAAAGGTGTGGAAGGCAGACAGAATACTCCTTAATCTAGATCTGTGATGTTACATGCCTACAGGATAAGGTTCAGTTGGGAAGATGATATTTCTGGCAGAGCAAAAAACGGGTGCAAAGATATGAGGCAAGAGAACACAACAGCATTTTTAAAAGAAATCCAAAGTGACAGTGTGTGTGTGTGTGTGTGTATTTTAACTGCAATGTTCAGTTATGAGCATTTGAGAATGAGCTAGGGAAAGGATGTGTATGAGCGTACACTATGAAGGACTCATAACAAAAGTGCTTAGTAATATCTAAATTATTCACTAGGAAAAATGCAGAACTAGAGGGCTAACCAAATGAATTTTAAACAGAATTTTTTCTTGTAGTTCCTTTATTTTATTGTGAAAGTCAGAAAATGTAAATAATTACCTTTGAAATCAATCCCAAATAAACTTCTATATTTGGAGTTAAAATAGCCCCAAAGTTCATGATGCATTCGCATTTATCTGACTTAATGTTCAGTCCTGGCTATATATGTATTGCACCCCCCCAAAAAAAAGATGCATTTGTACACTAGATTAATGTTTTTGAAAAATAATCCCAGTTTCTTCAGTTTAATACATTATTCAGATAAAAAACATGCTACATTAATTCATGCATTATAATCCTATGCAGATTTTGAAAATTATTACAGAAAACATTTTTAATGTCATTTAAAAACTTCCATATATATGATTAAATGAGAAATGTAGATCAGAAATTTTTGTGCTTCCATTAAAATAAATCTAACATATGCATATGCATAGATATATGAGTGCTGTGTTTTTCACTGGGTGATAAAATTAAGCTGATTTTTGTGTTCTTTTATAGTCACATAATATGAATAAATGCTATATTTTCAAAATTAGGTATTCTATGTAATTTCATTCATTCAAGTTGTATCATTATTGGGCATCACTGATTTTGAAATGATGAATGTAATGTTCTCTTTATTTCATGCATGGATAGCTTTCTATGATCTTATTAATATCGTTATTCCACATCTGAACAGCTTTTTAAAATACCAGTAGCTGTGATGGCCAGTAATTTTGTCAAGACTGGATTTCTTTCTGTGTGATTTTTTTTATTCACTTATTTTTACAAAAATGAAATACTAAGACAGATAAGTAAATACGCCTTAAAGACAACTGCTTGTTCAGCCCAGCATGTAGTGAAATGCTTTAATTGTGAAATCAATTATTTTGCACAAAACTAATTCAATTCAAATGGAGATTCACAATAACTGAGTGGCAGATTGCACTCTAGGATGCACTGCAGCAATTTGGGACTCTTCATTTTATTCTATACTATCCTGATTCCCTATAGGCAATGTTCCCTAGTTGTTATTCCTATAATATGGTTTTAACAACATTCAATTTATTCTGCAGTAGGAAATAAACTATTTAGATGTCAGTCCTCCAAAGATATCCGGCTACATGCATTCTCAAAGAAGGAAGTATAAACAACTAATTGAAAATTCTGATCTTGTGTTTACATTGGCATCTGCATTTTGAATAGTCTGCATAAAATTTAAAATGAGAATTTTAATAATTGATTTGCAGTATTGGTAATGAGAGGAATCTTTTCTCAAATATGAGGCTACAATTTTCTGTCTGACATTAAACATGGAGAACAAGTAGTGTGATAAAATTAATAATTAGAAGGATAAAGCAAAAGAGGGCATCAATTTATAATGATGTACTTTATAATATCAATAGTATATTTATTGAAGTGGCTCAGGAGAACTTCCAATAAAGGCATATTTCCTGAGGGTGAATTTTGGTTGGGAAACCAATAGTTCATATCCTATTTTAGAGGCAGATCATCACTAACCACCTTTTGTATGAGTCTGGGAAGGATCTTCTATTAAATTTAGAATTTGTTTCTAGTGTTTATATTTTCTACCAATAACTTAATTTGAACATAGATTAGTAATAGCCTTCTTTGTAGGAGACCTTAAGTAGAGTAAATGCTCATGTGGTGTATGTTGAGATATGAAAATAAAAAATATTATTTTACCCTTCTCATATTTATAGAACTGAAATGTTGCAAATATATGGTGGAAATAAAATTGACTTTGATGTACAAGAAGCTTAACAGATCCATATTTAAACTGCGAGCATGGCTTGAATCCATCATGTTCTTGAATTAACTTAAAATGATGGGTTTTCAAAGACAAAGACCAGCCAGATAGAATCTACAGAGTCACCTGAGGAAGAAAAAGCCTTGCCTGGGGGTCAACTAAAAACAAAATAAACCATGAGTAGAAATGTTTGCAGCAAAAGTTAATCAGTGATAGTGCACTTGACTGATTTCTGAACAATATGCACTTTAGCTGAATGATACCTCGCTGCTCCTATCTTTTTAATAGTTTGTGAGGTCAAAAAACATAAGCTATATGAGTATCTTGGCAAGCTACATCTTCGACCCTCACCTCAAATTCAACTTTGTCTGGGAAACCTGCCATAATTGATTGGAAAAGAAGTACAAATTCTTTCCTATTCATGAAGCAATAAAGAAAGTTTCTAGCCTCTCTTCCCAAATGAACCAGGAACCATTAAAAATAAGCCACACTTAAAACAATCTTTTCCAACTGATCAATTTTTCTTAGATTATGAGTTTGAAAATGTCAGAGACCGTACCGAACGAGACTATTGACAATGTATGAAAAAAAGTCAAGAAAATACAAATGATAAATACATAAATACATTGTCTGGTTCGTCAACATTTCTAACTCTTGTTTAGTGGTATTTGTATAATATTTTCAATTCTGCCATGGGTTTCATTGTCCTAATATTCTAAAAAGTAATTATTAAGTTTTATGAAAACTTTGAATATTTGTTACGCAGCTCTTTTAATCCTAAAGGGAGTTGTCTGATTGAATTTTCCTTTACCTTTCTCCACTTTAACCTTCAGAGGAGCAAAATAACAAGAGAGCTAAATGCAGGGAGGTAATTTGGATTTAAAAATATCTGAGGGAGGTGCCGATGTTTTCAGACAGTTTCTCCCCATTCTTTGATTCCTGCTAGGTGGCCCCTCTTTCAATTTCTTTATCTCGTGTCAACAGGCTATAAGATTTTTTGCCAAGGAACACATCATTTTCTTGGTTGACAAATTAAAAATAGTTGACTTAAAAAATGCAGAAGGATCAAGATTTTCCTATTACTCCCCTACCTGTTTCTTTTCTTCATCCTAATAGCATCAAAGCCAAAGCCATTCCAGTCAGCAAGTTCCTGACACCCTGATTGGCTGAACACAATGAAAACTTGCTGGGGAGCAATTTTAACTGTCCCAGTTTTTCTATTTCCATCCATAACCAGGTAACAGTGGGGGGAGCCAAAGGTATCTAAGGAAAGTACAAAGGGAGCACTCTGGGGAAAATTCACACCTCATAAGACACAGCTGGAGAAAGACAATATGTGGCAAGGGACGTGGGAGGGCAGGATCCATGCTGTCAAGGCAGCAAGTTATCTGTCAGACAGCAAAAGAGATCACTAATAGAAAAGAGAGAGGGATGTGGGAAATAAAAAAAAAATGATCTGGGAGACATTGCTTGGGTGGCAAAAGATGACTTGAGAGATAAAGAGTCCATAATTGGCATGAGGAGATTCGAATCTGCACTGGAAATAGATAGTTTGCCATTATCAGCAACTTTAAGTCCATAGTGAGCTCTTCTTTTCTTTTTTCCTGCCTGTTCTACATAGTCTTACATATTATGTTCCATCCTTATACATTTCCAGAGTTCAAGATTAACAGGTAGGAAGCCCATTGTCTAACTGAGTCAATACAAAATATTTAATGGTTAGATATTGAATTAAAATGGGGAATGGGGGGTAGAACAGGAAAAAGGCATCAAATATGTTGTTAACAGTGCAATTTAGTGCATTGGTTAAATTTAATGAATATTGCCTATTTTGTGAGGATTAAGAGTTAGAGGGAAAACTGTGCTTCTGAAAACTGAAAAACTATACATTTCTTAGAGTATATTTTTCCAGATTATCTGATTCTGATCCATGGGAGTTATTTCACATCTGTGTAAAATATTTCTTATCTGTAGACAATGAATACATTCTGTTAGATGGAGGTTCAGTGGATTGCCCTTCCTGGCCATGGGGAAAAAAGTTTCTATCTGTAACTTCATTTCACCATTTCTTTATGTAAATTTGTGCTTCTTCAACTTCTTCTTTGAATGAGTTACAACATCTATCTGGTGACTTCATTATGAGTTAAGTAAAATCTTTAATATGTTCATTTATGTTTGGATGGGAGTCATAATTTTACCATTAAAAATATTCTTTAACAAAGTTCATATGTGTAAAACAATTAAAACCCGGCATAAGGACAGATGAATAAAAGTCGTAGTTGCTATTTTTGTTATGAGCCTGCATTCATGCTTCTACGTGCTGGAACACAGTCATGATTGAAACTGAAGAAGGTCAGAGTGTAGTGGGAAAATCAAGTAAATAAATAGTTCCAGTATAATGTGTTAAGAAATGTAATTCAGGTGGGGTGCCTGGGTGGCTCAGTCGTTAAGCGTCTGCCTTCGGCTCAGGTCATGGTCCCAGGGTCCTGGGATCGAGCCCCGCGTCGGGCTCCCTGTTTGGCGGGAAGCCTGCTTCTCCCTCTCCCACTCCCCCTGCTTGTGTTCCCTCTCTCACTGTCTCTCCCTCTGTCAAATAAATAAAATCTTAAAAAAAAAAAAAAAAAAAGAAATGTAATTCAGGTAAGTACAAGGTCCTATAGTAATGTGGATAGAACAGCAATTGACTCAGCCTCAGGGTCAAGAGAAAAATGTTCAAGAGAAAAAAGTGTGTGTGTGTGTGGGGGGGGACAACATTTAAGAGTTAGATTAGAAAAAGGAGTTAGCCAATCACACTATGGTCCCTAGCTATCACTGATGAGTAACTACAATCAGGCATTGTAATATTAAACACAGAACCAGGACAAAGGCAATGAGTGAATAAGCTCTCTTTTCTCAATCAGAACTAAAATGAGCTTGAACACAAGGTCACATTTAATAATTCTAGGAAATCAGCAAAGATACAAAGTGTAATGTTCTCTATTTAACCTGTGTAGAGTTGGCAGGGGCTGAGATTAATGATAGCCAAGGAAAAATAAAAGATATAATTTCAAAATAAGTGCAAGAAATCTTATAAAGCAAGATTGTTTAAATAAAAATTTAATGCCAAACTTTTTTTTTAAAGGTAATCACGTAAGAGGGAAATCACATAAGAAGGAAAAGTAAAAATACAAACTCAAAGCACTGTGTCTCTCTGCTCAATGTCCTTTTATACCTATTGTATCATTGTAACCCCAGGAAAGAGTCCCTGTGAATTCAACTGAGGAAGGGAATTCTAACGCCGTTTTATAGTTAAGGACTCTTAAACACAGAGAGGTTTTTATATTAAGATCTGTGATAATAATGATAAAAGCTCTTATATCTATGGAGTTTATAGTTTCAAAAATAACTTCTATCTACAGTATTTCCTTTAATTCTCTAACCACTAGTGAAAAGGGTGTTTTATTTTTCACATTTTACAAATGAGAAAGCTGAGTCTTAGAGAAATAAATTTTCTTATGCCAAGTTAAACAGCTGATATGTGGCTCCCTGCTTTTCTGGTCCTGCATTCTGTGCTTTTTCTACTACAAGTTGCTTCTCAACAAAAATGGAACTTCATGCTTTGGAGATACTAGGGGTCACAGAGTTTGAGGTTGAGGACCCATTAGGGCTAGTGATAGAGTTTGAGATTAGAATCAGGTGCTAGAGCTTTGTCTCTCATCCCCAGTTTCTTTAAATGCTAGAAGAATGGCAGGGGTGGGGGGGAGGGAGAGGCAGAGGAGCCAAATATGCCATCCTTCCTTCCTGTCCTACCCTCATACCATGGTACCTGGAGAGAATAAAGAAGAATTACATGCTATCATAGATTATCCATTACATCTGAAATAAATGCATTTTACTTCTTAAAAAAAAAAAGAAAACAAGCACAGGATTTTTATTTAGTTTACAGAAAACATATACAGATCAAGGAAAGTTCTTACAACCCCCATAAACCATATTAGTTTCAATAATATTAAACAAAGAAAACCATGTAGGATAAGCATAGATCTTCTTTGTTTATCTTCATTGCATAGGACCTAGAATTCCAATTTGTTCTTGAGTTCAGTTTGGGCCATTGTTAAATGCTGCATACCCAGGGGATTGACTAGTTTATTAATAACTTGCAGAACAACTACCTAGGGGTTTTTGGGTTGTGCCCTTTAGAGGTTGCCCAGCCAAACCAATGAGCCCATGTTCCACCACATGCCCTTCCTCAAGGGGAGGACATGAGGTTGGACTGCAATCACCTGGAGGGGGTACACTCTCTCTCTCTCTCTCTCTCTTTTTTTTTTTTTAACTCACACCAAGGCACTGTATATGCTAACAGAGGCAGTGAGGAAAGGGAATACAAACAGCAGGGAGGACACTGGAAGAAAGTGGTCAAGCAAGTGAGGTTCTTTTAGAAACCCCCATTTCTGATTTCTATACCCCTTCTATTGTCTTAGCAGCCTCTTGTCCTCATTACTCACCTCCATTCCAGTGCCCTCTCCCTCTTCCAAGAAAATTCATCTTCAAGGGGTAACTTAAATAGCATGAGTCATATAATGGGCCTTCTTCAGGAGACCTTCTGCCTTGCAAAATGGATTATGAAAAGAATATGAAAAAAAGAGTTGCCTGGTTGGCAGTTAACTGGGACTCTTGCTTTAGAGTAAGCCCAAACTGTCTTCTTTTTATCCCTAGCTTTCCATCTATTTCACTTACAGATGGTTTGGTTCTTCCTTGTGGCCACCAGGACCAAAGGCTGCTTCCTTGGCTGAGTAGCCTGAGGTATGTGACCTATGACAGCTCAGCTGGGAAGAACTGTATAAATGCTCTCTCTTGTTTGTTCATTCTTATAGACTGCCTTCATCTTATCACCCTGTATGAGATCTGTCCCTGCATCAGACACCCTGGTTTACTCTTAGAAGCACCAAGGTAGTTATTCCAAAACAATAGTGATTTTACTTCCTTCAGATATAAACCCAGAAGTGGAATAGCTGGATCATATGGTAATTCTATTTTTAATTTTTTGAGAAATCTACATACTGTTTTCCATAGTAGTTTTACCAATTTACCATTCAACCGTGCATAAGTGTGCTCTTTTCTCCATATCCTCCAAGCACTTGTTTTGTTTTTTTGATGATGGCCATTCTAACAGATGTGAATGATATCTCATTGTGCTTTTAATTTGCATTTCCCTAATTATTAGTGAGGTTGAACACCTCTTCATGTACCTGTTGCCCATTTTTAAATTGGATTAGGTTTTGTTCCACTATTGAGTTGTATGAATTCTTTACATATTTTGGGTATTAAACCCTTATACATGTGTTTTGCAAATATTTTCTCACACTCTGTAGTTTGCCTTTCCACTTTGTTGATCATTTGTTTTCTGGGTGGAAGTTTTTCGTTTGATATAGTCCAATTTGTTTATTTTTTATTTTGTTGTTTGTACCTTAGGTGTCATATTCAAAAAGTCATCACTATTCTAAAGAGATAATCTGCACACACATATTCATTGCAGCAGCATTATTTACAATAGACAAGGCATGAAAACAATCTCAATGTCCACCGATGGATGAGTCGATAAAGAAAATATGGTGTATATATATGATACGCACACACACACGCACATACACTCTCTCACAATGGAATACTATTCAGCCATTTAAAAGAAGGAAATCCTGTCATTTGTGACAGCAGGATGGACATTATGCTGACTTAACTAGGTCAGACAGAGAAACACAAATACTGTATGATCTCACTTGCATAGAGAAGCTAAGACTAAAGAAACTTACAGAAACAGAGATCAGATTGGTGATTGCCAGGGGCAGGGGGTGGGTGGGGGAGGAATTGGGTGAAGGTGATCAGATGGTACAACTTCCAGCAACAGGATAAAAATATTCTGGGGCTGTTAGGTACAGCATGGTGACTATAGTTAACAATACTGTATTGTATATTTGACAGTTGCTAAGAAAGCAGATCTTAAAAGGTCATATCACAAGGGAAAAAAAAATTGTAACTATGTGAGGTGATAGATGTTAACTAAACGTATTGTGGTGATCATTTCACAATGTATACATGCATCAAATCATGAAGTTGTACCCCTCTAAACTTATACATTGTTATATGCTGATTATATCTCAAGAAGATTGGAAAAAAATAAAGTGCAAACTAATAATAAGGCAGTCATTGGCCCTGCTTTGGCAGTCACTGTGTCATTTATGTTCCTCCTCTGCAGGGAGATGATGTTGCAAGACTTTCTAGGATGCATACTTTTTTATTCTGAACGAAGAAACATATTAGGAGTTATTCTTTCAGTAGAACAGATTCTGATTAAGAGATACTTCCCTGGACTCCTATTGTCTGGGTTCAAATCTCAGCTTTACACCTTGCTAGCTATATAATCTTGAGAGCCAGCCTCCATTTCTTCCTATTTACAATGAGGAAAATGAACACTATTTCATATGTACTATGGAGTTTAAATAAGAAAATACATGTAAGTCCTAACATAGTGCCTGACAAACAGTAACACCCAATAAGCGTTAGCTATTAATAAAATAATTCTCATTACCACTTCTCATGAACAGAATTAGACCTTCTGAATTTAGGGAACAATTTATTTAACTGTTGATTGATTGGATAGACTCCCTGTCCTCTGTGAAATATAATAGGCAAGATGTCAGTATCTTCCTGTTGATATAAATATACTCTGGTATAATTGGATATGATTCTACTGTTGCTGCCATAGATACAGTCTAATGTTAGCCTTAATGTGCTTCACTACTCGGACACCTGTTTTGGGCAATCACGCTGTCTGATTGGACCCTGAGAGGGTTGTATTAATCAATAAATACTGAGCTGCTACAGTGGCAGGTCATGTTTCTGTATTTTACTCTAAATATGGAATAACACACTCCATGAGTCTTTTCTCAGCTGCTTGATAAGCCAGTTTGATGTTACAATGACAAAGAGATAATTTACTGAGGACATAACCTATTGGCTGTTACTCTGATGGCCTCAGAGGATCCCAAATCGATATTCTCTTGCATCCTCCAGGTTCCCTGACATGATGCAGGCTACTTCTTCTCAAGTCAAAATTGTAGTTAGAGAATGATAGAAACACAGTCTATGAGAGCTGCAAATGATCTAGGGAGTATCTTGCCAAAATGCTGACACCACTAACAGATGTGGAGAGGGCTTCACAGAACCCTTTGTAACCTCTACTGTGATCATTTCCACAATTCTAGAGCCAATGCTGGGAGGCATCATCTATTTGAAGAAATAAAGTCTCCTGCCCAAGTCTACCTACTTATGTTCATTAGTAGGTTTGAAACTCAACAGAAGCCATTTGACTACAAAATTGGAATGTGAGTCTCATAGCTAGTTATCACATGATTTATCCGACAATGTAGAAAAAAGTAAGCGAGAATATCATATGGACACCGAGATAGCATAAGGAAGACAGAGGGCTCAGGAACCGAGGGTCTCTACTTCAGCATGAATATTCATAGAGCAGTAAATCCTATCCTGCCAGCTACATAGGAAAACACAATAGAACAAGAGAACAATGCAGTGGATGCTTCTGGATTGTATACAAAACTTTCTTAAGCTGTGAGAATCTGCTAAAGACACAATTTCAGTGCCTATTATGTTCTCATATGGAGAAATGTCATAATGCAAATTGGTGAAAGAATCCACTATGTGGAGCTACACATTCTACAAATCACAGCAGCAGATAGGCACCACAGGTTTCAGAGCTATACATATTTATTTTGCCAACAATATTTGTCATAGGAAATCAAGTCAAAACATTGTAATAAGCTAGTTTCCAATACGAAATAGACTTTCAAGCCCCAGAGAATTCTTGGGGAAAAGCAAAAAACAAAACCAAAGAAAAAATTCTTAACTAGCTTAGCCTATCACCCACTCATGTTTCTGTATCAGATCTGGGTCATAAATTTCATTACATTTCAGTTCTCTCCATTATATTGTTCTATTTCAGAAAGAGAGTCAGCTTTTGTTTATCTAAGCACACAAACCTGGAGGCAGGCAGAATACTTAAAATACAAATGCCCATATTTAGAGAAATGGAATTTTTCTAGTCATAAAAAAAAGGAGCCTACAGAGTAAGGAAAGAAGATCATATCCATGGCTTTTGGTATAATACTCCAACTAGAGTATCACTATGTTCCAGCATTTTAAAAAATGTATATGAAATCAGCTTAGAACAAATAATCATAATAACAACACCCTCTCATTGTACAAGAAGGAAGTCAGGGACAGTCACTTTACATACTAAAATAAATACTAACCCCCCAAAAATCAGGAGTATATAGAAATTGGGACAAATGGTTATAGAATGCTAACGTTCAACTCCAGGAAACATTTGTTTGGCATATACTCTGCAAAACATTCTGGTAGGCACCTTGGATGATCCAAGGGTAGAATGGCATACATCCATTCCTTTTAAGAGTTTATAGCATACTAGGGAAGACGTGTGTGTGTATTCAATCATATACCTGTGTCACAAGCTAAGCTATGCTATGTCTCCTAGTAGCCATCAGAGAGCACAACATTCATTACAGGCAAGAGAAACTGCTGTATGAGTAGTAATGTTGCTTCAGCTAATGATTACTCCATTGCTGAATTCTTGATGGGTCCCTCTGCAGACTTCCAGGATTCTCTCTTTGTGCAACTCTCCCCTCTTTAGTACCTTTTCCGTTAAAATGCTAGCTAAGGACTCTCAGCTCGGCTCCTCAACTCATGGAGTCAACTGGGGTCTGCCTGGGTTCCCGCTCCCAGCCTCCCTCCTGAAAACACATTCAAGTCAGTAAGCTGGAGGAAGCATAGGGTTCACTTTATTCGTTTTCTGTCCCTTATGGATCACTGTCCTGCATTGTTTGATGTCCAGTGTCTTAAATACATTGTCTTGTATATTTTGTTTGGGTCTTTGTTTGTTATGTGTGGGAGGGTGAGACCTATCTCTGCAAACTCCCATCTTGATAGAAAGTAAAAGTCTTCATTCATTCTTTTTTTTTTTTTTTAAGATTTTATTTATTTATTTGAGAGAGAAAGAATGAGACAGAGAGAGAGCATGAGAGGGGGAGGGTCAGAGGGAGAAGCAGACTCCCCGCTGAGCAGGGAGCCGGACGCGACGCAGGACTCGATGCTGGGACTCCAGGATCATGACCTGAGCCGAAGGCCGTCGCCCAACCAACTGAGCCACCCAGGCACCCCCTTCATTGATTCTTTACTATCTTAGAAGAAATTACCCATTCACCAGGGAAGAAACTGAGGCTTTAGTGGTATTAAATAACTTCCCGAATTTCACATAGACCACGGAAGTATGAGTTAGTATTCATACCCAACCTTTTAGGCAAGTAGGGTCTAGTGACTCCTGGAATGAGGTGAATGGCTTATGCCATTTATTCTAGGTTTCAGGGACATCACTTGCTTATCTTGCCCTGACCCTTCCCATCATCAGAGTCCTTGGATACAAATAGTATGTTTTCTCCTAACCACCCGCTTTCTTTCTGGAGTCTGGAGTTTCGGTATGTGTTAGGGAAAAGCACCTACATGACCGGCCCCCAGTAAAAAGCCTACATATCGAGTCTCATTAGCTTTCCTCCTAGACAACATTTCATACAGTTTGTCCCAATTCATTGCTTGAGGAATTAAGCAAGCCCTGCCTGTCCACTGGGAGAAGACTCTTGGAAGTTTGCACTTTGTTTCCTTGGACATTGCTTCCTGTGTCTTTCCCTTTCCTGATCTTACTTTGTATCATTTGTTGTAATAAATTATAGTTGGGAGTAAAACTACATGCTGAGTCCCCCAGTGAACCTGGAGGTGTTCTTGAGCATTCCTGACACAGGGTGATAACACCTTCTGTTGATGATATTATGAAGAGCTAGGCACCCTGTTTTGAGAGTTTGAATTGGTTCATTATTTCTGGAGAATCATTTGGAAATATGTACCAAAATCTATTATGTGTATACCCTTTGATTTAGTGTTTGCATTACTTGAAATTTTACTTAAGAAAAAAAAAAAAAAGAAAAAGAACAGAACATACACACACACTCATCACTTTATAACTTTTCAATATTTTTCATAAATTTGAAAACCTGGAGAGAGTATTTATGAATATAGAACTAGTTAATTAAGTTATGACATCACTTTGTTCTAATTTGTAAGGGATCTATTCTGATTGGTCAATACCCTTTTTGATGCCTTGTTAAAATATTTGATTGTTTCCACTGGATATATTTATACAAAACGCTATGAATACTATGCCATACTGCAATGAAAAATTTTTAGATAAGCACTTCCCAGATTGCTTGTAATTTGGTGAGTTAGAACAGATTTTTAAGCTGTCATCAGATAATCTAAGCAAACACAGAAAATCACATCATTAAGGAGCAGAACTTTAATAGTTTCCTAAATATTTGAATGACCTGTCATTTAGGCAAACAAAAGTGAATAGGCTCCTATTGTCATAGGGAAAGGGTTTACCATGATCATTTTTTGGCCTGAAGAAGGCTATCCTTCTTAAAACCTCTCAAAAGAGCTAGGTAAAATTTTAAAGAAGATAAGGAATTAAAGCCCCAATCCCCACCTTTTGAGGTTCAGTGTTCTACAGTCTCCATGGATAGAGATTATCTTGACCAAGTTCTACTGGTGGGAAAGAGACCTAAAAGAAAGACTAATTAAAATGGCCACACAATTAGGCATAGCTCTCCTTATTCCCACTGGTAGAGAGGAAACTTAATGTATTTTCAGTAAGTGTGATTTACATAATCCACGTCTTAAACTTCTGATTTTGATAAATCTTTTTGCCACTTAGTGTATCTTCAATATGTTTAAATATGTATTATCTGAGCCTTTGCATAGCTTAGAACATCTTTTGTTACCTTTTTTATAAGAAACATCTTATTTGGGTAAAATGCTTTTCTTATTTAAAAGTCAATCGTTTTGGGGCACCGGATGGCTCAGCCGTTAAGCGTCTGCCTTCTGCTCAGGTCATGATCCCAGGGTCCTGGGATGGAGCTCCGCATCGGGCTCCCTGCTCAGCGGGAAGCCTGCTTCTCCCTCTCCCACTCCCCCTGCTTATGTTCCCTCTCTTGCTGTGTCTCTCTCTGTCAAATAAATAAAATATATATATTTTTAAAGTTAATGGTTTTGTTCCATTATCTTTTGTTCTTCTTGGTTGTGGCGGCAAAATTAAAGCCACCACAATTTTGGTCCATCATAATTAAATTTGTCTTTATCCTATTCCTCTTCCTCTGGATGTTTGCAGGCATTTTTCATTATATTTGCAGCTCAGAAACTGATTTCGGGATCTATACAAAGGAAGGTTATATCTATCAGTTTTACATAAACTATAATGAGCTCTATCAAAGTTAGCATGCAGGTCTTTTTCAATTCAGGAATGTTTCCTATTATTATATTTTGAATACATGTTCTATTTCTTTATTCTGGTTCTTACTTCAGTTATGTTGATGATCCATATGGATATTCCCAGTTCTCTACATCTATCATTGTACTCATAGTTCACCATCTACAACACTGAATTTATTTCTATAGTGTCAATTTTTTTATTGCCTCCAAATAAATTAATTGTAGGGAAATAGAAACTTGGTTAGTAAAAATCTCAAAATTCAAACTAGCTACTTCTGTGGTTACAGCGTTCTTTCTTTCTGCTAGTTTCCAAAGTAAAAACAACAAAACAAAACAACAACAACAAAACTTGTCTAAACCAAAAGTGACTCTTTGACCTGTTTCTATGTGTAATATCAATAGAAATTATTTAAAAATATTGGAATAAATTCAGCAAGTAACTATCACCCAAACCTATGAGAAAAGAAAAGTGCAATTTCAACCAAGTACATGAAATAACACTCGTATAAAATGGAAATTCCTGAACAGGAAAACATATTTTAATATTCCCATGATCCCCATTAATTAATAGAGTAGTCCAAATATTTATACAGCTTATGAAAAATACTAGGAGCACCTTTTGTTAGAATATGATAAATTATTACCAACCTTTTCTAGAAAAATATATCAATCAGTGTTGGCCATAGAATAGACCTTCAACAGTTACAGAATGAGTAAGAATGGCTATGAAAATTTAGCAAAACATGTCCCAAATGAGTCTTGGATTGTTGGAAAATAAGTTTTATAAAAATGCTTTACTGTTAGTTTCCTGTGTCTGCTGTAACAAGTTAACAAAGATTTGGCTTAACACAACAGAAATGTACCTTTTCACAGTTCTGGAGGCCAGAAGTTCAAAATCAGCCACAGTGGGCTCAAATCAAGGTGTTCCCAGGACCATGCTCTTCTGGACACTCTACGGGACAATGTGCTCTTCGTTTCCTTCAGCTTTTGGTGGCTGTCAGCAATTCTTGCTTTAAAACCATGTAGCTCCAATTGTCTAGGCGAGCATCTTCAAATCTCTCTCTGCTCAGCCTTCACGTGACCTGCTCTTTCTCTGTGATGAATCTTCTCTTGCTTCTCTCATAGGGACACTTGTGACTGCATATTAAGTTCCACCCAGAAAATCCAGGATAATCTCTTCATCTCAATACCCTTAATCATGCAAAGGCTATTTTTCCATATAAGATAACATCTACAGGTTCCAAGGACTGGGACATGATAATCTCTGTGAGTCATTTTTCAGCCTACTACGGCAAAAAATAAACAAAGCTGAGATGCTGGTACAGGACAAGGGAGACTACTAGAAGCAGGATACAAAGTCTAGAAATAAGTTTAAGCACATCTAAGCATCTAGCACTCGATGTTGATATTTCGAGTGAGTGGGAAAAGTCATCATTTGACCACTGGTCGGGCATGTGGAGACAAAGAAAAGTAGAAACTACCTTAAATCATAAAAGACAAAGACCTCACTTTAAGTTTCTTAAATTAGATGCGTATGTGAAAAAGAAAGCCATATTAGACAACATGATTGAATATTCACATAAACTTAGTGTTAAGATTTTCCCGAAGTGACTGACATAATTAGAAAGAAAATAGAATATGTGAATAAAACTTAATATCTAAACTTCTGGATGATGATAAAATACATAACAATTCAAAGGAAGGGAATTACTTATCAACCTGTCAACATACTTCTGTTATTATGACACATAACATACTGGTATCTTTAATATATAATGGTCTTAGGAAAGATAAACATTGTATTAGATAAATGGGCAAAGAAACTAATAATGGATGTCATAAGTTAAGAAACACAAATGGCTTATATACATGAGACCATACACATTCACTAGTAAACACAAAAATGTAAAGTTAAAAATATACTGAGACTTCAAAAAACTATTGATGGAGAAAAATTTAAAGCATGGTAATAAAATGCACTGTAGGTGGAATATGGGCAAATAGATTACTTCCACACTTGTAGTGTGTAAATTATAAACCTTGCAATAAGAAACCAAAGATTCTTTCTACTTAGGTCATTTAGTAGCTCCACTTCAAAGAACTGACCCAAAGGAAATAATCAGCACTCCTGGCTATGGAAATACTCACCAGAATGCTCTTTATTACAACGAACAACAAATTTTCAACTATAAGGACAAGTTAAATGAGCTACTGTATACCTTCCTTGGTTAACACTGTGCAAATACTGAACATTTTAGAGTTAAAGAATAGATAATTATGGGTAAATATGTTCCCAGAATATGTGTTATGAACTTTCATAGAGGCCTATATATATGCAAAACTCTATAATAAAATCTTGATCATGGTGGATTTCTTCTATGTGTTATAATCTTTGTTTTCCATTTTTATTTTTATAGTTTCTTACTGATTCCTGTATTTTCTTCTATCTTTACTTCTCTGAATTTTCAATGATGCTCTCATTTATTGCTTTTTCATAATAAAATATTTTATGACTATATAAATAATATATGTACATTATTGAAATATTGAAAAATTATTTACATTGATTATGAATACATAAGCTCATAGAGAGAAGAATCACCTAAAATCCAATCACCCTAAAACAAACACCATCACCATACTGGGGGTTGTCTTTTCCTTTACCTCTTGATGCATACTTGTACTTTATGCTATTTTTCAATTTGCAAAATTAGATCACATTATTTTTCATTTTCCTGAAAGTAAAAACTGCTATTCTGAAGGCCACCTCCAAGTTCCTAGAATTGGTAGAGAATGATCTGGGAATATGCCATTATGGGCCCCAGTGGTATAGAAAGTTGCATGGCCAGTGCCCTTTCCTGCAACACATTTAGTCAGAAAACTCAAAAACGCTATGGATTGCTGAGAATTTTCTGCTGGGATTTTTTTTTTTTTTAGTTCAACTTAGGAAATAGATGGCAATCTTCTTATTTTAAAAGAATGTTTTCCTCCATTTCTTTCCCATTTTAGCAAAGACAGTACAGAATTCAAATTATATAATATCTCTGTCCTCCATACCAGCTGTGTTTTGTGTTTGTCAGATGCTTCCCATGATTTTCAAGCAGCTGGGCTTTCGTAACCATATTTTACCCCAATTATCTTTCTCCATGATCTTCAAAGCTATTTCCAATGATACTTCTCCCCTGATTCAATACACATGTTTACAGTAAAAAAAAATTGGAAAATAGAGAATGAAATGATGGAGAAAATCAGTCAGCTATAACCATGCTAACCAGCAATAAATAATGGTAACTTTTTTTATCACTAGTCATTTTTCTATCCGTACCCATATATGATCCTATTGTACTTACACTTTTGTACCCTTTATACCTCGTAGCTTTAATACTTACTATGTTAATTGATTACTCTTCTAATGTATGAACATTAATCTTTGCAATTCACTGCTACCATCTCACCACCACCTGCCTCTCGGTGTCCCCCTATCAACTATACCAACTGCATTGCTCAATTACTCAGGCCTAAACCATGGATTCTTCCATGACACTTTTCTTTCCCAACCCACATCCTGTCATCAGCTAATTCTAATAACCTTAACTAAAAAAAAGAGAAAAAAAAAATCCACAATCTACAGACTGCCCGCATTTCTACAGCTAACCCCTCAGCCAGGCAATCATTATTTCTTTTCTCATCATTTACATTTCTTTGGTAACTTTAACATGAATACTCCCCCCGCAAAATGGGGAGGTGAGTACAAAGTGTAAGGAACTCTGTAGTTTACATATTGACAATAGCCTTCTGGATCAGAGCCTTAACAGGAAGAAATGCCTTTAATGGTGAAACTCTCAAGGTCTAGGGCTGGTACATCAGGTCTATGGCTGGTACATCAAGGGAAGGTTGGGGATAAGGTGGGGATGGGGCGGTTGGAGGACTTAGTCCAAATAAGGAGGACTTTCCATATTTACTTCTATTGAGTTACCTCCAAATATGTCCTGATTTGAAACTTCCCCTCTTCTACTCTGCTACCCTACCCCTGCAATTAATTAAATATAAATCAGACCATGTACTCCTCTGCTTAGAATCCACCCATGCCCTCCCATCACACTGAAAATAAAAACCTAACTATATGCCTTGGCCTAGAAGAACCTGGACTCCTGGACTATAGCTGCTTCTTTGACCTTTTCCTTTTCCTTTTCCTTCTCCTCCTCTCTCCCACTTGGCTCCAGCCACAGTTGCTTCTCTCATGATCCCTGAACAGGCCAAGCTTGCTTCTGAGGGTCTTTGCACTCTGCGTGCTCTGGCTGTAAAAGCTCTCCCCAGACACTGTCATGGTTCCTCCTCTCACTTCATGTAGTTCCTATTCAAATGTCACCGCCTCAGAGACTTCTGCTCTGACCAACCTATCAAAAATATCATCACCAATGACTTGCTGTTCTACATTTTGCCTTGTATCTCTTCATCGCAATTATCCCCAGCTCATATTATGTTATATGTGTATGTATTCATTGTACTTATTTTCTATCTCCCCCACTAGAATGAAAGCTGAACAAAGATCAGGACATTGTCAGTTTTTGTTAATCCTTATATTCCCAACACCTTCAAAGTGAGTGACACACAACAGTCACCCATTAATTAATTTGACCACTTTTTCTTTACACAGCTTTTATTTTCTCTTATAAACAATAATTGTCATCCTTAATTATAAGAGTAAATTCTGAAAGTAAATTATATAATTTAAAAGACGTGAATATTCTGCAAAATGATTCTCAATAACAGGTTTTCTTAATTTATGCTTCCACTAATAGGGTACCCAAATACCTATTTTTGTATACTCTTATGAACACTGAGTTTTGACATTTTTTTTCTCTTTAAATTTTCCATTTATTTATGAGGTAAGATGCTTCTTTTCACAGTTTAAATGTTACTAATAAAATTGCTTTGAGATCACTTATGTAAGCAGACTGCTACATAGTGAGCTATCAATACAGGTTAGTGATTTTTAAAAAATTGTAAATGTGTTGTTTTTCTAAGAAGTCTTAAAATCTATAGAAATTGTATTCTAAATATAAAAGAGTGGTTTTCAGCCTGTTGTAACAACTTGATTACCAGGTTTCTCATTTTTTTCCATTAAAATATTAAAGTCCCTGCTTCAGTAGGATTATTGGTCCCTTAATGAAAATAGTGCTTTGAGATCAATGGATAAACCACATTATAAAAGCATGTTGATTAGATGTGAATGTGTTTTCTCAAGGAAAATTCAGGAGGTTTTGTTCTAGTTATTATTAATATTACAAACTCCCTCTTACCATTCTCATGTACTTTGGGTTATTTTGATAATTTAATATTTAAATAATAGTGTGGTAATATTGTAATCATTGCTCAAAACTATAGATCCACTGAAAACGCATCAGGACATTATTTGGAGGTAACTCAATAGAAGTAAATATGGAAAGTCCTCCTTATTTGGACTAAGTCCTCCAACCGCCCCATCCCCACCTTATCCCTAACCTTCCCTTGATGTACCAGCCATAGACCTGATGTACCAGCCCTAGACCTTGAGAGTTTCACCATTAAAGGCATTTCTTCCTGTTAAGGCTCTGATCCAGAAGACTATTGTCAATATGTAAACTACAGAGTTCCTTACACTTTGCACTCACCTCCCCATTTTGGGAGGGGAATATTCATGTTAAAGTTACCAAAGAAATGTAAACATTAGCACCTTACCGCCCCTTAGCCTACGTTTTTTATCAAATTTTGTAGTTGTTAGAAAGCAGCTCACAGAAGCTTGAGAGCCTAATGACATTTTGAAGCATGAAGGGCAGGCAAGGACAAAACAACAAGGTTGTGGGCTCTTGGGCATCCACAAGGCAGCAAATGAACACTGGCTGGTTGAACGGGGGGTGGGCAGCAGGCCCCCTGATTGCTGAGGGAGCAGCCACACCATCAACTCTCTCCTACATTGTGAGTTTACCTCAGGCCTTCCACCTGAAGGGAAAACCTACTCTTATTTGGCTATCATTTTAATTAGTCACCTGCCTTTGTTTCTGCAATGTTTTTTTCCAGTAGATGAATGTGTTTACTGTGTGTGTTTATGCAAGAGGGAACAGGAGAAAACGGAGTTCTGACAGGGCTGACTTCATTCATGTTTGACCTGGGCTCTCCACCCTTAGAAGGGCCCCACGCTTGCCCTTCTAAATAATCTCTGAACAAAGCCCTCACATTTTCAGTGTAATAGTTCTCAACACCGCAGAGGTAGTCGATTAGAATCCGATTTCTCAGTGGTTGAAAGTAAGCCTTCATTTGATTTGGGAGGTAGGAAGTTGCAGAGATACAGAATGGGAAGAATATATAAAACCACGTGTCTTTCTTTCTTGTTCTCATTCATTGTTTTTATTTTACAATAAGTTTACTCATTTACTTTTCTTATGTTAATCCCCCATTTCCTTACTCCCATTATACTAAATATGTTTCATAAGAATTCTATTTCAAACACCAAGCTTTTTTTTCTCCCTGTAGCGATAAAACATGAAAATAACTTATACTCCTTTTGATAAATGGAGTTATTTGAACTTCATAAAGCACTGAGAAAAAAATTTATAGGTAACTGAATAATAAACACAGCTAGTGGAAGTCTTTGAGGTCTGGAAGGAGGAATGAAATGACGTATGCTTCCTCCCAACTCATATATCTGATCCAATTTCCAGATATCGGATCCATTCTAGTCACTTACACACCACATAAACTTCCTTGACATTTAATTATATTATGTATATGCTGGAGACTATAGAAGGACCAACAGCATGAAAACTTCATTGAGTGTTTTCCTGGCTGCTAACCAATGAAATGCTCTGTGAGAAGGGACAGTGGTTAACAAATGCCTGGCCGGGCAGTAAATTCTCCAGTCTTAGGAGACTGTTGGACAGGTCTGAGAGTGACAGCTTGCTAAACTGGGGTTTGAACTGACTGGGGATACTTGTTTGCATTGAAATGGGATTTAATCGACTCAGCATGAGCTTGATAAGAGCCTGTATCACCAAGAGACACTTAATTCAGCGTAATTATTGGCTTTCAGTGATAGATGGGTGGCCTGGGCCCCAGTGCATGCTTGTGAAGGGGACTGTTAGGCAGAAGCTGTTTTGCAGGAAGGCAGCCTTTTTGTGCCTAGGCTGAAAATGAGATAAATATCTAATCTGAACTAGTGCCTTCACTGAATTTCTGCATTAAAATAAGCTTTTTACAAGTTTAGGTTTAGAGAAAGTTTTCATGTTCCTGCTAAAAAAAAAAAAAAGTTCCTAGATCCACTAATGGAAAAATATATTTCCATATTTCATCTGGAAAGGTGTGCACAGGAAACATCCCCACTGGGGAATTGTTTATAGAAACTATTTTTCTTTACTTAAATCATCATGAGTGGTATAGTCTTGCTTCTGTCAGACAAGGACCATCTCTCATCAGATGTTTAATCAGATGTCTTTCACCAACCCTGGGCTTTGCTTGACTTCGCCTTGTGTCAGAGAAATAGCAAAGCTCTGGCTCTTCACAGTCTCCAGACATGAAATCCCCAAGACACAGACTATGAAATATCTATTGCTACTTTGTTCTTTATAATTTCTCATATTTTTTCCATTTTTAAACTATATATAATTCATGTATTTTATTTTTAATTTATTATTTATTTATTTATTTATTTATTTATTTTTAAAGATTTTATTTATTTGTCAGAGAGACAGAGACAGAGGCAGGCAGAGGGAGAAGCAGTCTCCCCACTGAGCAAGGAGCCCAATGTGGGGCTCAATACCAGGACCCTGGGATCATGACCTGAGCCTAAGGCACACACTTAACTGACTGAGCCACCCAGGTGTCCCTAATTCATGTATTTTAGGTGGAAGCTATTCACTGATGTGAGTGGTAAAAGAAATAATCCCAGGCAGCAAAAAATGATTAAGTAGTCTGGGTCAACTTTTGGTACATTTCTTCTCTTTTGAATTTCAGATTAGGGCTGTTGGACAGGCTTTCGGTTTTATTACCTCTGCAGCAGGGGGATGGGGCAGATGTGAAGGACAGAGGGGGCACTGTATTTTTTTTTAACTTTTTTGAAGAATACTATTCGATTTACAAAAAAATTTTAGAAGAGTTTTTACCAAAAAGAAGGTACAGGGTGTTCCCATATACTGCTCCCTCAGTTTCCCCTCTTCTCAGCATCTTACATAGTAATGCATTGGTATTCCATTGCCACCATTTATGCGACACATTGGCGCACCTGTTATTAACCAAAGTCTGTTCAGATTGCCTTAGACCTTACCTAATGTCCTTTTCCTGCTCCAAGATCCTAATTATATTTAGTCTTCATCTCCTTCTCCTTCTCTGGGCTGAAACAATGTCTCAGTCTTTCCTTATTTTTGATGACCTTGATTGAAGGTCAGTTGTTGAAGAGTACTGGTCAGGTAATTTGTAGCGTGCCCTAAACTGGGATTTGTCTGATGTTTTTCTAGTGATTAGGATGGGATTATGGGCTTTGGAGAGGAAGATTTCAGAGGGAAAATGCCATTGTCATCAAATTTATCAAGGGTACACACTATCAACATAACTTATCACAGATGATGTTCACCTTGATCACCTGTTTGAGGTAATGTTTGTCAGATTTACCCACCATCAAGCTGCTTCCACTCCCATTCCATAGCATACTCTTTGGAAGGAAATCACTAGACACAGCCAGAATTTAAAGGAATAGGGAGTTATGATCCTCCTTCTTGAGGTGTAATATCTACATAACAAAGGAAGTAACACCTCCACCCAGTACCTAATAATTTCATACGCTCGTCCACAAATAATGACAATGGTAACTGTGAGAGGTTGCTCTCTCACCAAATGTGAGAATGTGAACAGATTCCAGTACCTGTCTGTGGATACTAAGTGGGGAAAAAAAGAAGTATATTTACCATGGAAATAAAAGAAAGCATGGATGAGGAATAAGCAATCCTTATCATGTATGCTCCTTTTGAGTCAGATGTAGGCCACCTCTGGGCCTTGACATCCACATTGTTTTTTATGGTGTGAGTTAGTGGCCGAATTGTAAAGTGAGTCAAGTGTTTCTTTGAAAGCACCTTTTCCCTTTTCTTCTCTCCTGCTCTTTTTTTTCTCTCCCATTTCAGCAGAACTCTCCTCATCCCCCCGGGCCACTCAGTGATTTCTGGCTGCCAATTCACAGAGAAAAACATCTCATAAACCAAACAACAGGGCCCATAGTAAATCACCTAATGCTTTACATGTTACTTAACACAGTTCCATTTGGCAGACACTTATGGAGTAGCAATCCTATGCTAAACATGGGCACCATGGGAACGAGAAAGGGAGGCAGATCCATACCCAATTATGATTTGGTGTGATCAGAGGAGTGTTGGAGGTATGCCTCCTTAGGCTTTCATTTCTACCAGGGGATTTCAGTTTCTTTGGTTTTGGTTTTGTTTTGTTTTAATGCTACAGAAAAGAAAATGCTTCTTTCAAATAAATTATTCATTGGATAATTTTAGGCATTAATAAGAGGGTGTGATGATATGGAATTTAAAACAGGCTTTCCCATCATCTCACAAATGAAACCTAGAAAACTGATCATGGGTTTTGTTTCAGTTTCATGGATTAATCTTTTAAACACCTCTTCATGGGGACACCTGGGTGGCTCAGTTGCTTAAGTGTCCGACTCTTGGTTTTGGTTCAGGGTCCTGAGATCCAGCCCTGTCTCAGGCTCTGTCTGTACTCAGCAGGGAATCTGCTTGGGATTCTCTCTCTCTCTTTCTGCCTCTTCCTCTGCTCATGCACAAGCACTCTCTCTCTCTCTCTCTCTCTCAATTAAATAAATAAATAAACAAATAAATACCTCTTCACATCCTCACACATACATGCATATTTGCCACTGTATCCCTAGTACTCCCTAGAACCTGATAATATATACTAGGTGCTCAATAAATACTTTTTATTTCATTTTGACATTAAAAATAATAAATTTTATTTTTTAGAGCAGTTATAGGTTCACAGCAAAATTGATCAGAAAGTACAGAGATCTCCCATATGTCCTTTGCCCCTACGTATGTGCAACCTCCCCAGTATCAAAATTAATATACCTTTTGGCCCATTAATTTTGCTTCTATAAATTGATCCCATAAAAATATTATCATATGTGTAAAATAACAAATGTACAGGATTATTCCCTGTACCCTAATCTCCATAAGAGGAGTTCTGCTAAATAAGTTATGGTACTTCTATAAAGTGTGTTAAAATAAAGAAATTTTTAAAATGAGGAAGCTCTCGGGGCTCCTGGGTGGCTCAGTCGTTAAGCGTCTGCCTTCGGCTCAGGTCATGATCCCGGGGTCCTGGGATCGAGCCCCGCATCAGGCTCCCTGCTCGGCGGGAAGCCCGCTTCTCCCTCTCCCACTCCCCCTGCTTGTGTTCCCTCTCTCGCTGTCTTTCTCTCTGTCGAATAAATAAATTTTAAAAAAATCTTAAAAAAATAAAAAAAAATAAAATAAAATGAGGAAGCTCTCTTTGAGCTAAAGAAAAATATTCAAGATATAATGTTAAGTAAAAAAATCAAAACAACGTGCAAAAGTGTGGGTTTACTATGCTGCCATTTGTATAAGAAAATTGGAAAAATATGAATCTATACATTTAAATAAGAAACTTATGACAGTGGTTTCCTGGTCATTGGGAAGGGCACAGGGGTGAGGACCAGCGAGAGAGGGACGTAAGTGGAAAAGAACCTTACTATGCAACTTTCTTCTTTTTGAAACACACAATATCATCTATTTAAAATAAATAAAGTGATGGATCAAACTAGCTTAAAATATTTTTTTGTATGAGTCAATGACTCTCTATACAGAAAGATTACAGCTGATGTGCCCACCTGAAACTTAACATCAGGCTAATTCTGTAAATTACGTTGACACATCTTGCTTGCAAAACTAGCTAACTCAAGGATCTTAGGTAAAAAGGTGCTTGGGTTCCCCACTTACAGAGAGGGACCTGGCTGTAGGCCTGCCAGAAGCAAGGGATTCGGGCTGAATTAAGATGCCCTACCTCTGCTATGCTCTTTGCAAGCCGCGTGGCTGGAAATATGGCTGATGCCAGTACAAACCAATGATTAAATTAGTATCTATCACTTTAAATGGTGTAATATCTATAATGACGATGTAAAGCGGATTCTGACAAATAGTATCATGCAGAATCAGTATTAGTAACAAAAGGAGCAATAGTGCTTGTAGTAATAACACAACGGCAATAACAATAGTTATTATTATTGATGGATTTGTATGAGGAGATTCCTTTGAGGATCACAAAAAGTTGAGAATCCATGGTGGGATTGGGCAAAATCATAGACTGCTTGTTGAGACAAGCATTAGGAGTTGCAGGGAAAACTGATTTTGCAGATAGCCATAAAGTAACTGTATCAGTGATGAATGGAATGAAATAGAATGATGTGTAATGGAACAGAATAGAATATTAATAGAGAGGAATGAACTCCCATGTTTTAGATCTTTCATTAACAACTGGTAGAGCTGGTCTGCAAACTATTATATTCCTTCCACTATTTTTCTGTTCTACTTTGTCCACTAATTTATTTTTCAGGGTTATTTGGCTTCTTGTTTATTATGATAGTCATTATTTTTTTATGAATTTTGAGATGAGGGGGTTAGAATTCCTTAGCCCTGTCTCTGTTTAATCCTCCCAGAATAACAGATACAACATAAAGCTCAAGGTCACAAATCTGCACTGTTTCCTCCCTGCTTTCCTCTGTCTGTCTGGAGAAGGTAACCTTGCTGGTCTCAGATAGAATCTGATACAAAAAAGATTGTTTCGTATGCAAAGAAGTTAATGGAAGAGATGTGGTGACCCAAGCTGTTCTAGCATGGATCATTAGCAGGACTTCTCCCACGGGGTGCAGACTGCTTTCAGAACTACAGACACCAAGTTTGTACTGGCTGCTTTGACTGTGGATCCCACAGGGATTAGCAGCGCCATGACTGACTGCTCTGCAGAACACAACGTTCTCAAGCTGGCTGCTCATCAAAAGTATCCAAAGATTGTCAAAGAAAACAAATACATCGGTCTGTCTTGATGAACCCTCATCTGCAGGAGTGGAACCCAATAATCTGTATTTTTAAAAAGATTCCAATGTAATTTTAATGATCAGCCACAGTTGTATACTTTCTTAATTAGCTCCTGGCTAGCTTCATGGTTCATAACCTAGACCAACACTCTTGAGTCTCCTAAATTTTAGCTGGTGACACAGGTCAGAAAGACTTCTAAATCCCCCTTCTTAACTTCCTTCCCTATGCCTTTCTTGTGGCTTGCCTCAGATTTGCCAATGGATTATCTGAATACGACTTGCTTTTACTTGAGGTACAGTTAGCTGGTGCTTGAAGACATTAATGCTTTTTCTTACAGAAGCCAAATAAGAAATAGAAATGGCTTTGCTTCTTTGGGGGAAGTACACAGGGAACTGTAGTCTGAAGAAGCAAAGACACAGCTGGGTAATTTCCTTGTGTGCTCAGTTTAAGCTAGATTGTTCTCCTAAATCCTGAATTTGTGATGTTAACAATAGATGCATTTATAGGGGTCAGAGGAAATCTTAAGAATGACGTGGGCCTTGCTCTCTGATGAATGCATGGATTCAAACTGACAGAGAGGAGAAAGGAAGGAAGAGAATTCCAGAGAGAGCGAACAGTCTGAAAGCAATGGGGAGTTCCAGGAGAGGGCATAGTTGTTTCTAGTTATCAGTGAGTAAGTGGTCTCAATAGCTTGATAGTTCATTCCATTGTATAGAGGCCAATGATATTTCGTAGTTAATATAGGATCAGATTGGAAATTGAGTTTAGGTTGTTGCTTTAAGTGGGAGGTTTCAGGGATGCCTGGGTGGCTCAGTTGGTTAAGCGGCTGCCTTCGGCTCAGGTCATGATCCCAGGGTCCTGGGATCGAGCCCCACGTCAGGCTCCCTGCTTGGTGGAGAGCCTGCTTCTTCCTCTCCCTCTCCCTGCTGTTCTGCCTACTTGTGCTCTCTCTCTCTCTCTAATAAATAAAATCTTAAAAAAATAAAAAATAAAAAAAAATAAGTGGGAGGTTTCACTGGTGTACTAGATGACATGCCTCTTAAAGAAGTAAAAGACATAAGCATTGAGGCTGTGCAGAGTGAAGCTGGGGTCAGGATGGAGATGACAGAGCAATGAATTAACATTTATCAAATGATGATGCTGGGAACAGAATAAGCAGTGCCTTGTTTAATCTTCACAATGATACTAGTTAAATTTAAATGACAAATAATGGCCTTGGAAAGTTTAAATAATTTATCCAAGGTTACATAGCGGAGAAGTTGATAAGATCACATTCTATTATTCCATTCTTGGCACAAGAAGATCTGGGTAACGGTCACAATTGCAGCCAGAGATCAGGCTATGCCCATAACATATCTACTCAAGTTCTCTGCAACTGCTTTGGAAAACCTCCTTTAGTATGATTTTGAAATGAAAAGTACTTTACAATATGCTTAAATGCTCTTTGAACAAGAGAGATTTTTAATGGTCCTATCAAATTTGTATTAAGGAATCTGGGCTGCAGAGTGCCATCATCTTGCTTCAGATATGCCAGGCTTATTCCTTTCATATGAAAGAATTGGTTTTCCTCTCCAGGGAAGAAAAGTTGTGGTATTTAGCATAGAACACATCATCATTCATAAAACATAATCATGTTAGACATAATACTAAGGGGTTTCATGCTCTCCTAAACTCTGAATGAAGGAAAATCCAGAGCAAGTTCTTTAAAAGGCTAATGAGAATACAGAGAGCAATAGAAGTATGGAAGTTGTGGTTTGCAGCCTTTGGTCAAGGAAAGGGAAAAAAGCTAGAGGGCATTATTCTTTGTAATATACATTTAAGCTGGTGATACATTTCTTCTCCCCTAAGATAGTTTTTCATTTTAAAACTAATAAGACAAAGAGTAAATTAGACATTTTTATCTTAAATATTTTCTTGAAACTCATTTTTAAAACAGAGTTTTATTGACTTGTTGTGTTCCTTTAGTGTGTGAATAATAGAGTAGAAGTTACGTACTAGGACATAATCTCTTATAATATCAAATGTCTACTTTAAAGAACTCAGGAAAAAATCATAAAATCTGGGAAAACCCTGCTTTCCTCACAGCCACATCTCATCACATTCCTGAACATGACGTCTGAACTAAAGTGGTATCTTAAACCGTTCAGCTACAGTGAGCAAGTGCTAAGATGAGAAAGTATTATAAAGTGAAAAGACTGTGGCAACTAGTCTCTCCTTTCTCAGTTCCTCACCAATGAAATACTGATGCTTTCCAGATTCCCAGTGCATGCATCCAATCCAGTTAGTATTTAAGGTCATGAGGGAGAGAGCCTCAAACATTAAAGCTTACTCCTATATCACCATACCCACACCTGCAGATACCCACATACATAGACATAGGATTGTCCACATATGTTTTCTGAGAATATTTTTTTTTTAAAAACTGGCTAATCCCCAAAAAAAGAGAGAAAAGTAAAAGAAATCACATATGTTACTTAAAAAGTGAGAAGTTGTGGTGTATTAAATATTAGTAAAATGAGTACAAATAATGTCCTAAATAACTGTTGACATGGTTATGAAATAAAGCAAATACTCAAACAATTCCTGAAATACAAATGAGGAATGTTCTGTGTCTAAGACCCCATACCATTTTACCAAAAATTGATAAAATAATAGACTTAAAAAAACTAAACATATCACTCTATAATTTGGAAATAAGGTAAACAATCATCATCACAGCCAGTATTCATTGCTATCTTATACCATATATACATTACATCATTTAATCTTCTTTCAAAAAAACCTACCAGAGGTAGATATTGGTATTTCCTTTATTATACAAAAGAAGAAACAGAGCCACAAAAAAGTTACCTTATTTGCTCAATGTCATATAAATGATATGTATCCTTCCCCAATCAAAACACATAAAGAGCAAATCAAATATCATCATTGTAGAAAAACACAGCAATATAAACTAGGAAAGGACAAAGAAGCATTCTATATTTAATGCAAAGACTGACCAATTGAGCCTGAAAAACAAACCAACAAATAAACTGTATGTTAACATTCTGTTGGTAGGTGAGCTACTTAAACTGGATAGACTTCACTTCATAACATTAAAAAAAATTATTTCAAAAAAATCATGAATAAACTTGGAAATCAAAGATTTTACCACACTTGAGTGATACTTTCATACTTCTGTCACTCTTAAAACTGTGATTCATCTTCTAGATTGTTACTTGCAACCTACCACTGTGATTGATCCTTCAGTTGAGTAAATAGATAATATCAGATGGAATTTGCTCAAATTCTAGCTATCAAACCTAAAATTTGACTTCCATATGCAACCATCCTACCTTCCTTCCTCCAATTTTAACACCCTTTCTGTGAAAGGCCAACCCATCTACTTTTTGCTTTTTCAGGAATTCCAGTCCTTCAGTATACCCCCTCTGTGACCTGACTCTTCAACCTCAGTACCTCCTTGGCATGCTGCCATGTCCTATTAGTATCCATTGGAGCAACAGTGGCAACAACAAGAGAACTTTTGGATCCCACATGGCTTTCCAGATACACATCTCACAGTTCTCTTACTCTTTAGTAAAATTTCTTAAGGAAAAAAAAGGGGGGGGGGGACTAAACACACCTTATTTCTTTAGCTCTCATTCTATTTAACACAGGCTTTTATTCATGCTACAGTGAAAGCTATTTAGTTGTTATTAAATTTAACTGATGCTTTTCTCATCTAGCATGGCCTCTCTCTCAGTCTCTGTTGGATAGTCCACATTCCTACCTGGCCTCTTCATTCATACTGGCATTCCTTAAGTCTCCGCCTTGGGACTTCCTTTCTTCTCCTTTAACATTCTGTCCTTGAGCTCTCTAACTTCCTGCTACATCAAATTAGAAAAGATAACAATGAAGGCCAGGTTCAAGTCAGGGCTCTAGCAATGTCAGTGGGACTGGAGAAGAATGGAGAGTTTAAAAATTTCTCAAGGCCTGCATGGGAGTGGGAGTGATGGCAAAACAGGAGTCTAGGACAAATCATGGTTCTGTTTTAGCCTTAATCCCTGGGAGGTAGAATCACTAGAAGAAATCTGTCATAAAAATAACAGACTTTGCTTTAGATATGTTAATCCAAGAAATTAGAGAGATATCACTACCCAACTACATATGATTATTTTTTAGTGGTTTTTGCCTATATAGATTTACTAATAATACATTATCAATTATCATAAAAATTAATTGAGACTGAAACTCTCTTTCTATTAAAAATAATACAAAAAGTAATCTTAAGCATCAGGATGATAATACTGATGATGTGTATTTATAATTTAATACTATATAAAGCTGAATGCTGTTATTGCACTAATAAAATTGAAAATCATTGAGGCAAAAAAAAGGAGCTGGAAGCAGTTGCAATGTCTGAATTATCCATTATTTCCTTTCTCTGTAGACTGTGAAAATTAGGGCAAACTGGTAGGACATCATCTGACCTGACATCTATTTTTTGAACTAAAAATAAAGTTATTAGATCCATGTTTTGATGTAAAATCGTAGGTTATGTCAGCATATTGAGTGGGACATTATATTCCACAGACCCTATGAATATAAAAAAATAAATGAGAGATGTTGATGAATATAAAAAATAAATGGGAAACTGATTTTGAGCAGTCTGTGAGCAGGCTAAGGAAAAGTGAGTTGATCCTACAGCACAGTGAGTCATATAATTATACTATAAAACAAGGCCAAACTTTTATGAAGCACACATTTAGGAAGGGATGATTGTGCTTTGTTTAAATATATCCCCAAACTGAGGTTCAACAGTGAGCACATCATAAAAAGTGAGCAAGATAATTCAGATATCTGGCCTCCACTGCTCCAGGTAGATTTAATTAAAATAGAAGATTGGGTGCCTCCCTGTTTTATGTACAACTAAGATAGATGTCTATGTCCACTCTTCCCTGAGTTCTAATATAATTGCTATCAATATTTTTTTTTTTAAAGAAAAGCCTTCATAATTCCTGAAACATCTCAGAAAATTTAAAGATATTCTTCCAGGTACAAAACTTACAGAACCAGGAAAGAAGACCCAGAGACCAAATCTACTTCAGTGTAAATCAGGAATCAAGTGAAATAAAAATAATGATATTGACACCAGTTGGCATGGATCATTGCCATTGACTTCCCAGGCCTTGGATATTCCCAGGCTTTGAAAAGGGGTAAAGTAGGGCGCCTGGGTGGCTCAGTTGGTTAAGCGACTGCCTTCGGCTCGGGTCATGATGCTGGAGTCCCGGGATCAAGTCCCTCATCGGGCTCCCTGCTCGGCAGGGAGTCTGCTTCTCCCTCTGACCCTCCCCCCTCTCATGTGCTCTCTCTCTCTCATTCTCTCTCTCAAATAAATAAATAAAATCTTAAAAAAAAAAAAAAGAAAAGGGGTAAAGTAGGACATAAGGTGCTATTACAAGTAGCCAGTGCCCAACCAGCATAGGGAGTGGAGAGGTGGGCTCTTCTCTGGAATGGCAACATCCCCATCTTATTAATATGGACTATAAAGAAAATACAAAAATTTTACCAAATGTGAGGGCCAAGGGATCTGTACCAGTGTATTTATTCTTTGGTTCTCCTTATAGTATACTGTCCAGTGTGTACTAGAACAGAGTCAAATATCTTTTTTTTTTTTTTAGAGAATCCAAAGCAAATTAATCTATCTTGGTTTTGGAAAATAGACCTCAATAAATCCTTGCAATTGAATCAATGAAAATAGAAAACCAAATTTTGCCCATGAAAATATTCACTAAAATTTTAATAGAAAATATGATATGCCACAGTTAAATAAAGATAATATTTCTAGAAAAAAATTTGCTCTAGAGAATGTATTCATTTTTTAAACAGCATGTGCCTTGTGTTCTCAAAAACAATTGCAGTAAAACATGGACTTTATGAAATCAGAGCTGAAAACAAGAGTTGCTAAGACCTGAAAATGATAGGGAGAATGAGTTGACTGAGATAAAGGTGGAAATAAAGAGAGCTGGATAGTCTAATAAAGGAACATAAGTAAACTATAGTGTTAGTGTAGAATTAAAAGTGACATTAGGATAGTGAAAATAGAAATTAACATGACGGAAAACCTAATGAATAATTTATTAGCTACTAAAAAGAGAAGGGATTAAAAATGAAATTGTTTCCTAAAGAAGAAACTAGTAGCATTATAATAGATTATAATAAAAAAATAGGAAAAAAAAACAAGAGATAAACTTTATTTAGATGAAGAAAACTCTGAACCTTTAGAGGCAAAGAATTCATTATATTCCAATTTAAAACCAACATGTAAAGAAATAACTATCACCCCAACGAATAAAAAATAAAATAGCACTAACCATAACTGGCTTTGTAAATATAGCAAATCAAGGATAAGGGAGAAATTAGTCCATACTTTGCAGAAGACACAAACAAGTCACTCTGAAGTAAGAAACAAATAATAGCTCTTAAGTGGTAAAGAGGGGATGCGCTCCTAAGCCTGACTAAACTCAGAAGTTTTAACCAATGTACATCTGCCTATTGGCCTAAGGAGGTTTGAAATAAAATGTTCAGTACCAATGACTTTTTCTTCAGCCAAGATTTCACTCATATGAAAATAAAATTTTCAGTTATCTATGAGGCAGAGAAAAACAACACGCATAAAACTATTCTAAAGTATTGGAAATATAGCATATTTTATTTATTTATTTATTTAGTTAGTTAGTTAGTTAGTTAGTTAGTTAGTTAGTTATGAGAGTGGGGGGCAGAGGGAAAAGGAGAGAGAGAATCTCAAGCAGGCCCCATGCATAGTGCAGAACCTGACACAGGGCTCGATCCCCAAATCCTGAGATCATGATGTGAGCTGAAATCAAGAGTCGGACGCTTAACCGCCTGAGCCATCCAGGCACCCCAAGATAGCATACTTTAAAAAATAATGTTTAGGGGAGCCTGGGTGGCTCAGTTGGTTGGGCGACTGCCTTCGGCTCAAGTCATGATCCTGGAGTCCCAGGATGGAGTCCCACATCCGGCTCCCTGCTCAGTAGGGGGGTCTGCTTCTCCCTCTGACCTTCTTCCCTGCTCATGCTCTCTCTCTATCATTCTCTCTCTCTCAATAAATAAATAAAAATCTTTTAAAAAAATAATGTTTAGAAATAATAAGTTGTGTCAAAAAGCTACAGGTAAAATTAACAATACAGGGGAAGTAAGAAAAGGATAAATGGGACAATATACAAAAAAATAATTTCATCACTTTACATTGAACAGATTGAAAAGTTCATATATCAATAATAATTCAATGATTACAAAATGAAGCAACCAGGTAAAAAAGTAAAAGTTACCATGGTAGAATTAAAAGTCGGGTATACAATGTACAGATCACAAGTGGAAACTGAGGAAGCATACTTTGTCCCTAGAGCAAAAGACTGCAGAAAAATACATCCAGGTAGAAGAGAATAGCGAAATGAATAAACCAGAAAGAATTAAGATGAAAAAGTAAGACCAAACAAAACATCTTTAATTAAATTTGCTAAAAGACTTCACTCAAAATCTAACTTCAGTAAATGTGCTGGTTTTAAAATCTATTCACAAATTTCCTGACACTTCTCTCTTCAAGAGGTGAAGCCTAATTCCTCTCCTTATGAGTTGCCTGAACTTAATAACTCACTTCTAACCAACAGGATCAAGCAGGAGCAATAGTGTGTCACTTCAAAGACTGGATCATAAAAGGTACTGCCACTTTGTCGACCTCTGAGAGTCGGGGACCTGGGGCCGCGAAGGAACTGAGTAAAAGAGACGACAGTATAGCGAGGCACAGAGGACCCCGAGCTAACAGCCCGAGGTGCTGAGGTTTATTTTCCATAGTCTAATATGCCTTCTACAATGACATAGGTCTATAATGATTTACAGCAGGGGCTTAGTAAGGCACATTCTTCCACGTACACAGGGTTAGTTAAGTGAAGCAGTGGGAGTGGAGAAGGAGTAAGGAAATCTGTAACTGGCTGCGATCAATTAATTGTAAACACCATTGTACTTGGACCTTAACACAGGTAAGAGAACAACGAAGGGAATGCACAGTGTGCTGTTTACAGCTGGCTTTCTAGCTACAAAACATCTTCTGCTGTGTCCTTTAGAACAGACCACACACATCCCCAGGGCATTTCACGCTGATCCTTTCGGGTTATTTTTAACCCTGCAATCTCGAGTTTTCTCAGAGATCTCGGAGTCTGAACGAACATGCCCCAGTGGCCGTTGTGGCATTCTGTTTCCTACACCACTTCTTAGTCACACTCTCTTGGATTGCTTGCTCTCGAGGAAGCTGACTGCTTTGATAGGAGAATACCAAAGCCATCTTGGAGAGGCTCACAAAGCAAAGAACTCAGGTCTCCTGTCAACAGCCATGTGAATGAGCCATTCTGGAAGTGGGTCCTCCAGCTTCAGCGTCTGATAGCTCCCACCCCTGATGACTCTCTGATTGCAACCAGAGAAGAAACTTTGAGCCAGAACCATCCAGTTGAGCTACTACGGGATTTCTGACCCAGAGAAACTAGGAGGTAATGAATGTTTGTGGTTTTAAGGCACAAAATCTTGGAAGTCATTAGTTATGTAACAAATGCAGTAAAACATACACACCTGTGTTCTCAATTAACTATATTCTATTTTCAATAATCAATCCTAATACAAAGGAACAGATTGAAATTCAATATAAGAACTTAGGCAAATGCAAACATAGGGACATATTCATATCAATTGAGTATGAGCTATATTTCAACTTATATTTTGCATAAAAATGTAAGACTACTTTTTTACTGTACAAAAAATAATAAAAGAAACAATAAAGGTTTATCCTTGTATTATTTTAAATTATTCTTAAAAGTGAATTTGTATAGGAAATAAACAGCTATGAATACATAATCTAATAGAAATCATGAAAAATGCAATGAGACAAAATTTTGCTGTTCATTATTCATACACAGCTCACACAAATACACAAATATAAATACACCCCCACACTCTAAAATAGTGAGCCATTTCTGCAAGTATGTAAACAATGTTGCATTTTTATTAATGTAGCAAAGATGAAGTAAGTAAAATGGTGGAGAGGGTGAGGGTAACTATCAAGAAAATATATAATTAGACCAAGTGAATCACAGCATTGTAGATAATAAAATAAAAAGTTTAACAAACTAAAAGAAAATATTTGTTAAATGCTCTTTTGTTCATTGGGAATGGGAGTCAAGTACCTCAAAAACATGAGAAAACATAAAAGCATAAGGAGATAGTTTAATTGATTTAATTCCATAAAAAATTAAAACTTCTAGGGATGCCTGGGTGGCTCAGTCGGTTAAGCGTCTGCCTTCAGCTCAGGTCATGATCCCGGGGTCCTGGGATCGAGTCCTGCATCGGGCTCCTTGCTCAGCAGGGAGCCTACTTCTCCCTCTGCCTGCTGCTCCCCCCTGCTTGTGCTCTCTCTCTCTCTGACAAATAAATAAAATCTTAAAAAAAAAATTAAAACTTCTAGACATCAAAAACAAACAATATTAGGGAACAAAGAGAATATTGGAGAGCATTTGTAATATATGTTCAGAAACATGTTAAATTTGTATAAAACAGTTTCTTAGAAAAATAAAGGTATATGAACATGCATGTTTTACTTCCTAATTATAATGTAATACATGATGCATTTCTTGTTGCTTTAATAAACATGTTATAAACCATTCACTTTCAGTCCACTTAACCTCTACAGAAAGACCTGGGTTGAATGACTTAGAGAAAAATGTGTGCTCCAGTGGAAAACTATGCATTATCTATAGGACATCCATCTGGGTTATCTAATTCTCATCTTTCCTTGTTTTTGAGCTATTTTGTAACTATGAATTGTTTCATCTGTGGATGGACATGAAAATTCTGTCTTGTTTGGTAGAGATTCAATTGACTTCTCAACCACCCCTTCCAATGGAAAACCAGTTTTCCCTCCCTTTGCACAATCTTTCAATATTCTTGATCTAAAAATGTGCCTGTTCTTTGCATTCTCTTTTGACCAATTATAACATCTCCCTTCTTCCTTCACAAATTAATGAGTAGAAAAAAAAATGTTAGGATATATTTATTTTATATCTGCATTATTGTCTTAATTTTATCTTTTTTGAGAAAAGATTTTTTAATAACAACATGTTTGTTTTAGGAAAACAATCTGTTTACCTTCAGCTGATACTCATAGATTATATATAAATATAATGTTTTCAGGTTCTCCTTGGGGTGTCTTCATGTTCAACCAACAAATTATAAGCCATTTGATAAATTCTTATTCTGAGTGGTAACAATACACTCATTTTTTAAATTAATCATAAGGCTGCCTTATTTTGAATATTGCTTAAGTTTATAACACTAATGCCAAAGTAGATAGACAAAAATAAGACATAATCCTTGCCCTAGGGGAAGTTAGAAACTAATGAGAGACCCAGCAATTAATTACTATCTGTACATATTAGATAAATTTTCAATATTTGTTGAATAAGTGACCAGTTAATAATGATTAAAAAAAAAGTATTAACATTGTTTCCTGGAATTTCAGAGGCAGACAAAGGTGATTGGTCACAGGAATTCTCTAATGGCAGAGTAGGCTTTTGAATTTGGATTTGTTGGACCATCAAGAATGGATAGGATTTTGATGGACATTGGGGAGTGTATGTGCTATGGTGAGCGCTGTGAATTGTGTAAGACTGATGAGTCACAGACCTGTACCCCTGAAACAAATAATACATTATATTTTAATAATAATTAAAAAAAAAGAATGGATAGGGTTTGAATGAATGGAGAGGATGATGAAGTATTTTCCAAACAGGGAAACAATGTTAACAAAGAAATCAGGGCAGATTTTATAGAATATATCTAGGGAACATCAAGTGACACTTAAAACAGAGCCAATCCCTCCAGATAAGCAGTTCCCAGCTCTCATAGTGCAAGTTCTAGTGGCACGAAGAGTAAATTTAAAAACTAAACACATTAGATACTTTTAGAATTGTATGAGCTATATAGTAATGAAAAATAGAGTAATAGAGAAGAGAATGACTAGAGGTAATGGCTATTTTAGATATCTAGGGAGTTTCAGACAGTTGAGGAAATTTCCTTAAAGAGGAAGCATTTCACCTGAGATCCGTGATGAGGAGTAACCAAGAGTGACTGGCAACTGAAAAGTGCAGAGACATGATGGGGGGATGAGTGTGACCAGGATATAAATAAAGGAGTGTAGCTAGTACACATTGAGCAACATAAAGGGGTGCAAATTTGAGTGAAAGGGGTGCAAATTTGAGTGGAAGGGGAAGGCGGGCTGAATAACAGCCCCCAAAGATATCCATGTCCTGATCACTAGAACCTGTGAATGTTACCTTATATAGCCAACGTGATTAAACTACGGATCGTGAGATGTGGAGATTATCCCGGATTATATGCATGGGCCCAATATAATTGTAAGTGTTCTTGTAAGAGGCAGGTAAGAGGTCAGACAGGATTCCACAACTTAGAATCTTTTAGACAAGGGTAAAACATTTGTATTTAATACTAAATGTGACAAAAGAGAGAACGGAAGGCAATAAGGATTAAAGAAGGAAAAAACATGATCGGCTTTATATTTTAAATAGTCATTCCAGATACCGGGTGGAGAAGAAGATTGAAGGGGGCTAAGTGTTGAAGCACAAAGAATAGATAAGAGGTTACTGCAACAGCCTAAGCTAGAAATAAGGGCTGGCTGAACTATCCTGACAGCAGTAGAGATGTAGAGAAGGGAGGGGGTAGTAGTGGAAATGATCTGATTCAGGATAGATTCTGAATATAGAGTTGATATCCTGATGGACTGGAAGTAATGGAGAGAGAAAGGTATTACTGAAGACTTCTAGCTATTTGACTGGAGCAATTGTGTGGATGGTGATGCCACTTAGTGAAATGGACATGACCAAGGGAGACAGACACAGGAGTGAGGATCTGGGGTGATGGCTATGGAAGCAAGTTAAAAAGTCCACTTTGTGTGTATTAAGTAAAAGATGATGACAGATCTCTGGCTATTGAATACACTCTCTGGGGTTCTGGGAGAAGGCAGAGCTAGAAATACAAATGTGCACATATAAGTGGTATATAAATTCATGAGACAGAATAAGGTTACCTAGAGATGGAGTATAAAGGTTGAGATGAAAGCCTAGAACTGAGCCTGGAGCATTAAAACATTAAGAGGTTAAGTCAAAGGGAAAATGCTAGAAAAGGAGAATGGGATAGGAAGAAAACCAAGAGCCTATGGAGTTGTAGTGTCTAAGAAAAGAAATTATTTTATGGAATAAGTATTTATATTATATATTAAATATGTTAAAACAAGTATATTATCAATAAATTAAAATTAAAATATATAAAATATTAAATATATTAAAACAAATCATAGAAGTGGATACTGAATTTGTTAACATACAGTAATTAATGACCTTGATCAAAGTAAGTCTCATTGGAGTTGAATGGATGCAAGTTCATGTAGACAACTGAGGAGACAATGAGAAAGAAGGAAGAGGTGGGTTACATATGAACAAATGTTATTCAGAGGTTTTGCTGTGAGGAGGACCAAAGAAATGCTGTAGTATCTGTACAGAAACATTTTTTCTTAATATTGAAGATGCTAGGTCATTATCAAATGCAATTGTTAGGGACACAAAGAACTTAGCAAAACTAATGGAAATAGATTATAGGAAAACCTTCAAATATTTTAATATAGTGGTAAAGAATTTAGGATTAGGAGTGAGGAACAGCTGGTTTTGAATCTAAGTATCATTGCACACCAGATGTGTAATCTTAAACAAGTTACATAAATCCTTTTAGCATAATCTAATCATTCATAAAAGGGAAATAATAAGGTTGACAATGTTAAGGACAACATTGATGTCATTGCTAAGAATTTGGAAAGTAGGAAAATGGATTGCCTTTGAAACATAAACTGCTACCTAGAACTAACTAAATAAAAGTATTTGTGTATTATATATGTAATTTATATATTATATAAATAATGGAATACACACACACACACACACACACACACATATATATATATAATGGATTTTGAAATTCACCTGTAGGAGATAAAATAGTTACAAAGTTAGAAGGATTTAGCAGTCCTTTAAATGAACTGCATTAAACTACTTAAAAAATCTTGTGTCATTCAGAAGAAAGATTTGGTCAGCCCTAAAAGCAGAGATAAAAGGAAAGTCACCAGGGAAGATGTTCATCACACTGATTCAAGTACTACGCAGTAACAAGTGTACAGTAACGCGTCTCAAAACACCTCTGCTTCCTATGAAAAGTCCATCTGTGGAGTAGAAATAACTGTAAAATTCTGTAGGCAAGGGGATGTGTATTTCCATTCTTGAAGGGAAACTCATCACAATCATGAGAGAGGCTTCCAGCTTCCTCAGGCAGGCACATTAAGCTTTGATTCACCCAGTTGCCTTGTTTTGTTTCGATGCTCATCAAGGCACCCTCAGACTCTGTGCACATCCATTCTATGAAGAGAAGGTGCCGATGTGCTGGACTTGTGGGAATTTCTCTTTTCTGTACCATTAGCTCTTGTGGTAGAATCAATGAAGTGGTTTCTGATTTTGCTTTGGCTTCCCATAGTGTTGGATGGTAGAGGAGGAAACGGGCTGATCACACTGACTTTAAATATTTCAAGACCCTACGACATTATTTTCCATTTTAAAATAAACCAGAAAATTGGTGTATGTTTCAAATCTATAGGTATTTTAGATAGCAAGGGTTAGTCTCAGAACCTAATCATTCCTGAGTACTTGAAGAGAAAGTTTTGGGTCTTAAAACAAGAAGCACCAAATTCCACAGGTCTGCCCTTATGACTCCCCTGCTCTAACGCATACCAGTTATGAGTTCCCATTAAAACAAAAGCACATAGTGCTTCTCTGTTTCCCCTGCATGCTGCTCAGATTTCAGCTCAGGTTCATGGTGATGCTAGAAACTACACACTGTGATGGTTCTATCTTGATGGATGGATGTATTTCACAGCATTGAGAAACTCATTGGATTCTAAAAATGAGTTATTTAAATCAACCAACTTCCCGATCCATGTACAAAAAGTTGTATATGAGGATAAAGAAATCAGCCAACTTCTTTTTTCTCATAGATTGTGTAGTTAAAATCAATATATTGAGTCCTGATAAGATTACAAACATGTTGCTCTAGTTTGAGACAATTCCTAATATCTACCAGGATACCAGGTGCTTACAGTTGTTTTTCTCTCCTCTCATGTCTGACATTAAAGCCATCTCTCCACGGGAATTAGATAGTATAATAATATTACTGTATTCTTGCTTTTTCTCGGGAATCAGAATTTCCATTTTCCACAGTTACCAATTCTAAATATAACAGACTAGTGTGGGAACACAATAGAACAAATGAAATGTTATTTTCAGAATACACAGGAAAATGTCGTTTGCTTTTACTCTTGGGAAACAGTGAGAGAATAAGAGATTGGTTGCCTATGTTAGAAAAGTCTTGCTTAAGTGTTAACACACTGATTTTGGATTTAATAGAAAGAAGAACCATTTCTTTCAGCATTTCCTTATTACTACCAATTTGTGGAATAGAATAATCTGCTATGAGTTTCTCTTTAACATTGAGTGATGTGATGGCAAGTGATTGCCTGATTGCCTGAGCATGTCGTTTAGAACACTACCACATTCTCTAAAGAGTTGCTACTCCTTCCCAAACTGCAGGAAAGGAGGAAAGCTCTTAAAACCTCAAGAGGCAGAGGCTGCCTTCATTTCATCTCCTTCATAACTGCATCTTATTTGGGCCCAAATGCTATGTGTGTAGTGTCTAAAAATGGAACAGTAATATGAAGCGGAAATGATATCATTGTAATGCACATTTCAAAGAGATTTAGTGCCAGTTCTCTTGACTTCATATGCTTTGAAGTGTTCAGAGTATGAAACAATGACACTTACAAAGAATCTGAAAAATTCCTTCTCAAGTGTTAGTGTAATGCTGCCCTTGGAGAGAAGAGTGTGCAGATCCCTTACAGAGTTAACAATTTCTTACTACAGCTATTGCGTTGAGGGTGACATGAATGCTAGGTGCCACTGAATTTCCCTTTGTGTTTTCAAAAACAGATCTTTGCTTCACTACTTGCAAAGACACTTTAAGCTCATATGAGCATGGTGCCTATTGCCTTCTCATAGAAACTGAAGCCAAGTTTATCTTCTAGCTCTCAACTTCTTTTCACTTTGGAGCTGTAGAAGAATGGGACAAATTTAACATGTCCAGCACTAAACCAATCAATTACGCCAATCCACCTTTGCAGTCTTCCTTACTCATGCCCCAATCTGCAACCTAACTCTTGCTTCATAACCTCAAATTGGCTGTAAATTTCTCTTTGGTCCCTCATCTGTAATGTTCATTCAGTCATTAGGCTTTGGGGTTCTTTTCCTATAATCTCTTACCACACAATATACTTATCATATTCTGCCCTAGACTACCTGCTTTGAAGAGCCTAGCTCCGTCTTTGTTTCAGCTGTGACCACCTCCACCCCCCACCCCTGTGTGACTGGGGTCTATGAGGCCAACAGAACAAGCCCATTCAAAGCTTATGCTGTTCATCAAGTTCACAGTCTTAAATCCCAAATCTTGAATTCCCTTCTCAAATAACCCTAAACTTTCACTGCAGATTGGACACAAAGACAGCCAAGCCAAGGAGCAACTGTTGGCCAGGTATTAAGAGAGTTATAGGCAGAACTTTAATCTGAGGTTGACAGAGTCTGTATGTATGTGTATGAGGCTCCTTGAGGGCAAGAAGAACTAGAGGCAGGAAAAGAGGAGGATCAGGATAAAACCTCAATATGTCCATTTGTACTTTTCTCCCATCCCACAAATACTAGGGTCTTTTCCTGCCTAAAGGATTCTGTTTAATCCTATCATCACCTATCTTTATTGTTCATTTCATTTCATAGAGAAACTGCTCACCTATGACCACACAGCACATAGGATCTGTACCACCATCTGGTCCTTAATCATAGACTGTTATGTAATTGCTTTTTGATTGGTTAAGGCTTTCCCTCACACATTGTCATAACATGTAAACTGGATTTTTTTTTTTTTTTGCTTAACATACTTCTATGCATAAACTAATTACTCAGTTCATCTTTGTTATATAAATGCATGTGGAGAACAAGAGCTATATTTCAATTATTCTGATTTTCTCTTTCATTTTCTGGCGGTTGTTGATTTTATTAATGTGCCCTAAAAAAGTAAAAGCAATGTATTCTAGTATTTTAGCAGTTTCTTGCTCTTGACACTCTTAGAGTATTGGACCTTTGCCTTACATTTTAATTCAAGACTGTAGACTTCATAGCATTTTCATTTATACATCTTAAACAAATTTATTTTTAAAACATTAGAATTATGGAGAATGAAGAAACATGAATGGTCATTTAGTTTAATTCACCTTTTGTGGGAATCCACAGCATCCTTGACAGATGCCCAAAGACTAATTGTCCATCCAGTTAGCCTTAGACTACCAAAAGCATGTATTTCAGGACTCTCATCAGTTTGAACTTGACCAATGTATAATAAAAACCTTCCAGAAGAAAAATAAATCTCTATCATTTTACATGTCAGAAGTAACAGTAATTTGATTACTAGGGCTATTATTCTTTCGTGGAGGAATCTTAGAGACTCCAAATTCTTCCATAGCCAGTGTGCAAGACGGTACAGTGTCCTTACCATCATCAAAGTATTCACATTTCTATAAAACTATGTTATCATATATTTAAGTCAGCTATGTCTACTCTATTTTTAATCTTAATAGCTGTACGCTTTTTAAAAAAAAATCTGAAGCTTTTCATTTCAATTATTAACATCAACCATTTTTTAAACTTTTCGTTTCCTCCTTCTGGAATTTTATTTTTTATTCTTGCAAGGTAATGGAAAAGGAATAAGTAAGATTATAAAGAGATTTTAGCCCTGCCTGTCTCTTGTTGTTTCTGTGTTTTATTTTTTTAAAGATTTTATTTATTTATTTGACAGAGAGACACAGCGAGAGAGGGAACACAAGCAGGGGGAGTGGGAGAGGGAGAAGCAGGCTTCCTGCCGAGCAGGGAGCCCGATGCGGGGCTCGATCCCAGGACCCTGGGATCATGACCTGAGCCGAAGGCAGACGCTTAACGACTGAACCACCCAGGCGCCCTGTTTCTGTGTTTTAAAGTAAGTTGTCTGCATGTGGCTGTGTGTGTCTTTAAGAAAGAGAGATAGACTTGTGGGTGCCTGTGTACAAGTGCTCCAGGGACCATAAAATGGAATGGAAAGCAGAATATTTGTATCTTTTGAATTCTTAAATCGTGTGTTTTAAGATTCTGTGCTTATATTAACATTAGAAACTTTGTCTCAAAATTTAACATTAGAGGCGCCTGGTTGGCTCAGTCAGGTAAGCATCTGCCTTCAGCTCAGCTCATGATCCCAGGGTCCTGGGCCCGAGTCCCATGCTGAGCAGGGAGCCTGCTTCTCCCTCTGCCCCTCCCCCTGCTTGTACTCTCTCTCTCTCTCTGTTTCTCAAATAAATAAATAAAATCTTTTAAAATTTTTAAAATTAATCTTTACATTATCAACATGTCTTAAAAACAATGTTTTTATGAACTAACATTGCAACAATAAGAAATAGACTGTGCTTATTTAAAAGTAGGTAAAAAGTTTTATGTCAAATAATTTATATTTAAGGTAAAGCAAGTGCGACACATTTGGTGAATGTACCCAGTGTTAGTTCTAGCTTGATTTTTAGAATACAAATATAGCTGTTACTATTTATCTCTGATCCAATAAAAATATATAAATATATGAACGATGATGTCATAGTTCTAATTATGTCATCTTTAAAAATAGAGTTTTATGCGGTTACAATTTAGTACAATTGGATTTGCAGTACTAGCCAGTTACTTACTTTTAAGAAGATTTTCGTTTGCTTTTATATAAAGTTAGCAATGTTCCACATCCCATCTTGTTAAAAGGTGATGTTATTGGTGGAGATACTTTTTCTTTAATTCTATCTTGTAATTGCAAAGCACTAAGTCATGGTTAATAATAAAATAAATTTTATTTTATTTTTTATTTATATATTATAATATATATTATATATATAATATATATATATAATATATATTATTTATTTTATATAATGACCCCATATACACACACATATAATGAACATGTATTAAAAATTTCATGTGGTTTATAACTACTGAATATTATTTCCAAATTTGGCATTTCTGCCTATGTACTTTCATTGCTTTGTGTGTTTGTGTGTGTGTGTGCATGTGTGTGTGCTTGTATGTAAATGCTTTAAAATAACCTTTTCGTGGTCTCTGCATCTCTGCTTCTCTATTCTACACACACCTAGGAATACTTTAACTATTCTGTGGCAATCACTTAAATGACTCTCCCTAATGTGTTTCCTGTTACAATAGCTTTGCTGTTGACCTTCATCGATTTAATTCCTTCTATAGCATATATAATCCCAAATACACAATTCAGTAGCTAATAAGAAGGTGTATCCCTTAATATCTGGTTATGGAATATTCCAAATTTTGCTATACTTACAAAATGATTACCTCAAATCCATGATTTGTAACACTACTTTAACAAACATATTCATATATCATGAAAATGTTGACATCTGAGAGAAGGATGTTAGAAAGCTGCATCTCAGTTCAATCCCTTTCATGAGATCCCATTGCTGTCACTAACCACTACCCCTTCCTTCCTAAGAATGAGCCCTTCAGGGGCTCCAGTGTTACATTTACCAAGCACCTATTGGCACTATCAACCTGGGTGCATTTCAGGTATCATCTTTAGTGTCTTTACTGTTCTCTTCCTCTTTTTCTTCCATTCTCGTTCCTCTTTTTCTCCTTCTCCTCCTCCTTCTTCCTCTTCTTCTTTTCTTCTTTTTCTCCCCTTCTCCTTTTTCTTCTTCTCTTCCTCCTCCTCTTTTCTTCCCCTCCTCCTCCTCCTTCCTCTTTTTAGAATTTATATGATCATTCATGTTTGTTGCAGTGCAAAAAGGAAATGTAATCTATATCTGACACAGTATAGTATCTTTGTATTCTGCATACCAACATATCCTTTGGATTCAATAGACATTAAATAATTTGATAATTGATACCTTAAAAAACATTCTATTCTGCAGAAATCCTCAATGGATTTTTCTTTTAGTAGTTAAAATATTTTAGTGATTTGCAAGAAAATGTCTGGGGATTTGGATACACTGGGATCCCAATACTTTACCCTTCTTAAAAATAATGTAACATAGGCTCCCACTTCCTGAAAATTTGTTCTAGAACATACTGGCAGACACAAATCAGGTTTTGATACTTAGAGATGTCTGTGTTCTATTTTATCCTAATTGTTTTTGTTTAGCATGTCTGAATTTCCTATCACCAATTTGATTGTAAACCATTAGGAAGTTTGTCTTAAGCTTCTTTGCATCCTTATTGAGCCTAGAATATGTGGAATGTGAAGCAGGTACTTTACACACATATATTCAGGTTGATTTAAAGCTTTACACACACACACACACACACACACACGTGCGGTCTCTATGACCACCACCTGGATTGCACTTCTCCTGATTTCCTGTAGTCCATTTTCTAATACATTGTTTTTGTGCATCCTTAAGTGATTTTTTTCTCTATCCTGCTTACTAGGGTAGAGAAGGCTAAGAATCTCTTAGGGCTTGGATAAAAATTTGTTGAAAGATGATTGAATATTTTTATCTTTTCTCTTTAGGTTTGAATTTTCTCAACGTATATCCAGTTTATGATAACAATGATGTGTTCGAGTGGGTGCTTTTTGATACATACAGACTGAATTTAAATAACAACATTCTAGTTCCCAAGTTGCCATTTTAAATTAACTATAGCTCATGGATGAGGCAGTGGTTTGATTAAAAGCCAGCGATAACATCTCTCTGTACTTTGTCCGAGACAAAGACAACTGCAGGTCTCTAGCTAGGACGTGTTGAAGGCTAGCTTCGAGTGCATGTGGCTGCAGTAGAAAGCTGCGAAGGATCAAGAAAAGAAAGTCAACAGAACACTCTGTCTGATTGATCTAACCCAGTAGCTAAAGGGCTCGGAGGAATTCAGCCACTACCAAGTTGTTAATGTTGAGAGAAGGGGGAGGGCATGGAACACTAAACACATTTTGATACTATTAGCAAAATTGGAAAGTTAGAAAATAGAACATGTTCATTGGATGGGGAAAGTTATGGTGGGTTGTTTTGAGTTTGCAGTGATTGTTGGATATCTAAGTGGAACTGGGTATGAAATATGAATCCAGAACTTGGGTGAGTGATTATAGTTGGAAATACAGATTTGGGAGTTGTTTGACACAGAAATAATGGTTGAAACCATAAAAGTAAATGAACTCTGCAAGGGAGTGATCATAAAGGGTGAGGAGTTTTATTTTAAAGCTCTTATTTTCCTTTAAAAGAATCCTCTGTGAATTACCCAACCACATCCACGCAGCAAACTCTGATTGTAAATTTGCCATTTGTTCCTCAATTTTGTATGGATGTTCTAAGTGGGCCAGAGTAGTTGAATCCATAAATTAATCTCTACCCAACATATTTTATCTCAGCACTGGAGAGGGTAAATAAAAAAATAAAACTTAAAAATACCTCAGCTGTCCTTACATTCAACGCACCTTTCAAATATATGATAGTCTGATCATTATAAAAACTAGTAGAGGAAGGCTGATGATTGATTTTCTCAGTTTAACTATGTATTGGAATATCTATTTACAATTCATATTAGCAAATACATATTATCTAATAAATATCATGTGTATCATTATAAAATATGATGCTATTAATAAAGATATAATAAAGTTTTAATTGTATTACTATTTAAAGTTATTAACTCATCATAATGATTTCCTAAAGTAAACCTCGTGATTACAAAATGGTTAACATGCTCATCATAAAGCATTTTGAAAACAGAGGCAATTTTAAATTATAAAATTTAGAAGATATAAAATTTAGAATTATAAAATTTAGAAAATTTTTTAGGGAAAATATAAAAGTAATATTTTGATATGTCTTTGCCTTAAATACATACTGCTCTTTTTAATTAAATAACAAAAACATTTTTGGCATTTTTCTGCCTTTCCTTTTTCTCTTTACTCCAGTGCCATTAAATATCCTCTCTAAAAGTAATTTTTAAAGGATGTGTAATACCCCATTGAATAGATAGCATGATTTAGTTAAACAAGCGCTTATTTTTGGACTTAAAGGCAATTTACAAATATCCGTTACTTTAAATAATTCTTCAATGAGAATTTTAGCACATAAAATTTGGTCAGTTTTCTCTTTGCATATGTTCCTAGAGTTAGAATAGTGAATCATGCCTTGCAAGAATACTTGAGACTCCTGGTCCACATTATTGCAATCATATAAGATAATTCCAGGGTCTAGGAATTTTTGTATAGTTGCTACAAGTGATTTTTTTCCCATGCCCTCAAAGATCAGACTTCTTTGATGGTTGCAAAAAGTAGATTTAAGATTAGAGTACAATTAAGAACATTTCATCCCATTTCCATTTTCTGCTTGCTTTTTTTTTTAAGTTTTTGAGCAATACAAATGTGTTATCCCATCATGATCATATTCCATCATATCACATCTTGTAGATAATATGTCATTTGAGATAAGTATGCTTTCTCTATCTTTAGTGGCTCAAACTCCTAAAGATTGTTTTTTAACTCTGAGCTAGGATTTGTGGGAATATCAAAATATTTACTTAGTTATCTTATATGCTACTTTTGTAGATGATACATACATAAGATGTTAGATGATACACACATAATAAAATGTATAGATCTCTTTGGAAAGATGATCCATATATAAAATTCATTAAATAGGAAAAAAAGAAACTACATACAATGTTACACAGCAGTACTTGAATAAACGCTGAATGGGTGATTTCAAAAAAGGCTGATATCACTGTGCTGGTAGACCATGACTAATAAAACTCCTTTTTGGAAGACCATAAAGGTCTGATCTTGCCCTCATAGGTAGAAAATTTAATAATAGGAAGAAGACACATCAGTTAAAAGACTAAATGCGATATTGTGATTTATAAGAAATATATATTTGGTCATCTGAATGACCAATATATATTTTTCACACAAATTTGTTCATTGTCCATGGTTCCTGGTTCACAGCTCCCAAAACCCTTAGAATTTCCTGAGCAATAAGAGCAATGGGAGCATTTTTTGTCATGATATTTAGTCTCTTGTACTTAGTTCTTGAAATTTCTTCAGAGCCATAAAGGTAAAATGGGGGTCTTGTTATTCATAACAAGTCTCTTTCCACCACAACTGGGTTTATGGTAATGAGGTGACTTTTGGAAAGCACCTAAGAATTGGGGCTTGTTGCCAGGGGAACCAACCCTGAATAGAAGGTTAGAACTTTTTGATCCCACCCCGATCTCCTGGGAAGGGAGGGGAGGGGAGAATGAGTTCAATGCAAATGAGGTGAGAAACACCATATTTCTGTTAAAAAAAAGAAAAATAAATAGTACCCTGGATTATCTTATATTCCTTTTTTTAAAAGATTTTATTTATCTGAGAGAAAGAGAGAGAGACAGAGCACAAGTAGGGGAGGGGCAAGGGCAGAGGGAGAAGCAGACCCCCTTCTAAGCAGGGAGCCTGATAGGACACCAGGCTTGATCCAAGGATCCCCAGATCATGACCTGAGCTGAAGGCAGATGCTTAGCCAACTGAGCCACCCAGGCTCCCCAGATTATCGTAAATTCTAAAGTCAATGGTAAATAGAATCATACACAAAGAATATGACTCAAATTGTGAGGATCTCTAATTCCTCTTTGAATGCAGGAAGAGAATTTTCTGAATGAAAAGTGCCATTTATTTTAGTTTAGACTCATAATATTATTAAGCATTAATCATTTGAGGCAATAAATGCTCCAAATATTTTAACAAAAACATCAGGAGTGTCCCCAAATTATGGGAGTATTTTCTGGAAAAAAAACACAATGAAAAAAGCAATAGCAAACTTGTCCAGTCACTTGACAATTTTCACACTTATTTAGGTATGTGTTTGCTTGTACATCTAACCATCTATGATAAGATTTCATTTTTTAAAAAAGATGTATCTATTCACTTGAGAGAGAGTGAGCAAGCATGAGTGGAGGGGCAGAGGGACAGGAAGAGAATCTCAAGCAGACTCCCTGTGGGCTTGACCTCATGATCCTGAGATCATGACCCGAGCCAAAACCAAGAATCAGACACTTAAATGACTGAGCCACACAGGAGCCCCTATGATTTCTTGGGGTACCCCAGGGAACCAGCATCCTATGTATAACTATAAGCTAAGCCATGACTAGAAAAACTAAGTTTCAGTAAGAGCCATCAGGAAATAGATAATGATTATGGGTAAGAAAACAGTTGAAAACATTCTGGATGATTAATCATGTAATCTGAAGTCTGCAAAACCAAATTTAAGTGAATATTGTAGTTAACAATGTTTTTGACTTTCCAGAGTATGAGAGAACCTCTTAAATCCCAGAAGAAATTCCTTGTTCTCTCTTGGTCCTGAAGAGAAGGGTAGATGACATAAAGTTGAGGAGAAGCTGAAAGATTCATCAAAGGGCCCTGTCCCCACCCAAGTACTCTAAGAATTAGTTTTAAATGGGAAAAGAGGAAAATTATTAGAGGAATAAAGTTATTAAATGGTATATTTGGAGGTAGTTTTTCTAGCCTTGAGATATAACGAATGATACATGGAAAAATGAAAACCATGGAAAACGAAGTAAAATATTTGAGTATTAATTCCTCCTGGTCAGTAGTATATTCATGATGTGACTTTGGTCTAACTGCATAACTTTTCTGAGCCTGTTTCATTATAAGCTGAAAGACATTATAATACTTATTCTGCAAGTTTGAAATAGGTAACAAGTTTGTTTCAAAGGCTCTGGCATATTGTAATTGCTCAATAAATATTAGCTTCTTTCTTTGTTGTTTGTCAGTATCTTTGATCATGCCCATAACAACATTTGCGTGTGCCTACACCAGGACATTCTCCATGCCTTCCCATCTTCTTTCTCACCTTTATTTTATTCCACACATCCTTCTAACAGCTCTCTCTTGTCTTGCCCTTTTGTTTCATCTTTTGTTCTAAAGACAACAGTGCTGATACTATTGATGATTAACAGTTAATGAACAATTAATATACACTAGAGACTATGTTAAATGCCTTATGTACATGTCACTTAATTCTGATAACAATCCATATGGCAAGATCTACTGTTATCTAAGCTTATATGTGAGAGAATAAAGATTCAGAGATGTTAATATATTCTCCAAGATCACACAGCTATTAAATAGCAGAGCTGGGATTTAAATCTATGAGTTCACAACCCACGATATTGCCCAATTCAGTATGGAATGTCTTTTCCAAAGTTGAAAGAGGCAGAGAGAAGAACGTACCAGGGCTAAGGTTTATGTTTGGTCATGGGTTATTAAGGTTGGTCTGATAAAAATTGTTTTGCTTTTTCCTTTCTGTTCCAAGAAAATTTTTATTAAGTTCTATTACTATAGTAAATCAATTTTCAATATCATGAAATCAGAGGATTTCCCTCATGTCATATGCAAGTTGGGGAAATGTTAAGATGGGATCATTCTGTCACCTTCAGAGGTTAAGCATTTGTAAGAATTGAGGCAGAAGCAAAACTTGGGGATGTTCAAGCCATTTTGGAACTACTTAAATTTAATATTTCGAAGTGTCATAAAAGTTACTAATTAATATACAAGAGACACCTAATTACATTTACTGTTCAATTTATGTTACTGTAAGAAATGATTTTGGCTGAATTACCAAAGTAAATACTTATTTTCAACTTGTTTATTCTGTACAATATTTGTAGTAGTTGTTTCCCTACTTCTAAGCCTGTAATTAGTTTATATAAGAAGGCTTTCCACAATGTTTAATGTATATCCCTAAATCAAGAAGGATAACTTATTGAGTAGGAACAAATAATATAACAGTTCCAGGTCCTATCTTACTATTCTTCATGACAGCGTAAAAATTTTCAGTTTGTAGAAACTAATCCTAATTTTGTCACTTGAAATATGTTTGCAAATTAGATTTGGAATACATTTCCCATCCCCCCCAACCCAATCTCTATTCCTTCCCTAGAGAAACAAAATACCACTCTCTTCTATGAACATTTACTGATTTCTGAAAGGTTACAGTCATTTTCTTCTCTGCATTACACCTGGAATAACATCTAGAAATATATGGAAATGCATTTTTAAGTAATTGATGTTATTTGAATGAATGATGTTCTTAAATTTGACAATGAAATGGGAGGTATTAATAAGAGCTCATTGATGGGCCTACAGGGCTAGATAAACCAAATGTCACTTTTGAAGTTAATCTGGGGAAATTTCAGCAATTTATCCTGAATTTAATAATCAGTTATTTTGAGATGCCAACTTTTTGTTCAGAAACCAAACCCACCCATCCAGTTTGTTTTAGTTTACATAATTATTTTCTATTTACTAACAACAATACCAGCAATGAAATGCATAACATTCATTCCTCAATAAAAAGAAAGGGAGTTTGGGTACCATTATGGGAGTCAGATTACCTCAAGTCCTCTGTAATGTAAATATTCTGCACTGAAATATTTTTATAGCATTTTTCCCAAGGATATTTACCACAATATAGTGTTAATTATGAAACTGTTAAAAAGAAATTAAGAGACAGCTTGAGGAAAATAAGAAATGTTCTCAAATGATTGTTGACAACAGATGGGGAGTCAATGAGGTAGGGAGATACAGACATTTTATCCTCAAATGACAACAATTTCTGAAAGGAAAGTTCTCAAAGCATGAACACAAGATTGCATTAACAATTCTAGTCAGGTGTCAGAGAATCCAAGACTCACAAAAGAAAGGAAAAAATGCTCACTTAAATTTTTTATAACTGAAAACAGTTTACTGCCCCTAAATCCTCAAATGGTTATCTTAAATTAATAAGTAATTAGTCGACTATTTTTACTATGCAATCACTTGACAATTTACAAACAATAGACATTTTCCCTATCATTAAATAATCATATTTTCTAATCTATTAAGCCTCAATTGCATATCAAATCATCCTGCTAGATAATTTTGATCCTGTCCTTTCCAATTAATTATGCCTGTTTGTTAAAGTTGGTTATCCTAGAAAACTGTCATGAAATATTATTATTCTAACACATTTTCCACATAGTGGAATAGATCATCTTATTTGGAAGCACACACACACACACACATATATCATATAACTGATTCCTTTTGATTATCAAATAATAGCTCACTTATAAACATCTGTGAATAATTTGGGTAATTTCTAAATACCATTTTATTTTTTTAAATGCTGAATCTTGTAAACCTGCACAAAGGAGGTATTTGTTCCTTGTATATGAGGAATATCCTCAAAGTCAGTCATACATTAGTAAATTCTTGCTTTATCAAATGATTCTGATTCTGAATTCCTTTAATGCATTTATTTAATAAAAATCATCAAGTGTCTACTATATGCCAGGCACCGAGCCTGGCCCTAAGGAAACAACGATAAATAAAGTAGACACATTAGCTGTCCAAACTTGCTTCTACTCCAGAAGGACCTTCTTTTAACTTTGTTTTTTTTGGGGGGGGCAGTTTGATGATGGTATTCTTTAGAATATTTTCAATAATGACAAAGCATTGTTTCCTCTTTGAAGATGAATTTGCCAGTAAGGGACTATGGGGTAAAGATGAGGTGGATTACTAGCCATTTGTTATTTTAAATTAAGGTTAGTAAAATACATAATGATCAAATTGGCATTAATTTTTTTTTCAAAATTATAGTTTAAGTAAGATACAACAGTAGTGCAAGCAGGTTCTGAAGGAAATTGCAGAAGTAACTTCAAAACTGTTTAGGCAAAGGCATCCTCTCAGAAGCTGTCCTCCCCAAATCCAGCCTTTTAAGGGTATTAACAGAGCCATTCCTTCCCTTTTCTTGTGTCTCCCAGAACACAGTTCTGGGCACCCAGACAATGCTTACATATATTTGATGGACTATTTACCATCACCCGACAAGGTTGTATAGGGATATTAGTAAATAACAAAGTTCTATCTGTTGGACTTCACACACAGAAGACAAGATGATAACCAAAACCCCAAAACCAAACCAAAGCAAACCAAACCAAAAACAACCCCAAACTGATTTGACTTTCACAGATGTCCTGACTAGATACTGTTTTCTATTTCCTATGAAAACAAGTTAAAAACAAACAAAAAAAAAAAAGGAGAGGATGAAGTTAGTATTGCATCTGGACTCCTGTTTCTGATTGTAAATTTGCCATCTCTCTGACCATACCTCCAGGAAAATGTCACTTTCAACTTATCATCTTTGAAAGGTCTTTGTAACACTGCGGTGGGATGGGAATTCATTAACTATGAAATACTTTAAAACCCTCAACTTTTTTTTTTTTTTTTAAAGATTTTATTTATTTATTTGAGAGAGAGAATGAGAGACGGAGAGCATGAGAGGGAGGAGCGTCAGAGGGAGAAGCAGACTCCCTGCCGAGCAGAGAGCCTGATGCGGGACTCGATCCCGGGACTCCAGGATCATGACCTGAGCCGAAGGCAGTCGCTTAACCAACTGAGCCACCCAGGTGCCCCCAAACCCTCAACTTTTAAATGCCGTGTGGTTATTAGTATTCAAGACACACAATGCCAGTCAAAAATACAGGAGCTTCAGAGTCAGTTTGGCAACCTGGACAAAAGGGAGCTGAAAACTACTATGTACACATGATAAAGACATTCAATATAAAAAGGCAATGTTCAAAAAAATGTAAGATGCATGTAAACATGCATAAAAGACATACAACAATAGGCAATAAAATATCAAATAGGGACGCGTGGGTGGCTCAGCCGTTAAGTGTCTGCCTTTGGCTCAGGTCATGATCCCAGGTCCTGGGATCAAGTCCCACATCAGGCTCCTTGCTCAGCAGGGAGCCTGCTTCTCCCTCTCCCACTCCCCCCTGCTTGTGTTCTCTCTCTCCGTCTCTGTCTCTCTGACAAACAAATGAAATTTTAAAATAAAATAAAATAAAATATCAAATATTCAACCATACTTTAAACCAAAGAAGGGCAACTTAAAACAAAGAGATAGTATTTTCACATATCAAATGAGCACAAATTAAAAATAAAAATGGAGGTGAGACTGTGGGAAAATGGGCTCACACATACACTGTTCATAAAAGGCAAAATTTAGACAGTCCTTATTAGCAATAAAGCATTATTTATCATTAAAAATTTATTTGGACTTTAGCTTCAATGTGGCAATTTATTCTAATACATTTAATACCTCTCCTTGCCATACTTCATTTGAAATGATATCGAAATAAGGAAAATTTTATAACGGGGACTGACCTTCTATCTACATTAAGGAAGACTACTTAATTTTATAAATACATAGTTGGAATGGGCTTTTCCTTCTGTGGATTCAGATGCACAGAGAAATTTCTGCTTAAAAATTGCCCCATAGTCTCAAAGTTATGCTCTGAAATAAATAAGTTTATGCATTGCCACTCTGTTTTTCCTCGTGTGGTTTTGTTTGTTATCATTTCTAAGTGACAACAGGTGCTACCCATTTTCTTTCGGACACAAATAGATACATTTAAGTGAGGAAGAAGCGAAGCGAGGTCAATGGGTCTGGGCATTCTTGGGCCTCCACATAAGTAAAAACTCAATCTAGAAACCACATTATAGAAGTCAGAGAAAGGAGAAGAGAGGAAACAAAGGTAGAATTGGAAGATGGTCAGAGTGTGATTTGTAGTTTTCCCAGATTCAAGTTTCTTATATTTGGCATTGAAAGCTTTTGGATGGCTTAGGTTTTTGTTTGTTTGTTTGTTTTTAAAGATTTTATTTATTTATTTGAGAGAGAGAGAGAGCACGAGAGAGCACAGAGGCAGAGGGAGCACAGAGGCAGAGGGAGAAGCAGATTCACTGCTGAGCAGAGAGCCCGACATGGGGCTTGATCCCAGGACCCCAGGAACATAACCTGAGCTGAAGGCAGACGCTTAACTGACTGAGCCACCCAGGCACCCCATTGGATGGCATAGTTTTAATGTGAATTCCTAAAGTATCTAAAATGCATTATAAAATATATATATATATATATATATATATATGCATTTTTTAACTGAGTGAATTGTAAGTCTTACACTCATTCTTAGGAATATATATCTATATCTGTATCTACATCTATGTAACTCACCTTATTTAATCCTCAGGACATACCTTTTGGGGGAGGCTTTTAACTTCATTTTACAGAAATGAAGAGCAAGGCCATACAGAAGTAGCTGGAAAAGTGGAGTCTAAGGGCCAGTTCTTATTAATGAACAATTGGAAATTTCAATAATGACTGGATATTTGATGATAATAATAACTTATAAATTTTACATCTGACAATAATATTTTGGTTATGTAAATAAAATGAGTTCCCACTTTGGAATTATATACTGAAATATTAACATAAAATGATATGATTTCTGAGATTCATTTAAAACTAATTTGGAGGAGAAAGGTTGGATGGGGGTATGGCTGGGTCAGGACTAGCCAGGATTGATGGTAGCCACATTCAGGTGGTAGGTACAAGGAACTTTCACTACACAAAACTACTCTTGTGCATGTTCAAAATTCTCCATTATGAAAACTTAAAGCAGTATTAATACTAAATCTTTCTGCCCCCAAAGCCCCTGTTTTACAACACTCACAATGATTTCTTTATTGATATATTCTTGAAAAAAAAATCACCATTCTGTTTTTTGGGGAACTAAATAATCTCTCCTCATTTTTTTTGTTCCCATATCTAAGTCAGCAAAAGTTAAACTATTTTTTTATCTACTACTATATAATTTAGTTTTTAACTGAAGTTTAACCAACAAAGAAACAATGTATCATTTCCAGTAATGGGGTTAAAATCGAGTCCCACCCTAAAAGTATGTTGCATCATCACTATTTGACAAGGAGGGTTAAATTGTTTTAGGGGAAAAAAAGACTACTAGGTTATAATATCTCCTGATCTCCACTTCCAAAGTCATTGAACATCTTACTCAGTGATGGATTATTGTTGCATAGAGGTTTAAATGAAGAAAAATGGTAAAATGCTACCAAACTGATACACATTGTGTAGTTGGCTTTCAGCTTAGAGGCTAGTGAGTCATTTTTTAAAAAAACAGAATATGCTCACTTCATTTTGAGAAACGACAATGGGATTCTTTTGTTGCCCATAAGGAGGCAGTAATCAGAAGGAAGGGAAGCCATGCTGGCAGGGTTTGCTTTAGGCAGAGGTATATGGTGGGGTTGCAAATGTGAATTCATTTTGGTGATGCAAGTGAGAATCGTGCCTCCTAAATCTATTGCTTTCTTTATCCTATTTCAGTCTGCTTTGATGTCAGAGAATTAATGTTTTGTGATTTATAAAAAAACGTCTGAATGTAAAGAAACTTGACTGGAAAGAAACTAAACTATAATCATAGTAGTAAAACCAATGCATATAACACAATTGGAAAACAACAATAAATAAGAAAGTAAAAGTGTATGGAACAAACTAGAAACAGGGCAGAGTCTGATGCAGACAGCAACGTGGCAGCTCCCCACAGACATCTGAGGAAGATTCCTCCCAGGAGGCAGGCCTTAACTGCAGGCTGTAGATGGACAGTGGGATCAGGTCGTGTGAGCAGATGCAGGAGATGGAGGGAACACTGAAGACACTAAAAATACATTCCTTATTATTCAGGCATTTTTCTATAAAATGCAAGTACTACCTGGAGAGCTAACATCAATTTTTTTTAGTCTTTTTTATCTCAATAATGAAATGGCTATTTATAAAATTGTCTATGTGACAGTGTTCTCCCCATGAATGGGGCAGAAACTACTGGAGATTTGATATGGAAATAGGAGAGAGACAGGCTCCTAAACACGATTGAGTTTCAGTGCTCTAGTGAGAAAGGGCATCTCAGAAGTTAGGCATCATGGGAAGGCACTGGAAGTCTGGAAGAAAGCTGATACAACAGGGAGATAATTCCAAAAAGGGCTATTGCAGAGACCAGGGTGTTGTGAATGAGGCACTAGGGGACAAAATTCAAAGAGGCACTTACTCTCAGGGGCTGACCCCACACTTGCACCAACCTGATGAGGATTTCCTTAAAATTTGAGCTTTAGGTGCCTTACTCTCTTCTGTTTGTCCTGGTCCAGGTACCATGAAAAAACAAAACAAAACAAAACAAAACAAAACAACCAAACCAAAGCAAAAAATACCCCAACATTTTGCTTTAAACTAATACTATGTATTCTGGATAATTACAAATGGACAGATTCCATCAGGTTGATATTTGTCTCTCTCTGTATGTGTATATATGTATGTATCTATCAATCATCAGAAAAAACACTCAGTAATGCTATACTAATTCAGCACAGAAAAAAAGAGAAACACTTCTTTAATTACAAATATTTCTGATAATTAAAATATTTGTTTGGTTTACCTTTTTTTATATCATTAGATACAAATGTTAATAAACATTCACACTTTTCCCCCAACTATATATGAAGAGCATCTTTGTATTTTGGAGATACAAAATCGGATCTGGAAACTTTGCTGAGTATAACCCACTGTCTGGTAGATGAAAGATAAAAATGTGCATAATTAACTGTAAGCGAAATAAAAAACAAAAGTTTCACATGATAAATACAAATAAAGAGTTATTAGAGTTGAGACAAAATTTTTAACAATTCTTACAACTAAGGGGTTCGGAGAATATTTTGTGAAGAAAGTGAAATTTGAGCTAGATTTTGAAAGATGAACAGGCAACTATGTATTAGATTGGTCCTCTCCAGATAGACCAGATAGCAAAACTAACTAGGAACATTCCATGTTAAGTGGAGTCTTTCAGAAAGTATAAAGAAATGAATATTTATTTTTACGGCAGGTGTGTGAGGGCAAGATTGTAAGTTTTGTGAAATAATGTGTTTTGGTTCTCCATCCTTCTATCTCTTCACTCACCCTTCTTGCATCCCCTTGCTGACAGAAACGGGTTGTACTGAACATTCTACTGAACTTAATACAATTTACTTGGAATAAGCTGTCCAACAAAAAAGATGGTTTTTGTAACAATAACCACTAATATAATATTAGGAATATTTTTAAAAAGTTTTTAAAATTCTAAAACAAATCCTGTTTGCATTTTTTAATTTTCCCATGGGCAAGTAACTTTCCTGTTCTTCTTCATCTCTTCACCATGCCTCTTCCTCATTTTTGATACAGATTTTCTCCCAAAAGGTTACCAAAGTAAGTTTCTGTGTTTATGAAAGGCATACAGCCAGCAGGATATTCTGGATTCCTTTAAACACTTACTTTAATTTTACTTAGTTTCTAAGTTACTTTCATAAAAGAAAAATTCTATTTGAAGAAAAGAAAAGAAAATGTTATTTGTTTGATTACAAAGGAGAGTAAACATTCTCAAGTGTTTTGATGTTCTGTTACTAATTTGTAAATATGCAACATTTGCCTAATTTTTGTTTACCTTTACTTGCCACTTTATAAAATGTTATTGATTATGTATATTCACCTTTTGTCAAGTTTCAGAATAGATAGATGCTCTTTAGATTTTTAGTGGAATTTCATAAAGAGTTTGAGTTAATTTATTTTAAAAATGACATCTTCATTTTATATATTTCAGTACAAGTAAAACTTCTATTAGAGTTCTTAAGATGTTCACTCATCCAGTTGCCCAACTATTCAATAAACATGCTCCCTATGGAGCACTCAAAGCAAGGCCATGGGGTCCAGTGATTAATAAGAGTTGGTCACCATCCTCAGACAGCAGGAACAGACATGTAAACAAGTAATAAAAATAAATAATGTCTGACTAGTACATTATGGATGTGTAGCAGGTCTATGGTCCTGGATCTGAGGAAGAGATGCTATTTGATTGGGTTGTGAGAGAGTTTATGTAGTAGAATATAACTGAGCTTGTGAGCTATGCTGATTCTTGGGGGTTGGGGTCAGAAGTGAACCCAGCGTGTGATGAACTGTGTAAAGGACATCTGTTGCTACATGAAAAAGACATGAAATAGTATGTAACATTCAGGGATTTGGTTAGAGGTTATGATACACATACACTATTCTAGATGAGGAGGTTAGAAGGGAAATAACAACCTATTTGTAAAGGATATTTTATGGAATGTTTGAGGAATATAGCGGTTGCTCTAGTCAGACATGGAAGATCTACTGACCAGTGAAAGGAGGTAACAAAGATCAAGGCAGGGCTGAATCTTAAGTGTATCTTGGAAAAAATTCAATTTTGGCAGTTTTCCAAAGAGCTCATTCATATTGTTTCCCAAGATTTTTCCTTTTTTATTTTTTCTCTTTTTTCAAGAAGGTACATGTCTGACTTTCTCCTACTATATTTTGACTTCATATTAATGTATATTGATGTTGTATGAGAACAATACTTATTTATACCTTTTTATCTTTGAATTTGTTACCATACTGGATTCTGCTATTAATTCTAATCATTTTTCCCAGTTGATTCCCTTAAATTATATAAAGACAAGAATAATGTCTAGAAACAACAGCTTTACCATTTACGAACAATGTCATCTTCCTTTTCTTCCTTCCTCCCTCCCTCTTTCTCTCCCTCCTTCCTTCCTTCCTTCCTTTCTTTTTCTTTCTTTTTTTTCTTTCTTTCCTTCTTTCTTCCTTTCTTCCTTTCTTCCCTTTCTTTCTTTCTTTTATTAGCTCAAGAGCCCAGAACTATATATTCCTCACAAATCTTAAGTCATTTATCCACGAACCTTTCTAAACCAATTGCCTTTTAACGGACTATTTTGATAATTAATTTTTAGAATCTCACTTGGTTGGTGGTATGTTCAGATTTTAAATTTCACCTTAAGTCAATTTTAGTTATGCATTTTCTTAGTAAAATCTTCAGTTCATCATTTTAAAGTCGATTTCCATTGCCATTTTATTCTCTTTGGAACACATGCATTATTTATGTATAATTTATGCTGAGGATTTCTAAGCTGTGTTCTAACATGTGAATATTAATAAGCAATGTCAGAAAAAGGGGGAAAAAACTTTACCTGGTCAACAAATGTTTGACAAACATGTGCTTATACCAAGTGCAGATGTTTATTTTTGGTAGAATATTTGGAGCAATAGAGAATTTACATATTAATAAACATTATTTTTATTTCAGAGGCAGAAAAAGTATGCAGGATGCTGGACATTTATTTCATGACAACACCTTCCTTGGTAAGCGTGCTTTATGCCAAACATCTTGAGGAATCCTAGTTACCAACTATCCACTGGTAATAGATCACACCAACCAGAGCTATATTCTACCATACCAGACCTCATTATACTTTCTCAGGTACTATTCTTTTTTTTTTTTTTTTAAAGATTTATTTATTTATTTTGAGAGAGCGAGAATGAGAGAGAGAGAGAGAGTACATGAGTGGGGGAGGGTCAGAGGGAGAAGCAGACCCCCTGCCGAGCAGGGAGCCCGATGCGGGACTCGATCCAGGGACTCCAGGATCATGACCTGAGCCGAAGGCAGTCGCTTAACCAACTGAGCCACCCAGGCGCCCTCTCAGGTACTATTCTTAAAGTGTCCCTTGAAACAGAATGGAAATAAAGGCTTTTTCTGGTTTTTTGTTTGTTTGTTTGTTTTTCTGGTTAAACGTTAATAGGGCCTTAATGAGGGCTGACAGTTTTCCCTGCTTTGAGAATGGCGTAGGGATGGTAGTGCAAAGGAGAGAGAACAGGTTGAATCAATGAAAGGCAATCAGGTGGAGGATCGTATCTCTTCTAACAGACTTCTTATCTTTGTGTTCAAGACATGTACGATTAGTGTGATCCTCCCCCACCCTTCTTTGGGACAGCATGATTTCTTTCCTTGGAAAAATGGAAATTTCTCTGCTATGAATATCCTTGAGCAAATGAAGGAAGACTGAAAACATGGAGCTGAAATATTTCCCAGCTGTTTTTGTGTGTGTGTGTGTGTGTGGAGGGGGGAAACCTATCTATATGTAGTCCCACAGAACAAATTGTCCAAAATAAATTCTATGCATTTCTAAGAATAACGATGGTAGAAAAGACTTCATAAAATAAATACATTGCTAATTATCCTTCTATAGCAGGTGACTTTTAAAAAGGAAGTATTTGTTCAAAGAAAAATAATCATCCTGATCAGTAATCCCTATCAAATTCCTCCTTAGCAAATAAGTTAAAAAACTTTCTTAATTTTTATATCAGAACAAAATACCTTATTAACAAATGTTTGCAACTCAATTAAAATCTCCTTAAATTTGAGACTGTATCTTAGAATTTTGGTTGTTTCATAGTATTTAAAATAACGATCAGCAATGCCTTAGAAGTTCAAAATAATATTCCAAAAGGGGAAAAAAAGAAATGTTAATGATATATTCCTTTCATACAAAGAACTGATTTATAAATCTGTTTTCCCTTCTTATCCACATGAGAAGGAAAGTGATTGGTGGAGGGCAGTGACAGGAGTTGACCCCTGGAGCCCAGCTATGGATGATGGGGAGAACTATGTCCTTATGCCCATGGGGATGATCGCTTGGTAGTAATGGATAATTATTAGTCCTTGAATTTTGAATTCTCTACTGTTTTAGATCCTTCTCAATCTAATTTCAACATCCCAACTTTCTGTCTTAGGGGTCTTTAAGTTATACACACTATTCTAGCCAAATGAGGTTTTTGTTTGTTTGTTTTTTTGGTGCTACCCAAAGTCTTTTTGTCCATCTGCACTTTCATATTGTATCCTTTTCCTCTTACCCTATCTACCTTTCCAAGACCTACTTAATGTTCCATATGCTCTAGAAAGAGATGCATTTATTAGAAACTCAGTGAAAAGCAAGGATTTGTGCACTGGACAGATTAGAACATGACAGCAGAGAAAGACCACAGATTAGTATCTAAGAAAAGAAGATTCAAATATTGGTTGCATTAATAATTCAGCAATGTTAAGCAAACTAGTGAATAGCTCTAATCCTCAATTTTGCCATTTGATAGTTGAGGATGACAATACCTAGGATCCACAATTACTACAAGAATTAAATGCCATTGTTTGTGTGTTGGTCTGTTTATTTATCATTTGGATCATGACTTTATTTTTATCTCATTTTATTTTAATTTTTAAATTTGCATATATTGACTCGTGACGTTACGTTAGTTTTCGGTGTACAACAGTGATTCAACATCTATATACATTATGCTAGGCTCACCAAAGAGTAGGAAACGGAAGTTATACATATTTATCCACTATATGCTCAGTACTCTGCATGTGAGTGTGCTCGTTTCAGGCACCTGCTCCAGTATTATATACATAGTTTTCTCCATAAAGATTCTGTTAATGTTTAATTCCTTCTAAACATTAAATTTGTCAATCCCTAAGAATGATAGGGGAAATGGACAAACCAGAGAAATCTAGAAATGGATCAAACATCACAACTAAGATTTATGGCATATCAATTTATTTTCCTACTTCTTACCGGGGACTCTCTTTGGACATCTAAAAGATTGACATTATTTATATATATATATTTAATCCCCAAAGCTCCAATTGATTTTGACAAAATAGAAGCAGCCAGTTTGGGTAAGTCTGGAGCCCCACTTGGGCTGAAGGCCCAGTTTTGCTAACAGCGTACATTCAGGGAACACTGTGAGCAATTCTATTTATCTAAGAGTTCAGCCTCATGCTTGGGTTTGCAGGTGCAGCTGTAAATTTCAGGTGATTTACAGAGTGGGAAGCACACCAAATCTAAAATTATAATGGAGCTCAAGGCTCACAGCATCTTTTGTTAGATGCTCTGGTTTTATGATTTTGGGTGGGTGCCACCACATTTTTCTTCCAAGTGCAATAAAAAAAATGATGCCATTCAAGCTGAAAAGCTTAACAACCACTTTACCTTTATTGAATCTGTAGCTAATGTACTGAAATAGCAGGGGTTTTGCTGCAAATGTAATTTGAGTTTTTGTCTAGGCATCTCTTCATGCCTTAAAAATGGGTTTGCGCTGAGCACAAGTGGGTTACCTAAAAGATCTAAAGACAAAGATACAGAGCTTGATCTTACTATTGCTGACAGTTGCCCACCTGGAGTCAGTGAGAAGGAAGTACTGGTTTAGAGATTATGGAGGATTGAGAAGGCATGTTCTAGAAGCCATTCTGCTAAACTAACTAACTGCAGCTTTAGGTTGCTGCTTAGTCTCCCCAAGGCTCAGTTTTCTGATCAGTTTGGCAGAGTTGGAGTTGATGACCTTCAGGCTCCTTCAAAGTCCAGAAGTGTACTCTTCTTCTAAGGAAATTTGCATGCTTTGTTTGTTTGACACTGCATGATTTCTTAAGAGCATTTCCCCAAAGTAATGCTATCCCCCTGGGCTGTGGTAAATTTGATCCTGAGTTACACTACAGTTTTGACCCTATTTGCTAATCACTTAGGAAATAATCTCTATAATTGCAAGCAACTGGAAAAAGGAAAAACACTACTCGTATGACTGTGGAATTTTAACATAACTCACTTTTACTTAAGGTTGAATCATATTGCATGTGCATGAGAGTTCCAAGGAAGTTTCATTTCTTCTAACTCTTATTCACATTAAACTAATAATTATGAACATTTACTATCTACTACCCATTACGCTAGAGAATTTCATCTGCATTTTGAATTTTATCATCACAACAACTTACTGAAAGTCACACATGAGTAAGTAGTTACTGGATTCCAACTCCAATCTTCTAATTCCAAACTTAGCAGCCTTCCATAACACCTTTTCTATTCAATCATGCCTCCATTCAATCATGCCTCTTACTACCACCCAGCATCACCTGGAGGCACCATTCAACATAAGCTCCTACCACATCATTGGTTCATTCCACTGGTTCTCAAAGTCATCTCCCCTTTTTGGCATTGTTTATTGTCCTTTTGTCCTAGACTACACAAACATTACACTTATGTTAAGATCCAAATGATGTCCCAATCCTCATCAAGAACTCTTAATAATGATCACCTCAGATTTTATTTACTTCCTTTTCTGAATATTTTAAGTGAATTTTGTCTGCATCATTTTAAGAAATGAATGTTATTATTTATTAAGTTAGTGTTTGCTTACAAGCTCCCTTTTGGGAAAAAAGGGCAACTTCCTGGTCGAATAGGAGATTTGTAATAAATATTATTTAATCCATTCATCCAATAAGAATTTCAGCTTTCGGGGCGCCTCGGTGGCTCAGTCGGTTAAGCGTCTGCCTTCAGCTCAGGTCATGACCCCAGGGTCCTGGGATTGAGCCTTGCATCGGGCTCTCTGCTCAGCAGAGAACCTGCTTCTCCCTCTCCCTCTCCCACTCCCCCTCGCTGTCTCTCTCTCTCTGTCAAATAAAATAAATAAAATCTTAAAAAAAAAGAATTTCAACTTTATTTGCCCTGAAACATGCAAATATGATAAGATACTCTTAACCCTTTGGTGCAAAGAATTCAGAGTGAGATGAGAGATATAGACACCCAAACAAATAAACTAAAATACTATACAATTCATGACTAAACTTGCCTTAAACGTTATTTTAAGAATAGAGGTGGAGGAGATGGTAGGTTTAAGAACATATGAATGAGGAGGCTGGAAATTAATTAAAAAGAGAGCTTTTTTCCAGACAAGGAGTTTTTTATATTAGAAGAAACAATATATGCAAAAACAAGCAGAAAAGGATGGAATTCTGTGTCCTAGAGCAAGTTGAATAGTAAGAGATGACACAGGATTCATAACTTGGTACCTGTCTGCTGAAAGCTTTATGCTATGTTGAAAATTCTAGGCTTTATCTTGGGAAAGACTAAAGATTTTTCAGTTTTGTTTTGTCTATAGCAGAACTTTGGTGTAATAAAATTTGGTGTTGGAGAGATAAGGTTGGATACAGTGTGGAGGATTCGTTGGGGAGAAGCTGTTGTCACTAATATAGTTGTGGTGAAGAAGGAGAGGTAAAAAATTGATTCAAGAGATGTTCAAGAAATATAATCAACAGAACTGATTGAATTGAGATAGGCTCTCAGTCCCCTAGATTGTTTTTTTTTTTTTTTTTTTAATACAAGTCTGCCTTTATTTCAACATCCAAATTGTTGAGAGCACCTGTCACCATCTAAATAGAACTCAATTGCTTTCTTGCTGATTTTTTTCTAGGACAAACCAAACACTGGTCCTTGCCCTTTGGATGTTAAAGCTGTCTTTGAATGGGAACACTGTTCGGTTATGGATGATTTGTCTAAGAAATGCTACCCAGAACATATACTTAAAAGTGACCTCTCCACAGTAATATTTAAAGTAGGGTAAATGGCAAATATTTGTGCACAGAAAAAAAATGTGTTAATTCTAAAAAAGAAAGATCTTGAAAGTAATACTTTAAACCCCTTTAAAATTTAGGCATATGATACATCAAAAAATTTTTAAGATAAATCCCAGATGAAGTGCTTTCCCAGAGGGCAAAGAAAACAACAAACACACGGTACTGTTGGTATTCTGCAAGGACAAATGCAATTGCAGTATTACAGCTGATCCTACACGCTGCTAACCTACCATGCATGGCACCTAAGGGAATGTGTTTTCTCAATGCCACAAAATCCAGCTGCCTTTCCTTCCCAGTTGTGAATATTGTTGAAAAGTTTTATCCATCTGCCTCTCCTCAAACTTTAAGTTTGAGTGCTCATTTGTCTTTCTCTTAAAGAGTTCAATACTTAAGAAAATGTTTCATCACAGTCCACCTATAGTAACCACTCTGAGTTGGCAATGTTTCAGGCTTCAATACTCCACTTCTTTCCCAGCAACTAATTCTTGGTTATGTTCAGGGATGCAATTACATTCTCAGGAGATGAGTTATGATCACACTAAGGCAATAGTGGTAGAATATTTCCCATTGTGGACATCTACTTTCTCTGTCTCCTGTGCAAGTAACAGATGATCCTCTGACAAATACGGGCCAATGAAAGGTTAGCACTAATTTTTTTAGGAGGCTTCTGAGAGAGCTTTGGCTGTCTGATAAAAGAGCCAGTCATGCTGAGAGTTTGCTTTTACTTTCCCTCAACAAACAAATCTTTAAAATGAGTCATGATACTGCCAAAGTAGCAGTCACCTTTCAATCATGAAGTAGCAAGCACAATGACCAGAATCCCAATCAATGAGAATGGCAGAACCACAGGAATGGAAAACCTGGGTCCAGATCTGTGCTGGTAACCCACTCTCTGAGTGGGGGAAAAAAGTCCTCATTTGAATTCTTGGCCAGTTTTTAATGGTGTAAATATTCTCACCATGGCTGAGTTGAAACTACAGATCACTAAATATCCAACACACCACTGCATGGGTATTGGATGACAGAAACTGAGAAACTGAGCCTGCTCTAGACTACCTACCTTAAGATGTCTCTATTTTAAAACATATTTACTGAGCACATACTATATGCCAGGAACTAGTCAAGGTATATGAGACACACCAGTTTACAAAACAGAGAAAAAGTTCCCTGCCCTCATGGAGGTAAGATTCTAGAAGAAAGTGAAAGGTAATCAACAATAAACGTAACAAATGAGTTATGTACCATTTTAAAAGTTGATAAGTACTACAGAAAAAAGAAACAATAGATTAGAGTAAGGAAGATAGAGTCTAGTGGTCAGAGGAGGCAAATTGCAGTGATAAATAAGATGGTCTAGATAGGATGCATTGAGATGGTGATATTTTTTTTATTAAAATTTTTTTATTTTATTTTATTTATTTGACAGACAAAGAGAGAGATCACAAGTAGGCAGACAGGCAGGCAGAGGGAGAGAGAGAAGCAAGCTCCCTGCTGAGCACAGAGCCCGATGTGGGGCTCGATCCCAGGACCCTGGGATCATGACCTGAGCCGAAGGCAGATGCTTAACCATCTGAGCCACCCAGGCGTCCCGAGATGGTGACATTTAACCAAGATTTGAAAAAGAGGCAAGATTTAACCAAGTAGCTATCTGGAAGTAGAGCACTCTGGGCAGAGAGAATTATTGGAGCAAAGGCTTTTGGTCAGAAGCCTGAGAGGCCTGATTGAGGAGTCATCGGAAACAAAGTGAACAAAGGGAGAGGAGGACCAGAGGTAACAGGCACAAGATGAGGGAGCTCATGTAGGTCATCCGTTGTTAAAGCCGTTGAACATCATTGCTGAAATAGCTGAAGACAGTTACTGATCCATGTCTAGGACAAAGATTGGTATTTATGAATGCCCTGCCTCATGCTCTGTGACAGTCCTTTAATGCTAATTCCTGCTCCTTGAGATCAATTTCCCCTCAGGACTTAAACGATTCCACAAGAAAACACTTTTCCCCCCTTAAATGACAGAGCCAAAGCTATTAAAATTTTATAGATTTTCTACCTTATTATAAAAGAAAATATTTACTCTAAAATTTTCCCTTATTTGACAAATATGAGGATCATATCAAATACTTTATAAAGTTTCCTTTAAAACCAAACAGAATTACAAACCCTTTCTGGGAACAGGTTATTGCTGGAAAAAATGACCTTCACTTACACCAGCCTCTTCTTTTGCCCTCTGCACTGTGTTTAATGAACCCACCAAAAGCACAGGAAAAAGTCAGCTAATTTTTAATTAAAATTATTAACACTAAAATAAATACTGGCAAATAATGACATCAACCTGCTAAAATGTAAAAAACATTTTCTGAAAACATAATACAGATGAGTCTAGAAATTAGATCTGAGAACATTAATTTGGAGGATGAGAAATCATCCTCCTGTCACACATTTGGGTGCTGTGTGGGGCTAGGGAAGATTGATAACAGGGCCCCCAACTGGGATGGGGAGCTTCAAAGACAAAGCACAAGTCATCCTGCTGTTGAAGGATACGAAGCAATAGCATAATTTATTCAGATAAAGCCTATTCTGGAATATTGTAAAGTGGGAAAGTGAAATAAACAATTCATAGGACTACAAATGGTAATCACTCAGTCACTCTGGTAATCAAAGAAACAAATTAAGAAAAAAATGAGGTTTTAAAAAATTAACTTATGGGTGCCTGGGTGGCTCAGTTGGTTAAGCGACTGCCTTCTGCTCAGGTTGTGATCCTGGAGTCCCAGGATCGAGTCCCGCATCGGGCTCCCTGCTCGGCGGGGAGTCTGCTTCTCCCTCTGACCCTCACCCCTCTCATGCTCTCTGTCTCTCATTCTCTCTCTCTCAAATAAATAAAAAAATCTTTAAAAAAAATTACCTTATATATTTTTCAATTAATATTATGTTGGAGATAATATCCCAATAGGTCGAAATGCTGGTTAAGACGTCTTTTATACACATAAATGTAAATATTTAAGTAGGCACATCTATTACTGAGAAATATTAAGCCCCATATATCAAAAGCATTGTCAATATACCTAGACTTTACCTTGGAAATTTGATTTCTAGAAATTTCTATTTTAGGATTAATTTTGCTTTGTGAAATTTGTCTACAAGTGTCCTTTTAATAGAAAAAACAAAGCAGGAAACAACCTACATGTTTAATATAAATTAATACTTAAAATAAATTACTACTTATTTATCAATAAAATATTTATTGTCACTAAAAACAATATATATAAAATTATTGGAAATATCCCTATACGTCATTAAGCTAAATGTGTTGTAAATCAGTTTAGTGTTTTTATAAAATATAAACAAAATATATAAAATAAAAATATTACATATATATACATATGTGCATATGTAGGGCTGAAATAAAATATATGCTCTAATAAATTTGTTAGAATTGGTCATTGCATGATTTTTGCTTATTTGCTTTCTTGCTTTTTCTCTTTCCGCTTTCAAGTTTTCAAAAATAAACATGCATTCCTTCTGCTATAAAAAATATTAAAGCAAAAGAAACATTTACAGCAAAAATTTTTCATCTTGTTAAAAAATAAATTTCTTAATGTCCTAGTATATAAATATTTTGCCACCCCTTTTGTTTTAAATATATTTATTTATAAACATTATCAATTACATTTATATACTATTTTATAAAATATATACCATATATTCATATATCATATTAATATAACAAAATATTTGTATCCAGTGAGCAGCTTCTGGGAGTTTGAAAACTCTAAGCAAAAGTTTAGAATTATCAGTTTACAAAGGCAGAAAATATGGCATATATGATGGTCCATATCATCCATCTCATGTAACTTTTTATTGTCTATATATTTTGCACTTAATCATACACTGTCATATATTAGGGAAATGCTAAGGATATAGCATATTGGCATAGGAGTTGGAAGAGAGTGAGTTTTAAGTACAGCTTTGTCACTAACCGCATCTCTTGGCTTTTTGCACATCATTTGAATGTCTCTGTGACTCATTTTCCCCCTGGCAATACTTTAATATAAATAACAATTACTATTTATTGAGTTTCTATTATGTACTGGGCTGTATTCAGTGTGTTTACAGGTATTGCTCAAAACAACCCTATGAGTTGGTGCTACCATTATTTCTATTTTATAACTGGAGAACTGAGGAAAGAGAGAGTTAATCAGTTAAAGAAACAATAAATAACAGAACTGAGATTCAGGCTCAGTCTTTTTTTTTTTTTTTTTTTAAGATTTTACTTATTTGAGAGAGAGAGCACGAGTGGGGGTGGGAAGAGGGAGGGGTGAAGCCGGCTCCCCATGGAGCAGGGACTAGATTGGGGCTTAATTCCAGGACCCTAAGATCATGGCCTGAGCCAAAGGCAGATGCTTAACAAACTGAGCCACCCAGGCACTCCCAGGCTCAGTCCTTCTGACTCCGATGTCCTTGCATTCAACCCATACCCTTACTTCCTCACTAAGTTAAAGGTAATACTTTTCAGCCCTTCATGCTTTATGTTTTTTTATGAAGTACAATTAAGATGATAATATAAAAAATTGCTTTGAAAATTATATATATAGCTATGTTTTAAATGTAAGTTCAATAGCAGTCTTTCATGTGCTGGGTTTGAAGAACCTTACAATATGGTCTTTTGCTAGAGAAGAGCTTCAAACTGGCTTTTAAGACATCCATACGAAGAAAACCAGAGTTTTGAAGTTCTGAACACTTGAACTATTACATATCCCAGGGATTCGGGGTCTTAAATTATTGGCTCATATAAATTAAATCAGCAAGAAACCAAGATCTAAACAACTCAAGAAATATTTATAGAACTGCAACAATGAAAAGAATCTTCTAGGTGACAGACATCCACATCTTGTGACTGGCACAATTTCCCTATAATTTGAAATTTCCAGTGGAAGATCAGTTTTAGTTTACAGAGCAAAATGTTGATACATTACTCAATACTTGCCACTGAAGGAATAGTCTTGCTATAAGGACCAAGATATCTTACCTACTGAAGGGAAAAGCGGAACCTGTCAGAAATGTATGGATAGCAATTGTCATTTTCTTTTTTTATTCAGATGAGTCATTATTAATAGCCTTTCAGTAGTTATGTAAAAATTACACTTGATAAAAATTTAGGACATACTAATAGTGCCAAGTATTATCTGAGGCTGCACTCTGATACCTTGCTGAAGGAATCTTCCTAATTGTTCATTGACATTCTGTCTTTTTATAACTTTATCCTCAAAAGTCACATGCTTCTTCATTGTTGGAACATTTTGCTGGTCTGTTCTTATGATGCCTAAAATATATGCTTACTTACATATTAGAGATCAATGTAATATGATTGAATTAAAAGAAATAGAAGTAAAAGGAATCAGAAAAGGTGCTTAAAAGGGCATACTTTCATAAAAGCTAAGAAAAGAGGTAACATGGCTAGTGCAAAGTTTTGTTACAGACAGTAACAGCACACATGTTCATACAAAGCAGAACATATGAATATGTGAAAGTCAGACCATCACAGGCATGCGTCTCACAGGTTTTAGTGGGATCCCTTTTTTCATAAAACAAAACAAAACAAAAACAAAAACAAACAAAAAATAAAGCCTGCTTTTCAAGCTTATCTGCTGATTTTAACCTGAACTTCTTTGGTCTCTGTGGGCATGGATATTATGGTCTTATATATATAATGTTTATCTCCAAATATAAATTAATACACAGCTTCCTCATTTATAAATTGGCTTGCCAGTGTAAATTTTTAGAGCTATTCAATCCTATAACCAAATCATAGACCCTGGTATGTGTGTGTGGCATAAGAGGTGTTATATTTTTCCACAGTGAGATACCACTTTTTGTCCTTAGAGGTCTTTCCACTTAGACAGAAAGGCCTGGGAATTCATTTCAACACAATGCCTTAGGACACACATAACAAAAAGGAAAAAGTCCCAGAGTTGAAAAGTATTTGCCAAACTTATATTCTTTTTTTTTATTCTTATGTTAATCCCCATACATTACATCATTAGTTTTAGATGAAGTGTTCCATGATTCATTGTTTGTGCATAACACCCAGTGCTCCATGCAGAATGTGCCCTTCTCAATGCCCATCACCAGGCTAACCCATCCTCCCACCCCCTCCCCTCTAGAACCCTGTTTGTTTTTCAGAGTCCATCGTCTCTCATGGTTCGTCTACCCCTCCGATTTCCCCCGCTTCATTCTTCCCCTCCCACTACCTTCTTCTTCTTCTTCTTTTTTTTTTTTTTCTTAACATATATTGCATTATTTGTTTCAGAGGTACAGATCTGAGATTCAACAGTCTTGCACAATTCACAGCGCTTACCAGAGCACATACCCTCCCCAGTGTCTATCACCCAGTCACCCCATCCCTCCCACCCCACCCCCCACTCCAACAACACTCAGTTTGTTTCCTGCGATTAAGAATTCCTCATATCAGTGAGATCATATGATACATGTCTTTCTCTTTTTGACTTATTTCACTCAACATAATACTCTCCAGTTCCATCCACGTCGTTGCAAATGGCAAGATCTCATTCCTTTTGATGGCTGCATAATATTCCATTGCCCCAAACTTATATTCTAATGATATCACAAAGATATCATGCTCTGAGACTTAGCTTAAAACAGTCAGTTGGCCTAAAATATCATATCGCTACAGATTTTATGACTTAGGGAAGGCTACAAAGAACAGTCTAGGACCCAAAGCAACTAAAGACATGTTCCTTAAACTAGCTCCTGGAAGATATTTAGAGTTTGGTTGGACGACAAGGAATAGACAGAATATCCAACTTATTTACTTGATATCAAATGATATCAAAGGGTCACCAGTGAATACAACTTTGTGTGTTCACATATGGAATAGATCCACATGGTTGGAAGCAAAGACCAAATATTAACAAAACTCACTGAAGATTAGTTCAGAAAATAACCCTCTGGGCTAGCTATAGACACTAATATTCCACGCTTTGTACCATGGGTTAGAGAAAAGTTTGCCCTTAATTTAAAGAATATTTTTGTGTGTATGCGTATGTGTGTATGTGGGTAAGCCTATAGTATTGCTTAGAAAACCCCTTTGAGAAGAGAACTTAGCCACAGTTTTCTGTATTCAATTCTATTTTATTTATTCTTACTAATTTTTGTAGAAAAAGCAGAAGAGAACCAGGCCATATTGATAAAAGGGTGATTTAAATAGTGACTTAAAACCTCTTTCTGTAAGATCCAGAAATATATTTCCCTAGGCTTAAAACATTATGATAAAAAAAAAAAAAAGAATTAGGAACCAGAAGCAGAGAGACACCAAGTTGGTAATGAATGCAGACTAAGTATAGAATTTATATAAGATGTAATAAGAATAAGATAAAAGGTCTTATCATAATACCACATAGTACAGACATACTAAGAATAAGTAAAAGGGAAACAAGTCACTTTCTTTTTGAAAGTGGTTGACCCAGTTTTTATAGAGGAAATGGTTTTTTGAGGGTCAAATAGGAAGATCTATTTCAGTGGTAGGTAGTTTTTGACAAATCATTTTGCCTGTTTAGGTAGTGATTTCCATATGTCTAAATTCAGACAAGTTGTATTCTTTGGAGAATAAGGTCATTTTCAACCCTACCATCATTAATAATTCAATGATTTCATTAAATTTATGTTCTGTATATTTTCATATTATAAAATTCCAAAACGCAGGAAACTATGTAGTAATGAAGCATTAGCCTAAGACTTAACTTTTAAAAAATATTTTAGAATCACCAAAAATCCTTCTGCACATTACCAAATGATTTGCTTGCTCTTCTCATATCTACACTACATGACACTTACCTCCAAGAAACATGGAGTTATATTTCATTTCTCCATTAAAATGGTCTGGTTTATTCAGTTTCAATTTCTTCCTGATAGTCTGTCGGGTGTAGTACTTTGCTTTCTCAGCTCAAGTGTCAATGCAATCTTTTTAATAGCCACAATCTGCCCTTTCCTGGGAAATTTGTATTGGTCTTTCCTCCTCCTTAATCTTGACATAGGCATTGAAATCTGCCAGGCTGATACAGTACTCACTTGCTTATTTGAGAAATTATTTCCTTACTTTCACTTTCACCCCCCCCTTTTTTAAGGAATCATAATACAATAATCCAGATTAACCAATGGTAATAAAGGCATTGAGCATTTATAATTTCAAATAAGAGCATGGGATGAGGATTAAAGACTTATGCTGGCTTTGAATTTCCTATGACTTAAAAGAAAGTCTGTTCTATCCTTAAACATATGATGACATTTATCTGAAGTAACACAGACACGTATGAAATACATCAGTAAATCTTGTGGGCTTGCTTTGGTCAGTCTAGGACCCAAAGCAACTAAAGCCATGTGTGTCAAATGAGGTATTCTTGGGCTGGACTATTTCTTGTGAGGATTCCCAGGCTGTTTCTATGCTTACAAGTCCATGCATATTCATAATTGAGCCACAGGTACAGGCATTTGCTTACTTGGGCATTTAGGGCCTTTTATTTTCACATTGCTATAAACAATGACATTTCCTGGCGCATTATTTCAACTAAATTAAGATCAAGAAAAATGGGACTTCTGTCTCCTAATCCCTGCATGTTTGAGCTATTTGGCGCCTCTTGTGCAGTGGGTAAGGCGTGGTGGAGATGGGTGTTTGCGCTCCTGGAACATAGCCCCTCTCAGGTGACAGTGTGTCCTTGGAAGGTGAGGGAGCTTGGATTAAATGGCAATTCACAGTAGCGCTCAGAAAATGCTTTCTTCGGAAAAAAAAAAAAGAAAGAAAGAAAGAAAATGCTTTCTTCGGAATCTAGCAATCACTTGTTATTTGTTGCTTCTACCTACAATTGCTGTGAAATTTTTCTTTATTCAGGGAAGTGCATGGAAACAGTGATAAAGCTGGCTGCCCCTTCTCAGGTGAGAAACAAATGCTGAGAAATGCTATTGTCCTGAAAAGATCATCCTGAAGGTCATTGCTCTGGACCAGACATGGTAACAATGGATAGTAGCAGCATGACCTTCCTGACTAGAAGAAAAAGAAGACTGTACCTGAGGAGAAGAAGGGGAAATATTATATATATCTATAGATACATACAGAGATGTTTTATATAAATTATATGTAAATATTATATATAATATTTTATGTATATATATATTATATATATAATAAAGCAATGATAACCTTAGAGAATGTTCTATAAATGTAATTTCTCTGTTAAACTGAAGTCTGTTGACTCATGTTTGAACAGTCTAAGAGCTGAAAATGAGGATCTTACATATATTTGTTGACTTTGAAGCAGAGTTGGAACTAAAAGAGAGAAATGTAACTTTAATAAATGAAAACACCTAGCTGGCAGATGAATTCTTATGTTTGCAGAAAGCCTCTTTGTTAAGGATAGCACCATATGTATATTCATTTGCATAATCCAAAGCAGATCATACTTCCAGACTCTTTTTGTGCCCTCCAATTATCTAAATTCTGCCAGGGCAGAATTTAAAGCCATAAACCACCACACCAGTATTCGAAATTGGAGGCATTTAGCTGGTGACTTAAACACATCCCACTCTGGACACTTCTATGTCCCACCTACCCAGCACTTTCTTTCAAATTCTCCTATGATATGTGGACTTGTCCATCTTCTCCAGGATAAACTTCTGGGAAGAGAGAAAATATAGCTGCTAAGAGCCAGGTACTTACATATAATAATTCAGTCCTCACAATGTCTTGGTAAGATAGATTTGATCGGATGTGTGTATTCCCATGCCAGAAAACCAACATTCAGAGGTTAGCAGTATCCTTCAGGTCAGAAGTAGATTTGGTATATGAATCCTGAATGGCCTGACACTAAATTTAACATTGGTTTCACTATACTTTGCAGGTAGAAGAGTTTTCTATTTATTTATCTTTGATTCCATCCTTCCCTTGCCTCAAGTCCACAGTTTTTCAAATAATAATATTCAACAGATACTAGTTATACACAAGCAACTAAAACATACCCTGCCCAGAAATTAATAGAAAACAGAGAGGAATAAAAAGTAATTTTTCCCTACATACTTATTAACAATGTGCTATTTAACAATTCTGATGATTTAGAAGGGAAGCTAATCATACTGTACAGATCACTAGCATTCAGGAACCTAAGATACACCAGGTACCTGAATGAGATCCAAAAGTTTTCACCTAGTTGGAATATCAGGTACTACCTAATAACATGAAATTTAATAAGAACAAATGCTAAATCCTGCACTCTGATTAAAAAAAATCTACAAGACTTAAAAAGACTTAGGCACACCTACCTGAAACTAACTCATCACATTTTAGTACAAGAAACCAAACAAATTATATCCCACTTAGAGGATGATGATTAGGCTTACTAAGTAAATTGGGAATATTACATCAAAGGAATTTTGCTAAAAGCATAAGAATCTTGGGGAAATTACGACAGCCTTCTCACAGTATTTTAATAAGTTCATTTGGAACAAAAATTAAACTAATTCTATTTGTTTTTAAAGTGGTGGGATTCAGATCAAAAGGCATAATATGGAGTAGAGAAATTTCCTCTCACTATGTAACCAAGTTGGCCAAAGACAGAATGAAATACCTGGGAGATAGACATTTCCTCACTCCTAGAATTGTTTACATAGAGATTTAAAAATCATTTGTTGGGACTTTTAAGAGATGACTTTAGTATCAGATGATGCTTATAATGCCATCTATCTCTTGATTCTTATGTTCTTCATATTCTTGGGGGAGAAAGTTGTTACTGGGATCCTGACACATTCTCCACCCTCATTCCTAGTTAGGTTAAGTTGCCCTACCACACTTTCCCATAGCACAAGCAATAATTATGTAACACTTTGCACGTATGTTGTTTTAAGAAGTTATTTAGCAGTATGTGTTCAAATCATTTCTTTGCCTTTAGATTATAAGTTCTATGAGGGCAGGGACAATGTCCATCTTGATATTCACTATCTACCCACCTTCTTGGAGGAAGGAGTCAAATATTAATTGACTGACTAATTATTTACAGTGTCCTCTTTGCAGGATCCACTTTGGATATTCTCTGGTAGTAAAAAAAAAAAAAAAGAGAGAGAGAGAGAGTCAAAGACCCATATAGCTTTGATGCCAACAAGCCCATAAGATCTAGGGGATGGGCATGGCCCACCTAGCTCAATGGGTATTTTGAATACAGTTTATTTAGAATTAAAGAAATTAAAGTAAGTCTTTTCCAATGTAACATTTTACATTCCATCCCCAGTTTTTGTCCATACTCATTTCTTTATCACAGAAGGTATTAACATTTAACAAAATTATTATTAATTTGATGACATTTGTTTTCCTAGTTTTTTGCTAAACTTTTCAAGTATCTGGACTCACATGATTTTGAGCTCCCTCCCATAACTGCTAAAAGTTAAGATGTAAGTATTTTAGAATCAAGAGGATGGCTTAGACATTTCCCTAATTCAAAGGAGTAAGTTAGGCAGAAATATACATGCTTAAAACATAGATATTGACTAAATATGAGGCAAAGACTATCCATTCAAACAAAAGGGAGTAAGCTGTTATCTGATGACTCTGTTTGATATATAAGAGATGTATTAAGACAGTCACATTGGGGCACCTGGGTGACTGAGTTGGTTAGGCTTCTGATTCTTGATCTCAGCTCAGGTTTAAACAAAACAAAACAAAACAAAACAAAAAGACTGTCACATTGCATATTCCTAGATAGTAAGAAACTAAAGCAAATTTATCTGTAGACCTCTGAAGATTGGAGAGTCCAGAATACTACTCCCTGTTCTATATATGTTTTATATATCAAAATTCCCATGTTGAGATCATTTAAATTATTTTTAAGAATAACAGAGTGATCAATGAAGACTCTACATCTGAATTCACTTAGTAGCTGGAGTGACAGGAGCAGGTGGGAAGGGTCTTGATACCATTCCAAACCCATCCCTGAATGGAAACAAACCAGAATAACTTGGTACTATTCCTTCCAGAGCAGGATGATGCTCATGCCAAAGAATCCCAATTACCTACCACCCTGCAAGATCTATCCTAAGTTAAGGAATTAAATTCCCTTTGAGGTCACGGAACATTTCAGAAGTTAATTTAAATTTATCTGTATGCATTTTCATTGAGGGACAATCTCATTTCCCACCGTCCTGTTTGAAGTCCTGACGAGCTGGCCAACATGAAATGATTATGATGCAGGGATCTCATTTTGAACATTTTCCTCAGGGTTTTCATCAGCTCTGCTGGTTACCTTTCTTTCCTTAGAGCAATTTCAATTTCCTTATGACTCAGCAAGCAGCATTTGGATCGATACTGTATTTTTTCCTCTTTCAGTTTTGGATTGGCCCTTCATCTTTTTATTTTATTTTATTTTTTTCCTAAGACAAATTTAAAAGCTTTCCCTTCCAAAGGCAAAATTTCTAAAACTCTGCACTGTATCTTTTCCCCAACAATTCTTGACTGATGTGTCATGTTGTGTCCTATCACTTTAGGTAACTCTCGCGTCTTTGCGTTGTACCCCTCCACAGGCAAGCAAGAATGATGGACTCCTCTGACCAGGGAGCACCGGGATGCAGCGTGATGTTTATCAGACAGGTTTCTTTGAAGCTTTACAACACACTTTTCCGATGAATACAAATATGAAGGCCTTCCAATCATATTTGCAAACCAAACAGGACATAAATTACTCCAAGTGTAAAAGATTTAAAGATAAAATACCTGGGATGTGGCCAAAATCCTGCATACACCTCTGCTGTCGATTTCCTCTGGATACATTTGGTATAAATGCTAGGTGTGTTTGGTTTGATCTTTTGTTTCTTTCCTCTTATGAATGTTAGAAGTTAGCTGCTATGAAATCCTTCGGAGATTTTTCAGTTGAAGAGATATCTGCCCTTAGCCTCCTGTGCCACTGACGCTACAGGACTCCTGAAACCACAAATAACACACGCCTATCACTGCTCATAGATTTCCCCTATTTGATGATGCCACTTTCATATGTAAAGCACTGGCGTCACCTGGTAAAATAGGTTGCTTTTGTCAATTTACAGGTTTTAGCCCTATGAGGCATACGTTGTCTGGAATAGAATATATTTCTCATCAGATATACCTCTCCCCTGCAATATACCATGCACACATACATGCATATTCTTTCTCATTCCATTTAGGAACAGAAATTCCACCTAAGGCCCAGGATACATAGGATTGAGGTTTCATTGGCTTAAATAGCCTTTGGAATTTTCTAGAGAGATCAACTCCGTAAGAACTTATTGATTCTTACTGCCAAGCTAACCAAAAATGCCCTACTGAATCAATTCAGTTGTGGAGACACTTCTGGTTGATGCAGATGTTCTGTCCTACATGGGATATTAGGATCCTGGCTAATGTGAATATCATAGGCTGAGGTCAGGAAAAAAATATAAAGGCATCTGAAATATAAAAGGTATAAAGATTTTTTTTCAACTGAACTCAATCTATAGTAAGATTTTAGAAGTAGATTCTCATCCTAAAATCTCAAAACAAAACTAGATTTTTCTGATATTATTATTTTCTGCTTGGTTAAATTCGGGACTCATGAAGATATCATATTTAACCCAGACTATACTCCTATATGAGTATGAATCACATTTATTAAAGTTTCAATATCTTCTATCTATAGACATACACCATGGTCAGTTTTCAACAAATTTTTTTTTTTTGAGTGTGAACAGAATAAGAAAAAATATCTCTCATTTATATAGCACCTTTCAATCAGAATGTTCTTTGTACACTGTACATGGTTAATTTTTCCCCTCAAATACATGCGTTAAACTCCTACAGATCTATCAGCAATTTTGTGGGGCTATTTTAAGATTATGTTAGAGAAAGGCTTTAACAGAATAAAAAAGCCTGGTGTAGCCTTCACTCAACTTAAGGAAGTTCAACCTATTTTTATATTGTCTAGTTCTATGTGGAAATATTACTAAGAACATAAAAAAATACCCAGTGGATTTGCAATAGGTGATATGCAGGAGGGAGCCTGGCCACTTAAATAAAATGAAGCATAAAAACTTAAACTAAGTCAGACCCATATGAAAGAGGAGGAAGATCTCTGATCATTCTGGGGATTTTTCTGGGCAATCTTTTTTTACCTCATTAAGTCACCTTCTGTCCCTTCCCTATTCTCAAGTACCTGTATTCTCATTATAGCTTCCCTGGCCACCATGTTAAAATTGCTTTCAGAAAAGGATGGAGAATTTACTTAAACCTATAGCGTGTCCAGTTGTTAATGGTTTTATTTGACCTCACTGGGGTTTTGTATTTTAAAAGCTAATTAATCCTTAAGGTAAGGAAAACAATTTCAAATAGCAGGTTGAAGAGAATGAGTCTTCCCTTTGCCTTTCAAATTGTATAACAGGCTGGCCACCAGTTTCATATGTTTCTTATGTTAAGCTTGTCTTAAACTTATAAAGGCAGACTGTCAAAGCTAAGAAATCTCATGGGATACTGTTTGGCTTATCCTGAGGCTGATTTGAAAAATGAATGGGAAGTGGGAAAGGGTAGATGATTGATTTTTTAAAAAATGTCAGACCTTTTGGGGGAACTTTAAAAAATGTCTGCCAACTCCAGATACATACTTAAAAACATGGCCATTATTATGTGTGATATAAATAAACTTATATTATTAAATCAGAAATACAATATAACTAAAGACAAAATGAATGTATCTGACTTAAGAAATAGGATTGAGCATTATATTATAAGATTGTAAGAGAATTTGAAAGAAAGCCATAAACTAAAATAATACCCAAGAACAACAAAATACTCTAGGAGAAAACTATATATAAATTAACAATAGTAGTGATCAAGATAATAGTATTATGAACTTGCACATTATTTGACATTTTACATAAATTTACATTTGCTTTTTTATAACATGCCCTTCCAGGTGAGTGAGACTGTAATCCATTTAGGACAGAAAGTGAGACATTTTCAATATAAATGGAAAGGAAAAAGAGATTTAGGAAGGCAGAAAACAATTACCTAAATTGGAATTTTGCCAGAACACATAGATTAACAGTCCCATCCTGGGAGAAGTATCCTGAGATCTTTAGTGCTCACTAGCGGCCAGGATCCTTCCTTTATTTCTCACCAGAAAGACATATGATCTTTTATCCTCCTGGAGTCCTCCAGTATTTCCTGCTTGCTCAGCACTTTTGCATACCAACGCCTTTTACTGCCTTCTCCAGGAAGAATATATAGTTTGCACTTGGATCTGTGGACTTGCTGAGTAGTCTGACAAGGTCTTTTCAAGAGGGTTATATGCTGTGTCTCACAGTAAAAGAGTATTTTAACCCTCCCTGGCATCTCTCACCAAGTCCTGTATTGTTGAATAATGACTACCTGAGTAGAGTCAGAACACCCCTAAATCCATGCTCAGGGTTTCCCAAAAGAAAAAAAAAAAAAAAAAAACAGAAATCTTTTGGACAAAACATTTTCTTTTGGGAAAAAAATAAAAAAGCTGTTGAGAAATGTTATACAGCAAGTGCAGGCATGCAGCAGGTGAATGAACTTTCTAGCATCTCTGAGTCTACTGTTAAACAGAGTAGCAGCTCTATTCATTTTCTATTACTTTAGAGTTTCTATTTTTCTCCATTTGTTCACATGTCAAACTTATGAAAGTTGAACCTCTCCCCTTCCCAAGTGATTTTCTTCAGTAGGAAAAATCAAGAAAATTTACTGGGAACGGAGTTGGTCAACATGTCAGTAATGCCATGGTAATTGCATGTTTATGGCACAATTGTGTTTATCACCATGCACAAGGATTCCATGAATGCTGATCATCCAATGGTAAGATGTTAGGAAGCCACACACAAAAATGCCTATATTCACAATTTAAACAATAATACACAATTTAATCATCCTACTTTGGTAGTAAACTTTGTTCTCTGAATGCATCCACGGACACTACTGGTTATTCTTGCAGAGTTCTACATTTTACAGACTACACTATTAGGTGGCAACACAATACAGCATAGATCATAAAATCTTGAAAAAAATCAATACAGCATAAGCATGGTCACCTGTATTTTAAAATGGAATATTTTATGCTATAGATAACAAATTTTGTCCCAAGTGTCATAGCATATGGAGTTGCTAAGGTAGAAGAAAATGATCTTCTACTTAAAAGAATTGAATAACCCTTTACCCAAACTTACCTTCAAGCTTCAAATTACTGGGTGTGATGTACAACAATAAAATATGAACATTAATATGCTTTGTAGTCCAATCTCTTGATGCTACAGACAATGGAAGTGGGCATAAGTGGAGGTGAGGATTTGGCTAGCATTGCATAGTAGTTAGTAGAGCATCTTGAGTTTAGACTACAGTCTACTTTTAACCAGAAACTAGCATTTCAATCTAGTCTTACACATCTCCTAGTCAAGAATGTCTGAAGTAATCACATGTATTGAATTAAAAATCTTGTGTTTTTTCCATAACTTATGCACCCCATTTAAGCATATAAAATATGTATATTTGTGTGTTAGACAGACTCTGAGATGACCTGCAATGACTTCTGCCTCTTGGTACTCATGCCCTTGTACAATGCCCTCCGATTAAGTGGGCAGGAACCGTGACTTGCTTCTAACTAATAGAATACAGCAGTTGATGAGATAACACTTCTTTGATAATATTACATATATTTATAAATTTTGTTTTGCTAATAGACAATCTCCCTTCTTGGCTTAGATGAAATGAACTTTCATGCTATGAACTGCCCTATGGAGAGGCCTGGGTGGCAGGGAAATGAAGGTTACCTCCAACAGCCAGCATGGAATTCAGTCTGCCAGTTACATAGGAAATTCAATCCTGTCAACAATTATACAAGTAAGCTTGCAAGAGTATTCTTCACTAGTCAAGTCTTCAGATGAGACCTCAGCCAGATCAAAACCTTGACTGAAGCCCTGTGAGAAACAGTGAAGAAGAGGACCCAACTAAGCAATGCCTGATCTCCTGACCCACAGAAAGTTTGAGGTAGTAATTATGTGTCGTTTTAAGCTGTTAAGTTTGAGGTAATTTGTTAGACGGCAATAGACAACTAATACAATTTTGCTTCTGAATAAAATAACAATAAATACTTAAAAGAAATAAATCTTGTCCACAATCAAGGTAATGTAACTGCACTATAGGAAACTTAAAATTTTTTTTGATCTTCGGGATAGATTAGAATCAGATCTGTGTGACCTCTATTAAAATGATAATAATGAATCGTTGAAAACTACATCAAAAACTAATGGTGTACTATATGTTGGCTAACTGAACATAATAAAAAAAGAGCTTACTCCAACTTTTGAAATTAAAAAAATAATAAAAGAATTGTGCAATTATGAAGAGTAATTATAAAAATGGAATTAATAATAGAAGCAAATTACAATTACTTTCCAAAATGTCTTTTCTCACAACAAAGTGGTTTTCTAAATGTCACTCTACTTGTCTATATTTCCCCTTCTTGAAGTACTCAAATGACACCTCCCAGAAACTACCTCTGACCTCCAGGGCCCATATATAGTTTTGGCTTCATTTGCCCTCCCTAAGGACTTACTGTTTGTGTCACTTACACGACACTTAAAATATATCAGTGATACTGCTGGTGGGTGAACAGGTTTATCTTGTCTCCTTGATATGCCCCTCTAATGAGAAAAACTTCCTAAGGGTAGGAATGATGTCTTTTATTCCTCTAACACCAGTAAAATACATAGTAACTTATGACACAGAAGATGCCCAAAAATCTGTCTTTGTAGATGATGGTACTGTGTTGACAATAGAAATAATTTGTGTCTTTTCTGTTTAAGGACAAAATTCAAATAACAAAAGATTTCAAGACATGAGGAAATCTATTTGCATCATACTGGGAGAAAATTGGGTAGTTTGGTTAATACTTTCAGATGCAGAGCCGTTCCAGGCACAGGTACATTCTCCATCACCTTGTCAGTCACCTATATGTACACAGCTTAGTTGTAAAAGCACCTCTGGAAAAAAAGCCAATCCCTCCAAGCAATCATTGATTTTTCCTGTGGCCTTCAAGTAGGTAATTAGACTAACATTTCGCCCCATCTTTAAATTCTGTGATAGCCTTGTGACCCTGGCATGTGTGAGATAAACATGTGCTGCTGGGTAACATTTTACCATATGACCTTATTGTTAATCATCAAGGTATGCTGCTTTAAGTCACAAATTTTAATAGGCGAAGCATGTGAAACAGGTTGATAGATTGATATCCTGATCCTGATGCTAATGTATTTAAACACAGGAGAATTCATGAACAGTGTACAGAATAAATTTAAGTATTGATTAATTCTTTTGAAGGTCAGTCCCCTCTGATCATTTGAATTTCCTGAAAACTTATAAGGTTAATTCTTCTTAATTGAATAGCAAATCATATTTATTGTGAATAAGATTTATTCAAAATTTTAAAATTTAGGGGAAAATATTGATATCAAACAAAAATCCTCCCTCCCAGAGAGAATCATTCTTAGTATGTTAGAGTACTTTTCATAAAATTCAAATCATGCTGTATAGGAAATGTCTGGATTTTTTTTTCCTTTGGACAGTAGTATATAATTTTTCCTCTGCTTAGAACATTCTTCCAAATATTCTTTGTCTGCCTAAATCCTGCTCATTTTTCTTGTCTCAACTTAGACAATATTTGAGGAAGTCTTGACAAGTGAAAGTTGATTGTGATTCAACAAGCTTTGCTTTCCCAAATTTTTGTTGTGTTCTCTTAGTACCTTGCTCTTCTATCTTAACACATATACACACAGTATCACATTCAAATTGCTTGATTCTTCAATCCCATAGCTAAACTATAATTCTTATGAAGGCAAGGACAATGTCTTACACACTATCGTACTTCCAAATAGGCACAGAGCTAGCCACATAGTAAAATAGTAATGCACATTTAGTAAATGAATGGCTGGGTGAATGAATGGCCTGATTGAATACATAAATTAAATTATGAGTATATTTTATGACGGTTAAATATTGAGAATAAACTTTTAAATAACTGTAATATTCCATCACATGAATGAGCAATAATTTACTTAGCAAGTTCTTTTTGTTGTTGGTGGTGGTGGTCATTGATGTTATTTCTTATGCTTTGCTATTTTACACAATTCAATGATCAACCTTGTAATGGAATCCTAATTGCTATTTCTGATGATTCTCTCAGAATAAATTCTTAGAAGTAGAATATTTTTAAGGCTTTTGATACTACTGCCAGATTACTTCTTTCAAAAGATTAATGATTAATAATGTTAACAGTGGATATAGTTTATTTCTTAAAGTTTACTTTTAGTTGACAGTGTCAGCTCTCATGTTATAGTTATGTGATGAAGGTCAAATATTCTGTTCATATGCTTATCATATATATATTATAATAATTTATATCTTTCTTTTTAAAAAGATTTTATTTATTTGAGAGAGAGAGAGTGAGAGAGAGCACTAGCAGGGAGGAGGAGCAGAGGGAGAGGGAAAAGCAGACTTCCTGCTGAGCAAGGAGCCCGATGTGGGGCTCGATCCCAGGACCCTGGCTGGGATCCTGATCTGAGCTGAAGGCAGATGCTTAACCGACTGAGCCACCCAGATGCCCCAATAATTTACATCTCTTAATTTGATGCAATTATTTGCACTTCTCATCTATAGATTGTCAGCTAGTATCCCTCGTTCATTTTGCTGTTGGAGTGGCATTTGATTTGAGTAATTATTTTTATGTCCTTATATTCTGCTGCACAATGGCAGAAATGAGAGGCTTCTACATAAGCCAAGTAGCATGCAGATAAAAATAGCTACATGTTCATTAAAGGATACAGTTATTTTTTAAATGATTCACACATAATGGCTATGCATTTGCCTTAAAGAAGGTAGATAACTATTCCTATGGTAGAGCTTAAGAGACAGTAAAAGATATGTATGCTGGAGTCATTAGCCAATTCCTACCAAATTTTGACCCTTCAAGGACCTTTAAGAGAAATAGTGCTCCCTCTTTAATACTTCTCATACTTTCTCCTTCCTTAATACTTCTCCATATATTTTTTAAAGATTTATTTATTTATTTTAGAGAGAGAACAAGAAGGGGGAGGGATAGAGGAAGAGGTAGAGAGAGAATCTCAAGAAGACTCCCTGCTGAGTGCGGAGTCCAATGTGGGGCTCAATCCCAGGACCCTGAGATGATGACCTGAGCCGAAATGAAGAGTTGGATGCTCAACCGACTGAGCCACCCAAGCGCCCCACTACTTCTCCATAATTTACATAAACTTCTCATAGGCACATATCATATTTCCTTTAGACTACACATGGATTTATTTTTAGTCCTTAAATTGCCAGGAGGTCATGTCTAGCACATACCTGACATATTTTGTTGGAATACATTGTTGAAAAATGAGTGAATTAAAAGTGAATGAGTGAGTGAATGAATCAGTTAAGTAATTAAGATGCATTTCCATTCATTTTGTCATTATAAATCATGGGGCTATAAGGAATAAGAGGTGAATTTTGATGACTAGCAAATGTTAGGGAAAAAAAAAAACTGATTCTAGCCTTTGCCTGTTTTTAAAAATATTTTCTAAAACTATCCTTTATCCTAAGTAACCACTGTTATCAATGACTTATAATATGGAAACATTTGATGTGTTTATAAAGGCTGAGATTTTTTTTCTTCCCATGACCTGACAGATACTGCTGGTCACTTTATATCCTCAATGAAAACTATTCTTCCAAGGACAGGAATACATTTTGAGACAGTATATGGTGAGACTATAGGCAATTGCCACACAGAAACTCTTACTTCAGCTGAATTTTGTCATAACATGTGTTAAAAAAATGTGTACGTCATTAGAGGGGTGCTTACATGGGAACACACATTCAGTAAGAATATTTATAGACTTGGAATACCAGATATAAGAAAAAAAAACATCTTTCAACTTGTTGCCATCTTTACAATAATTGAATTTAATGAGCTTTTCTCCAGCTGTCCCCAAGGAATCTACTCTCTAATCAAGTCTAATTGGTGTTTTCCCTTGAGGTGAGAATTATACACACACACGCACGCACACACACACACAGTAAAGAACACAGTATGCCTAAAGATTTTAGAGGAAAGGAAGGTTTTTCTCTTGTTTCCAAGAAATAAGCAAGACTTAGATTGATTTCTGTTAAATCCTGATATACTTATAAGTTATTTTAAAGTAATGTTCATTTACAATACCTGTTAACTAAAAAGATATTTATAAAAGCTAACAAAGTACCAGATGTAATGCTGGGTTCCAGAGGCACAGAACTGCCTAGTGCACTAAGATTAGAAAATTGTTACATAATTTAGGCAAGCTAAAAGCCTGGCAAATATATTGGAATGAATATTGTTCTTACTGAAGTATCTCTATTAGGCATTACATTATAAGACATTTAATTTTCATTCTCCTTAGATAAAAATACAGAAAAAATACAAAGGATAATGAATATCCATCTATCTGATACTCAAAATTAACATATAATCTCTATAATTTTTCATATTTGCCTCAGATAGATTTTAAACAATACTTATGCCCAAAGTTGAACATCACTCCCCATGCTCTTTCTCTTTCTCCCTGCCTCCCATCCTACTTCCCCTCCATAACAGGCAGCCAACTATATCATAAATTTTTGACATATCTAGTCCATGTTTTTATATATTAAATGCCTACTCTGACTCTAAAAACAGTATATAGTGTTTTTATTTATCTATTTTTACTTTTAACTCTGGCTGAAATAAGGGTGTTTGTTGTCTCTAGTGTTGTTGTTCTTGTTTAGAAGTAGAAAAATCACTCTGGAACTTGGTAAAATAGTAACATATTGGTGGTTTTCAGAGATGGGGGCTTGGGAGTAGGTGAAGGTTGTCAAAAGGTGCAAACTCCCAGTTACAAAATACGTAAGTCCTAAGGATGTAATGTATAGCATAGTGACTATAGTTAACAATACTGTATTATATATTTTTAAAATTGCTGAGAGAGTAGGTCTTAAAAGTTCTCATCACAAGAAAAAAACCTGAAACTGTGTGGTGATGGATGTTAACGAGATTTATTGTGGTGATCATTTCACAATGTTCTTTAGAAAAGTATTTTGGGGCACCTGGGTGGCTCAGTGGGTTAAGCATCTGACTCAGTTTCTGCTGAGGTCATGATCTCAGGGTGGTGGAGCCCCTGCTCCTGGTTCAGCGCTTAGCACAGAGTCTGCTTGAGATTTTTTCTCCCTCCTTCACCCTCCCCCTCTGCTCCTCCCACCACTAGCACACATGCTCTCTCTTGTGTGCACTCTCTCTTGCTCTAAAATAAATAAATAAAATCTTTAAAAAAGTGTTTTGATCATTTCATTTATTTCCTTCAATTTTAAGTGAATACTCTATAAAAGGCTTGTTAGAAAATGATGTTTTCTTAGTTAACATATTCATCATTTTTGTGTAAATTTAAATTATTTTATTTATTTTACTTTTGAGAGAGAAAGAGAGACAGCATGAGCAAGAGGAGTGGCAGAGGGAGAGAGAGAAAGAATCTCAAGGAGGCTCCATGCTCAGTGCCAAGCCTGATCATGGTCCAAGCCAAAATCAAGAGTCTGGCACTTAACCTACTGAGCTACCCAGGCACCCCTTTCATGCAACTTTAAAAAGGAAGAGTTTATATATTTTTGAAAGAGCTAGTCCACTTTTAAATTGTTTTGTTGCTTAAATTTCTAAAAAAAATTTTCAGGAATTAGTGACTATTTTAGCTTTATGAACAATGATTACTCAACTAAAGAATCAGCACTTCATAATTGCATGGTATTTATTGTACTTAGGGTGAAGTGTAAAATAATACCTATGATTATTAGAATTTTAAATCAAAGTTAAAAAGTCAAATTAAAAATGTCTTAACTCTGTGTTTTACAATCTAATATTAAGTTAGAATTTAGTTATTTCTGTTTATTTCAGATTTATAAAACCAAAAATTTCCTTATTCTTTAATTCCTTTTAGAAACTTTATTTTTTCATGATTAAAACTTCATCAAAGTCATTTAAGTGTAAATTAACATACCAAGGAGACTCAGCCCTGGAAGGTCATTTTAATAGCAACCCTACACATTTATTTAAAAGGAAGGAACAGGGTGCACCTGGGTGGCTCAGCCGTTAAGCGTCTGCCTTCGGCTCAGGTCATGATCCCAGGGTCCTGGGATCCAGCCCCGCATCAGGTTCCCTGCTCCATGGGAAGCCTGCTTTTTCCCTCTCCCACTCCCCCTGCTTGTGTTCCCTCTCTCGCTGTGTCTCTCTCTGTCAAATAAATAAATAAAATTAAAAAAAATAAATAAAAGCAGGGAACAGAGTGCTAAATTTACAAGAGGATTTTTGTAGCCAGACCAAGCTACAGTTTGAGAGCCAAATTCACATGAACCCAATCAAAGAGTTAGTTTAAACAAACCCAATGGGATGTGCATGACTGGGGCAGGGGGACTGGGAGAAAAGGAGATCCCTTATTAGCAAACAAAAAAGTAAAAACCTTCTTACTATACCCACAATTCCCCTCATCCCATTTTTTCTCACAAATCTGTACCTCAGGAATTGGAGAACTTGGAGTAGTCACAATCTCTGAAAATTTCCCTAAAAATTACTTCGTAAGCCATCTCAGCCTCAGTGAGTGAGGGAACTAACATTGAGCACAGCATACCAGCTCTAAATCAGCGCGAGTTTGCTGGAAGAAGGGTCTTTTTATATGATTGTAACCTAACAAAGATGTAGGCATCTTATTGGTACTTAATTTGAACTAAGCAAGCCCACTAAGGAAAATATGATTTGAAAGAAATGCCTTTGAATTCTATATTGATTGAGAACTTGATTTTGTAACAGGAACTGTGCCAGACTCATGGTTTTCTTATTCATCAAATTCTCATAACAACCTTATGAAGGGAAAAAGAAAGAAGTTTAAAGAAGTGTAGTAACTTGCCCAAGTCATGAGGCTCGTCAGAAGGGAGCAGGGAATTAAAAGTCAGCTTTCAAAAACCAAATCATAACCACAATAAGGTCTGCTTTAATACACGACAGTTACATTATGTGTAATGCTGAATATTGCAAAAAGACTGAATTTCAATGATAGACAAATGTTTAAGTAAACTATATCCAAAGATTACATATGCCTATTACTGGGTTTATACATAGTATATGATAATATGCAAGAAATGTTTTTGTTAGGCCAAAGTAGCAGAATGTAAAATTATATATAGAGTATAATTACAGTTATATATATATTTGATTAAAACAACAACAACAACAAAAACTTGGGCATGAGGGAGAAAAAGGAACAAGAACCAACATAGTCTTTCTGTTCTTCGGCAATATGTACAAAAAGCTTTTAAAATGTTGGGACTTTTAACCCAGTAATTCTATTTCTTACAGTCTGTTTTAAAGAACTAATATAAGAAGTGGATAAGCACTTGTGAATGAAGATGTTCATGAAAGTGCAAATTGTAAACAACTTACATATCCAAGTAGGCACTTTTAAGAAAATTATTGTGCACACATAGGATGTAATTTATACAGTCATTATACCTGCAAAACCTTTTTTTTTTTTAAGATTTTATTTATTTATTTGACAGAGAGAGACACAGCGAGAGAGGGAATACAAGCAGGTGAATGGGAGAGGGAGAAGCAGGCTTCCCACAGAGCAGGGAGCCCGATGTGGGGCTCGATCCCAGGACCCTGGGATCATGACCTGAGCTGATGGCAGACGCTTAACGACTGAGCCACCCAGGCGCCCCACCTGCAAAACCTTTTTAATGGCAAAGAGAAACGCTTGCAATATAATGGCAAACAGAATTGCAGTATACAAAATTCTATGTATGGTAGGATCCTAAAATATGAGCACAGATAAAAGACTGCAAAGACATATGTTAAAATGTTAATAGTGGTTTTCTCTGGGATAGTAGGATCATGATTGATTTCCCTTTTTATAACTTTCTGTATTCTACAACTTTTCCACAACCATCACAAAATATTATTTTTATTTAAAATAAAAAAGTCACTTCATCTTTCAAACTTTCTCTACTATGCTTAATTGTTGAGAAAGAAAGAAACACATTGAAAGCGGCTGCCTTCGGCTCAGGACATGCCCAGGGTCCTGGTATCCAGCCCTGCGTCCGGCTCCCTATTTAGTGGGGAGTCTGTTTCTCCCTCTCACACTGCCCCTGCTTGCGTTTCCTCTCTCTCTGTGTCTCTCTCTGTCAAATAAATAAATAAAATCTTTAAAAAAATAAAAATAAATAAAAATATATTGAATGGTGATTTGTAAAGAAAGATTCCCCACCCACCCCATAAACTAAAGTGTAAAAGGCAGCAACAATATCTTACTTATATGTACATTCCCTTTGCTCACCACTGTCTGCTCAATAAATGCTAACGTAATCAACAACAACAAAAGACATGAAGGATTTGAGCTGACTGATAAACAGGAAAGGACTTTTGACCCCCCACTCCCCTCCCAAAAAATGTCTAGAAAATATCACAGGTCTGTGGGAGTTTTGTGTAAATTATACATGAACTTTCAACTAATAAATAATAATTTTGTATATAAACTTTTCCAGATCACAAAGCAGAAATCTTTTCAACTCATTGGAGAAGTTAGCAACAGCTCAGATAAAGAAACTTGACATAAATAGCACCCTCCTAAAAACTAAAAAATAGAGTAGTACACTATAACAAATATGACCCATTTCTAAATTCTAAAAACTGTTCAACATAATTTATCAGACCAAAGGTTAAACAGAAAGACATTCGAGAAAACTCAATATCCTGAATAAATAATCAAAGCAAAGCGAAAAAAGCAAAACTAAGAAAAATTAAGAGAAAAAAAGAGTATTAGGAAATAAAAAAATTATAATACTTCCTCCTTCCTGTGATAAGAGATACTTAGCTTAAATAAATGGCAACATTTTATTTAATATTTAATGAGCCAAAGTCTTAACCATTAGAGTCACAAACACTACTAAGACTTCATCATGAATGATAAACACCCCCAAACTTTCACAAACTTACTTTTTAATGTAATATCTGGGGGTACATGGATTAGCTTCAATGTCCATTGAATTTGGGTTAAACACCTCAGTTTTAGAGGTGTTCCTTTTATTTATTTATTTATTTATTTATTTATTTATTTATTTATTTATTACAGGTGTTCCTTTTAGAGTCAAGTATAAGATTCCCATGATCAGCGATGTTATGAAACTTTGCTGTATCTCGTGCAATAAAACAAAAAATGAGATATTATGAGTGAATATGGAGAAAAAAGGAGACATGACTTTAACTCAAGATGATATATTTTACTATCTGAAAATTTAAGGAAAAAAACTGAAAAATCAGTAAACTTATTAAGAGTGTAAACATGGCTGGCTCCAAAAATAAAAACACAAAAAAGTTTCCTAGACACTAAAAACAGCCATTTACAAAATGAAGATTAGCAAAGAAAAAAAAAAAAAAAACCACCTTGTAAAAATGTTAAAACTTCTGTATAGGATCTTTTCAAGCAAAACTGTCTTATTCCTGATAGATTTAAAATAATAATTAAAGATCTCTTATTACTATAAGTCACTATCTCTAACTAGAAGATTCAACACAAGAAGGGCATCGATTCCATCAAAACTGATATATAGTTTAAATGAAAAATTGTGAACTTAATACATTGGTTTGTACATTTGTCTGTATGACTAAATGTATTTCAGAATATTTCAAACAATAATAGTAAGAGGGGACTTCCATTGTATTATTATTTCAGCAAAAGTATTTAAGACTGTAATGCTAACACTAGAATATATAAAGAGATATAGGAAATGAAATATAAATCAAAGGAAGATATACAGGCAGGCAAATACCTTCCCGTATAGAAAGTATAATAATTCAAAATGGTTTTGAATTAACTGTTTAACTCCATAAACAGGAAAGAAAATAATTATCTAGTATCTATTGTACGACAAAATAAATTCAGGAGGGTAGACATGTAATGTGAAAGTAAATGTATCAAATAATCAAAACTTGTGATCTTTAATGTGGTATTTTCTGTATACATACAGGGGAAATTTTTTCTAAGCCTCACAGCAATGGCAATAATCATAGGAAAAACAGGATAGTGTAAATATATGATAAATAGCACCATCAATCAAAATAGCACCATCAATCCAAAACAGTGACAAATATTCAATACCCTTTGTTTATATATACATATACACACATCATAAATACATATGCATTATATATATTTACCTATTATGATTTTGTATAATGTGTATGTGTGTTTGTATATATTATCTATAAATGAAATACAATAGGAGATAAAATTAAAAAATTACATTATTGAAATTTAAGAAATTCAATGGCTGAGGAAAACATGAAAAAAATAAAATAATTAAATTTCTTAGTCAATGGAATGTGACCTAAAATAATGATGTACTACATTTTGGCTGTCAAATTGCCAAGACCAATAAAGAGAAAAGATACTGGCTACGTTATCAAATGGAAGCCATAATATTCTCCTATGTATGTGTATACACATACATATATATATATAGTACTAGTGTCTGTATTTTGTGTAGATACATATAGATATATAATATATATATAATTTTAAAGAAGAAATACTTTAGCTGCAAGTGTATTTTTGGAATAATAGTCCTGAAGTTCAATATCAGAGGCTGTATTATTTATATTATTTGTATCATAATTTCTATAATGACATACTAATAGGTAATTAAATTATATTATAGAAGTATATTTATTGGCATAAAATAATTATACATATATGCATATATGCAAATTGTATAATGTGTAATATATAAAGTTAATATATATCTTTTCCTACACATAAATATACACACATACCTGAAACATCATATTCTAAAATTTAAGAATTATCCCCATGGATGGGAAGATTTATTTTCTTAATATGCATGCATATCTTTCAGTATTAATAAAATATATTTAGGACTTAAAACTAGCTTAGCTTATATCAAGTAAGGAAATTAAGAAAGAAAGGCATTCTGATTTGTTGAGATGATAGATGCTTTGTAATTATCTTCGTCAATCGGAATTATCACCTCAATTTTAAATTCTATTCAAATTTCAAAGTTCATTTTAATTATCCAATAGTTTTTTCTCTATTTTAGTTGGGACCACTGCTTCCTTTCCTTTTATGTTTTTCTTTTATAATACTGATTTTGTTCAGCACTTTTCTTTTGCTACTCTGGAGAAATAATGTTCATTTTCTTGCATCTAACACTTGGTTGCCATGTCCAAGGAATGATTTTTCTTTTTTATGGTTTGTTGATTAAGTCAAGTTAGTACTTATAAAATATTTGATGCTTAGTTACTTTATTTAACACATTCTGCTTTCTCCTTTTTAAGGGAAAGAATGTGAGATTAAATTCTCAGTTAAGGCATGTCAGGAAGCTAATATCCCAACAATGTATTTTTTTTCTTTAGGAAGCCTATCTACTTAAATATCCCTTAGTAATACTTTCAATTTAACTCTGAGTTAGAATGATAACATCACACAGGCAAAAACAAACAAACAAACAAAAAACAACAACAACAAAAAACCCCACAGAAAACAAACAACCACCACAACAAAAACCCTTTCACCAAAAATTGAATTTGAAATATAATATTTACCTATCTGTCTATCCATCTATCTGCCTTTTCATGGAGGAGAGGTAGGAACATTTGGTCTTTGCTTTGGTTAGATTAACTGTGAAACTGACTTAAAATTAATAAGGTTAGGGGCACTTGGGTGGCTCAGATGGTTAAGCGTCTGCCTTTGGCTCAGGTCATGATCCCAGGGTCCTGAGATCGAGTCCCACATCGGGCTCCCTGCTCCGCGGGGAAGCCTGCTTCTCCCTCTGCCTCTGCCTCTGCCTCTCTCTCTCTCTGACTCTCATGAATAAATAAATAAAACATTTTAAAAAAATTAATAAGGTTATTTTAATCACCATTTTACTCTCCTATTTAAAACTAAGGTTCTGATTTTAGTCTCAAAAATATTTCACCACAAACTTCTAAGCTAGAGGCAGCTTAGTTTGAGAAACCAAATATTGATTTTGAGGAATAAAAATTTTTATATAGTGTAAACATATTGCTTTTTGTGTGCACACTCTTTTAGAAAAAAAAATGAGAACGTCTTATAGAAAACAAATGAAAAGAGCCTTTGCTTGAAATATGCCTTTCATTTTCTCTTTTTTTTTTAAGATTTTATTTATTTATTTGAGAGAGAGAATGAAAGAGAGAGAGAGAGAGAGCACATGAGAGGGGGGAGGGTCAGAGGGAGAAGCAGACTCCCTGCCGAGCAGGGAACCCGATGCAGGACTCGATCCAGGGACTCCAGGATCATGACCTGAGCCGAAGGCAGTCGCTTAACCAACTGAGCCACCCAGGCACCCTGCCTTTCATTTTCAATGGGATTAAAGTGAAAAGTAAACTATCACTTTCAATATTTTCATGATTCTTAACAATTATTAGTGTTTACTATTTGATTTATGTGAATTTAAGAAACGAAGGTGATGAAGATAGACCGGAAACCTAGCAACAAAGACATAAAAATAATTTGACTCCAAAGATCCAAGGATACTGATTGAAGCAAATGGAAGGTCAAGTTAACTGATGATCCGATTAGCAAGGTGGAAGGCAGGCAAAAAGATTGTACTTTAATCTGAGCAGCGGCCCCCTGCCACATTCTCAGTGGATGTTTAAATAACATAGCAGAAAAATTATACTTGCTTCAATCTTCCTTTGTGTTTCTTTCATATATGAGAGGAAAAGAGACAAATATAAAGGAGAGGGGTTTGGGGAGAGAGAAAGGAGAGAGTGAGGTTTAGATAGAGAGAGTGATTGCAATAGGGAGCAAACAAGAATTTGCAAGCTATGGCCAAAGTTATCAAACCACTGTTCACCTCAGGCATTCTGTTCTCTAACCTGCTCTTAGGTGGATGACTACAGGGATATTCAGGGAGTTCTGTCATTCTGTCAAGAGATAAAAGATCTGAGGTCATTTGTCAGTGAATGTTCCATCCAGGATCAATGAAAAGAAATAACTGTAGCACGCACACTATTGAAAGCAAGATAGAATCTTAGGCTCTTGGAGTTGCATTTCATCATCCCACCACACCAGCCCAAAGATGTTATGCTGAGAAGGCTAAGGTTCACAATATGAAGGCCACATAACTAGCTGCCTAGCCCTGAGTGGTTATTAGAATCCAAGTCGCAGGGTGCCTGGGTGGCTCAGTCTGTTAAGCATCTGACTCTTGATTTCAGCTCAGGTCATGATTTAGAGATCCAGCCCCATGTCAGGCTCCGTGCTCAGAGCAAAGTCTACTTGTCCCTCTCCCTCTGTTCCTTCTCCTGCTCATGCTCTCTCTCTGAAGTTAATAAACAAACACAATCTTAAAAACAAAAGAATCCAGGTCTCATGGTTCTGGATCCAATAGTTCATTTAATTCATAGATTATTACTCCCACAATTAAAATTTTAGAGGAGGCTGAGCCAAAGCCTCACAAGTGAAGTGAGAACAAAAGATACTATGTCCTGACCAGCTTATTATTCAACTCTACACTTTCTAGCATCATGGTTAAGCATGATTTATGTAGTTATCAAAAGTTGTTTCAGAGGCCAAAGGTGGACACAGATCTTGTCAATGTTGATTACATTTACTTTGGATTGTTTCATGTCCTTATTTCCTCAGACTCAGTTAGTACTTCTTAATATGTTGATACACACTGAAAATTTATACCTTGACAAAGTAAACATCGGAAGGAAATAGAGAAAAGTTTTAAATTATGTACATATGAAAATAACTCTATAAACAATAGCAGAGAATGTCCATGTTTCCATGCAGCAATGGCAGCCAACTAAACTTTCCAGAAACCATGCAAATTAACAAAAATAGCATATATAACTGACCATAATCCATACCAAAATGTAATTGGTAAGAAGATAATGTTACAAAGTAAAATTTATATAGAAATATGGCAATAAATACCGTAAGCTGAGCCAACTCTGACTTGTATTCCGGAAAAAAGGGTCAGGCAGAGACAAGGTCAGGAGAAGGGGCCTGCAAGTCCTAACAAGGGCAGAACACAGGTGAAATCACTCCCAGAAAGAGAGGACACGCCCTGGTGGGGGAGGATTCAGAACAGGTCAGAGACAGTTGTGTCAGAGGAATGAGTACTGAGAATAAAATCAAGTGAACAAAACTGGTGGTCTTAAGGAACCACTTCAAGGGAAGAGGAAGAATGAAGTGAAAGGAGGAGGCATCATTTGAAGGGTTGTTGGTGAAGGGGAAAAAAGAAATTAAAGATTCTACAGAAACAAAAAAGGATGATAGTCAGAAAACACGCCAATCCCTTTCCAACAACTCCCTGCCAAGATGTTTGCTGAATAAAACAAAACAAAATAAGACAACTACTTAAATAATAACAGGACAGGCTCTCAAAAATATAGTAAATCAACTCAACCACTCAGTCCTGCCTAAAAAGAATCACCTGTTACTGCTTGTCCAGAAAATTACAAGGAATTCCAAAAGGAACAAAAGAGTGGATGACATCCTTACAAAATTACATGAACAACAACAAAAAGAAAGAATTTCAGCTGTTGGAATAGAGAAAATTCTCACAGAACTATTCCATGCAAACAATTTCCAGTCTCAGAGAGTTTTACAAGGAAACTCAACCAAATTTTCAGAAACCATAATCACAATGTTATTTTACATTTTCCCAGAGCATAAAAAAAGTAGGATAATGTCTAGATTCTTTATATGAAGCAAAGTCAACATTAACACCTAATTGTATACATACACACATACTCATATACACAAAATTACCAATCTCACTTATGCATATTGATGCAAATTCCTAAATAGATTATTAGCAACACACACACACACACACACTAAAGTGTCATGCTCAAGTGGGATTTATCCTAAGAATGTAAGAACAGTGTTTTTTTTTTTTTGAAGAGTTTATTTATTTTTATTTATTTGACACAGAGACAGAGATAGTGAGAGAGAGAGCATGAGGAGGTGGAGGGGCCGGCAGAGGGAGAGGGAGAAGCAGGCTCTCTGCTGAGCAAGGAGCCCGATGCGGGGCTCGATCCCAGGACCCTGAGATCATGACCTGAGCAGAAGACAGCCACTTAACTGACTGAGCCACCCAGGCACCCTAAGAGTGTAAGAACAGTTTAACATTTGGAAATCCTTGAAATAATTTGCTACATTAATAGATCTAAACAGAAAAATCATGATTATCTCTGTAGATGCTGAAAAGATCTTTTATAAAATTCAATACCTATCTCTGATTAAAACACTTAATAGGAATTGATAAATACTTGCTTTATATAGTAAAAAGTTTATGCCTCAATCCTAAAGCCAGCATTTTACTTATTGGAGAACACTAGAGGCATTCCTACTGAGGATATACAAAAGGCAAGGATGCCCAGTATCTCTAATATTTGATACTACATTGGAGGTGTGAATGAACACATTCAGACAAAAAAACAAAACAAAACAAAATGAACATACATGACAAAACAAAAACTGTTAGAGCTGTAGTAACTGGGCAAAAAATTAAAAACATCTTTTTCCAGACAGTATAATACTATTATTGACAATCCTAGAGTAGGGGTCAGAAACTATAGTTCATGGGCTGGCCATCTGTTTCTGTAAAATAAAGTTTTTTGTAAATAAAATTTTATTCCCATACAGCCATGTTTATTGACTCATGTATTTATGTAGCTGCTTTTGTATTTCAGCAATAGAGTTAAGTAGTTGTGACAAGAAGTTCATTGCCAATAAGGCCTAAAATATTTATTATCTTCTTCTTTAAGAAGGAGTTTGCTGACCCTTGTTCTAGAGAATCAGTGATAAGATTAACACAAAAAATAACATTCCATTAAAGTGGCAGAATACAAAATGAATAGGCATTATATATGAATAAGATCTAGTTAGACTATTGGAAGAGTAAATCTGATTGATTGGATTGATTGAGAGGGACAGAGAGGGGGGTGCAAAGGGAAAGGGAGAGAGAGAATCTTAAGCAGGCTCCATGCCCAGCGTGGAGACCAACACAGAGCTCAATTTCACAACAGTGAGACCACCATCTGAGCCAAAATCAAGAGTTGGACACTTAACATACTGAGCCACCCAGGTGTCCCAAAACCCAATTTATAATAGCAACTCAAAAAAAACAAAAACAAAAACAAAAACAAAAAACTTTCTTTTTTTATTTTTTTAAAGATCTCATTTATTTATCTGACACAGAGAGACACAGCGAGAGAGGGACCAAAAGCAGAGGGAGCAGGAGAGGGAGAAGCAGGCTTCCTGCGGAGCAGGGAGCCCGATGCGGGGCTCAATCCCAGGACCCTGGGATCATGACCTGAGCCGAAGGTAGACGCTTAACAACTGAGCCACCCAGGCGCCCCAATAAAATACTTGAAGAAAAGTTTAAAATTAATATGAGGAAAAATAAATCCACATACAAATGGATATTTAATGTATGATAAAAGTGGCATTTCAAATCACTGGGGAAAATATGGACTTCTACACAGGAGGTGGTCAGTAATTAGAGAGCCATGTGGAAAAAGATGAAATAGGTTACAACCTCACATAAGAATAAACTCTAAATGAATAAGATATCTAAATATAACAAATGAAAGACAATTAATAGAAGAAAACATAGATTAATTCATAAACTGATAATAGGTAAAGCCTTTCTAATTATGACTCAAAATCTGAACACAAAACTGGAAAGTATTGATTAATTTGACAAAAAAATTTCACCAAAATCAAATAAAGGCAAAAGACTCAAGGAGAAAATATTTGCAGCATATATCACAGATGAAAAACTAATCTCCTTAAAAATATAATGAACTAAAATATGAGAAAGAGAAATTTAAAAAAATAAAAATTAATGCAGAATAGCCTCTATTTGGTATACTGTGTAGAAAATAAGTAATTTAATAGGTCTATTATGATACTGAAATTACCCTGAGACATTATTGTGAAAGCTAGGAAAATTAAAAGAAACTTAAAGTTGGTCTCAGTTGTATGAAGAATTCACGTAATAATCTCCAAAAATGGAAATGCTTTAAAACTTTTCTAGGACAGTTACAACTGAAATTACAACTGAAACCTCCCTCTGGTCAATTTCCAATAGTAGGAAGCTATATCCAAAAAATAGGAAAGTTTTTGCAAGATCTTGGCTATTTGGGAAAGAACTTACATATCCTTAAAGTCTTGTAATACTGATAATAATATAAATAACAATAATAATTGCTATTATTTTAGAAAGCCTAATATGTGCCTGACACTCTTTTATATGCTATTATTTTAGAAAGCCTAATATGTGCCTGACACTCATGTATTATTTCCTTTAAGGTAGTTAGAACCCGTGAAGTCATCACCTCCATTTTATACATAAGGAAACAGAAGCAGAGAAGTTGAGTCACTTCACCAATTTGCACACCTGCCAATGGGAGTGTTGGGACTCATCCTGGCTGTAGAATTATACTTGATGTCCAGACCCACACAAAAACAGGTTTCTACCAGAACATTTGCAGCTCCTGATATATCTCTTAATACCCTTCAACAGAGACAGAGAACAGAGACTGTGGAGTCATCAGACAATAAAGTCAGTCTTCCACCCACTGATCCAAACCCACAGTCCACTCTCTAGCTAACCTTTCCATCCTGGGAAACTGTTCACTGGCTTCCCTTTCTCAGTCTCATTTGTTCTTTCTGATACAAAATTATTAACTGGCTTTATAGTTTGCTTGCCAAATACATATTTTGATTACTTTGTCTTCCATTTTTAGACCTTGAACAATAGTCCTTAGTTTTCTAGTTTTGGCATGCCAAAAGCTCTAGCTGTTTCATTCTGCTACCAAAGTTGCTGCCAGGTCCATGATGTCAATGTTACAATGCTCATACTGTTTTTATTGCTTCTAGAGTAGATTTTAGGAAGTTACGAAGACTTAATAGGCCCATAAGGCATAGTTTCTCCCATTTTAGGCCATTTGAAACTGATTTAAGTGTAAATTGCAATTTTTTTTTGGCAAACCTAAAAACAGTGATGTATATCAGGAATTCCCAAAACATGTTCCAGGGAACCATAGAACATCAATAGGTTTAATTTTAAGGGGGGAAAAAAACAATTTAGTGGAGGAAGTGGGAGATTCAAAGTGAAATACATTTAGGAAAAGCTGAGCTATTTTGCATATTTAAAACTCAGAAATTCATAGCATTTTAAATATTCATTATGGCCCTACAAGAGGGCAATGAAATATGCGGCATTTACCAAATGTATTTTTTCTCCAAGACATCTTTCAAGGAGCTTCTTAAAGGATTTGTGTTCCCCAAAAATGTTTTTGGGAAATACTGACTTGGAAGGAAATGTGCTAAGAAATGTTGCAACAGCATTTCAGTGGCAGGCTTTGGCGATTATTAAGAATCTTTCCTACCGGTACAAAGTTGTCCCCAAAGTGTGAAAAGATGTTAGAAATCATAATCAGGGGCGCCTGGGTGGCTCAGTCGGTTAAGCGACTGCCTTCGGCTCAGGTCATGATCCTGGAGTCCCGGGATCGAGTCCCGCATCGGGCTCCCTGCTTGGCAAGGAGTCTGCTTCTCCCTATGACCCTCCCCCTCTCATGCTCTCTCTCTCTCATTCTCGCTCTCAAATAAATAAATAAAATCTTAAAAAAAAAAAAAAAGAAATCATAATCAGAGGACTATTACTTAATTTGAACCTCAGAGAAACAGGTATAATATTGTCAGAAAACAAGCAAAAAAAGAAAATCAATGTACAAAAAATTAAAGGATAACTGACCACAGAGTTGAATTTGTAAATCAACCATCAAATGAGTTAAAGAAATGAAATCATTCTACTATTTGGTTCTGAAACATTAATTAGTTACATTTTGTATTAAAAGAAAAAGTTTCACACTTAAACTTTAAAATAAATTCAAATATATGTTGTTCACAAGACATATAAGAAATTATATTTCTTAAAAGTCATATCCAAATAAAAAGGGGTAATTTTCCAAGAAAGGGAACTTTTGGGAAAAAATCCATTGCTGACTTGAGTAGAGATGAAAAATCTCTAATATTCTAATAATCTCTGATAACTTCTGATAGTATTAATCTAAAAATTTTAAAGAAATAATTAAATGCCTCTGAATACAGATAATTCTTGGTAAATTATTTCAAATCTTCAAAGAGCAGATAATCTCTAGATTATGTGGCTTATTTTAAGACAAGAAAAATATGTAAACAATCTCAAAGTATTCTCCCCAGGAAGGTGAACAACATACAGCCTAAAAAAGCAATACAAACAGGTAAATTCCAGGTTAATTTATGATGTGTGTTAATTGTATGCTTGTTGTTGGCATCAAAATGGTACTGATTAATATATGCATGCACAGAAATTTTGGTGGAATTCCATAGGGATCTTGACTCACTGTCATCCTATTTTGGTGCGTGCATGTTTGTGTGTACCTATGTAGGGTATCAACTTTAGTCTAAACTGAGTCTTCGCTCCAGTTAAGGCATGGATCCTCCAGGAGTCTCATTTGTTTGAAACACTTAGAAATTACTGAAAGAGAACTCATCCTAAGGACATGGGCATATTTCCTAAAGGCATGACCCAATAATTAAATCTTAGGGTCACAGATAGAGAAGATTCTAGTGTATCAATGCATTCTGTCCTTATTTCTTCCATTTACAAAATCACAGACTCAGTCTCTGGGTCTTAAAGATTAAAAAAGCCCTAAAGTTCTAGAAGAGTTGTTTTGCTCAAAATTCCATACATATGTAGGATGCACAGTATTTGTACATGTCTCATCTGTTTAATGCTAGCCTAGAATAAAGGCACTTTTCATTATTTAGTCATGAACCACTGTGCAGCAAACAACTTTCCTCCTTCCCATATGAGTAGATTTACCATGTGAGGAGAACTTTGCAGACTTTAAATGGCCCGAATTCAAATAAGTTTAGGGCACAGCTGGTTCAATCAACTATAAGTAACTCTCTCAATTAGATAAATTCAAATGTGCATATTATACTAAATAAAATTAGTTAATTAATTGTATGTAGGCCCGGTCTTTATCAACGTCTGTTGTGAAAGATAAACAAAGATGATCAGTGGATGGAATTTACAGAGATATACTTTGGCTACTCAAAGCTACTATTCTCTAAATTTAAATGGTGTTTACAATGAAGTAAGTTTCCTCAGAAGGTAGTAAGCATTCATCCATGTGCTAGAAAACTATGTTAGAAATAATAATGCATTAGCAAGAATTCAAGCACTGGTGGGTAACTGGACTATATGGTGTATAAGGTCTAATTGGACCTGGGATTCTAGGATACTGTGATTCTTGTTTGTACGAAATACTGAGTCATCTGATCCCCTATGTCTAGATAGAGGCTTTGTCTACTTGTGGTTTCTAAACTGACCGCTTTTGAGAAGAATATGTTATTCATCTTATTAATTAATCCGTTTGTAATTGATTGGAATGTTTCGACTGTCAAATTGCTACAACAGCTAAAAAGAGCAGATCAGCTGATTTTCAATGTGGTGCTTGTAATCAAATGGCATTTGCTGGCAAGTTATGTTAATGTTCCTGTTTTCAAAATGGGCCAAGCATTAACTCTTTGAAAGGCTCTGAATTCTCTCTGGTGAAGGTATTAAAAAATCACTATTATAAATCTTTTGCAAGTAGATTGAGTGACATTTTTTATTCTTTTAATAAACTGACTGTTCAACTCAACCAACAGTTTTAACCACTTGACTGTAAGCTTGCTTACCAGGTATCTGTCTATAAATGGGTGTTTGTGTGTGAGACATACACACATATATTACATATGTGTGTATATATGTTTATATATGTAAGTGTATATAGGTTTATATACACATACAGGTTTATATATACACATATTGTTTATTCAGGTGTATGTGCACAAATATACATAGCTATACTAGATAGTTAAAAATAATACAATAACAATTTGATTTATGCCTTATAATATTATCTCTTAAGAATAAATTATAATCTTACAGCTATCACCTCTTTAGAAAATTAACTTACCAAATATCAAAGAATGACATTTTATTTTAAAGTAAGACAAGGAAAAATACTTTGTAACAAAGCAGTTGTTTAAAAAAAAGAGACAGAGAGCCAGACTTAATAGCACACACCCAGGTAGATATTTTCCCATTATAAATTTTTAGCCTTCATTTGCATTTCTATTTGTAACTTATCTGCTTTTTATAGCATTCTGTGTTAATTTCCAACTCTATATAAAACTTGTGGAAGATGGTAGACTGATTTGCTATGGATAAAAATACCTTGCATTCAGATAAGCTTTATAAAATAGATTACTTATACATTTCTTATTAGTGAATCTATTCTCAAATTGCTGTGTCATTTATCCATCAATGAAAAAGACTGGTCATAATAAAAATAATGCTTCATGTAGTATTTGTGTAGCCTGTACAATTTATAATCAAGGTCACAAATATCACCTCATTTTGATACAGATTCTCAGAACAAAGGCAGACTTGGTGACATATGAAGCTAAAATTATTCATTCTCCGAGCCAATGGGCATAGAATGGAAAATACTAGAATGTTCTTCCCTTCCAGAATAGGAAGAGCAAAAAAATTATTAGAGATTTAAGTATGTATCTACTTTTATCTTGAACCCTGGGTCTGTCCACCATGTGTCCATAAATCCAATATACTCTTCATTCAGGTTGTACAATTAAGACAACAATCTGTGCCTTCATCACTCCGTCTGAATGGAATGTGAAGAGCCACATGGGTTAACACTGCAAAAAATATATTGGTGGTATTGAGCCCAATTTTGTTTTTTTATAAATAATTAAGAAAGTGGCTAACTTCCATGCAGACTAGGATGGGTGGCAACATAACCCCAATTACTTGCATTGACGAATTAATCTTCTTCTTTTCTTTTTCTCTTTTTAATAACATATGGGTCACTCAGCTGTGGATTATGGTGGAACCTCACTGGGATCACATCTGTCAGGTTTACAGGGTGAATAAAAGCACTCAGCAGGTTTGTATGCTACTGTGTGTGTGAAGGCAGGGGCGAATTAATACCAAGTGTATGTCCTTGTCTTGTCCTTAAGATGTTAAAGATCATTACCGATTAATCATAGATGAACCCCATGCAATATTCTGTATGGGAAATTTGTAAAAAGAAAAATGTAGGTATCTAAATGCCTTACACAAAGTTAGAGTTTCTCTGTAGCTCACACACACACATACAAACACACACACACGAGTTTAGACTCTTGGTTACATTTTTCCCACAATGCGGCATCAAAAAATCATTTGAACAGTAATTTCAATAATAAACACCATAACCTCTGCAGTCAGGTTTAATAAAAATGAAACAGAGTAAAAAAATTCATTGCTTTGGATACAAAAATGACAGTTTTCATCAGATATGGACATATTTTAATTTCTACCTAACCCTGGCCAGGCTACTACAAATTATATTTTGTTCTGTGAAAAGAAAATCATCAAGCTTGAACAATCCATGTGGCTTAACTCAGGTGTGATTTTTCATGAGATGGCCAAAATTAAAAAAATTACATATACTTTAATTGGCAAAAATTTATGTGGTTCAAAATTTACAGGCCACATAGCAATTGTTTAGAGAGTTTTCCCAGAAGGGAATCACTTTATTTAAAACTATGATCCCTTTATATTTTCACTTAGTTAATGAAAGTGTCATGTCATCAAATCTTTAAGAGTCAGTCTGAGTTTCAAATCTTTTCAAGTTAGCTGGCATTTATTGGACACATTCTGAGAGGGACTCTCTTAGGGACTGTGATTGCTGTACAAGATTTACATGCTATGTTTCTTGTACCAGGAGCACAGTATTTGGCAATACTAACTATACGCAGAAGAGTTGAATAATTAAATAAAGCAACTGAAATTGTACAAAAAGTATGCATTATACATTGTGAAACAGGGATATTAGAAGAAAGCTAGAATCTGTACTTTTGCTTGTTTTGGATTTGGGGAAGGGAATATTCTGATGAGGGTGCCCAGTGCATTTCACTAAGATGGACATTCTCAGGTTATTTCAATTTCAGAGAGAAGGTGGTTGTTTCGACAACTCTACTGTCATCACTTCATTGAGTCAGAAAGAGCCCAAGTTCCTTGAAAACTCGAGATGAGGAGGTAAGCTCAAAGCTGAATTTTAGCTATTTATTCAGTGCAGAGTAGGGGGCTGATGGATAATGCAATCACCTTCCATTCTGCATTTAGAGAAAATTTAGCTCCCTGAAATTTAAACTCATGAGCAGATAGAGGAAGGAAATGCAGTCATATGACACCTATAACATCTCAAATTTCATCCCCATATCTAAAATAAAAGTAAGACCTTGCAGGATAACTTATGTTTATTCCTATATCTATTGGGCACAAATGAAACTTAAATGAATCAATTTCAGTTTTCTGAATTTTTTCACTGATTTGTAAAATTATGGTATTCTCTAGAGTACATAACATTATGACAAAACTGCTTATTATTAATCTCTGGTAACTAGGCATATATTAGCTGTGATGAACGGAAAGAGAAGAAGAGTAAGATAGAGTCTTGAATTCTTACATACATCTTAGTCTGTTCAAGAAACCATCGTAGTTGTTGCTCTACCTGTATCATAATTTTTACCTGCAATTAATACAACTAGGAGGAAATATACTTAGGGCACACCCTATTTTCTTTCTTTCTTTCCTTTTTTTTTTATTTGACAGAGAGAGACACAGCGAGAGAGGGAACACAAGCAGGGGGAGTGGGAGAGGGAGAAGTAGGCTTCCCACTGAGCAGAGAGCCCGATGTGGGGCTCCATCCCAGGACCCTGGGATCATGACCTGAGCTGAAGGCAAAGGCAGACGCTTAATGACTGAGCCACCCAGGCGCCCCAGGGCACACACTATTTTCTAAACACAAGCGGGATTATGTGATTAGCCCAGGTAGCTAATAGCCCCCTCCCAGGTGCTGTTTTCTTCAGTGACCTGGGTGTGGCTCTATGTTAATTCCCACTGCACAGGTTTAGGCTAATCATTTGTTCTGTGGACCCTTGTCTTTGAGCCCCCCTTCTATTCCTGCAGGAACAACTATTTACAGTAATGGCATTCAATCCGTAAAGATAGGAACAACAATATGGCCTTTTTATATCAGTAGAATTAAGCCATCAAAAGGGAAGACAATCGAAACAGGGAAGACTTTATAAAGAAAAAAAATATTTTATTCTCTTCATTTTTCCAAATGTCAACTCCAACCCCTAACAAGATGATCCAGATTTGTTCCTTTGTCCAGTCCTCTTTCAGAGTTTCTTTTAGAAATGGAATGAAGAAGGGGAGGTCACAAGTGAATGATTAAACTCCCTCCAGTGCCAGAAAATTTAGCCAAAAGAGATGTGACAGTTTCATACAGGTCTCTTCTCTTATAAATGAATTTTCCTGTGTATTCTAAAGAATGTATCCTGAGACTCAACATGCATTACGTTATACTCTTGGTTGTTTCTGCTTCTTAATGATGTATAAATATAAAATACATACTTATTAGACAGTGACTGTGAGTTTAATTTTAAATATATAGGAATGCCTCAGCAAAATTGTTTTCTTTTCTTAATATCCTAACAATTAGACATTTTATTTTTTATTTTTGGGGGGGAGGGGCAGAGGGAACAAGAGAGAATCTTAAGCAGGCTTCACGCCCAGCATGGAGCCCGACCCGAGGCTCGATCTTAAATTCTGAGATCATGACTGAAGCCGAAATTAAGAGTCAGATGCTTAACCAGTTGAGCCACCGTGGCACCCCTAGACATTTTAAATGGAGTGTGTTGACTAACAAATTTTTGAAAATCAGTAGATTATATAGCTATATTTGACATAATATGACAATCATTGAAATAATTTCCCCTTGCATGTGGCAAGTCAAATTTTTACTACTATAGAAAAGGGCAATTTCCAAACATTCATAAATATCAGTACTGGGTGGTGGTACAAAATAATTTCATAAACGTCCCCTGTTGAAGTCTGCGCTAGTTTTTATTTTTCACAGCCAGGTAGAGTTTTCTGGGCAAATAGTTCTGGAGATATGGAATTTTATGGAGGATGTCTACTAGATCTAAAAAGAACTACTATGTATTATAAAAGGTACCATATATATATAATATTACTTGTAATTTTTGCACATACTGTAGACCAATTATTAATTTTTACTTTTAGCTTAATCCTTCATTTAGCATTTGAAATATTTTGAAAAATTGATTTTCCCAGAAACAGACCTAGTTTATATAAGGATGTACTCTTTGGCTAAGTTGCATTCATAAACCAGTAGAGAAAGGAAGGTTTCTGAGCAAATGGTGGTGAAAAATTGGTTAACTCCACATCTGAAGAAATATGAGACTCTTGGGGCGCCTGGGTGGCTCAGTTGGTTAAGCGACTGCCTTTGGCTCAGGTCATGAGGGTTCAAACCCCGCATCTGGCTCTCTGCTCAGCAGAAAGCCTGCTTCTCCCTCTCCCACTCCCCCTGCTTGTGTTCCCTCTCACGCTCTCTCTCTCTCTCTGTGTCAATTAAATAAATAAATAAAATCTTAAAAAAAAAAAAAAGAAATATGAGACTCTTAACTAACTCTTTACACCAAAAGGAATAACTAAAAATTAAAATGAAATGTAGGTGAATTTTTACATACCTCAAGAGAGGAAAGAACTTTAATAATATTCAACAAATATATAGAGACATGCTGGGGATACAGAGGTGAAGGAAACTTCAGAAATACCTGCCCTCATGGAGCTAGCTTACACTCCAGGGAAGGGGAGAAAGACAAGTAAACAACAAATCTACATACACTATATTTTATAATGGTAGATGATGAGTACTATTAAGAAGCACAGAGTTGTAAATAGACTGGCCATGTAAGTCTTATGAAGGTGATATTTGAACAAAGACTTGAGGTAAATGAGGAATCAATCCTAAAGATTCCTGGCAAAAGATTTTTCCACATGAAGGAAATAGCTAGGGCAAAGTACTTAGGATGAGTTCATGCCTGGCAGCCTGAAGAAAAAAGGAAGGCAGGGTAGGTGGAAGGGAAGGAAGGAAGAAAAGAGTAATAGGAAAATTGTTAAAACTATAAATGGAGTTACCAAAAATATTGACAGATTTCATTACATATGCATTTGAAACTTGTAAACATTAAAGACAATTATGAATAAATTAAGAGGCAAAAGACAAACTGGGGTGAAATAATAGCAACAATAGAACACAAGGTAATCCACTAGATAGCAAGATATACAGAAACTAGAACATTTCTTTATTCATTTCAGAATCCCCAGCACTTAGAACAATGTGTTTGTATGATGTCCACACTAAATCATGAAACCTGCTTAATAACTTGATATATGCCAATAGAAGTGTGGCGTGTGGGATACTCACATATATTTTTTATAGATGTCAAAAATGGATTCTTTTCAAGTATTAGGTAGTTAGAAATACATATCAGAAGTCTCAAAACTTCCACCATCACCTTTATCTCTTCATCTTGTTTAATTATTTTTAAAGCAATAGTCATTCCTAATATTATATTTTATATTCCTTTTGTTATAATGTATCTACTAGGGCAATGGTTTGGTTTTATTCTTTCCTGTATGCCAAATCATAGAATAGCTCCTGGTACATCACAGCTTTCTACAATATTTTTCTTTCTTTCTTTTTTTTTTTTAACTAAAACAGTTGACAATTTTATTTTCACATTTCACAATACAAATGAAAATTGCTCTTTTTTTTTTTTTTTTTGGTCCCACTACTCCCCGGCAAAAACTATTCTCTCTTTAATAGGAAGGGGGAGCAAGTCTTCCTTGTCCTGCTGTGAGAAAACACCCAGAGTCACAGCACCACGATCTCCTGGTGAAGTAGAACAAGCAATATAAAATCAATATAAAGAGGTTCCTGTCTCGGGCGCCAGGGTGGCTCAGTTGGTTAAGCGACTGCCTTCAGCTCAGGTCATGATCCCAGGGTCCTGGGATCGAGTCCCACATTGGGCTCCCTGCTCTGCGGGAAGCCTGCTTCTCCCTCTCCCACTCCCCCTGCTTGTGTTTCCTCTCTCGCTGTGTCTCTCTCTGTCAAATAAATAAACAAAATCTTAAAAAAAAAAAAAAAAGAGGGTCCTGTCTCTTCTTATCTGTCTGGTCGAGTCATTCCTGGCCGAGTGGGCACCATCATGGGACGGGCAGGAGGTCTCATCATTGGGGGCCCAGGCATCATTGGCATGTGGCCTCCCATAGGTGGCCTCATTCCAGGAGCAGGTCCCACTGGTATTATCCCAGGAGGAGGAGGGCCCATTATTGGCATCATGGGAGGGCCCCCCATATGGGGCACTGGCATCATACCAGGGCAAGGAGGACCCGGGAGACTGGGGGGAGGTGGGATCTTTGCCCCTGCAGGCGAAGGAGCAGAGAATAGAGTAGAAGGTATCTTTCCTTGTTGAAATGCAGTGATTGTTTTGTCGATCAGGCTCTGAGCCTGCTCTTCCATCCATTTCTGATAGTAGTCTTTCACATTCTCTTTGTGTTTCCTACCACTGCAGTGTGTCTTTCTCACAGATGGAGAGTCATGGGTGAGGTACATGTCGCAGTAGTCACAATAAAACTTAGGCATGTTGCTCTGCAGGCTGTTGGCCACTCCGTCCCCCAAATATTTCTTGAATGAATGAATAATTGCACTTCTAGCAAATTATGCAATTGAAATAAGGAGTGCTAGTCAAAGATTTATGTACAAGGATGTTCATTTCAGCAATTTAAAATAATAAAAAATTGGAATATCTTGTATTTACAAAATCAAGGTAATGATTAAAAATCGTGGCATCTCCATTGATAGGATATCATATAGGAATTAATCTTCTTTACAAAGCACATTTAATATCAGGGAAGTGTTCACAACATGTTAAATAAAAACAGCGCAATACTAAATCCCATGACATTCAATTAACACTATTGAATTGAATCATATATTAGCAGATGTTAATTAGAACTGAATTTCAGAATTGTGAGAGACCTAAAAATTCAACTAATCCAGGCATTTTCTAACTTCTTTTTTCCTTCCCCTTTCCTTTTCCTTTACCTTTCCTTTTCCTTTCCCTTTCCCTTTCCCCTTTCCTTTCCTTTCCTTCCCTTTCCTTTTTCTAGGAGTGGCACCATGTATATAGGAAGAGTACCTTCTGTGGAATCAAATAATTCTTTTTTATTGCTGTGGTAACAAATTACCACAAATTTGGTGGTTTAAAACAACACAAATCTATTCTTACTGTTTTGTAGTTCAAAAGTCTGGCATGGGTTTTAGCTAAAATCTAGATGTAAGCAAGGTTGGGTTCCTTTTTGGAGGCTCTAGGGTAGACTGAATTTCCTTGCCTTCTCCAGGCTCTAGAAGCTGCTCACATTCCTTGCATTCCCTGGCTCATGATTCCTTTCCCCAACATTCAAAGCCAGTAACATTACATCTCTTCATTTCTTGACACTCACATCGCCCTCTTACTTTTTTCTTCTTCCTTCTTCCACTTCTAAGGAGCATTTTGATCTTATTGGGTCCATCTGGATAATCCAGAATAATCTCTCCATTTTCAGGTCAGATAATTAGCAACCTGAATTCCAAATGTAACCTTAATTCCCCTCTGCCATGTAGCCTAAATATTCATAGGCTCTAGGAATTAGGACATGGACTTCTTTGGGGAACCATTAGTATGCCTACTGAAAAGAACAGTTAAAGAAAAATTCCCCAGAATGTCTGCCTCCTTTTTCATACCTGGCACATACACATGTGCATGTGCACGTGCTCATCTGTGCACACAATGGTCTCTTCTATAATGTGAGGAATTTTTAGATTTTCTTTTGGTCAAAGCACATAGAAAAGCTGTAAAAGTGTGACTTTTATCTGAAGGAAAGTAACATTATGGAAACTAACTTAATTGTCCTCTATTTAACATACAAAAATAATGGTCAATCTCCAAATCTTTTAAAAAATATGCAGTCCATTTTCTACAGCACCCTGATCACTGTGGCTACACCCAACTACTCCTGTGTCTACCTGCTAGGAGTTATTTATGTTCCTCCTTTTTTAATCAACCTTTCTTAAAATTGAATAACTACTTTTTTTTAATTGGCCCGTCCCTATCCAGTCAGATTTGAGGCAGCGTAATGTATTTTTAGCAACTATTCATAGTAGTGCTTTAATAAGAATTTGTGTATCAGATCACCTCTCATTAACCAGAGCTCTGGGAGAAAAGAACCTGAGGCATGTGGATTGCGATGACCTAGGGGAATATGGAAAGTTTAGAATTTGGGGATAGAGATGGAAGATGATAGCCAGGGAGGCCTCATAAGACCAGCAGCTATAGTAGGGGCCCTAGGGATAACACTAGGAGACAGTTCCTGGATGAGATTTGGGTCCATTAGTGAACTTTTCCTATTTTAAGTTTTATCTGGCCTTGCATTCTGTTTTAAGTTTCATTATGCACTCCATTTTATTTTTCATTGAATACTTATCTGGAATCAAATTGCCCGAGTTTTAAAATAGTCTATTAAGTTATACATCAGCTAGCCCCAAATTGGTAGATTTCCCTGGTGCATTTGGAAAGAGTCTCTGAAAATTTTATCATGTCCATTTGAACTCTTACCATTTCTTGGTGTCTCTTAATTAGATCTATTTCCAGGGACTAGGAGTGACTTTTTCTATAATAAACTAATAAATCTGATGGGTCAAGGTTAATGTAATTTTAATCTGTCAATCAAATTCCACAGCTTCTCAGCTCATTAATATATGTTGAACTGTTTCATTTACCTTTCAACCAAATTTCATTAAAACTATAAAAGATTATTTTATCTAAGCTTGGTAATGTTTGTTGATGACATTGTTGTCCAGAGAAATTAGGATTCTGAATAGCAGTCAAACATGGTATTTTTTGCAACTGAGATAAATCAAAAGGTGAAACATCCATAAAGTATTTTTATTACACATAAATGACAGATTTGGTATTTTCCTGGGTTTCAAATATTTATAATCCCACCACTAATAAACTATCATATAAAAATTGCATCCAGGAAAGGTGATAGGCTGCTTTTCTTAATTATATAATATTATTTTATCATAATGGGAGCTCTTATTGGATAGAGTATTTTATCCATGCACTAATTTACTAATGATTCAAATGTTTTAAGATTTAAAGGAAATCCATCAAATGTTTCAGCATCATGTGGCCATTCTTCAAATGTAGGAATCCAATTTAATGAAAATGTGAAAGCCAGGAGTTCTTACATTCAACATCTTATTTAATCTTGACAGCAGTACTGAGTGACAGGTCTTATTTCCACCTACTTATAAGGAACTGAAATGGAGAGAAGTGAAGTTACTTGCCGGGTTTGCATGGCATGGTAGAATTGCCATTCAGACAACACACTCTCAGTTCAGTGCTTAGCCCATTCCAGTTACACCTGGGGCAGAGCAGCATGTGACTCAACTTCATGGGATGTCTCTTGTTGTATGCTTAGCAGATCTTATCTTCTTATTAAGCTGTATCAGCAAATTGCCTAATGGAGTTTTACAAATTTACTGAGAACAAAAATAGTCTTCTTAGAGAAACCACCTTGGGCAAGAATGTTAGAGAAGAAGTATGTGCTTATTTGGAAGACAGAATGTATGTTTTTTTAATGAAAAAAGAAAGAACAAACAGAAAAATAGCAAAACTTGGATTGGTTTGGGATATCTAGCAGGCTATCTTTATTAAAAGAGAGAAAGGGAAGAGAGGAAATTAGTTTTTACTTTATACCAACAAATGCCAAGCATTTTCATGTATTTTATATCCTCATGATTACACTATAATGTTGTTTTTATAATCCTCATATCACATATGGAAACAACATAAGGCTCCTGGTTTAAAATGCTAGGCTAAATTCATTAGATAAGAACAAATAAAATTGAGACAAACACGGGTATATCTGTCTCTAAGATGATACACGGTCAACTGCTTAACATGTAGCAACTTGTCAAAGAATATTCTGGTATGGGTTATCAAATGGAAATAAAACAAATTATTGTTCTTTCTTAAAATCATAGTGATGATGTTGCTATAATGGAACATTAAATAAATATGTTCATAACTTTCTAAAATTTTAAGTAAAAACATATACCTAAGGCTCAGAGTGTTAACAATAATAATAATGTGGCTAATGGAAACATTCGATGATAGAATTAATTCATACATCTCTTTACTTTAGATAGATCTTTATACAAGGTTAATGAAAATATGCAGTTAAGATCTTATTAAAAATAACTTTACTCTATAAAGAGAAGACTAAGATAGTAGTGAGTTACCCTTAGCAGATCTGGCTCAAATATAATAATAAAGTTGGAGATTTAAAAGATACTCAAAAAAGTGTCCTCAGAGACTTAAAGTCCTACTGTATGAGGTACGTCTTAAGCTCTAGGTTGAATTTATAAGGAGGTTTTTTTTTTTTTTTTTTTTTTCAGCTCAGTAGTAGGCAGAAATTGCTAGCAATAAAAGCTATACATAACTGGAATGAGCTACCTAATGAAATCAATGAGTTAATCATTGCTGGAAGTTTTAATAGCAGGTCTAGGTAGGGATTTGTTTGGGATTTTGTACACAGGATTCAAGCAGGCAAAGAAAGAACTGACTTGGTGCTTCTAAGTTTCTTCCCACTCTGTTTATGGTTTTATTTCACTACAGGGAATATCGATGTGGAAATACTTACTTACTTAAAAATTATGTGACAAAGATCAGTACCTCTTTTGCCATATACATTCTATATTTTTTACCTCTTTCTGTAGGCCAAGGTGGAAGGAGTCATGAAGTTTCTGTTATATAGTTAGCTAACTTAAAAGGATATAACCTTATTCTCTGAATAGCCATATATTTTATAAGAAGATAAAACCTACAACCCTACTGATCATACCAGATTTGATTCAGAGATTGTTGCTCAAGGAAGAAAATCATCACAGATAAAGTAGACATACAACTGTCCCAATCCAATAGGGTTTATGCATACACTTGATATTTGCTTTATGTTTTACACTTACATGAATCATTGCAATAATATTTTCATAATGGAAAATAATCTGTGTTGTCATGCAAGCTTGAGAATATGACTAGCTAGAACTTTATACATCTCTCAGCAGTGTTTATATAAGTCTTTGAGAGAGTATAGATGATACAAACTGCCCATAAATGACCATTTTCATATATTTGAGTAAAAAGGACTCGATGCCAGTATCTTAGAAGGCTGCTGGCTCAGTGCAAAAAACATTGACTTAGAATTAGAAAACACATACTCAAACTCCATCTGCTATTAGCAAGTTTTCAGTGTTTTCAGTGACCTGAAACAACATCAAATGTTAACATATTTTTTTAAAAAAATGGGTATAATTTATAAAACTACTCACCATGAAGTGTTAGAATAAAAATAATATGAGCCACACACTTTTCAAAAGTGTTTTGAAGATGATTCATTCTTAAAGGCCTATTATTAAGCATATACATTTTTCAGTTTCTCATTATTCATGGATTGATGGAACTCCTTACAAAGAGTATGTGTGCACCCAAGGATAGAGCTTGTGTCAGATTTTTACTTATCACTCTAAATAGTAACTTTGTGTTTCTGAAGAGGCTTTTGCAATGAAATGGCTACAAAGATGCTAGAAGGTCATTCAATTCACAGAAACACTCGGTTATATGAAAACAACTGTGGTGTGAAATGTTAATTGATCTCATATCAGTGTCTCTTTCCAGCTTATTTCATTTTTCCCCAACATAGAAATATATCTCATTCTTCCCCTAGACATTATCTGTCTTTTTTGACCATTCTCATGCATTTTGCACAATGTCTGGACTAAATAACAAGATAGGATGTTGATGAGTTTGATGGTATTAATAAATTCATCTACATAAAATGTCTTTACTCAGTGAAATAATCTAAAGTAGCTAATCTTTGAAGAAAATATGAAATTCATGTTTGATCCATAATATGTGTACATTTTACTCAGGAAATAAGATGAAAAAGAAATGTCTAAGAAAGTGTCCTTTAGTTAACAATGATTCATTTAGAAAGAAACATTTTTCCTGAAGGCTGAGAATAAGAGTCAATCAGTATTGAATTTGTAAAGGAAACCTTCAGTGAGTAAGATAATAGATAATAGATACAGCCACTGTAATAAAATATTAAGATAATAGATACAGCCACTGTAATAAAAGAGATGATCATTTTGTCAAACCATTTGTTAATACAATAATCATTATGAGCATTTTCACAATTATTTGTTTTAAGTCCATTAAGGATTTCTTGAAAATAAAAATGAAAATGTTGTCCTTGACAGCCAAGAACAAATGTTGGGACAGGACATATTCCTTGTCAAGAAACGATTGTACACCCAAAAGGGTATAAATCTTTCCATTTGAAGTAATTCTATCAAGCATTTCAAAAACCTTAACTCTAGTACTTGAGAGTTACAGCTTTCTCCTAGGGTTTGTGGTTAATGAATTATAGCTTTTTCCTATGGTTAATGGCAGTGGGAGGCAAGCCATGGGGTCACAGAATGGGTCATTATGGAATTCTGATATGCTCATTCAAGAGGAGAAACTGAAAATATGGAAAGAGGAAAGAATGCAGCAGAGATAGGAGGACTCATGGGGAAGACAGGGAAACAGAGGGAGAAAAAGGGAGACAGAGAAATGGCAACTGAAATAGAATAGGATAATGACATGTAATATATACACTCAAGAGGAACAGAAAAAAGTGAAAACATTGATAGGCAACATTGTATAAATTTAAGGGATACAAGTCTTGACACATTTCTGTACTGCAAAATGATGCTAGGGAAAAAAGATTAATGATACATCACTTTGATAAAATTACATGCAACAATTAAGTCACAATTTCCAATTTAAAAAAATGAAAAATTCATTATTTGGGTGTTTGTGTGTATAGTCACATATGTGTAGTTTGAAACTGTCCATAACCCCACCACCATATACTAAAAACAGTGAGTTATGATAGGTATCCTTTTAATTAGGTATTTGTATATAATAAAATGTAACACATTATACCCAATATTTTATAAACATTTTTCATTTATTGTATCACAATGATTATTTTATATCAATAAAGATACTTCTGCAAAAATGGTATAATATTGCATTTCAGGTATGTCTTAGTTTGATACCTTTTTCAATTAGATTGCTTCTGATATCTCAGCAATTATAGTGTTATGATGAATTTCTTGTGAGTATAATTTTATCCACCCTTAATTATTTTCTTAGGATAAAATCTTAGAGGTAAAACAGGAAATAGGTACATAAAATTCCAAAACTGTTCTAAAATATTTAGAGATAATGTCATTCGGAAAGGTCATACTAACTTAGATTTACCAAGTAAAAATCTCTGATATCACAGGGCCCAATTTCCTTACCAGAGAAAACACTGGTTATCATCATATAATTTTTAATCTTTGCCATCAAAAATATTTGCATTTATTTTTTAGCATTATTGATATTGCACATCTTTGTGGTTTTTTTTTTTTTTTAAGATTTTATTTATTTAACAGAGAGAGAGCACAAACGGGAGAGCGGCAGGCAGAGAGAGAAGCAGAGTACCCACTGAGCAAGGAGCTCAGTGCAGGACCTGATCCCAGGACCCTGAGATCATGACCTGAGCTGAAGGCAGATGCTTAACTGACTGAGCCACCCAGGAGTCCCTGAACACGTCTTTATATCTATTTCTTCTGCTTTGCTTATTTAAGACCTTGACCCATTTTCCTTGGGAATATTTGTTATATTTATTGATTTTTAAGAGATTTATATATGTTGGAAACATGTGGATTTAGCAATATGTGTTTCCTATCTTGTATGTTTCATGATAAGCTTTTGCTGGATTCGTTGTTTTTCTTCTAATGTAAATGGTATACATTTCTCTTATGATTACCTTTCAGATTATTTTGATAAAGGACAATTAACGTCTGTTTACTTAATTAAATATATTACTGAATTTCCTTGTTAATTTGGGATTTTTAAGTTGAAAGTAAGTTTTTCAAGTAAATAATTTTAACACCTGCAAATAAGGATAAATTTTGTCATTTATTTCCCAATATTCATAGTTCCTATTTCAACTATTTTTTCTCTATATATTGATTAGAAGTATTAGAAAATATGTAAAAGAATAATGGTGATAGATAGAAGACTTACTTCTTTATTTTAGAGCACATTCTAGAATTTTGCCACTATGTTTAAATATTGTTAAAAATAGAGTTTTTTAATATTAAAAAGGTGTACTTCTATTCACAGTTCTTTAAGGATTTTCATGATTGTGTGGTTTTTGTTTTTGATCTTATTTATATTAATATATTTAATACTATTGAATCATTTATTCATCCACAGAATAAAACACACTTAGTCATGGCACTTTATTCTCTAACCACATAGTTGAAATGTTGCATTCATGTTTTTATTTATTAGGTTCATTTTTAAATCTATACCCCCAACTGAGGAATATTCTGTAGTGTCTGTAGTTTTAATTTTAGTACACTATTTTTGGAATATTTTGGAATAAGGTTATGATAGAGTTTTATGAAAAAATATGAAGCTTCCAGGTTTTACTTCTGGTCAGTAATACTTTACAGAGTAAAGGTGTAATGTATTTATTCATAAAACTACCTTTCAGTGGTTGCATTCTTGGGTACCAGTAAATCTTTTTTTTTTTTTTTCAAGTTTCTATTCTAGTCATGTTTTCTATTTTGTTTTTGTTGTTTATCTTAGTTAATATTTCCCTAAAACACCATCTTTTATATTTTTTTATGTTAACTTTTTTAAGTGTTTTTTAATTATGTTAATCACCATACATTACATCATTAGTTTTTGATGTAGTGTTCCATGATTCATTGTTTGTGTATAATACCCAGTGCTCCATGCAGTATGTGCCCTCTTTAATACCCATCACCAGGCTAACCCATCCCCCCAACCCCTCCCCTCTAGAACCCTCAGTTTGTTTCTCAGAGTCCATAGTCTGTCATAGTTTGTCTCCTCCTCCGATTTCCCCCCCTTCATTCTTCCCTTCCTGCCATCTTTTTTTTTTTTAACATATAATATATTATTTGTTTCAGAGGTACAGGTCTGTGATTCAACAGTCTTATACAATTCACAGCGCTCACCATAGCACATACCCTCCCCAACGTCTATCACCATAAAATTGAATTTATAATTATTTAATTACTTTAATTTCCTTCATATCTGTGGCTATGTCATTTTTTGATTTCAATTAAAGTTAGTTAACATATAGTGTATTAGTAGGTTCAGGGTAGAGTTTAGTGATTCATCAATACCATGTGGCTATGTCATTTTTAAATTCATTTCATTTGCAAGAGGTTTGATTTCTTTTTCTTTATTCTCTGATTTGCATTGTGAATAACAAATATATACTGTATTCCCTCTACTTTTTCTTTATATGTGGAATTATTTCAGTTACACTTCATGACCTGGAGTATAATTGTTTTTCTAAAGCTTCAATGATCATTTGAACTAGTGGGTATTTTCTGTTCATACACTAAATTTAAATTGAATGCCAATTAAATCATGATTATTGAATATATTATTAAAGATCTTATTTCACATTCTTGTCCACTTGAAAAAATGAGCAGTGTGTTTGAATAAAAAGTCATTCATTCTCTCTCTTCTGACCCAACAAAGTTCTATTTATTTTGTTTTTGTTTTTTGAATGACTTTTTATAAGGAATACATATCAAGTAAATATTAAGAAGATTTAATAAAAAATCATCAGGATAAATAGCAAGGTTTCTATATCCAATTGAATAATATGAGGTTAAAAATTACATACAGCTCGGGGCGCCTGGGTGGCTCAGTCGGTTAAGCGACTGCCTTCAGCTCGGGTCATGATCCTGGAGTCCCTGGATCCCTCTGACCCTCCCCCCTCTCATGTGCTCTCTCTCTCTCATTCTCTCTGTCTCAAATAAATAAAATAAAAATCTTAAAAAAAAAATTACATACAGCTCAGTAGGTATTACTAAATATTTCGATGGAAGATATTATTTGTGTTCTAGGCATTCCTGCACAACCTTCTCAAAGTGTTTTATTTCATTTGGTTTTCAACACAACCATTTGAGGTTGGCTTCAATATTCCAATAATAAAGATGAAGAAACAACTTCATCAAGGTTAAAGGAGTTACCCAAATTGAGTGATAAATTCAGAATTCAAATTCAAGCCCACAGGAAAGCCCACACTGTGTTCAGTGCTTGGAGCTATTTCTCTGTAATCATGTATTTAACCATGTTATTACCCTCCATGAAGAAATGATCTGACAGGTGGGTTAGAGTTTGGCGTTTCTTCCAAATATCTTAAAGAGATTAATTAGAAAAACTGCTGAAGTGTTTGTGGGACAATTAGAGTTAGAACTTTTTAATCTTATCCTCAGGCAACAAAGACATTTTGTCCTTTTAATTTTATTTTCTACCCCTCTGTCTGACATTATTACCTGGTTAACACTATTACAGAGACAGTGGGTGTTACGTGGAGGATGGGCTATGGGTTTAGATAGACTTAAATTCCCATGCCACCATTTTTTGTAGTGGTATTTTTTTTTAATTTAATTTTATTATGTTATGTTAATCACCATACAGTACATCATTAGTTTTTGATGTAGTGTTCCAGTTCTATTTATTTTTAAAACAACCTTAAATTGAAATTTTAAATTAGTATGTTTCATTTTATTTAATTCTATTTCTATAATTTTTAACAAACTTTTATCTGTTTAATACCAAAACTTAGATTGATTTCCAAGATTAACTAATTTTGTTGTTCACCATTACAATTCTTTATTAAATTCTGGCTATAGTTACATATTAATTTACAAAAAAGATTATAAATCACAGACTAACTTCAGTTTACTAGACATAGAAAGGAAATTTCAGGTATCTTATGCATATGAAATAAAAATTAAACGATGCCCTTTTTCATTGATGTTAAAAGCCTCTGTTCACCTGGGCTTAATACTGAAGCTGAAGAAATCCATTTTCCAAATACCCAATAAAATGTATCAAGAAATAAGAACTGATGCTGGATCTAGGAAAGAGTTATCCAAACATCAAAAAATTTTATAAATCTCTCAAAAAATTCAAAATTAGACCAAAGGGAAGGAAAAGACAATCAGTTGGTGATTTACCATACACAAGAAAATACTTGCTTTGGGAATAGGAGGTGGACCCTGAGAGCAAGCTGGGTGAAGACATCCTGATTGGGGCAAGAGTCACCAGAGGAAAGAACAAGTAGGTGATGGGTTAGAGTCTTCACGGACAGTCCATCAAGTAAATGAAATGATCTCAAAGTGGGATTCGGCCCTAACAATTAAGGCAGACTTCTGCCTTGAAGATTGTTCTGGTTAGAGTTGTGTTTCTGTTAACAGGGGACAGTGCCCCAGATAAATTGGCAAGATCTATTTTTAATAGAGAGGCAAAGATCATTTTCTCCCTCTATCTCAAGCTGTACTACCTTTCTCTTGCTCTGAAAGCTTAGACCTCTGACATTTTACTAGAGGTGAAAGTTAAAATGAAGGTAGTTGATACATTTACCTCCTTCACTCAAGTAAATTTGATTCATATATTTTTGATTCTTCTATATTCAGAACACAAAGAAGTCACCAAAGCAACTCATGTCATGCCTGATTGAAACCATCCCAGCCAACTCTACCTGCTTAAGATATAGTAGATCAGAAAAATGTTCTCTTTGAGGGACTAAGTAAAAGGAATATATATATATTTTCATATACATATATATATGAAAAAATTTCAAGGAACTACCTACCGTATTTGTCATTTTATTTAAAAGGTTATTATAAAAACTGAAGAAAACTGTAAAATATCTCATCAGGATACAATAGCACACTATTACTATGAAATAGAGCAATTATTAAATAATGAGAAATAAATCTCACTGAGAAAATGTTTATTGGAAAATAAAAAGGTAATCCTTGAATTTTTAAAGGTAATCTGGTTGTAAGTCACAGATTTGTAACTGGAGAAAACAGAAACAGTGCATTTGAAGACAGAGAAATTTTCTCAGCAATCAGAAGTTAAGAATAAAGAGATGGAAGTGATAAAAAGAAAAAAGTGACATGTAGAACAGATGCTGAAGATAAAATATATGTAGGCTAAAAATTCCAGGGGAGAGAATAAAATAGAGGAATTATGATAATTAACCAGAGAAATGTTAGAGTTATATGATTACAGGTTAAAAAAATACTCATGTTAGTCCAAATTAATGAAAAATTACTAGCATCTAGTTGTATCCAAGTTTAAAAAATATACATAAGTTCTCGTTGAAACCTGATATACACTTGAAAGGTACTAGTGTCCAATTGAAGTGTTAAAGTCACTATGTCCCCACTAATTTCTTTTAAAGATTTATTTATTTATGAGAGAGAGAGAGCAGGGGGTGGGGGCAGAAGGAGAGGGAGAGTAAAACTCAAGCAGTCTGTTCTGAGCGTGGAGCTTGATGCAGGTCTTGATCTCACAACTCTGTGAGGCCCCATGAGAGCCAAAACTAAGAGTCAGATGCTTAACTGACTGCTCCACGTAGGTGCCCCACTCCCACTAATTTTAGATCCATGGTATTTTGACGTAAAATATCATGACCTGCTATTCTAGGCCCTCAAAACTCAGATGTGCAAAAATGCAACTATGTTTCTAGAATTGAGTTTAATATCTGACTTGGAACCCTAGCTTGCTTCTTAGCAGGAAGATTCATCTACTTATTCCCAGGTAAATTAAATGCAGATAATCCCAGCTAAGATAACATTTATAAACCTAACACATTTCAAATAAAAGACCCATATTCACATTCCCTTATTTTCTTCCCTGGGTTTACTATAACTCTACAGCAAGATATTTATAGTATATGAAAGACTGTGCCCATGTTGTTTATTGGGATGTATAATACACAGGTGCCCTTTGTTAATATATCCTTTTTGGTGTCAACCAGAGGTTGGACAACTTTTTCTATAAAAGGTCAGGGAATAAATATTTTAAACTCTGTGGGTCATATAATCCTTGTTGCAACAACTCAACTCTGCCACTATAACATTATAAAGTAGCCACAGACAATATTTAAATATATGAATAAGGCTATATTCCATTAAATCTTTATTTATAAAACCAGGAGCAGTTTTGATTTTGCATAAGGGTCATAGTCTGCTGACCCTTGGTACATTAAATTCCCAGAACTCTTTCCCAGATCCTTTCAATTCAAACATTTTTTTCATTTTTTTCACTGGGTTTCATAGCACTGTCATTTCTGAAAAACAGTGTCTGTGTTTCTAACCAGAGTTACATGCATTATGTATCACTGTTGGATGTACTAACTCCCTTTCTTAAGCTCTGTGTTTCTCTCGGTGTCACCCAAAACTGTTGGATCTTTTTCCAGGCCATTTCCCTCCACGGAAAACTCAGGGAGATGTCTGGAGTTCCTTACTGTGCATATATCAACATGTGCCCTTCTCTGCAAGCCTGCTGAGTACCATATATCAAGATGATAAAATTGAGCCCCAAATTTACTCTCCTTCCAGTTTATGTCAATTCAATCAAATCCCTAATGGTCCCTCCCATTCTCCATTCTCATCTCCGGATCATACTCTGCCTGTGGCAGAGTGGCGGGAAGATACACACTGATTCTCATTTCCTCTTTCTATTTTTACTCTTCTCTACCTGTATCATCTTGACTAGTGCCCCCTACTCCCCTCATTTTTGTATTGGTAAAAGTGTACTCAGAGGGAAAATGTGCTTCTGTGTCTCCTCTGCCTGGTACTTAGCCTGCAATCTTGATGATAACAGGAAGAACAGAATCTTTTTACTTTGGGGGCAGAGAAGAGGGCTGAACACACCATTTGATATTTCAAGGTATTAGCTGGTTTTCCAGGATTAATCCTTCACGTATCATCTTTTCACAAAACAGTAACAATGGTATGTTAACAAAACAAGAATACCTAGACACTGTAATAACACACCAATGTATAAGAAATATACGTTCATGAAAAATGCCTGTCCTCCTTTTATGCAAGTTTTGCAAGTGCTGTATTAACCATTAAAATCACAAAAGAGCAACAAACTTGCAGCAAATAAATACTATGTTTTGAAATTTCATTTAATGCTAAAGTTTTTTTTACTTGAGGTACAGTCAAATGATAATATTGTGGTTTCTTTCTGTCAGTTCAGATTTAGACTAAATCTCCTGTGTACAGCTATGTACCAACTTGGGTTAAATTTCTTAACATAATTCATAAATTCACCTTTATGTCTTATGTGTCCATCAGTTTAAATTTTCTTCTAGGAATATATCTGGCCTATCATATAAACCATGCAAGTGTAGGACATGTAGGCTTGTCCCCATCCAAAAGCGTAAGTGGAATAAATGAGATTGGCCATAAAAAGAGAAGGGGAGGATGTAAAAACATAGAAGAAACAGAAATCCTCAGTGTCACCACTCTTGGTGGTCTGGTTCACAGCCATTTGCTTGTCCCATTTTCCTTAATAACAGCCTACCTTACATGACAGGGGCTAAAACTACCATGCACTTAATTTAGCCTTAGTTGCTGCTAGGAAAGGCCCTATGCCCTGGTTCTCACCAGTAAAAATTAAGAAGTGTTCAGGGGGAATTCTGGAAAAGCTTTCCCTCTGTGATAATAAGAGACATGAATGACAACAGTGCCCTCTTTACCTCCCATTCCTGACATTAACTTTGCTGGGGGGCCCTAAGGCCATCTTCAGGCTCAACCATTCACTGAAAGGACTCCCAGAACTCAGAAAAGCTATTAGTTATCCTCAGTGCAATGGTTTATTACAGCAAAAGGATATAGATTAAAATCAGCAAAGAGGAAGGTGCTTATGGTGAAATTCAGGAGAAAACGGGTCTAAGCTTCGAGGTGTCCTTTCCCAGTGGAGTCACACTGATATGCTGAACTCTTCCAGCAACAATGGACGGCACACATACAAAGTGCTGCCAATGAGGGCAGCTCACCGGAGCCTTCATGTCCATGTTTCTTTTGGATGGGGGCCTAGGGGGTGATCAGTCACATATGCACATATGCACGCATCAGACTGCAACCTCCCAGAGCAAAAACAATCATTCACCATGAACCACATTACTAGCATAAACTGTCCGATCAAAGTTAACAAGTCAGGAAATGACAGATGTTGGTGGGGATGCGAAGAAAGGGGAACCCTCCTACACTGTTGGTGGGAATGCAAGCTGGTGCAGCCACTCTGGAAAACAGTATGGAGGTTCCTCAAAAAGTTGAAAATAGAGCTATTGTATGACCCAGCAATTGCACTACCGGGTATTTACCCCAAAGATACAAATGTAGGGATCTGAAGGGGTACGTGTACCTGATGTTTATAGCAGCAATGTCCACAATAGCCAAACTGTCCATCGACAGATGAATGGATAATAAAGATGTGGTGTATATATATACAATGGAATATTATGCAGCCATCAAAAGGAATGAAATCTTGCCATTTGCAACAATGTGGATGGAACTGGAGGGTATTATGCTAAGCAAAATAAGTCAATCAGAGAAAGACATGTATCATATGATCTCACTCACATGAGGACTTCTTAATCTCAGGAAACAAACTAAGGGTTGCTGGAGTGGTGGGGGGTGGGAGGGATGAGGTGGCTGGGTGATAGACATTGGGGAGGGTATGTGCTATGGTGTTATACACAAACAATGAATCATAACACTACATCAAAAACTAATGATGTAATGTATGGTGATTAACATAACATAATAAAAAAAGAAAAAGAAAAAAAATGTGATAAATTCACAGCCCAAGGACCCAGGGATACAAAACAAAACACAAAATATTTTTTTAAATCAGCCAGAATATTCCAAGAGCTCAAAGTTCATCTCCCAAGAACTGGCCAAAGGCCAGTCCTGAAGGCAAACCTTTCTTGATAACATGCAGGGTTTGAGCACCGGCACCTCCTGAGTTAATCCTTTGAACTTTGAACATGGCTGGGTGAAGGCATATGTTTGGAGCTACAGTCTCCATCCTATGACTCTAAAGGGACTGCTGAGAGAATTGTAGATGCTGATAAGGACCTGACATTTTTGAACTTCCAATTTACCATCTCTGAACCACCTTCCTGTGAATGCCTTGCTATGTGAAATGTATTATGAAATCGTTTTAAAGTTATTTTATTTGGCTAATCTCTTTGGTCCCACTAAATGGATCCTAAGTGAGTCAGTATCCAAAGCATACCATGGCATATAAGTGAAGTTTGAAGGCTAAAATATACATATATATATATATATATATATATATATATTCAGATAAGACTTCAGTCTTATACTGAATATCGGTATGACAGAAAGTCTGTTTCTTATCCCGTCTTTTCCCAGCCCTCTGTCCAGTTCTAAGTAATGTAATAACTACAATATCTTTGTTGCTACAATTCTAAAAATTCTCATCTTTTACTTCTTTATATTTTCTTGAAATATTATTTATTTCCACTAACCTAACCCTGTGTTTTACATAATGAACTCTCTATAAATATACTGAATGTTCAATTTGAATTCCAATTAGATATTTTTCCAGTGAGATTTTGCCCCATAGCTCTTTCAAAAGAACAATGCAGGATCCTTTTCTGGCACCTACAGATAATAAAAATGACTTCACAGGAGACATTTACAACATTGTAGTCTTGATGGAAATGGTTAATGTGCAGCCATTCCACATTTTCCTCTCTTCTCTTCCTTTCTATAGAAATAAAATATTTTTCCTCAAAAGGATAAACTTTGATGTAACCTTCTGTTAGTCTCAGATAAGGGGCTTTAAATCTGAGCTTTCCAGAAGTTCCTTCCACAACACTTTGAGTTCTTCAGCACAGTTTTAGACTATAGACACCCATTTTATAATCTTCAGGCATGAATACTAGGTTTTTGAAATAATGGTTTAGTTTCCTATAGAATTCTGGATGTTTTGCACTTGTGTAAAAGAATGACATTGAGGTTTTAGTAACTTATTTCAGAACCTGGAGAAGACTTCATTTTCATAGCTGTCACACTAGGTGATATGTAAACCCTAATGACATTCAAAAGTTGTCAATGTGATTTATTTGTAATTTGGGAGACTTGGCTGATAACTATTTGGAGCTGTTGTTGTTTTAAAGGTGTTTTATTGTGTGTCTAAATATAGAATAATGAAAAAGCAACAAATAAAATATGGTACATAGGGGCGCCTGGATGACTCAGTCGTTAAGCATCTGCCTTCGGCTCAGGTCATGATCCCAGCGTCCTGGGATCAAGCCCCATATCAGGCTCCCTGCTCAGCAGGAAGCCTGTTTCTCCCTCTCCCACTCCCCCTGTATGTGTTCCTGCTCTCGCTATCTCTCTCTGTCAAATAAATAAAAACTTGAAAAAAATAAAATATGCTACGTAAAATGAAGCATCTAGCATAGCCTCTGGCCCATAGCAGATTCTCAGCAAATTGTCTGCATTCCACTTCATTTGCCAAAATACCATTATTCTAGTCCCTGTCTCTACACATTTTAATTAATTTATATCACTGAAACATTTTTTTCCTGGTTTCTCCATAGTTGCATGTTTTTTGTTTTTGTTTTGTTTTGTTTTGACTTTAGAATGATTTTAGATTTACAGAAGAGTTCGAAGATACTGCAGACTTCCCATATACTCTTCATCCTGTTTTCCCCATTTTTACCATCTTACATTTATCAAAACTAAAAAGCCAGCCTTCATATATTATTATTAACTAAACTCCATACTATATTCAGATTTTACTAATTTTCACCTAATGTCCTTTTTCTGTTCCAGGATCCCACATTGGAGATCACATTAAATGTTGTCACCATGTCCTTTAGCTTTTTCTTGGCTATGACAGTTTCTCAGATCTTGCTTATTTTTGATGATTTGGCAGTTTTGAGAATCACTAGTCAGGTATTTTGTAGAATGTTGCTCAGTTTGGATTTGTCTGACCATTTTTTTATGGTTAGACTGGGACCTTGGGTTTTGGTAAGAAGACCACAAAGGCGACGTGCTTCTCATCACATCATATCTGCTGTGTACACACTATTAAGATAACTTACCACAGATGATGCTAATCTTGGTCACCTGGCAGAGATAATGTTTGCCATGTTTCTCTACTATTGTTACTGCCCCCACCCTCAGTCCCCCTTTTTGTGCTCTATTCTGTAAAAGCAAGTCATTGAGTAAAGTCCACACTCAAGGGTTAGGGAATTAAGCTCCATCTCCTGGAGCAGTTAGCATCTACAAATGATTTGGAATTCTTCTGTACAGGAGACTTGTCTCTTTCCCCATTTATTTATCTACCTGATCTTTTGTTTATATCATGCGGACTCATGGCCATTATTTTATACTGTAGGTTGTATTATTTATTTTGTTGCCCCAATTGTGCCAGTTTTGGCAATTAATTTCTTTCCTGTTGGCTCCTATCCATTTGACATGTCCCTTTGTTTTGGTTTTTGAGCTCTTCTTTACTTTCTGGCACTATAAGAGGCTCCATGTTCATCATGTATATTCCTGCTCCAGCCTGAGAATTAGCCATTTCTTCAAAGAGATCTGGGTATGTTTATGAAGAATGACATTAGAATCTAAGATCTGGGTGCTGGTTGTGCTCATTGCTACTGGACTCATTTTTATATTTGTCACGGAGGAATGAAAACATATACATAAGTAGAAAAAGTGGAATCTCTCAAAGACTTTCACTCAATTATCAACACAGGCAAACTTCTTCATCTACTCCTCTACCTACCTCTCCCAATGGTTCCCCATGCCCTACTGTCATTGTGTCAACAGAGTCTCTAAAAGGCCTTAAAAAAGGTTTTTAACATAACTACAATGCCATTACCAAACTTAAAGGAAATTCGTTGTGTACCATCATTTGAATTCCAGTTGGCAAATTTCATTGATTGTCTTGTATTTTTAAAGTTGATTAATTCCCCCCCCCCACTAAGCTTATTTAAAGTTTTTAAAAATCCAGGAATTTTATAGTAGCCTTAGTCATGAGTGGGCAGAGGATTTTACTACCAATCAGGTAATCTATTCAACCCCAAGTTTACCTCTTCAGTGATTGTCAAATGAAATTTGCAATTTCTAGATCAATGCATTTAACGAAGATTACACATATCTCTAATTTTAGTTGCTTCTTCTGGAGAGCAGGGGAGTGCTTATGGTAAAACTTCATGACTAGTATAGCAGAAATGCTGGATGCTTAGGATTATTTAGGAAGTCAGAGATGATAACACTTGCCCACGTGATCGCTAGACAAGATCAGGTTGAGGGGAAGGTACGACCACAAAATATTTTGTCTAGACCTAATAGATGAGACACTCTGCTCTGCTCCTGACTATAGTAGGCACTACATAAATATTTGTTGAATGAATCATAAATGCTTTTCACCAGAATTGCACTTTGTCAAATACTAAGATTGCCCCCTTTTTTTTCCTGTTTGTATTTATCTACTGTACATTTATCCACCTGTGTTATTATTATTCAATGGCATTTTCTTTTAGATGTGTTTCTCACAAATGGCATTTAGTTATTTGTTTTGGAACCAATTTGGGACTCACTGACTTTCATAAAAAATCTTCAAACAAAATTCACCTTTATTTCAATAACTAATAAATACAACCTTATTTTCATGTTTACTCTTACAGTTCTTAGTCACTGTATTTTATTTTCCTACTTTTTTTCCCTAATTAACACAAAATTTTTCTTCTCAATGCCACATATAACCCATATATTGAGGAAAGCTTTTTCTGTTGCATTTATTAAATTATACTTTAACACTTCCTTTGGTTAAAACCCACTGCACACAATTCTTACATTTGTGTTGTTTTTATGCTATTTCGTTTCTGTATCTTACAACTAAGAATACTCTTATTTTGCGTATCTTTAGTTATTTCTGTGGTAATTCAGGGGCTAACTTGAATTAAGTATGGTCACCTATCATTTATCTTCAAAGAGAATTGTTTCCTTATTGCTTTTTCCACATTCCTGAAAGATTTCCATAAGATTATCTACACATGAGGCAATCCCTAATATTGCCATTGCACAGATGTCAAATATTTTTGATGCAGCTTGGCTGTTTTCACTTAGGTTCCTGGTCATCTCTTTGACGAGGAAGTTCTACTGGGGAGATGTGCTGGAATTTCTTAAATATAGTGTGGAGCCTTAATTACCTGAGCAGCATTTTACAAATAGCCCAAGTAAGAAATAGAGGCAAGCCTACTTTCTGAAAGTTTCTTTTACAGAAACTCATTTTCTTTCAGAAAAATCACTTTGTCCCAAACACATATTTTAAAACCAAGACAAAATACACATAATGGAGATCATAATGGTAATCTTCAAATTAGAACTCAGGTATCCAAACTATAACATACTGCCTTTACAATATCCTTTCCTGAAACTCTCCTCTTTTGTTCTCTGTGAGTTCTACATGATTATGTAGATAGATCATATATTCATCCCACTTCTCTTTCTCTATGGCTCTTTGGAACCATGAACACAACTCAGCAAGGACTTGATGGATTGAAATAGAGCCCATTCATGAATCTCTCTCAAATTCCAGAGTCTATTTCAATTCTATTCAATTTAAAAGATATTACAGGGTGCCTGGGTGGCTCAGTTGGTTAAGCGACTGCCTTCAGCTCAGGTCATGATCCTGGAGTCCCAGGATCGAGTCCCGCATCGGGCTCTCTGCTCGGCAGGGAGCCTGCTTCTCCCTCTGACCCTCCCCCCTCTCATGTGCTCTCTCTCTCTCATTCTCTCTGTCTCAAATAAATAAATAAAATCTTAAATAAATAAATAAATAAATAAATAAATAAAAGATATTACAAAACTTCCATTATATGCCAACATTATTTTAAGTATTGAAGGTGATAGAAAGATAAATATGTATAGTTCATTCTGCTATAATGCTTGTTTTAAAAATGCACATTAGTCCCAACACAACTGATATATTAAGGAACAATTTGAGTGTAATACAAATTTGTGTTTGCTTATGCATGATTTCATCTGTGAGAAATGCTAGCTGAATGCCAAAAAGTACACCCAGCTGAAGAGAGCCACCATGTAGGAATACACAAAACACATACATACGCACATCTCAAACATCTACCAGCTGCCTCAGTTCACTCATGTGTTATGAGCCCCACTGGTCCACATCTTGTGTTTAAACTTTCCATCCAATTTCAATTAGCCCTACTTCTACCACATCACAATAACTTACAAACTGCAACTGTTCTGTCTTAGCCAGAATTCAAAGATGACCTCCAATGACTCATGTCCTCATATTATCCCTTGCTCTTGGGTGGGAGGGACTTATAACTTGCAGAGGTGATAGGTGATAGTTTATCTCTCCTATGATTATGACATATTATATATTAAGGGTGAAGATAATTTACAGATATAATTAAATTCTCTAATCAACGTAATTAATCCCTAAGTTAACTTTCACTGATTTAAGGTAGATTATTCTGGGCAAGCCTTACTTAATCATGTGAGCCCTTAAAAAGAGAATCTTAAGGTCAAAGATGAAAGAAGTTAGAAATGCTGTCCTGTTGGCTATGATGAAGAACACAGCTACATTGGAGGGAGCTGAGGCCGCCATCCTGCCACCCCCACATCTATTCTGCTAACAACCTGAATGAGCTCAGAAGAGAACCAGAGCTTTAACAGAGATTGCAGGCTCAGGGGCAGCCTTGATGTTACCTGTGAGATCCCGAGCCGAGGATCCAGTTGAGCTATGCCAAGACTTCTGGCCTATAAAACCACACAATATAATATGGGTGCTGTTTCCAGACACAAAGTTTGTGGTGATTTGTTAATAGAAAACTAATATAGTTTCTGATGCCTATATCCACAACAAATTTGCAGCCATTTTCAAGGTAAAGTGCCATTTTAGGGCAATATTCACATGTTTCCTAACCATTTACTATGTGTGAAAGTGTGCTGCTTCCTTTTATTGGGTTCTTATCTTTTCGTAAATGTGGCACTAACAAAGTTCTTAAGTGTTGTGACCCAATCCCATTTTCCCCATAGGCCTTGTGACTTTTACTGTGCAATTTTACACAGTACAGTGTTTTGGGGGAATACATACATCATCTTATATTAGAATTGGCTGTACTCAGAATATATTTGAAAGAAACCCTTTCTCACATATTTGTAATGCAAGCGTCCAACAAAAACTAAAACCTTTTCCAATAGCATTCAATGTACTTGTTATATTTACCCATAAACTATCTTTTTAAGGTAATAAATACGTGAGGCCTAAGAAATAAAATCAAGTTATTACAAGGTTATATTTTCCAACCTCTATCCTTGAAACAATAGGTAAGTCTGAGGCTTCATTTAGGAATTATTACTATAAGTGAATTTTTTTCTAAGTTCCACTTTTCATAAACTAAGGAATCTAATTGTTTTCTCCTTTGGGGTTCTAAATTTCTCCCTTCAATGAGTGTTTAGAGGATTTAGTAAGATATGAAATGTATTTAAGAGTACTTTTATGAAAAATTAACCAAGATCTTAAAAATATTCATTTTTTTAAAAATAAATAAAACAACTTAATAGTCTTACAAAGAAAAACTCTTTAAACAAGGCTGTGCCATTGCCAATCAATAATACTACAGATTCACTCTATATTAGATCCCCCAAATTTTGTACATACATATGCATTATCTGGTTCACTCCTTCTAATGAAGCCCATCACTGTCTGTTATTGAAGAGCAAATTGATGAAGTAAAGGAGAACTGAGTTACAGCTGACATTTTCATGAATTGTAACTAAGATGGTAATGTCACTTTCATCGAGAAAATAAATTATCTCTCAAACTGCACTCACACACTGTTCCTTATCCTAAAATTCCCAAAAGCCTACATCAGAAAAATTCATGTCAACATGAAACCTCCTCCTAGTTTCACTAGAACCAAAGAGAAGGCATATGAAAATGTGTCAAGATGATGAATGGAGACATAATATATTACATGTGCTTAATTTATTTCTCCATTCAAATTGTAAATCAGCAACTATTTTACATTTGCATTTATGGTTATTAGCATTTGCAATATTTACATTTCATATGTTTGTAGTGGATCTCTATAGAGGTCTTTGTCAGTGGTTATCTTATACTTTTCCCAAAAGCCCTCTTTTGTTATATTTGCATGACCACCTGAGGCACTACCATATTTATATATACAGTTGATTTGCTTTGAAATGTGAATGTCTAAAACTGAGCCAATCAAATTCTTTCCCTGGGATTTTAAGAACTTGAGGGGATTAAGAAATCTGTAAAAGAGTCTCCATTATAAAAAGTACAAGATATAAAACTTTTTTCTTCTTGATAGCCACGATTTCTACAGATCAAGCATGAGTGATAATGAAGCATATGCCATAGATAAACAGAGACAAAAGATAAAATAGAAAAGCCCAGATGGCAGAGCTAGATTCTCAGAGCTACCACCTTTCCTGTAGTTTGGTTTTCAATAGTCATGTATTTCAAGAGTCAATATATTTCTCTGCTCTCTCTCCACTAATTTACTTGGGTTTCCACCCCTTGCAACCAATGAAATCCTAATTAATACACTGAGAGAGGCAGCAAATAAATAAACATATGTCATTTAGCTTCCTGTTTGTGCCTTAGGCTTTCTCAGTTTACTAATTCAGTCTAATGTTTTAGTCTCTTTCTCAAGAATGTTTCAGCTTCAAAGCACTGACATCTCTGTAGGATTCTCAACAGTTGGGACAGTGGGGCTCAATAGGTAAAATAATGTAACTCCTCTAAGTAATATGATTTATTTTCTTGTATGATTTATTACTTCAGAGGTCTTGTCCTTGAAAAATAATTATACTGAAATGATTCAAATGAATTGACTAATTTTACAAAACACATACCTTGGGATACCTGGGTGGCTCAGTCACTTGAGCATCTGCCTTCGGCTCAGGTTTTGATCCCAGGGTCCTGGGATCGAGTATTACATTGGGCTTCTTGCTCAGTGGGGAGTCTGCTTCTCCCTCTGCCTGATGCTCCCCCTGCTTATGCTTTCTCTCTCTCTGACAAATAAACAAATAAAATCTTAAAAAAAAAAACTTTATAAAAAAAATAAAAAATAAATAAAAAATAAATGAAATAAAAACACATACCCTAACTGCCTTTCTAAATTTCATGCTCTTAGAAGGCAGAGAATATGCCTTTCCAATTTTATATGGCTTGATATCAGACATATAATAGTCACATAATAAATGTTTGTTGAATCAAATAGAAGGACAGGAGCCATGTGGATGTGGAAGTTTGGGTTTGTGACTAAAGTCACACTTTAGAATCACACCTCATATCTGATGCTTAAAATCCTTTAAAATATTGATAAAATAAAAATTCAGTGTTAATTGGAATTCTCTATTTTGACTGTCAGTTCTCTCATTTAAAACATTAAAAGTGGTATCTTGTATAATTTACTGAATAACAGCAAAAGCCATTCTGAAGTGTTATGAATATGTTTAAACAAGTGCATGAGTGGGGGATGAAATGTAGTCTTTCAATTGTACGATTTCAAGATCAAATTCTACAGTGCGTCTGTGGGCCTGACCTCTATTCACGGAGGAGTTTTGAGGATTTTTGATGATCTAGAACAATCAGTGGTGAAAGATCAAAAACTGAAACATTGAGGGCAAATATGGGTTCATGAATTTTAAAGGCAGTCATGACTTAAATAATTTCAGGGCATACACTGAAGCTGTTGGTACTGATGAGATGGTTAGTCAGGAAGCCAACTTACCCTCTCTTGAGCTGAATAGGAAAAGAAAACTATAGCCCAGAATACTGAATGATTCTCAATTTTTGCAAGCTAACTGAATTACCTTTAATCAGTTCAAGGAATAAAAAATGCTTGTCAAGGTTGCTACTTAATTCATGATAATTTCCCTTCACCTCTTGACTTACGCCATGAAAAACTTAAGCAAGGACTATCAAAAATTTAGAATGTGGTGTAGTCATCTTTAATATAAAATCATGTTAAATATATTTCTTGGGAATGATTCTATGTTACAGTATTTAATTTTACATAAAATTCAAAACTAAAGCTACAGCCTACAAACTCAGCCTCTTAGTAGTTTTGAATGCTTCAAGGAAATAAAAACAAATTAAGCCATAGAGTTAGGGTCAGAGATAACAATGAAAGGAAAAATGGTCTTTTACTTTTTTTTCTTTGTGTAGTGCTCTCATTTGTTAATAGTCCCTCCCTTGCTTTTCTTGCAGTTTCTTCAGGAGAGAGAGAGATGGCCTGGAGCCCCCTTGTGCCAGGATGAGCAGCCCACTTATTAAAGATCTAGATGGTGGGCAAAAATAGCCTCCACAGGCCACATCCAGTCTGTTCCACAACAAATATGTCTGTGCCCATTTGTTTTCAAATTGTCTATGAATGCTTTCATGCTGCAGAGGCAAAGTTGAAAAGTTGCAACAGAGGTCTTATAGCCCACAAAGCTGGATTTGCATTTACTATCTGAACATTTACAGAAAATATTTGTGCATCTACCAGAGTTGGGTTCAGAAGGAAGAAACATAAACTGAGAATTTCAGCCCCGCTCTGCTCTAGTTTTTAGCTTTTTCTACTTTGGTTTTTCCTTTGAGATTTCCTTTGTCATTAGATGAAATAGTCTAAATGTCCTAGTACAGACTTAAGGAAAAGTGAGAGAGTAGGTATGCTTCTAGCCTTGACCTTAAGTTAAACAAGCTATTTGAGGTCTTAGGCTACACATGTGGTCCAGCATAATTCACCAGGGGGCAAAACCCTTCTTTCATCATAATAGAGTCAACATTTCCCTGACATTCCTTCCATGTAAATCCATCACAGATCTAGTCCAAGACAGGACTGAGAGTCCAGCCACATGCATCAGTGACCTGACTAGAAAAACACACCGCTTCAAAGTGAAAATCAAAGGAACCTCACATATTCTTTTTAGCTTGTTTTCAGAATGGAAAAAAAAAATAGGGGAATGTATTTTGTAATAGAGCTCTAAAAATATGGTAATTGCAATTAAAGTTGTTTTTATTTTTTTAATTGACTTACAGCGTATTTTCTTAGAATGGAATCCTGTTTAAGTTGGAGTGTGGGGCTTGGGGGATTTTGATTTTTTTCCCATTTTTTATCTCTCTGTAGAGACTGGAGATCAGTACTGTTTCAGCTTCAGGCTCTGTGTACTAATGGTGTAATTTCTAACAGCCAATCCGCAACAAATCCATAAAACTTGCCTTAATGGGATTTTGCCTTGAGCACCATCTGTAATTAGGTAGGGGGTTACCACTGCAACTCCATTACTGTGATTTCTAGGTGAGTGTCTTGGGGCCCTTTTGGCTTCTGGGCTTCCAAGCTTTACAACATTCACTGAGCATTAGGTAAGCCTCTGCTAATGCTCAGGCATGGACACACACACACACAAATACACCCAGCACCATACCACACCACACACACCACATAGTATGGTTAATATCCACCAACAGTTCTGTAATTAGTAAATGTGCCTGTGCTGAAAGTTTTGTTCTTATTTTATTATTATTTTCTTTCTTTCTGCACATATTGGCTCTTTTGATGTAAGTACAATCCAATCTAGAGGCACAGAAGTAACCACAGATGCCACACCAGAAGTGTGCTGAGGACACCATCTGCTTTCTGCAATTCTCTCTTGGTCATTGATTTCTCTGGGAGATTTTCTTCAAAATAGTTGGACAATCTTATGGCATGTTGTGTGACATATGGAGTGCTTTTTCACTAGTGACTTCAGCATGCTGTAGTAGAGAGAGCGAGGGATATGGAATCAGAGGGCCAGATTTAGAAGTCTGGATTGGTTTCCATACTGGACAAAGTCATGTGTGTCTCCTGTCCTTAGTGTCCTAGTCTATAAAATAATGATTTATGTTATATCTGTCTAAGATGTGTTAGGATTAATAAATGAGAAAACGTTAAAATTGCTTGGTAAATTATAAAGTGCTATTTAAAAATAAATCATAATTTTATTTTTCTTAAAATTTTCTTAATGGCAGTCAAATTATTTCTAATATCAAAGAAATTTTTTTCACCCCAGCCCTAGTGATATTTATACCACTTCGGTCAGCACTGTTTGACACTCGTAGACCTGTTTGATTTTGAGGTATTAGACTTTTGCTTAAAGAATTTGCACAACTTTGTTTTATGGCAATAAGCTCTCTATGTAAGCAGAGGTTATAGGATTATGGAATAAAAGTAACACAGTAGAAAGAGAGAGGGGTGGGAGAAGGAGAAGACAAAAAGAGAACTGACAGGGAAAAGACTCTTTGGAAATAAAAATTAAGTGAAATATATATTCAACTTCTTTATCAAATTGGTGATACTCTAACATCCACCAAATAAATAAGGAAACTATGCTTATTTACATTCTGGACATTTTTAGGAGAAATGTAAGCATGATATAATTGATAATATGAGCAATAATATCAACATCATGTCAAAATCATCTACTGTAATAAAATGAAGAAACACAGGGTAGGGAAAACCATTTCGTTACTCTCCCTACAATTCCTTGTGTGGCCTTGTGTTATACTTCTTGCTGTCTTTGATATTCTCCTTGATAGTCCCCTTCACAATGCCTTTTTTGATCCAAGAGTATGGGATAAATTTCCCTGATGTGTGCCCATAATTTGCCCTCATGCATTCTCCTTCTCTCTGTCTCTGTCTCCTTCTCTCTCTGTCTCTCTCTCCCTCTCTCTCTTCACTCTCTCTCTTTCATTCCCTAACTCTCTAGCTCTCTCTCTCTCCAGCACCCCTGTCATCCAATTCCCCCACCCCCCGCTGTCCTATTGATAGGACAATTCCTCCCTGCCTTCTGAGTTGGATGGACAAAATCCAATTGGCTGACTAGGTATATATGTTATCTAAAGATCTAGCTGTCTCTGCAGATGGATCATAAGGGCTTGATTTAAAGGAGGAAACTATAAAAACCTTATTTGGACCTCAGGTTCAATGCACTTTCTTCAGGCTAAATTTACTAGTCACAGCTATAAAACTGGTATTTTGGGGTGCCTGGGTGGCTCAGTCGGTTGAGCGACTGCCTTCGGCTCAGGTCATGATCCAGGAGTCCTGGGATTGAGCCCCACATTGGGCTCCCGGCTTGGCGGGGAGCCTGCTTCTCCCTCTGACCCTCCCCTCTCTCATGCTGTTTCTCTCTTGCTCGCTCTCTAATAAATAAATAAATAAAATCTTTAAAAAAAATAAAACTGGTATTTTGATACCTATATCTTACTTATCTTACTCAAATGAATTAGAACTATTGAGTGAGAGTTGTGATTAATTAGTTCCCTCAAAATTCCAACAGATAATTTCAATATCAAGGTAGTTTTTATTAGGTTGAGAGAAAGAACAATAAACAGAGCAGAGAGACTAGTTAACTAAAGAATAAGGTCTTAAGTCTCAAAAAAATATGCCTCAATAAGGTATTTGGCTTCATTTTTTTTAACCTGGGAAGTAATCACAACAATCACAGCAACTTCTGTATCATCCCTATTTTCCCCTCATTCAAAGTGAATTTTATTATGCTTATACTGCTCCTCTTTCATACTATATATTGGCTGAGGCAGAGAGGTATCAAAGCCATGACTCAAAGTCATGGGATATCACATCTAAATGTGAGCACATCCCAAGTAGCTGGACTTTTAGTTGAACACATGAATTGACTGTAACCTTGAAGCTATTTTCCTTAGCAAGGGGCAAGTACATTCATATATAAGAAAAGTGTTCCTACCATTATTTGGCTAGTCAAAGTACTAGCTGTTGAGAGATAGGCATTGTCTCCCAGTGATAACCCTAGCCCCCCGCTTTTTTCCCACTAGCAATAGAATTTCCAGCCTGTACCTGAACACAGTGCCATCCACAATAAGGATATTTCCCTGTCTTCATCACAGCCAGGTTGATCACTGTACTAAACTGTGGCAAAGGAATGTGAGTGGAAGTAACCAGTGCAAGAGACACCCTTAAAAGGAAGAGGGGCCACACTCTTCTTTTGTATTCAGTCTGTACTTGGATCTCAGTTGTCTCATTTGTAAATAGAAAGCTGTCTTCTAAATTCTCATCAAAGTTCACTACCAGGTCTGAAAAGACTATCATTTTCTGACAGCCCTCTAAAATCTATATCAGACAGATACCACCAGAACTTGCCATTGGCAAACTCTAAAGTAGATGAAGCTTGTTTTTAGTCCAACGAATTTCTTCTTCTGGCTTTTTTCTTCCCGTAAAGTGTCACTTCTCCTATCAGATAGGAAAGCTATAAGTTATTTCTGAGAGTGGTGGTGGTAGAGGAAGTTAATTCATACTAATGTGTCAGTGACTCACTGAATTAGTCCCCTGGAGTGTTTGCCTTTTGAGGAAAAGAAATAGATACACACACACCCACACATACACACTTACACACAAATACATACTACATATACAGATACGTGTATGTGTGTATACACACATACATAAAGATGGGAAAATGTCTACCTTAAATATATTAATTTCAAATGATAGAACATCACAAATTCAGTCGAAGTCTGTACAGAAAAATAATTTGAGATACCTGCATATTTTTCAGTTCCTCAAATCAAATTTTTGGGGTATAAGCCTTAGGCAACAAGATAAATAACACTGAATGCAACAGTAAGTCAACTTATGGTAAGAGACAAAAAGTATATCTAAAAAGTACATTTTTTAAGATTTATTTCTTTCTTTTGAGAGACAGAGAGAGCATGAGCAGGGGGAGGGACAGAAGGAGAGGGAGAGGATCTCAAGCAGACTCCCCGCTGAGCATGGAGCCATCCATGGGGCTCAATCTCACAACCCTGAGATCATGATCCGAGCTGAAATCAAGAGTCAGATGCTTAATCAAGTGAACCACCCAGGTGCCCCTAAAAAGCACATTTTTAAAATCTATGAATTACTATCAATTCTTTTCATCTGAATCGTATATCAAAGTAATTAGTGAATTATCAGAGAGATGTTTTCTCAAATAATAGACTTATATGTTATTCCATTCCACTATTATATATACTGTCAATAACTAAATATTAAAACTGTTTTCCTGTGTCTGAAAATAGGTATTCTTTTTATCTTTACACTATCACACAAATAGATACTCACCTAAAGAAGCTGAGAAATTTTCTAGTGCTGTAGTAAGAATCAAATTTTGCATATTAACTACCTGGTGTAATTAAAAGAAGATAAATAGGATTGAGTTATATAAAAAAGGAATGCTTATTAATTTTTTAAGAATTTATTACTAAAACTAGTCTCTGGTATTAGTAATTGCATTCCTTCTAGGATAGCATGCTTTGAAATAATGACATGAAGGATTTGATCCATTGGTGTACTGGTAGTATCCATTATATTGATTGAAAGGTGCCAGATAAATCTGTCTTCAGTTATATGATGTTGACCCGGTCAGAGACTGATGATTTAAATAAATAAAGAGGAAGAGATTTCTGAGCACAGCATTAGTGTCAGACTCAATGAATTATCCCTGCTGGGTATTTATTAGTGCACCCAGAAATACTAGCTTTAGAGGCAGCCATGCCATTTCTGGAAAAGTTGATGAAAAATTTAGCTCTTCATTCCAAATTAACATGCATTGCTTCCCAACTCTACTCCAATATTAAAGGTAGAAATCTAAACTATATTGGTAATAATCTGTCCTACACAGGTACTCCTATGTTGAGAAATAACATCTTCAAGTCAGAGGCCGAGATGTCAATAACATTCACATTGATTTACCAGTGTTCACTTTACATCGGGAATCCAGTTCTCAAAGCAAGATTCTACATTAAATGGAAATAGAGAGCTCTACTTTGCAGAAGAATCTCAAGACAATTTAAATAAATTTGGACTCCTGTCCTTGTCACTCAGGATTCCTTCAGGAATGTCACTAAGATTTAATTATGTTAAATATAATAACACAGAGTGTATACATGTGCACACACACACCTGTCTAACTTTATCACAGAGATAAATATTGGAATTAATTTTTTAGTAATGCAAAGTAGCTACTGTGATGAAGAGTGAAAAAGTACTTGAGCTAGACTCTGAAGACTTGCTTTTTGATCTGATTGTATATATGATGTTGGATGAGCCAACTAATACTTTTGAAACTTAGATGTCTTATCTGTAAAATTTATATTACTGTACCTTTCTCATATAGTTATATCAAGACGTCTCATATAGTTATTGCAAGTTGTGTGTTGGTAAATGTTTAACGACCACTTCTCCATGCAAAAACAGCCCTGATTTATAGCAGTTTTCAAATTATGGAGTGCAAATATTCCAACCACAGCCAATTTCAAGGTATCAATATGAGGTCACTGAATATGGCATTGGAAAGAGATATCCGGAATCAGGTCCCATAAGTGGGTGCTAGCTGGTTTCAGCACACACTGCTCCCACCAGAAAACACAAGTGAGATGTAGTGTGTCTCACAGAAAGCATATGCTTGCTAACTCTGTTGATTGAATGTTTGCATGAAAGAATCCTATGGTCACTTATTCATATGGGAAAAATGAAGGATGCATTATTAAGCTGTTGATTAGCCTAATTTTACAATCCTATATAAAGCTATATTTAGAACCAAAATAAAATTCTGGAAAGTAGTTGGGGATTTCTCCTTCTCAATTCCATATTCTCAAGAGTTAAAAAAATGTGGCTCTAGATATAAATTTTACTTAAATATGTTGATTACCAAACTTTCTGAATTTAATAACATTTCATCAAAAGCAGAAAAGAATATGAGAGTAAGAATAATATAACCGATGAGAATGGTCTTAGTGCACACTTATTAGCATTCAAGACCAGGAAAGACAAAAGATAAAAATGGCACTGAGTAACTACCAACCTGAACTTAAGTAATGGGAAATTGCTTCTTTTGGGTCAAGCTGCACTCTGTGTATGAAAGAAATCTGTGGTCACAGTACCGTTCTTACTGGTAAATCTCCCATTCAAAGACGCAATTAAGTACATATGAAAACAACCATCTTATCAGTAGATCTATGGTGTCAATGACAGACAAAGTCACAGAAGGATTTTAAGAAACATAATCTCAGGGTTGAACAGCGATTCATAGAAACACAATGCTTGGTATAGTCATTGCATTGCTCAACTCCAAGAGGAAAATTCCACACTGCATGCAATGTGAATGATGCTCCTTGTTTATGGACCAAAGCTAACCTAAAAATCCTTAGCTATATCTATAATGCACAAAGCAAAAATTAGTCATGAAAGTGATCAACTGATATAAATCAAAATCTCAGTCTTTTAGTTATAAGACAAGGGGAGGGAAAATGGAATTTCTAGGAAGTTTTAGTGAAAGACACTAAGCAACGCTTTGACAACTGCTTTCTTTATGTTGATATGATGAAAAAAGTGGCACCAGAATCAGTGTGGTGGTTGCATTTCTGATCTTTGGATGGAACTCTCATTTTTTAAAATTTAATTTTGCTTACTTATCAAATAATTCTCTTAATTTAGGCATTATGCAAGATGCAAGGAGGATTTTATTTTTATCAAATCACTACATATTTTTATTCTTTGGTTTTTTTTTACTATATATTTTTTAAAAATACACAACTCTAATACCACTTGTATAGTAAATCATTGACTCAAAGTGTCACTTATAAACAATAAAGGATAGGGGAAACATTGATTTTGTTTAACATTTGGGAGCTTTTAACTGACTTTAATTAATATTCTCATGAGTACTTTTAAAAGAGCCAATAATGAGCCCTTCCTCCCAATTTGTATTATTTTATAAAATAATTTCTGGTAAAGAAAATTTCTATTGACTTTGCAGCCGCATGTTATTAGTTCATTTCAACAGCTTTGATTTTTTTCCCCTACCATTCCTCAGTTCTGAGACCATCTAATTGGCAAATCCAGAGAGAGTACAAGGATTAGTCTTGATGTTTTAGCCTAATCAAAAATCCTTCATTTGGCAGTAACTGTCTGGCAAAGTTAAGCAGCTGGCAAAGAGTATCATACTGATTTAAAAAAAAATATGATAAAACTATTACATTTCTTAATTTCAAAGATAAAAGAATATAAATTATTATAAAAATTCTATCTCAAGTTAGAATTTGTTGAGAACTATTTTACTGATTATGGATCACACAATTTCATTAGAAAGAGCTTCTTCGTAACTGCTTTCTATTGTTTGTTGTTACATTTTGGGAGACGTGATTTGACACATACATGAATTAATGAGCTAGAGTATAATTAGCTCCACTGAACAAAATGAGATACTACATATTGAGTGACCTAGAATTTTTCTCTAACATTTTCCCTCTTATTCAAACAAATTGTTTGAACAGGTTTAGATTTAAAAGCTATGTGATTTTTTTTTTTCAGTAAAAATCTTAGAATGCTGTTCTGTAATTGATTCTAGTTATATACAAGCAGGAATACTATTTATGGAAACATTTGTGAAAGACATTAGTCTTGTTTATAATGTTGAATCTGAAACTACATGTAACAGAGAAAGCAAATACAAAATGTTAAATTATCACATTTTATCAATCTATATAACAATTCTTATTTTTATCATGTGTTTTTAATTTTTAAAGTCTATATTTACAGCCCCAACTAGTCTTACAATATTGAGAATCCAGCCTGTATCACAGAGACTCCCAGTAAGGAAATGCCTGGGGAAGAAAAAGGAGCAACAGTGGATTTAACATTCTCTATAGATCCTTCTGTGTTTTGAAGTAGGTTTGGGGGTTCTGTGCATAAACTGTTTAAACATACCTTTGGCATTTCTGCTCTATAAAACCATTTGTACAACAACCACTGTGAGGATAACATATTTCTATTATGCTAATAGTAGAAAGAACAGATTATCATCCAAGAAATTATATACAAGAAAACTTGGAATTGACCCAAATGTTGTTTAACAAGGGAAGAGATAAATAACATTTGTTTTCCATTTCCATTGCCACTTTTCTATCCTCAGTCCTAGTAGGAATGGAGACTTTGAGCAAAATAATGCGTTAAAACTAAGTCACATGAACCATGTCAGTATGAGAAATATATATATATTTTTGTCCTAGATATATGTTTAAGCTAAAGAATGCACTGTCATGATGAAGAGACTTGCAATTTGGAGGGATCAAGGCTTGAGCCAGAACTTGAGATCTGAGGAGTGACCGTTATGAAATAGAAGGAGATTGACAGTGGGATGAAAGGATGAAGCCAACTGGAGTGGATAAGACGTGCTGAACAAAGACAAGGAGGAGGGAATTTAAGTGCCCATGTTAAGCTATGTCAGCTTAAGAAGCAGTCACAGTGGAATAGTGAAGAAATCTTTGTATCATCTCTTGGATGCCAAGTGTATTGTTAATAGTCCAGGATTATCATAGGGTTCTTTCTGATGAAGACTGTCATCTGGTCTGTTAAGTATTTTGGGGACATCAATATAATAGCTGCCTATATCAGCATAGAACTGACATATACATTCTGAGGTGAAGGAATTTCCAAGCCTTTTCCAAGTGAAAAAAATAAAATAAAATTAAGGAAAAATTACAAATTAAATTTGCTTAATTATAGTATAATGAAGATATGTTATGTTTTATTTTTACAAAAACAAATATGCCTAAAACTATACTTTCAATATTACAAAAATGATATTTAGCTGCAATAGATCACTCAAATAACAGATGATTTACCTTTCACTTGTTGTCTTTGAGTAGTTAGGTTATATAACATAATCTATTTTGTATTTATGTGTGCTCAAAGGAACATTTGACTAGGAATATAGAAATCTGGTGTCTTCTCATGTATTCATGTCATTGTGAATACATCTAACTTCTTCTTTTCAGTTTATTTATTTATAAATTATGAACTACACAATATGTAAGGTCATTTCCAGATACGCCTTGCTGGATTCCCTAGAGGTCCACTTATGAATTTATTTCATCTTGCATTAACATTGACTTCAAATAGATCATTATTCAAAAATAATTTACATTCTCTCTATTTACTTCAGATTTATATAGGATAAGCTATTAAAATAAAATGTATGCATGTGAATGTGTCTATGCAAATGTATTCATATATTTACATACAGAAAATTAGGCACTTATGCAGAGAAGGTAATATTCTTATGTATTTTTTGTTAAGGCTTTTGGCATCCTAATCATTCAGGCATGAACCCAGAGGAAATGTAAGGTGTGAAAATAACCTAAATAGAGGCACCTGGGTGGCTCAGTCAGTTAAGCCACCAACTCTTGATTTCAGGTCAGGTCATGATCTCAGGGTCATGATCTCAGGGTCGTGAGATCGGGCCCTACATCAGTCCCTGCACTGGGCGTGGAGTCTGCTTAAGATTCTCTCTCTCCCTGTGCCTACTGCTCGCACACATGCTCTCTCTCTCTCAAAAAAATAACCAAATAAGCAAACAAAAAAACTCCACAAAAACCTTATAAATAATAGAGTTTAAAACACTCACAGATTCATATATTTTAGGCATTGGGCATAGAACACATCTGGCCTCAGTTTGCACATGTGGTTCACTGGAAATTATTTATTTGTAACCTTAAGTATAGTGTCCAGTGCACAGAGAGCACAAATGTATGCACATTATTACTATTACTATTGATCATTAATAATTATAATTACAGTAATAATAATGCTATCATTTTATCATTATCATCTGATACCTGTTGACTTCTATGAAAAGCTCAAGGCTTTTAAATCCTAATCATTTCATTCCCTGATCCCCCTCCACTCTACCATAGAAATACTGATAACACTGGATCATGATCAAAGACATTGCCTATAATCCAATTCTAGGTGGAGAGCTTTTAATTTTGAAATCTAATACAAACCTAGCATATTTAAACTCTTTGCATCATGGTCATTTTCTCTCTCCTAGCTGGAAATATGGGATAATCGAAGGGCCTGAGTCGCCTGCTTTCTGGGATATGCCTCTTCCTTAAGGCTGGTGACAGATGACGTAGGTCAACTCTGAATTAAACATTAAAGAAAGTATGCATTCTCCTCTCCTTTTTTCCTTAGATTTTTTTCTTGCTGGCAAAATGGTAAAGTAGTTTTATAAGTAAAATGTAGAAGAAAAGAGAATCCACTAAATCTACTAGTGTATAGATCTCAGGTCTGGCTTCTCAACATAAAAAAGATTTTGTGTCTGAGTTCACTAGGGTCCAAGATTTAGGCCTGCATGAAAACAAGGAATAAAATGTTCTTTCCTTGGTGTCCTCTGTACCTATACCTCAATGAAGATACTTGAACTGCAATAGTTGTATTAGGGTAGATTTCAGGAATAGTGGTTATGGGCCTTCTCTGATAATTTTTCCATCAGGTCCATGGATTATAGAACTTAATAGAAAACTTACATACCTTTGTCTATTTCAACCCATTAATGAGGAAGCTATTTGGTAGCTAATCAAGAGGAGATCAGGGACAAACAAACAAACAAGAACAAATATCAGACATTGTGACAACAGAGGAGTGACATGCCACTAATAAAGAATAGCAAGCTGAATCAGAATATGCTACTTGGTCTATGAAGAGTTATTTCTGAGGTTGGTGGCAGAATATGAACATTCTAGAGAATCTAGACACTCCCCTTTTATCCCACTTTCCAGATGAATATTCACACTCCCAAAACTTCTATATTTACTAGAACTGGGGATAATAGATTTTAACAACTCTTTAAACTGATAACTTGTTATTAGAAAAATACTAGTGATTGTACTTTAATGGTAATGCAGATGTAACAAACCTTGAATGTTAGGTGACAACACAATAGAAAAATCCTCTCTCAGATAACATTTTAGTGCAGGTTTTCCTGGAGACTTTCCACTGCATGAAGATTCGGGAGCCCAGATTGCTTTCACATTGCAGCTCCGGTATTTCCTGTGGCCCTGGACTCCACTACAACCAACATTAAATGAGGGAAAGACAGTGAAGACATATCTGTACCTTAAGAATTGGAAAATTTCACGTATCACTTCTACTCACATTTCATTGGTGAAAGATAGTCACATAGTCTTGCCAGAATGAGAGGGAAGCCCAGCTGGTCCTACTGGATAGCTCCCTTCCCAGTGATAGATTCATATTATGGAAAGTAAAATACATTTTTGATAGATATCTAGTGGCCTTGTCTTATTATTCAAACAATAAAACTAGTATCTCACCCCTGTTCTGATAGATTCAGTATTCCTCTCCTGATGATGTTAAGCAATACATTTTCTTCTAACCCCAAAATTGTGGAACAAAATTTTATCCAAAATTATTACAGGTATTTCAGACAGTTCTAGATAGTCTGGTTTTTAAGTGATATCCTTTTAGTAAATCAGTATTCAGTGGCTTCTAACTGGCCAGAGATCGTCCATAATTCTCTGTATTTCTCAGCAAATTTAGGGGGAAAATATCTTGGGGAAATTTCCCAGATATACTTGATTGATACCAATGATTGCTATATTCAGATGAACATACTAGTGACAACAATGTATTATTTCAAGGCCAAGATGGGGCTGGCTCTTCAAATCTTTTGTTTGTGTGTTCCTGTTTTAGATGTACAGATCCCAGATTACATTTGCTATGTAGAATTGAGGAAGAGAGTTCCAGAAGATTAGGTTTCTACTTACCCCCATTGGTCAACCTTCTTATGCCCAGAAGTAAAATCTAATACCCTGGTTCTGGCAAAAGTCACCCTCTTAGAGCCTTTTTTCTTTCTCTCTTCTCCTGCAGGTCTAGAAAGCCAAGCTTCACGCAGCATTTTGGTACCTAATTAGTTTTGTTTTTTTTAGGATTGAGGTTGATTTTCATACCTGCTTTTAGCAATTCAAATTGTTTTTATTTTTCTCATTCTTCTGGTTTAAATTTTGTCTTTCAATGTGATATAAGAAAGAAATAAAAAATAAGGTAGGATACAATATAAGCAAAGATAAAATATATAGGAAATATACTTCAGAAATAAGACCCAAAAATCAGAAAGAAAAAAAAAAGGAAAAAGTTGTATTATGGGCAGCATTCACTAGCAGGATGCACATACACTGTAATATCTTTCATGTTTGAATCATATTAATTTTCAGGCAAAACAAATGGCTGTTTATATTAAACACATTGTAAATGCATTCAAATAAGAGTCAAATGATAGGGTATTAAGATTTAGAGATAATTGATGTTTTGCCCCCTGAGGAGAACAGATAAAAGAGTATATTTCTGATCCTTAAACTTCTGTGCTAAATCTTCTTTGCAATAAAAACATTATCAAACAGAGAGTTTCAGCCAGATAAAGAAGGAAATGTACAAATTTGTGTTGCAAAATTATATGCCCCATTGATTCAACCTCAACTTTTATGAACACTGGGTCTACCTGTTAGTATATTTACAATGAAACCTTGAGTAGGTGAGCAACCTCTAGGATCCAGATATTTTTATTTCATCCTTACAGAATAGTTAGAGGTTTTTAATTCATTTACTACATGACATAACTTAAATAAAATTCTTAATAAGAATGTGAGCAATACTAGGTACTAAATATATATTAATTTCTGTCTCATGGTTTCTAGTTCCAAGATGAATGTATCCATGAAATGATATTTTCTAAAGGTAGGTAATTAATATTGCCAATGATTAAGGTTGCATACAATAAGTAGTTGTAAATCATACATTATTTTGTCAGAAAGCCTGTGTTTACTGGCCCTTTTACTTTCAGTGTGAAAGAAGACAGCAATACAGTTTCAAAAATTATAAATACACCATAACATGATAATCAGTAGATCAGTTCTACAATCAGTAATTTTTAGCCCCGTCTTTACATGAGAATTCCTGGAAAGCTGTTACAACATACCAATCCATAGATTCTCAAATCCTCAAATCCTCAAATTCTGATTTAATTTTGCTGTGATGAGGCCAGAACATCAGTATTTTTAAAAACTCCATTGATGATTAATATGCAGCCAAGTTTGAGCAACACTTAATCAAAAGATTCACTGGAATCTATTAATTATGCCAAAAAGAGGTGTTTACATTTATGGTTTATATACCTTCTTGTTACGATTTATTCCTCTATCTATAGCAATTGGGTTCTGCTTTTTCACTCTTGTGAGCTCCAGACATCTATATCCTACTGCCTTCTGGACGACTTCAATTGTATGTACTGCAGGAACTGTATCCTCAAAACACCACAAAACGAATTTATTACCTTTGTTTCAAATCTACTCCTCCTCCTCTCATTGTGTATTTCAATGAATGGCACTGAAATCCATTCATTCTTTTAAGCCAAAAGCAGGAGCATCAGCCTTACTGTCTTGCTTGTCTTCTTCCTTCACACACAACCTCACACACCAAAAGGCCAATAACTTCTTTTTCTTATACATCTCCTGTATCTCTCCGTGTTTTTTCATACTCAGGGCCATTACCCCAGTGCCATAATCCTATCTTCCCTGAACTATTCCTACAACTTCATCATTGGTCTCCTTGATTTTAGTCTGGCCCATCATCAATTCAAATTCTATTCTGAGCCATCACAAGAACATGTGATCCCATCACTGTCCAACCTAAAATGTTAGTGTGTCCTCTGGTGCCCTTCATGATTGCCCCTGCTTGCCTTTCAGGTCTTACTTCTCTTCACCCCATACGTTCCAGTGACAATAGCCTGCATTCTGTTTCATGCATGTTCTCACTTATATCTTTGAATATGCTATCACTGCTTTTTTGGAGTCATAGTTTCCTGATTCTTCTCCCTCCCACTCCGGACTCATACTTTTCATGACGCTTCCTCCATGCAGCCTTTTTTGACACTCAAATATGGATGAAATTTTTTCTTAGTCGTTCTTATAGTACAAGACTTCCCTCTTTATAGTATTTACAAAATTGAACTTAATTCACTATCTACTTATTTGTTCAAAAATATGAAAGCACTCTGAATGACTATAGCTGCTTTGTTCCCAGCTATGTCTGCAGTGATTTTCCCAGTGCCCAAGAAGTAGTAATCACCCAGCAAATACTTGAGGAATTCAGGAGCAGAAGCAAGTTCATTGTTTATGAGATAAAAGAAGACAACTTATCATGAAGAAAGTATGAGTATTTTCACTTACAGGTAGGAATTAGAGGGAGGCAAAAGAAGATAACAGAAGCTCAATGTTACTGTCTTTAATTTTGTCCTAAAAGTATAGTCATATTTATCTGCTAAGAATATGGTTATAATTATAGGGTATTCAGTTAGTAAACTGAGAAGTTCTCTTTCAGCTGTTCCCAGAGTTTTAGAAGAATGGGGAGGAAATTTACCAAAGGCAAGGAAAAAGATCTTGAAAATGAATGAAGAGATAGTCAAAATCATGTATTAGTAAAGGGGTAGGTCTGTATTACTTGGGGACATTTATGAGTGTTCTTGGACTCAAGTATAAGAAAGGACATGAAAGATTATGGGGTTTCTACGGAGCTTACATAGGAGGTTGTTAACTGCTAAAAAGGCACACAGTTTGTAGAATGTAGAAATCACCCTGTAGGGGCTCGACCTACAGTTAAAGGTTTGAAAACTTAATTTAGATTTAAGACAGGTGTGTATTTTGTCCAAGGTCATGGGTACAGTAAATAGCAGGATATTACTATGTATTGATTATTATAAGCAAACTACAATAGTCCCCCATTACCTGCAGGGGATATGTTCCAACACTACCAGTAGATGCTTACAACTGCTGATAGTACCAAACATTATATATACTATGTTTTTATCCATATACATCCCAAAGATAAAGCTTAATCAATAAATTAGGCACAGTAAGAGATGAACAATAATAACTAATAATAAAATAGAATACTTATAACAATATACTGCAATAAAAGTTATTGTGAATGTGGTCTCCTTCTCAAAGTCTTACTGTACTGTACTCACTCTTCTTTTTCTGGTGATAATGTGAGGTGTTAAGATGTCTACATGATCAGATGAAGTAAGGTGAGGATGTAGGCATTGTGACACAGTCTTAGGCTCCTGCTGACCTTCTGATGTATGTCAGAAAGGGGATCACCTGCTTCTGGACCATGGTTGACTGCACGTAACTGAAAAGCAAAACTACAGAGAAGAGGGGGACTGGGGGCCACTGTACAATTAACTAAAGAGAATCCTACCCAATGTAATCACCTCATAGTTTTCTTTTTAGCTTTGTAAAAAGAAGATAGAATATGCACATAACTTTAACTCTAAGGAAATCATTCATAAGATGAAGCAACGATTCTACCTAAATGACACTTTCTATATTTTCCTGAGGACAGTAAGATTCACTTTAATGCATATTTATTGGTCTCAGAGTAACAACTTTTCCAGTGTAGAAACATTTGTTGTGAAAACACCACCAGCATAAAATGTATCATGTTTTATTTAAGCAGATTGAAAAGGGCCCTATAAGGCACGGGGCAATATTGGCAAAGATGAAGAGCAAACTGGTGGCAAATGTGCGGTGTGCTTGAAGGCAGAGGATCTATGCTGTAATAGACAATACACAGAATAGCTTTCCACAGAATCAGAAGCAGCATGTTGATTACAAAGACTTTTTTTTAAATTTTTATTTTTTTTAAGTTTTTATTTATTTATTTGTCAGAGAGCACACACAAGCAGAGGCAGTGGCAGGCAGAGAGAGAGGGAGAAGCAGGCTCCTCGCTGAGCAGCAGGTCCGATGTGGGACGCGATCCCAGGACCCTGGGATCATGACCTGAGCTGAAGGCAGCCACTTAACCAACTGAGCCACCCAGGCGTCCCGATTACAAAGACTTTTTAACCTGAATATCTATTAGGTCCTGAAAAAAAGACCTGCATATCTCTAATGCGACCTTTTTTTAAAGTCTTATAATGAAATTTGAGAATCAAGAGAACAAGAAAACAATAAAACACTGATTAGTGTAAGTGGAAAACAATTTGGGGTAAAAAATAAAATATGTCAGTCATATTTTGAGTTATGGAGAATGGTGTACATTTTTTTTTCAAAAAAGCATTATAGGAGAGTGGATTTTTAAAATCACAACATTAAACCTGCTTTTTGACTTTGAATTCATTCAAGTATGCAATCATAATTATATCCACAACTGAGAAATTATGGTAAGAAATCCATGTACACCTTCTCATGCTTGATGTCCACCTAATTTCTTTTTGAAAAATACGAGTTTCTCTTAAAAATAATAACAATATTTTATCTGTTTAAACTTCTACTTGAAATCTCAATGCAATGTCATTGAAGTATGGCATTTTGTTGTATTTCATAAATGTAGGTACATTGCATCTTGTCTCCATGGGTAATGAATTCCTTAGGACTCTTTTTTTCCCCCCAACACTTAAATATTTTCCTAAAAGATGGTAGAAAGTCTTGTACAGAATAAATATTCTAAGGAAATAACACTCCTAATCATTCTAAATGGGACTGATGTAAGCATATGTTCATAAATTAACATACTTAAAAAACAAAAACTTCTGCATTATCTTTATAACTTGTTACAGACTGAAGATTTGTGTCCCCCTAAAATTCATATTTAAAACTTAACCCCCAATGTGATGGCATCTGGAGGTAGGGCCTTTAAGTAGATAATTAGATCATGGGTGTGGGGTCCTCATGAATGGGAATAGTACCCTCATAAAAAAGACCCCAGACAACTCCCTCCCTTTCTACCATGTGAGGACATGTTGAAAAGAGAGCAGTCTATAGATCAGGAAGTGGGTCCCATCAGACATCAAATCTACCAGCGCCTTTATCTTGGACTTCACAGCTTCTAGAACTGTGAGAAATAAATTTTGATTACTTATATTAAGCCACCAATCTGTGTTATTTTTTTCTTAGTCAAACAGACTAAGACATACTATACGGGGAAATTAAAATCACAACAAGTAGATGAGAAATATAAAAACTATTCTTGCTTGCTTGTTAAGAAGACACCTTGCATGTATTTAAAAATAAGGCTATAGACAAATGCAAAGGCAAAGGTGAGACTTTAGTGTTGGGAGAAACCTTAGCAGCTGGACGTGATTAAACATGCACCAAAAAGAGTCATCCATACTGAGGAACTCTCACTTCCTAATATTGAATGAACAGACCCAGTTATCTCTGAACCTCAACTTTTTCATCTTTAAAATTGGGATAATAATCTCTGCATTGCTGGACTCATTGAAGGAATAAATACAATAGTAGACATAAAGCCTGGCTAGTTACAGCAACACAGTAGGCATGTAACAAAAGTTAAATGCTTTGCTAACTCATACTTACAGTAAGAATTTGGTCTATAATCTTCAAAATTATACAACACAAAAAGGAGAGGTTTTTTTTCTGTAAAGTTTTATTGGAATTTTAAAATGCTTTTGAAGCATCGTTCAATATACATGAATTTACATATGCTCCATTATTTAAAATATGTCCTTTCTGAGAAATGAGGTACATTTGTCATACCCAGGTTGCGGGGCGGGGGGAGAACAAAAGACCAAATTTCTTCCTTTGGAAAGATTACAGTATGGCTAGGAAGGCTTGAGAGGAGAGAATAATTATAGATTTGCAAATCAAGAAGTCTAAAATAGTTAGAATGATGAAATTTAATTCATAAGTATGATGAAATCACTGATATTGGATGAAGGGAGGAGGGATTTTGAACTCCCAGTTTCCGATCTGGGAATGTCAAGGAAATGCTGAGGTTTGAGATAGGAAAAATAAAACACTTAAAAGGCTAAATGTGCTTTTCAACTGAAAATCAATCAGAATAACACAGTGAGAAGTTGATAATAATAAGTAGCAGCAGAATTAGAACTAATATTTATTGATTGCTTTCAATGATCCTGAGGCTACACTAAGATGAAATATGACTTCTCCTATTTAAACCTCATAATATCTAATGTTACTAATATCTCCCCATTATAGAGAGGAGAAAGTTTAGAACAACATTAGATAGGATGCATAGCTTGCCTAGAATAACAAATCCAGTAAATTAACATGCCTGGATTTGAAGCTAGATTCTTCTAAGGAATAATCATTATAAACTAAACACAACAATGTGGGAATAATGACATTTAATATATATCAACACCAGATCAAAAATATTCAAGCCTTACTTAGTTCCTAACCCTACCTTATCTAATTAATGTTTGTATGTTCAAAAAAATCTATCTACAGATAAACTGAGAAATGAGACTTCTTTACACAGACACATAGACAAATGGAAAGATGTTTGTACACATGCATGCATGCACACACATACAAGCAGCATTCTAATTATGACAACCTACTGTAGAGAGTGCTGCCTATTAGAAAGGAGTAGCAGTAAAATTAATCCAGTATATTCACTAATCATACTATGAAAATGTGTTTTTTACTCACAGATTTGAAAGAATAGGCACAATTACACTAGATTCTTAGCAAAGACCAAACAAAAGAAAGGAAAGTGACTCATCAAATAATTATGAGCTGCCCAGATACCTGGGTCTTCCTCCCTCATGTCTTGTACTAGAGCATCTTTTAAAATTAAATACTACGAGTTGGCTTTTGCAGTTTTCTCTTTTAGCAGATCCTCAGTCTATTTTATTCACAACAGAATTGAGAGGAAAGAAACTTTGACTTAGGACAGAGATCCCCAAATACTGTTGTGGGGCAACAGCAAGTAACCCACATCACAACGTGGAAAATCCATTCGGTGACAAGAGGGACAGGACTGTCTTTTGTCTCTTCCTGCCCTCATTACTTGCTGCTATTGTGAGCAGGAAACTTTACAGAAAGAGCTGCTGACAAATACACCTTGGGGCTATGGTCCTATTGTACCCATAAATCCTTTCCACCATTTAATTAGACTTGAGAGGTGTGTAACCTACATGACTGAACTCTCTTGGGTTTTGTCAGGTGAAGACAAATGTCTTTGCATTTTAATCTTTTCTCATTGAAGTCTATTGGACCTAATTGCAAAGGAAATTTAATAATCTTACACTATTTAGAAATACTTTATTTTAGGATATCTCATCTTTTTTCATTTATCTGATTTCCATTTCCACTAGAACCGGTCATAGTAATTTCATTTGGAATCAATTCCTTGGTCTGATTATGATTCGGCAGGTGTTATATAGTAACTTAATAATAGCTCTTAGGCAGTTATGTCACTAGAGCTAATTTATAGTGGAAATGCATATGGAATAATATATTACCGCTCCACTGAATTTCAAAGGAATTCATTATGATTAATATTATTACAGTAGCAATTGGAGGAAGTAATAATGCTTTGCCACAAGTTATAAGGACTCATTGAATAGTTTTAATCTTACTATATTTAAACATTGAACTGCAAGTAAATTCAGCAATACTCAGTAATGAGATTTGGGACTAATAATAATGCCATTAATCACAACTAGATTTTATACATTTTATGGTAAAGAATACATGATATTTGGTGGATCTGATTTAAAATATTTTTTTACTGATTTTAAATTAAGCTATCTGTGTGAAATTTGAAGACTATGGTGATTAAGTCTTTACAAGAGCCATATTTGTTTTACATGACTGATGGGTTTAATTCTCTCTAGTGAATATTCCATATTTACACTCAAATCCAACCATTTCATACAATTAAGAGAAATAGAGTGATTTGGAGGAAAATAAACAGTGCTTTAGCTAATAAAAATATATCAACCCCACTTCTCTGTTTCTTAGCCATCTTCAGCTACTGGAGGCAACACTGAATCTGAGATAATTTTTCAAAAATGAGTTCAAGTAAATGAATAGTTATTAAGTTTCTGTCTCTTTGTTAAACACTTGGGATGCAATATGAAGAAGTCAGCCTGCTCACTCTCATGGAATTCCCAATAAAGTACATGCAGAGCAATATACCACTAAATATAATACAATGTAAAATCTGTTCTATGAGGGGTTAGAACAAAGTAACCCAAGGAAAGAACAATTCTTTCTGCTTGAATAGTTCACAGAACACTTCATAGAAGATATAACATTTTCAGCCAGACTTGATGGTGAAAGGAACTTCAGCTGTTGGGGGTGGCATGGAAAATGTGCCAAAAACATTAGCAGAAAAATGGTGATGCTCAGTGACCAAAGGATGTGGAAAGATCTGACTCTTTCCTTATATGCAGTCTCTTTGTGTTTCAGTTGATCTATCTGTAAAATGTGTTACTTCCCTGTTATTGTGATAATTTGCTCATATCTAACAGAATTGTCACCACTGAGCGCAGTGAAATAGTCGAAATCACCTTGGGCTGTTGTACACATGTTATTTATTTTGATATAAAATACTGACGATGATACTATTAGAAAAATGTAGAAAAAATGCAATAACTTTTAACAAAAAGAAGGTAAGCAGCATTATTATTGACTGGTCAAGATCATAGACTAAGTCCCATTTTAGCCAAAATTAAGAGCCACAGGAAAAGTATATAGGAAAAATAAGAGATAAGACAGAAAAAAAAAATGTAAAATGAGTAGACAGTAAGAAGTCAGCAGTAAGAGGCACAAGCTTGACAAGAATGAGTGAGAGTATGTCCATGGTACAAGCAAAGAGAAGTGGATCCTCAAATGATGAAGAGTAGTAACAATGGCAAACCATGAGAAAGAGTTAAGAAAGCCCTCCGAGATATCTGAGCATATCCCTGAGAGCTCAGTAATCCTTAAACAGAAAAAGGCAGGAGCAACTCATAGTTCCAAAGAATAGTCTAGAAGCACATCATAACAGGTCACCTCACAGGCCTCTATGGTATCACCACATTTCAGCTCATGTCTACCTAAAGGCATATGCACCAAGGCCCTCCAGGTATTGGGATGGAATCCATTGCAAATACAACATAACCTCACACTTAAGCAGCTCAATTTAACCAAGCATATGGCAGAAAATCATCCCTGCTTACAGTTCCAAACTCCATCCAATGCAAAATAAAGAGAGTTATTTTTAAAAATTCTATTAACCTTCAAAACTGAGAACATGAATATTGTACCTGAATTGAAAAGGTTAGAGAAAAAAGTGAATCCTTTGGTAGATCAAGGCAATACAGACTCTTTTGCTTAATAGAACACCACTTGGACCAAAACAGATTGCTGTCCAAACCTTCAGATAGTAGCTTTTACAAATAGTTAAAAACAAACAAAAAATCACTGTGTTCTGCATATAGTTTAACTTGTGCCCCTTTACATTTTTAATGTAAAAAATGGGGAATATTGAATCTGACCCAATTCTTATTAAAAAAAATTAAATTCTAAAGAGCAGTTGCAGTCGAAAGTGCTTTCTAGAAGGGGCTCTGCCATATTTAAATTTTAACTACATGAAGTCAGGAACTTTATTTTGTTATTCTTTTACTCAGTGCCAATAAATGGTGCCGGCTGAATAGAAATGTAGATATAACATTATGAGAATAATTATACACAAAAAAGAAACCTTCAGAATATGTGTGCAACTACTTCAAAGAAATAAATTTCTGAACATTATTCTTCCCTTTCAAAAATGCCAACAAAACTCTTTCTATTCCAGTATTTCTAAGTTTGACCGTAATTGGTGCCTGAGAATCAGTTGTCCTTGTATTGAAGTAAATATAAGACAAGCTGATGATTTTAAATGTGCCAATGCTGCAGTCTCTCATAAAATATACCTTCAGTGATAAAACATGATATTTCCACACCACTGAAAGCTATAGAACATTAATTTATTGCTTCCAGAGTTTATGTTTATGTTTGAATGAAAAATGACAAATACTCCGTAACTGGTTGAGTCATATGTTTGTATCTTTACTAACATATTCAGAATGTAGTTTGGCTCTTCTAATTCTGAATAATTATAAAGCTTATCACAAGGACAAGCAATAAAAGTCTCCTGAAAATATAAGATTTGTATTATTTAATAATAATGTCTTCTGAATTGTTAATGGTTTATTGATTGGGAATTAATGAAATGCTATCTGGAAGTACATTAGTCTGTTTGAATGGAAGCAGTTCATTAGTCTATTTGAATGGAAGCAGTTCAGACTCAAGCAATTACTAGGGTGAGCATACTTAGTGGCATATTCTCTTGCCTTCCTGGAAAGAGCTTTGTTATCACCATTAATACATAGTATAATGGAGTTATTCAGAGGCTGTTTTGCCTGATATCTAAATGTACATCATTAATGAAGCTAAAATGAAGTTGAGTTGCCCAGATGTCAGGAAAACCTCATTGTTTTCCTGACAATGTCTCTCCAAACAGACCAGACAGATGTATTCATGTGCAGTCTGTTCTAGTTCATTTCAACACTTTGGAGGAGGAATACATCAATGTGATTTAAGAATAGATCTGCATATTAGCATTTTTCTATATTAAGGAAAAAATAAAATATAATAAGTGTGACACATGTATTTTAATGATGATTTCAGCACTAGAGGATTTATACAAGAGTCAACTGATAGATCAGCTCTTCTCTGAATAATAGCTGGAAAAAAATTACTAAGTGAAAATGCACATAAATAAATTCTTTTCACTTGTTCCAAATTTTAAAAGTAGTCTTACAAACATCAAGAAATAACAAAACTAGAGTGGAGTGATGGATGTTAACTAGACTTATTATGGTGATCATTTCACCATATGTACAAAGATGAAATCATTATGTTGTACACCTGAAACTAATATAATGTATGTCAATTATATCTCAATACTGAACAAACCTACAAACGGACAAATAAATAAACAAATAAATCTGGAGTGATTAACAACTAGAAGTATTTGTCCCATGATTCTGCTGATCAACATGCAGTCAATTTAAAGGGCAAATGGGTAAGTATAATGAGTAGGAGAGTGAAGTTGATTTGAGTATTAACTTCTGCTAAAAGTGGCCTCTTTTCCATTCACTTTTTAAGACTCCCCACTCTATCCACAAGCACAATTTCTTTTCAGCTCTACTTTCCATAATGAGAAGATATTTTCTCAGTTAATTACAGGAAAATGGGTCACTGGACTACATCTTCTTTCTATTCCAAATAATTTTTTCTGGGCTTTTCTTTCACAGCAGGGGAGGCATAGCTTAAGAACGTCAAGGTAAGAAATATTGTTTTACTTTCTAAAATAACAAGAAAATGTATTAGCTTTAATGGAGATTCTGTACAAATTTTAAATCTAACTTTAAAAATTTCAAGAAGATTCTTTATTTTCAATGCATTAACTTACCCTTTAATCTAGGGCAAATTTGGATGATCATATTTGGCTTCCCTTTCTTGAAAGTTTTAAACTGATTTTTTCTTTTAAGATTTTATTTATGTATTTGACAGAGAGAGAGAGCACAAGCAGGGGGAGCAGCAGAGGCAGAGGGAGAAGCAGACTCCCCGCTGAACAGAGAGCCGGATGTAGGGTTCCATCCCAAGACCCTGGGATCATGACCTGAGCCAAAGGCAGATGCTTAACTGACTGAGCCACCCAAGCACTCCTAAACTGATTTAATAGTATTTCAGGGTCCACTGCTGGAAAGTGAATTCACTGAGAAAATGACTATAAATTCACTCTAGTTTGTATTAACAGGATGAGAAGGCTTGAATATGAGAAGTAATAATCCAAGTTTTTCATAATGGCACACAGTCATATGGTTTTCAAAACATAGATGCTTATAATATGACTTTCCTAATTCAGCCAGCTAGCTCAGTTTTCCCTTGAGAAGATATATGCTTTTATTTTAATTGGCCTCAAATCTTCTGTTGTCATTGGTTCCAGTTTCAGCTATTCTCAGCTGTAAAGCCTTGAGCATCTCTGAGACAATAAGATCAGCTTTAACACTTGATATGACTCACAAGGTGGCAAAGATATGTCTTATCAAGTACAAAATTCCATGGGATGAAACATTTCCCCACGCTTTCCCTTAATATGACATCAAATATTTACAGGGAAACTAACCACATGCATCCAGGGCTGAGGCAGAAGGCCTGTGCCATAACTTTCGTGCCAAAATTCTTGTGACAATCTCTTTGCAAGAATGCAGAACGCAAACTAGAAAACAATTGTTATAGAATCTCTTGAGTGATGGAAGTTACAAGGCTGACTCTGTAGCTCTCTGGCATTGAGTGTTGATAGATTTTCCAACTCAAAGGTGGACACTGAGCCTTATAATCATCTGACAGGACAAACCTTGTAAGGCATCCACCCTTACCCAGAGGAGGAAATCTTATAATGAGAAATTGAATGTTTGAATTAGGACATTTCATCCTTCTACCTCAGCCAGTTTCATAGTTGTTTAAATACTAAATACCATGAGAAATAAACTTAGCATCCATTTCCATGCAAGATACAATGAGCCTCTGCAGGCTCCACACTGCCCCTGATCCCAACCTCCAGAACCCAAGAACCTCACCTATGTTCTTGGTTTTATTTGAATTAAGCAAACAGATCTTGGATAGCTTTCATGTTTCACTGAATGTAAGATAAAACTTCCTCTAAACTGATAATACACCTAGAACAAAATGATACTAGACCAGGGATTGGTAAGACTTTTCTGTAAAGGGCCAGATAGTGAATATTTTAGGTTTCGCTGGCCAGATGGCTTCTGTTGAAACAACTGTGCCATTGTAGCATGGAAGCAGCCATGAGCAATAAGTAAATGAAAGGGCATGACTATGTTCCAAAAAAAAAATTATATACAAAAACAGACGGTGAGCTCGATTTGGCCTGTAGGACATAGTTTTCTGACTAAGATGCAAACTGAAACCTCAGAGGCCTGAGGTTATTTTCTTGATTGGCTAATGGGATCTGAGGAAATCTTTCCACTCAACCAACTGTTACAGTCCTCTTTTGCTTTTCCTTTCTGGGACGCAAAACTCAAAACTTGAGTCTATGAGGGTCTCAGAGTCTCTTTCTTACCAAGTCTCTAAAACTGTCAGTTTTTCAACTAAACCAAAGCTTCTGGATCAGAAAGTTCATGTCCATGAAGCAGGAGGGGATGGCAGTGTGACAAGATTCCACTCACCTGGAGAACCTCAAGACATATCTAAGGATTCAGTTAAAAAATAAACACTATTTAGTAATTTGGGTCAGTGGTTCCACAGCCTTAGCAAGTATAAGAATTAACTGAGATGCTGCTAAAACTGTAGTCATCATATTCTCACTCCCCAGATACTGCAATTCATTATGTTAAGAAAAAAAAAAAACTGAATTTTTATTGAGACACCTAAGCATTTTGGATATAAAAGATCCACAGGTTATGCTTTGGGATTTATTGCCTAGTCACCAAAACTGACTGAACAGGTAGAAACTCTGTAAGAACTTATGCCACATGCTTTGGAAACACACAAAGATTCTAAGTTCTAAAGGATTATCCTGTCATCAAAGACAGATAAAAATGGATATTTCCATCTATGAGGACTAATGTCAAGTTAGATATACCTTAGTGAGGGAATTCTTACACTGCTTCAGATATCCTAGAAAATAAAGAATGGCAAGTGATTTGGAGGATGCACCCTATACAATCACTTCCCTTAACTTCCCTTTTACTGAAGGAAAGTATCCATATGCTACCTTCTGGTAAACATGACTAAAGCCTGACCTAAAGCTAAATATACAACCCATGCCTTCCAGTTGTTGAGCAGAATTTTTGAAGGTGTGTTCTAAGGAACAGTAGTCCTATAGGATATTAACAGGTACTAAATGAAAGAAGAATTGTATGGTTAAATAGGAAGATAGAATACGCAGTTTTCCTCAGACTTTTTATTCTTGAAATCTCCTCATCTACCTACTGCCCCAGTAAGTATCTTGCTGGACCAGTTTTTAAGGCTTATTGCTAGGAAAATGATCCTGTAGACCATGAAGAACCTAAGGTGGACTGTCCTTGGTGCTGAAAGGGAAACTTAGAGGTAGTGGTCACATTTTTAGCGATTCCCCAACTGCCTCTTCTCTAGAATATTGAACTGTTTTCTGACTACATCAGGGTCATCACACCTCTAAGTGTAGAGTGTCCCTTTGGCTAATTATGATTTGTTACCCGGTGCTAAAATTTGAAATTTCAAACCTTCCTCTAATTTCCACCCAATGTATTCTATTAAAATACTCTTTTGGATACTCTTGGTATGTTCTCAAATTTTAAAATTATATCATGTGTTGGTCACGATATGAAATTAAAAATAAATGTCATAGTGCAGATAACTGCAATTTGAACATAGGTATCTAGCAATATTTTTCTTCCAAGAAAAATATTAAAATGAAGAAGGCACCATAAATACAGAAAAAAAAAAAAAACTCCACATCAGTATTAGAGGTGGGGCATAAAGGCTGCTATCTAAGCTCTAATATCACAAATACCAAAACATTGCTGGTAAAAGGAGAAGATAGAAGATGTAAGAGACATTATGTACCTCTTAAAAATAAGTTTTGTTCCTTTAAAAGTGCACATAAGAAAGCTAGGAAGAACAAAGCTACGTCCCTTAACTTAAATAGGGAAGATATAGAGAAGGTAGTACATGAAACAGACAAAGCACATGCCTACTGGAAAAAAAAAATGAAACAATATGTGTGAACATCATACACAATAAGCTGTCCTAAGTATTTCATGTTGGCTACACAGAATTTAAAGGCAGTGTGTGATGCAGCTCTTCCTTTACCTTGGTAGCCTTTGGAGTATGACTCTAATGGTAAGGTGCAGTGGTATAACCAAAAAGTGCAGGGCGCCTGGGTGGCTCAGTTGGTTAAGCAACTGCCTTTGGCTCAGGTCATGGTCCCGGAGTCCTGGGATCGAGTCCTGCATTGGGCTCCCTGCTCAGTGGGGAGTCTGCTTCTCCCTCTGACCCTACCCCTCTTGTGCGCACTCTCTCGCTCTCACTCTCTCAAATAAATAAAATCTAAAAAAAAAAAAAAAAGGTGTATGTGTGTGTGTGGGGGGGTCCACATCCAGGCAGGGAAGACTATTTTATGACTTAAATTGTTTTAAATGGTAGTGAATGATGATTTGAAAAAGGCAAACTTTTATTATTATTATTTTAAAAATCTCTACAAATGATGTATCCCATTATTGCCTGCACTTGGGGCAGACCACTTCCATTGTTATCACCTTCGTCACCAGTGGTTTACTGTGTATTAGAAATGAAAATATGGCCAAACAGAAAACTATTGGAAATTGCCTGATACCACATTGACTTCTCTAGACTATAAGTAATAACCCAAAAGTCAAGTTCTTTCACTAGGACTGCCCATACTATATCTTCCTCTCAATCCTTCTAATTACCAGACAGTAAGAAACTAATCCAATTCTAACATATTCAAAGAGGGAATCATATATCATGTTAAAAATGATAGATTATTTCATATTATGGATAAATGTTCCAAATATATTGGTTCAGTAAAACAATGTTACAATAGAGAATTCACAGTATGATCATCAATTTGTTAAAAAAATACAAATTGATCACCATACTATAAATTATCCATTGTATATAAAAGGCTATATATAATATTCATTATACAATATTATATATTATCTGTGCAGGAACAGTAGAATGAAATGAGATTTTAATTTTTCTATTTTATGACTTTCTATTTTTGAACTTTATAAAAATAAACATTATTATTATTAGAAAAAGTTGAGATTTTAGATGTATAAGTTGTTCCATCTTAAAGAACACTAAAGCAGTATGGACTTGCACAGTCTCTTTAGTGATGATTTCCAGTGTCAAAAATTATGTCATAAAAATATGGCCAGCTATATATGGCATTTTCATCATAAATTCTCACATTATTACTCCTTTCTCTCTCTCTCTTTCTGATACACACACACACACACACACGAATACCAGATATCCTTTTCAGGATCACCGTTACTTAACAATCATTTCCTGAGGGTCAAGATACTGTAAAGGTTAAGAGAACTCTAGAACTTTGTAAGTTATAAACCTGACTGCATTTCCTGGATGTGTAACCCTATGCAAGATTTTTTTTCTTTTAAAATAAAATCTCTGTAAGTTTATAATCAAATCTCTTAAAATATCTGAACTTATATCATTCTTATGAGGTTTAAATTGAGAAATATATGTAAAGTGCTTAGTAGAATGTTTGTCATGTTGTAAACAATAAATGCACACCATTTTTACTGAATAATGACTATGCATAATATGACAAACTGACTGAACAGGTAGAAACTCTGGGGAAGAGGGGAAAATTAAAGTGGGGAAAATTAAAGTAATACAACAAGATGATTTATTTTTCCAAGGGATTTTAGAATCAATATTTATGAAAGATTAGAGAGAATGCAAAATTCTATTTTCAATTTGCCTATCAGTACCCATGGTGCAAATATATTAACTCATTACATATTTTCATTTTTATATATTACAATAGTAGGATAAAAACATTTCCCCTTATTGGATGGTATAATATATTGACTTTTCTGATCATCTAAGATTAATAGGCAGTGGTGTTTATTTTCAGGTGGCATGTGTGAATAAATATTTATTTAATATAATTGGAAATCTTTGCACAGGGAGGAGATGCCACCAAAACATAAAAGATTTGTTCACACCATCGCTTTTGAATCTTGAAATTCCCAACAGCTATAATAAGGCTTTGTTGCAATATTAGAAGCGAACTTCACAAATATGTTAGCTTGCCAACATTTTATACATCAAGAAAATAACCTATTGTAATTCCAGACCTGTCTCTGCCCATGTGAGAAATAAATCAATGATTGGCTATCTTAAGTGACTTTTCAGAATCTAATTACTTATTTTCCTTTTGAGAGAGGTGTGTAGTTGAGTGGTCATCAGGAAATGGGCCTTGGCCATCTGCATAGTTCAGGCACTTGGACAGTCTTGTTCTTTTCCAGAACGTGGAAAGGGGGTGGAAAAGGAGTTGGGTGGTTATGGCTGAAGTGATGAAACAGTGCATTCCCATGTAATTCTGTTCTTTGTTGATGCATCTCTCCTATGTCTTGATGACAGTCACAAAACATTAACAACTATTTGCGGAAAGTAGATCAATCTATGTTTTTGAAGACTGGGGCAATTCAGACAAAGATTAAAGAGTGGCTAGATAGCTGGATAGATATTCAGTGACAGTTTGTCCTCTGATTTGAAAGATTAAGGTTATAAAATAAAGTTCTACTTTTGCCTCTGCTACATGAAATTTATGAGATCCTATAGATTTTCTTGATTTCTTCTCTTTCAAATAACACTTTATTTTCCTACCATGGGAAATAGTTTGAGCAGCTATCATTATCCTGAAATCTGCTCAAATATCAGAGTTTCAGAGACCAGTTTGAGCTGACCACAATTAATTTTTAAAACTCTTGGCAAAGTAATCATCCTTAAGACTCTCCAATTCTCCACCACCTCTCAATAAAGAAATTTTTTTCATTTGGAAATCCTCAAGTGTGAATTAATAGCTCTGAATTGCAGAGAAGTAAATAGACTATGCCAAAACATGTTTAAAACCAGAACTAAATATAGAAGTGTGGATCAAAGTACTTCCTAATGTTTTGCTGTATAGACTTTTAATTAACAATTATAGTGATCTTCATTCCATAACAGCTTGAAACAATGAAACATATTAGCAAACCTTGAGGGATATGAAATTGACATTGTGTCCCCATGGAAAGAAATACCTCCCAGTCTTATTGCATTATTATTAAAAGCAGCAATTTTTAGGTACGCCTAAATATCATTTAGTTGGTGAATTATCCAACTACTTAAGTTATATTCTACTGAAATTAAAGAATCAATGTTCCTATAAACACAGTATAATATATTCTACATTTTTATAGAAATAATTCCCATTAATTACCATTTACTGTTACTTGTATATGTGCTGCTGAAGCGAGCACCCATTTACTGTCACTTGTATCCATGAGGCGAATTGAAAAATAATTAAAGATTTTTAGTTTGGTATTCCAGGAAACGCTCTGAGCTTTTTAAATCCAAAGTGGAATTACTACTATAAAATCCTGACATTTTTAAGTTTAGATACTTAAAATACTTTCTTTTATGTGTGAAATTGTTCTTACTAAATTGACCTTATATTTGTTGAAAAATAACCAGGCTCACATTATAAATGTGCTGCCGATTCAGGAATAAACATTAAACACTTGAAGACATTACCTCCAACAGAAATTCTTGGTTAAATGTAGGAAATGGAAGAAACAGAAATCTAAGGAAAGGATTTGTTTAATGGGAAAAATGCAACAATTTTACACATTTTTCTCCAAGATTTGCAACAATTATCAGGCCCTCATCCAGTCTGTGCAAAAATAACGAAGAATGTTAGTTTTTCAATTCAGGGACAAAATATCATAACCATGCCTTTTGCAATTAACAGAAATGGATTCTGCATAAGAGCAGAGAGGAAACTTTTGCCTACATCCCTGGTTCCACGTTTTGGTAATTTTATAATTCACTGGTTCAGCAAGATTGAGTTGGCTGAATGGAAAAATCACAGTTTCCAGTTGAAGCTAGTGACCTCCGTATACAGGCGACCCCAGTCTGGCTTGTGACTCTTCCCTTTTTTTCTAGCAGTGCCATTTTGCCAGAGAAAGATCTCCTTGTTACTTCCTAACAGTCTTCCTAAAATCCTTAAAAATAGGTAAAGCAGCAATGTGGGAGTGAGGTAGTTAGGGAAGAGACTCAAGGTTCCTTTCCTGAAGTTCACCATGTTCTAGGCCCAACATACCTTTACACAGGTTAATAGGAGGACAGGGGCCTTTGCACCCTACTAAACTCCTGTCTGTGAGTTGTCCTCAATACAACTTATTTTAGGCCAAATCTATATTTTCCAGTGTATGTGTGCATGGAAGGGTAAGGGCGGTGCCTATATTCCTTGCACATCAGTGTGACTACCAATTTAGACATTAAAATCCCTAAGGTGTTATCACATCTAGAAATAGTAAGACTGATATATGCTGATAAAGAGGATTATTTTAGAACAATAAAATATGGTTTATGAGAGATTTGTACATTTGTAGTATTTTATTCTCCAGTTAACATTCACCTTTTAAAATGTGAAACATTCTGCTATTTATTTTCCACAAGTTTTTAACACGTTCCTGCATTACTCTAAACATATTCTAAGGGACATGGTTATTTGATCACCAGGGGCCAGGACTGGTTGCCATCACTAAAAAACATCAATGTAATGCATTTCCTTCATTTTACCTTTAACCAGAATAGTTAGGGAAAGAAGCATCCTGGGTAACCTACACAGTTGAACACAAGAGACCTATAAGAAATGGGATGTATATTGGATCAACACTCTAAGAAGCAATTTTATATTAGCGGGATCACTTCAGATCTCTGAGCATCAGTTTTTTCACTTCTAAAATGAGGGTTTAAAACCACTTAAGGACAAAAGTCTATTTTGGCTCTCAGACTCTGGGTGGTACACATTACAAATATATGCATATCTGATTTTCAAAAAATTTTAGTTAATATAATTTTGAACTTTGCTTAAGGCAGTTTAATCTTTGATAAATTAGCAGATATATTAGGATGTGACATAACCTTAGGATCATTACTATGAAATGACTTTTATTTATTTATTTTATTTTTGCAACAGGATTATGAGTATAGACATTGTGGAAAATGGACCAAATTTATGTCATAATTGTAAATATTCTGGACCTCTTTTGCATAGTACATGATTCCTAGTCAATTCTACAGATCAAATATCCACATGGCAGTTTCTTTCACCATATTACCTTGGTTTTTCTCTAAATTCTGCTTTTGCAGTCTTTTACTTTTCTTCATCAACCCTCAAAATGTTGTTAACTATTAAGGTTGCAAAGTAAAATAACTGTAGTTCTTATCTGAACTTGGATTATCTTTGCCTATTACCCTTTTCGTCAATGAAGTCCTTCCAATCTACTGGTATAATTTTTTTTTTGGGTTTTTTTTGGTATTTTCCTCCTTGATGTAGCTCATATACATAAGAGATAACCATACTATGCTAAATGCATGTATATATGTTGACTTTAAGCCCTATCATAGCTTTATGGAGTCCCTACTATAACTTCATTTCACAGATGATTGACTTGAGACTTAGAGTGGTAAACAATTTGGGTAAGGAAGGACATACTTCAAAACCGAGAGGTTGAATTTGATTTTGACATCACTACCAATCACTAGTGATTTGAGAGAGGATAACCAAATGAAAATATTTGAGAGGACAGTTTTGTAAAAGACAGTTTCTACAAGATCAGATACATACCGAGATTATAATACAAAATAGTAATATATTGTCGGATAAATGGATGGTGGCAGTTATAAATGCTGTACATTTATGATCTTGTGTAATCATATGGCCTCCTTTCCCCCATCTCTTAATTTTTGTTGGTTATATAATAATATGCTGCCTAGATTAATAAAATCAGATATAAAAAGAAGTATAATGAAAATATTTAGGATTATGCCAATAACCAACAAAAGAGTATTTTTCCCTCTTGAAAGAGGGACTGGATATGAAGTGTTGAACTTGAGAGCTGAAGTAACCTTTACTATTCACATTTTTTAACCTGTGAATGTATTAACTTTTAAATCAAATTAAATGAAATAAGTCTATAAACAAACTCATGGTATATTAGAGTAATATAATTGAAATTTTTGTTGAAATGGATTATTTTCTAGTGTAATATGAAATAAAATATTATTACCAAAATAGGCAGAAAATCTAAAAAAAAAAGACAATATAATGGAAGAAATGCCAGAAGATATTACAGGTTAGCTCATTCAATACATCAAGGCATGGATAATTGCAATGCTACTTGAATATTATCAGAGCTTTTTTTTTTAAAGATTTTATTTATTTATTTGACAGAGAGAGACACAGCGAGAGAGGTAACACAAGCAGGGGGAGTGGTAGAGGGAGAAGTGGGCTTCCTGCTCCAGGGCTCGATCCCAGGACTCTGGGATCATGACCTGAGCCGAAGGCAGACACTTAATGACTGAGCCACCCAGGCACCCCTATCAGAGCATTTTAAAAAATGTCAAACTTCCCAATATATTTTTAAATGCCATCATGACTCTGAAACCAAAAGTCAATTAAAAATTAGTGTGTATATATATATATATATATATATATATATATATATATATATATACACACACACACATAACTCACCTTCAGATCAGTCCCAATCACAGAAGCAAATGGAAAATCCAATTTAGAATTCTAACAAGATTTTAGTAGTATATTAAAATATAAAACACATAATCAATTTCTTTCAAGAATGTCAAAAACTTCTGTATAAATATTATTTAATAGATCAAAGAATGAAAATTTTAGTTATTATCTTACTCAAAGTAAAAAAAGTATTTAAAAATTCAATTATCATTCTTGAAAGAATAATTATTACTAAAAGTGGATTTTAAAAATATAATTAAAAGAAAAATTATGTATGTTACAAACCAAGGGTCAACATTAAATTAAATAATAAAACCCTAGATGTTTTCTTAAGACTTAAGTCAAGGGTATGGTGATCTTTAGTTTTATTATTCACTGCTCTGGAAATCATGGCCAATGAAAATCACCCTGACAAAGATGGAAGTAAAAATTTTGGAAAGGAGGGAAAAAAATACACCCACCCATCCACACCCACAACTGTACCCACCCAGAAAAAGTAGGAGAAATCTGAAAAAAGATTTATTGATAAAGTAATTAATTAAAATACATCCCTCATTAGAAAATGGGCAAATAACATGATCAGGCAACAAAGAAAATAAACACACATAGCCAAGAACACTTTGATAAAACATTTTGATTCAGAAATAACTGAAGAAATTCAAATAAACAATGAATTTCATTTTTTTCCTATAAAATTAGAAGGCATGTTTTAAGTGTTGACTAAACTCTAAAGTAAAACTCACATTTCTAGAAAAAGCATCTTTTTTTTTTTTTGAGGAGGAGGAAGGAAAAGGAGAAAGTGAGATGGTGAAATTTCGTTTTATGTTTCTAAAGCCTTAGGATTTTGCATAACTAGTTGATATAGCTTTTCAATATTTCAGACATATCACAAGGAAGTACCCATAATATTGGCAAAATCCAATAGCATTTTGGATAAGAGAAATAATGTTAGATCAAATTTCATGGAAATAGGCAGAATTGATCTGGAATTAAAAAATAAACCCTATAAGCTAAACAACATGAATGATTACAGCTGTGAAGAGAAAATTCAATTTATTTGGAGGTAGAGTGGGGATAACAACATATTAAGCAAGAAACAATCCAGTTAGGCATATATTTATGATTTATTAGTGTCTCATTGACTACATATAAAATGAGATATTTAAAGGAAATAATTTTATGATGAATTCCAGGTCTACCACAATATAATAATCTATAATATCCAAAGTCAGAAGATTTGAAATTTTCCTCTGATATTTTTATACCATCCTCCAATAGGAGTGCTGAAATTTAACAATTTTTTCTTCCCCGTGCCTAAGTCCCAAACTCAATAATGCTACAGGCATCTGTACTATATATTAAAATTGTTTGATATATTGAAAATTTAAAAAAAAAAGTATGCTTTTAGAATGGTCTGAGTAATGCAAATATTGGGAAAAAAGAAAGACATCAAATTGACAAACCGTATTTCTAACCTAGGACATTCAAGAAAGAGGAGTAATTTAAACTTAAATTGAGCAAAAGAAAATAAGTAATAAAAATTAGGGCAGAAATTCATGAAATTGAAAACAGGAAAACAAGAGAGAAAATAAATGAAGCCAAAAGCTAGGTCTTTGAGCAGATCCATAAAATTGATACACCTCTAGCCAGGCTACCCAAGAAGAAAAGGAGAAAAGACACATATTACCAATGCCATGAAATGAAAAAGGGATCCTCACTTGTCATCCCATGGACATTCAAAGAATAATAAAGAAATACTATGAACGACTTTATACCCATAAATTTGATAATTTAGATTAAGTGAACCAATTCCTTGAGAGATACAAATAAAATTCAAATAAGGAGAATAGGCTTATAGCCACAAAAGAAATTGATTCAATAATTAATAACCTTCCATTAGGCCCAGATGGTTTCATTGAGGAATCCTACAAATATTTAAGGAAAAAATGATACCAACTCTCCATAATCTATTTCAGAAAACAGAAGCAGAGGGACCACTTCCTAATGCATTTTATGAGGCCAATATTATCCTGATGCTAAAATGAAATTAAGATAATATAAAAAAGGAAAAGAAAATTACAGACCAATATCTCTCATAAACATAGAGACAAAAATTACTCAATAAAATATCAGCAAATTAAATTCAATAGTGTATAAAAAGAACTATGCCCCCTGACCAAGGGGGATGAATTTCAGCTATGCAGGGCTGGTTCAACATTCGAAAAATCAATTAGTGTAATCTAGCACATCAAGAAGATAAAGAAAAAAATCATATGATTATATTAATTGATGTATGGTCTGAGTATAAATATCTTTAATTTCTAAGCTACTTAATGAAAACTTTTTGTGTTTTAGGACCTGAAGTAAATGCATATTTGCATACTTAACTTTTAGAATTATCACAGTTTGCAAATCAGAAATCATTATTCACAACTGACTTGGCTTTCTTGTATTTGAGTTTACATTTGAGTAATGTTTGACCCTACCACTTGAATATTTTGTTAAGCATTTCAAATAAATACTATGTTATAACTGTAATATATATAACATTTGAAAACAAATTTGTGTAAGCAAACTATTTGATAAAATGTCATTATTACATGAATTATTCTTGTTCATTTAGGACAATAATAAACTATGCAAATAAAGGCACTAAGTATCATCTGGATACGTACATCAATAAAATAGGAACAGTATCTAAAATTGCTTTTGTGCAGGTGGCCTGGGTGGCTCAGTCATTAAGCATCCGCCTCAGGTTCAGGTCATGATCCCAGGGTTCTGGGATCAAGCCCGCAGCCGAAAGCCTGCTTCTCCCTCTCCCACTCCCCCTCCCACTCCCCCTGCTTGTGTTCCCTCTCTCTCTCTCTCTGTCTCTCTCTGTCAAATAAATAAAATCTTTAAAAAAATAAATAAATAAAATTGCTTTTGTGCAAGTCCACCATACCATGTTCTTAGGGATGGCTGGAGTCAGATACCCCCAGCACAGCTTTAAAATCGAATTGTAAAGTGGTTTCCCAGAAGCAATTCAAGTGGTAAGAGTAGACCCTAAATTGTCAGGGCTATGCACATGAAATAGAAGGAGACAGAGGAGAACTTGGGGGAGGGGAGGAAGCGGGGAAGGAGTTAAGGGGAAGAGGGAAAAGAGAAGAAAGGCAACAGAAGAGGTTGGATTTAAGTAATTGTAAGTATCTTTGTGTTTCTTTTGTATTTTGAGATTCTGCCCTCATATTTGTGGTTCACTTGGTAATACAAGGGAAAATCAGTATATCCTTTTCAGAGCTTCCAAACATGCATATGCCTCTTCCACATCTAAAAAACAAGCAAAGAATTCCTTTGTTGCAAACACATTACAACAAGAAAATCCCTCAACTTTTTATCTTCCTTTTGAAACTGTTTCTCTCTCTCTCTCTCTCCTTCCTTTGTAACTAATTTTTCTTGGAAATACTGCCATTTTCTCATCTTCCATTTGCTTCTCTATCTCACAAGAATCTTTTCCCATCAAATTTGCTCTATAGGAAATAGCAGTGTCATGCTTTCAATGACAATCTAATTACCATTTCCAATATAATTTTTTTTTCAATTCTTATACAACATTTTATAGGGTTTGACACTGTTGATTAATCTTCTTTAGGGATGCTGAATAACATTCTCTGATGGTTTTCCTCCCATTTATCTGATGACTTTTCAAGTTGCCTTCATTGGCTTCTTTTTTACCTGGGTCTTTAAATATTCCCCCAATATATCTACCCAGACTTCTCAATTTTTTTTCTAACATATTTCCTTGCATAATAACGTATGTATTTTTGGGTTTTACACCTACCAACCCACCTATTTATCAAATAAATGAATTTATAAATGAATTAACTGGCTCTCAAATATTTCTATCACATATCATCTGTGAATCTCCTAACCCACATGTTTTACTGTTTTCTACATATTCCTACCTATTTTACCCTAATACGTCTCTCTCCTGTCAGAGTAAGTACCTCTTCTTGCATTTCTTTTCATTCTCAGGAGAAGCACAACTATGCATCTGTTCAACCAAATCAGAAACAGGGAGCTTATTTCTGACATTTTCCTCCAAATCATGCTCCAACTTCAATTAGGCATAAAGCTTTCCAGATTTTATCCCTCACATATGTCTCTGATCTATTCCCCTCTAGTTGCAAAGTCTCTGTCAATTCAGATTCTAACAACTTTGTATACCGTTCCACCAACCAATCCATTCTATATAACTTAATTGATTTGACTTTTTAATGTGGCAGTTTTGATCATGTCACTTCCAACATAAGGCTATTGAGGAGCTCCTCAGTGCCTGTAGAACACATTTCGATCTCCTTGACATTGTTGGGATGTGGGCCTGGGCCCTTTTTGACCTGCTGCACACTTTCTGTTTTAATCCTCTCACATAACCTTTCTATCACAAAGCCTATGTTTCACCACACAAAATAATTTGTAATTCCTAAAAATAGCCATGGTTACAATAACTTGTGCCTTTGCCCATGATAATTTCTCTTTTTAGAATATTCTACCTACATATATACTTTTGTCAAATTCCTACTAATTGTTAAGGCTTACATTACATTTCCTTTGAGAAGCAGATCCCTATCAGGGTATTTTTTTTTAATAACACATTATAAATACTGATATTATAACACTCATTACATTCACCCTCAGAATATTGGACTCTAAGTGAACAGTCACTATGTCTTATTTGTATCTCTATTTCTAGCACCTAGCTCAGTGCCTGATACGTAATAGTTATTTAACAAATATGAAGACAAATGAATGTTGACTGAGGACTGACACATCATGGTCATTTATTTATTTGCTTAAAAAGGCAATAAGGGATGATTAAAAGATTAAAGATGTAAGTAAGCAAAATGAAAGAAGTCAAATGTCAGTTACACCATTCATCCGTCACTAATATTTTGGTGCATATTCAGGCATTCATTTCTGCAAACCTTACATAAGAAAGAGATATAGCTCATATGGCATATGTAAAAACTGTCCAATTCACTACTGGCAATCAAATAAGTATAAATTAAAATAGCATTGGGAACCCTTTTCAAAAGGAAAACCAAATTTGGCAATGAATTTAAAATCTAATAATATATAGGGTTGATAAAATGTAAATATAAAAGTAGATAAAGTACAAAAATCATATTGGCAAAGTCATAAAATCAGATTAATCAATCTTTCTCTTTTATGTGCTCTCTCTCTGCTCCTCTCCATGTCTGTTTATCTATCTATCTATCTATCTATCTATCTATCTATCTATCTATCTATCTATCCATCTATCATCATCATCTTCTCTCACTTGATATGTATATCTCCAGGTTAAACTTTCAGAAGTAATTACTTTTCCACAGCCAGCCTAATCTTCCTCAATAGTTTTCTTTTAATCCTTAGCCCATTTTGCCTTAGCTCATTCTTCTCTCTTGAGTTGGGCAGAAGAGGAGAAGGAGATTATGTACGGTGGAGGGAAAAGAAGAACAGGCAAAGAGGAAAATATAAATGACATGCACACTGTGCCTGGTAAATCCGCACTACCAAGTAAGGATCCTCACCCTGTGAACTACCCATCTCTCAGCCCAGGCTCCCAGTCAGTCTTTCAGAGTTCAAAGGCTTCTGCTCAGCAAAACACTTAAGGTAAATCCCCTACTCATCCATTTGTGGCTTAAAAAAAAAAAAAAGATCTTGCAATTCAAGAGTTTTGTTGTCAATATATTAAATCAAAACCTGTCTCCTGGCAATGCTTAGGAAGCTGACAATTACCTTATGGTCATTTAGCCTTTGCTAATTGCAAAATAAAGAGAATGCTACCCTTATTGCTCTCCCAAAGGGCTTTCTTCTCATCTATATAGTAAATACAAGGATTTGCTATTGAAGGAATAGTTGAAGGAATCTGATTTTTTAGAATTTAGAAACACGTTTAAGGAACAGCTTTTGGTCGGTCCTCTTTAAAGATAACCTTCACGATATTAGCAGTCCACTGAACATCTAATTAGTCTCTTATGAGGTAGGTCAGGGGCCAAAGGAGTAGTACCATAGACCTTGCTTCTTACCCAGTCATTCTGTAATTAACCCTTCTATCATGAAGAAGTTCTGGTATCTTTTTAATCTTTCTCATCATCATTATTATTATTTTTTAATTTTCTGCTCTTCCCCATTCCCCCCAGTTTCCAGCTAGTGCCAGATATGGAGATGCAAAAATGTAGAAAAAAGATGTTTTTAGTATTTGCCTCAATTCCGAAACAGATATCTTAAAATTCCCTCAAGAAAGACAACTCTAGAAAAGTTCCAAGTACAGCTCTTACTAAAGAGAAATTTTAAGCCATTCAGGTACACATGCAGATAGCCAGAAACAGAACATTGCTGTACTAAGCTTTGCATTTTCCATAGAGTAACAAAATTTTCTAACAGTAATGGAATGTCTTAACAACAAAATAATAAATATAATACTGGTAACAATATAATAATGATGATGACATTGGTAATGGTGTCTGAGTACTTATTGCATTCTCAAACTGTATTATGGACCATTTGCTACTTATTTTTAGCTATGTTGTCTTTGTCAAACTTCACAATTAGTTTAAGAGTTGAAGTGCCATCTCTGTTTTATTTTTTTAAAGATAAGAAATTGAGAATTAGAGAAAATTAGTAGTTGACCCAAATTCTCAAATCTAATTCTCCTGGTCTGTGTCTTCCTCAAAATATCTCTATCCTGCTAGGACTTTTGATAACTTTCATGTTAATTCAAATCAGAAACAATTTTAGGGATCACGCAGTCCTACTCACTCATTTTAGGGGGAGGAAAATGAAACTCATAGTTAAGTGATGTGCCCATGGTTACCTAACCAGAGTTTCAAAGAAGGCTTCAAAATTTAATCTCCTAATACACAGTATAATCTTCCTTCCATGACATCTAAAATGGCTCTAAAAATTTGTACTCATAATTTCATAACTGTGAATAAGTGTACAGGGTAAAAGTTATAGAATATTTAAAATCTCTGAGAAGTCAATGTACACATTCAACAAATACATCATGCCGCCTATTTAGTTCACAAACAGAAGTGACGTATTTCACATTATTCATTCTGAAAGTCTTTTCTCCTCGTGGCACTCATAACAACTAAGAGTATTGTAAATAATGAGAAAATAATTTTCATTCCATTGCAAATTCCCAAATGCCCCCTTGTTGGTTTCTTTCCTATTAAAATGATAAGCACATTGGTTTGGGTCCTTACATGTACTATTGATTCGTGAAAAGTTACATGAACTTAGCAATATTCATGGCATACATACGAATATTATAAATATTACAGACGATTATCCTTAGCTCAATAACTCCTAAAAATAATTGGTTTGCATCACAAAACTTGTAATTTCTCATAAAAGGAAAATACCCTAAAGCAATTTCACACCATCTTCACATATGTTCTGCCAAAAGTTATATAAAGCCAAACCTCACAGCCTAGAGCTGTAGCAATGTAATTAGATTTCTATTTTATAACTGAATATGCTGATTTCATCGGAAGGTGTTTAATGATATATTTTGCTTATTATGTCAAAATGTCATGGATAGAGGTTGAGAAGTTGAGTTACAATTAATTACACAGTTTCAGGGAATGACTGAGACAAGAGGAGTATGGAGCTCCCACTGAGATGTAAATGAAGCCCACTTAAGTCTCAAGATCATTGATTTATTTCCTCTTTAGAACCAATGCCTCTACACAAAGTATCTCCAGGGCTTACAGAACAGAAAAAAGTACAAAGCAGCAAGTGAGGGCAGGTAGGTAATTTGGTGGTTCAAACATTCCAAGATTCTTGAGATGAAGACAAGAGCAATACTCTGAGGTAGGGCTAATGCTAGAGTAGAGAAGAGTGTATTTGGGAGCAGTCTTCCTGGACAGATAAAACAGACTCACAAAGCAACGTTCTCAGTCTGTTGTGAGGATCATCTGTGTCTGCACAGCCTGTGTGTTTGTTAAAATTGCACACTGTCAGCCCAACCTACCCAAATCAGAATGGGTCAGTTGGAGCCCTGGAATGTGCACCTCTGATAAGCTCTGAGGCAATTCTTAATGTATGCTGAAATTTGACAACCATTGATCCCTTAAGTTTGATGACTGGCATTTGGTGAGAGGCAAGCTGATGACTAACAGGCACTATATCCCATAAGGAGTATCAGTTGAGTGCCATTGCAAAGGTCAATCACTGCATCTGAAGAACTAGGAGAGATTCAGACAGGTAACTGGAATTAGAGGTGTCTGTCAGAGAGAACAGTAGCAGGGCTCCAGTCTCAGGTTTGGGTAAGAGTTCTGATCTCAAGGAAGAAATAGTTATCAGTGTGGCCCCTTGTTTGAGAAATACTGGTACAAGCCTGGCTAGTAAAGAGGGAATAAGTAATCAACTTGGAGTTGAGAACATAGAGGGCCAGAGTTTAACTGTATTAACTGTATTTAAATGTATTTACAAATGCATTCCATCACTCACCTGTGGATTTTGTTCAAAGTTGCATTAACACACAAGAGCGGAAAATACCACCCCCGCTCCAGAAATGCGTGGATAAAACAGACACCAAAAAATCAGTAAGATTTAAATTTTAACGGAAACTTTTTAATGGTTATTTACTTTTCTATAAAATGAGGACTGATGATCATAGTGATAGTGTTATATTTCATCCCACAAATCTGCTGTTTCATTGACCTGCAGGGGAACAGAAGCCTTTATTGTGGGGGCAACTATCATTCTTTTATGGCCTCCATTTAAAATGCAGCACAGAACTGGGTTGTTGTACCAGCACTTTCCCAGAAGTCAGCCACTCCAGTAAAAACTCAACCATTCTCTGATGTTTCCCCAGAAGAGTTTGTTTTAGTGAGAAAGAGGGATCCAATAGAACTTTCCTGCAAATCCTGGTCAAATCTGCTCATCCAATTAGATGCCAGAGGACTAAAGAGGATGAGGAGATTAGAGAAAGTAATGGGATGACTCAGTGTGGCTGATGCCCACTATGAACCTCTCAGCAGAGACAAAGTCTCTTCCTTCTCCTGCCATATGCAAGCTCCTAATTAGTAGCAATTTAAAGTCACAAGCCACTCTCTGTCTTGTATATATTATAGGTAATTCATTCATTCACTGAACACTTTTTTTTTTTTAACCTCCTTTTGTGTGCCATATGGTAGTCTAGTCACATCCATAAATAAGACTGCTGATGTCCCTAACCTCATGGCATTTGGAATCCCTGATGGCAAGGTTTGTGTCTGATATATCATGTCACCTCTCATGAAAAATATTTGCCATATCAAATCCTGGAATAAGTAGAATGAAGAAGTTTGCTTGGGTTAACTCTGTTTCCTTTTCCTGCAAAAGAAGGCTAGCATATTGTATAAAGACTTTTTTTTCTCCCAATGTTTGACAGGTATGTACTGTTTTAACCATAGCAAAATGGGAATGTTTTCTATTATACTAAAACAATGAAATCTGTTTTTTTGTTGTTGTTGTTTTGTTTTTTAAAGATTTTATTTATTTATTTGACAGAGAGAGACACAGCGAGAGAGGGAACAGAAGCAGTGGGAGTAGGAGAGGGAGAAGAAGGCTTCCCGCTGAGTAGGGAGCCTGATGCGGGGCTCATCCCAGGACCCTGGGATCATGACCCGAGCCAAAGGCAGACGCTTAACGACTGGGCCACCCAGGTGCCCCTGAAAGCTGGTTTTGACCTCTTGAGATGGATGGGAAACATATCCGGTGAGATACTGCATAAAAGGAGTTGAAAAGAAACTTTGACAGCTGACAAAGATCAGTGGTATTGAATTAGGATGTGATTTTTATAATCTTAAAATCATAAATTAAATGATTAAATGTCTTGAAAGTACTAATCACAAAGTGTTCCACATCGTGCTACAATTTTCTTCATTTTATCAGGTTTTTATAATAGGGAGTGCTAGTTTTTCCTGCTTCTGATTAGAATAAATTGCTGAGTATTTGTTAATTTTTAAAATATTCTTCAGTGGAAAAAATTTCTCAGAAATTTTGGCTCTCTAGTGCAGCACATTATACAGAAAATATGTATCACATTTCACATGCATACTCTCCTGAAGGTAGACATGCTATTTACTTTTTCCATTGTCTAAAGTTTTCAGAAGGAACTAACTCTTCATTGGTATTTGGAACACTCTGCCTAAGAAAATCCCGCCTTTCGTGTGAGACAAGGGGTACTGCAGACCATATCGCTTCTGATGAGCTCTGCTATATACTTTTGATGGTAATGCTCATTTCTATTCTATCAGTACTAATACAACCGAATAAGCCATTTATGCAATTTTCCATCCTTCTACAAGATGGATGAGTAAGCTTAATGTATAAAGGATGACAAAATGAAATATAGAAATCTAGACAGAACAGAATAACCAGGGTAGCACATACAATTACTAGTATCTGTCAATCCTTCCCCATCATTTGTCATTCATTCTGTTACTAATTCTTACAGTTGAAATTATGTGTCATGGGATAAATGTGATGGAAAGTTACTTTTCAGCTTTTCTTAAGGATCAATGAAACACATTCAGAAAAAAATGCAGCTGGCCTACTTGTCATTTTCATGTCTTCAAGATGGAGGGAAACGTACTCTCTCTTTTTGGAAAAAAAAAAAAGTAACCCTGTTAAGAACACAGCACATAAGGAGAATAATTTCCAGTTCCTTAGAAAAAGGTTTTGCCATCCATTCAGATAAATGCACAGTTTTTAATGCTGAATCATGATTATTAGTACATTTGTTCATATATATATATATATATATATATATATATAGACACTTCTTATTCTGACATACCAAAGCATTAACAAAGATTTCACAGATTTGTAAACATATTTTGAGATTGTGACACCTGAACTGCCTTTTTTAAAAGAGGGTTTTTGAACTAATAACATTTATCTTGAGAACTCTAGAAAAGTTTGAAAATACCAAGAGATTGCATCAGTATTGTATCGAATGGTGTATTTTACAATATTAACTAAACCCTCACTATATCTATAAACTTGAAATAAATAAAACAAGGTGGGATTACTGTTGTAATACACATAGGCATATGAACAAATGAAGAAAAAGCCTCAAGAATGATTCAGGTATATAGCTATACTCTAGTTTCTAATAAAAGTAGAATTTCAAATGAGTACAAAGGATAGATTTTTTAAGTAAATTGTACTAGGATTTGATAGGAAATGTGGTTTTATTTTAGAGAATAAAGTTAAATATTCTGATATACTATTAGAAATTTAATTTTCTAAAAATATTTCTGGAGAATATTCAAAAATGTTATTATGAAAGTTCTAAAATTTTACATTCTTTTAATCTTTTTAAACCATGACACCCCCCCTTTTTTTTTAAATCTAAGGAAGTCATGAGGGGCATGCAGAAATAGTTATGTACAGTAATCATCTTGTCATGTGCTTCTAAAATATTTTTTAAATTATATATTTCTATAGTTTCCACATTTCTAGGCATTCAAAATTGAGAACTTAAGTGGCTCTTTGGAGAATGGCTAGTTATTTACAAATACTCAGAGCCATGTGTAATGGTATGCTGATAAACAGCAAAACAAACAAACAAACAAAAGATCCCAACTGGTGGCATTGGAAGATTACTGTGGTGGAAATACTCTCACTCTGCTGGGTTACAAGTTACCAGCATGACATCACTGAAATTGGGGATGGGAAGAGATGTGCACAGTTGGCCTTATCTGCGAGCTGGTTCCAGCACACCACTGGACCCATTTGTGAAAAAGTAATATATAACAGGTTAGGGAACTCATGATTTCTTTATGCTAACCAAGTGTCTCTTCCTCATAGTGACTTCCTAAGTAGGACCCCTCTTTGTCATGCACATGGTGAGAAACAGGCCCCTTTGCTGCTTCCTGCCTACTTTAGGTCCAGAGGATCCAGCCTGGCTTGCTCACCAGGGATTTAAGGACATAAGCTAGTAAGAATTTTAAAAGTACATTTTTCTAGTCTAATCTGCTGTGATTTTTTCAGGAAAATCTGGAAGTAGAAGGAAGTGGTTTTTCAGAAAGGACTAACCATGTCTCTGCCTTACCCTTTTTACCCCTAATATATTCCTTATGACTCTAGGCATTTTATTTAACATCACTGCATCACAAATGTTCATTTCTCAAAATTAAAAGAAAACAAATGTAACTCCACTAACAATGAAAAGATTACCACGAGGCGAATGTTAGGAGTTAATTGTGGAAATACTCTGCTAAGCAGAAGACATTAGACAAACATGAAAAAGATTTATCATCGAACCATTTTTGGCAAAGTCCTTTATAAAATGCCCTGAGGTATCTTTGTGATGCCACAGTAACCAAGTTCATAAGAAGCAATGAGTCGGGACGCCTGGGTGGCTCAGATGGTTAAGCATCTGCCTTCGGCTCGGGTCATGATCTCAGGACCCTGGGATCAAGCTCCATGTCCAGCTCCTGGCTCAGCGGGGAGCCTGCTTCTCCCTCTGCCTCTCCCCCTGCTCGTGCTCTCTCTCTCTCTCTCTGTGTGTCTTGAATGAATAAATAAAATCTTTTTTTTTTAAAGATTTTATTTATTTATTTGAGAGAGGGAATGAGAGACAGACAGCAGGAGAGGGAGGAGGGTCAGAGGGAGAAGCAGACTCCCTGCTGAGCAGGGAGCCTGATGCGGGACTCGATTCCAGGACTTCAGGATCATGACCTGAGCTGAAGGCAGTCGCTTAACCAACTGAGCTACCCAGGCGCCCATAAATAAAATCTTTAAAAAAAAAAAAAGCAATGAGTCAAATCAATATCTTTTTCTCTCTTATATATCTATTTTGTAGCTAATCAAATAATTGTTAAGTGATTTAGGAACAAACATGAATTCTGGAGATATAAAATAAGTTCTAAGAAAATTTTGAGAAGAGACAACTTCCTCTTTCTTTTTTCCTAATGAAAGAGATTGCATTCTTGATCATGCCATGTATATGGATTTTCTTCCTTTCTTGCCTCTAATTCTTTGGGGAAATAATGTTTCTTTCCATTGAATTACGACTCTCCTTGTAATAAATATAGTCCTTCTATTTAAAATTGGTTCATGTGCATTTTATATTAAAGGGTTTCAAACTTTTTGCAGACATATGCTACAATTCTTTTGACTTTAAATGCATAAACTAAGTTCTAGAATTTTTCCCTTTGCTTGCTTATCACAGCATTAGCCAAAAGAACCCTTCAATAATAGCAGAATATATTTGTATCAAAACACATTTTAAATAATAATACCAAGAGAACAAATAAAAATCAAATTATGTCCCAATTAGACCCAGCATCCATGGAAAGAAAAACACTGGGCTTGGTAAAAAGAAACCCCTGTTTAAATGATGACTCCTTTGGTTAATGGAACCATTTAATTAGGGGGGGAAAAAAACTAAAACATATAAATAATAAGGTTGGCTAAGCTAATTTTCAATATGAAACAGACAGTTACATTGTATATCAGTAGTTATTTACTTTCTTGGTTCCTATATAACTCACTAGTCTCTTGCTTGGTTCCTATAGAATTTACTAGTCTGTGCCTTCTCTGCTAGTCCTCTGAATGTTGGTGTGGCCCAGGCTCAGACAGAATTTTTGCTCTATGCACATACATCATTGTCTGATCTCATCCATTTCTATGGCATTAAAAGGCATCGATATGCTAATTATGTTATGTGTGTTTATGTGTGCGTACAGATGTGGTACATGCGTGAATGTGTGTGCATGTGTGGACAGTTCTCACTCTCAATGGAAACTCTCCCTTTGAGCTACCAACTTGATCCTTCCCCTCGGAATGTTCATTAATCTCACCTCAATATTCGTAAATCCAAAATGGAACTCTTGATTCCATGTCCCCTGGCATTTGTAATGACACTGACAAATATCCTTTTTATACAAAACACCTAAATATTATATTCTTTTTCTGTACCCACCTCCCAATTTTGTTTTTACATACTTGGGATCTTTTGCTAAGGTCTTCTCTTGGGAATAATATGTGATCCTTAATTTTTGATCAAATTAAGCCCAAACACCCATAACCTTACCCGCCCGGTGGCAATCACATTTTCCTGCATAGAGGTACGCACAGCGTGAAGACATTTTATTACAAGCTAACTTTGAAAGATTGCAAGTATTGGCTTATTCTAAATATGAAACTAAAATTTCAGAAGGCGGGTAGGGTTTTAACATACTACAGTCACTCACACTTGAACCAGCAGCCTGTTGATTTCCAAAATACCTACGGCCGCTTCTCAATGCCCAAGGCATAAAGGCAATAACCATCACAAACTATTATTGGATTCCTAGGTCCTCATAGATAGAACTCACTATAAAGGTTTATTTCTTTTGGAATATTGATAATGTTGAAACCAGGAAAATGTGACATTTCATTCTTCTTTGTATAATGGTTGTCAATTGATGATTCTTTATTATATTTCAGTCATGAAAGAGCAATCTAAAGCATAGGAAATGTGTTTTCTCTTTCAAAAACCTATTAGAAGAAAACAAATAAGGATTAGGTTATAAACTTTTTTTTTTTTCATCCAAATGTAGTGAAAACAGTGGAATGCCCTTTTATGCTAACTATGTCTAGGAAAGAATTGAAAGGCTTGCTGAGCCAGAAACATAAATGGCTTTCATAGCACTGGAGTTGAAAACCTTTATTTACATTCACTCAGTGTGAATGTGAACTTCCATATGGTCAAACCCATGGCTTACGGGTCTATGGGGAAGGTTAATATGTTATCTGGCTCTTCTCACACAAATTATATTCTGATGGCAACCATTAGCCCTCTCATAGTTTTCTTTCTTTTATGAGCCTTCCCAAACTCTTCTCCCCTTTGGCCTACAAACAGCTTCCCTCCTCCACCAGGCCGGTTCAGCATGATTGATTCTGAAGGCAACGTCCTTTCTTTTTCTACTACAGAAAAGTAATGCTTTGGTAAGGCATTTCCTTCAGAATCATTTAGCTGTTTGAAATTTAGAAATGGGAAAAAAAGAATCAAGGCACATGCTTGGCTTAAGTTAGAGGATTTTATTGCTCAATTATGTTGGTGATGATGAATGGTAATGGTTGTAGTCATTTTTTCTTATATAACACGAATATATATATATATGTGTGTGTGTATATATATATATATATATATTTCAATGTTCTGCTTTCACATTTATTTTCTGCAATCCAAATGCTCACTCACTCATACAGCCTCTAGCTTAAGACATGAATTCTAAGCAATGGATGAGAAAGACAGAATAAAAATAAAACTGGTGAGATGCCACAGTGCACTTAATCATTCCTTCATTAACTGTTACTTTTTCAATCAACACATATTTACAGAGGTTATACCTAAAAGGTGTACTACCTTCGGCAGAAAATGAAACATACACACACATGAAAAGAAAATAAAGCTTAAGCTTGTCTGGAAGTGTCTGGTGAACTGGTAAACAGATCTTCAAGTATTTGCTGTGCACGGAAACTTATTTCTGTAGAAGGTAAGGAAGGAGGTTTTTTAGATGCTGACACCTGATGGCTGCAACTACGATGGGGTGGTGCAGAACAGTGCTGAGCCTCTCCCTTACCTTGCAGCATGAACTGGGTCTGAGGTCTAAGGAGGCAGAGATAAAGGGGAAGCTGCAGGAGCAATTTTCATGTAGCCTGTTATTTGACACCTAGAGACAGCCTGAAATCCTTACGTCTCCAGACAATTTAAAAATTACACAGGGTGGAGGAGAGGGGTTTTGTCCTTTCTTCCACATACAATATGGTATTAAGGTTGTTGTATCATGTGGACATTCATGGTGATTCTCAGTGATCAGAAAAGAGACACAGATACCAGGAGCTCAGTTGTCAATGAGGATTCCTGGCTCCCACTTAGTACTCAGCAGTTGCTCACCTAAGTAATAGTAAATCTCAGTTTTATCAGACATACTTTTGATCACATGTCAGACATCCCTTGGAGACTCCTAGAAATGCTTGGAGGGTACATTCAGGTCACCGAGATCCTGCATGAGCAGGTGTGGCAAGAACGAGTGGAGTTTTCTATCACTACAGTTAATGTAACCTCACATCTACCTGGAGATTGCTGAAGCCTAGGAAAGACAAGTCTCACTTTCTCAGGAGCAATTTAGATCTTAGTTACTGAGCATAGAAAGAAGGTACCTGGATAACATGAGGCCAAAATGCTCATATACTAGTGGGGGAGATGGACACATAAAGTAACGATAAGTACAACATGGTGGGAGATGCTGTGATAACTCAGAGAGAGAGAGTGATGTGGGAGTACAGAGGATGAGTATACAATCCAAACTGGAAAGGCGAAGTTTTGAAAAATACAGAGAAAAAAACAGAGGAAGCATAAAAGGCACTACAGCAAAGGGATTAGAGATTCTAAGGTATATTCATGGACTTGTGAGAGCCTGGTTGTGTTTGAAGCACAGGTTTCAATTAGGGAATAAGCAATAGATGATGATAGATGGATAGATGATAGAGAGATAGTAAGATAGAGACATACACAGGCACACAGATATGAGTTTAGAAGACAAGTTGGGCCCATGTCACGAAATACTATGAGTCCTTCCCTGGTGTCAGGTCTTACAAGGCTAGGGACAACATCTCTCCTACTCAATGCTATAACTCCAAGGGACTGTAAGCAGCAGAAACTCAATAAATTGTGTCTGATTGGATAGATGAATGCTTATCAGTGTGGTCCAAGTTTATCCTATACCCAGTGGAAGTCACTAGACAACAGCAGGTAGAGAAGTCTTATGAGGGGAAGAAAATATATAGAATCATGGTTAAAGGGAGACATAAGTTTGGCTCTCACCGTTTCCTTTTTAAGGTGATAGAATTGAGCATATTTATATGCTGGAGAGAAAAAGTCAATGAGGGGAGAGAGGAAGAATATTCCAGAGAGGAGACAAGTGCTAGAATAATTGCCTTAAGAGGAGTGGATAAACAGATCCTAAGTAATAGGTGGAAGGATTTGCATTGGACAGATGACAGGATAGCCACCTTCACTGAGAAGGAAAGGAAGAAGATGAAGGTAAACAGGGAGGTTGATCATACGACTGGAGAGAAAATGTTGGGGGAAGAGAGGAGGCTGAGAGAGAACCCTCCTCATGTCCTCTATTTTCTTTATGAACAAGAAGATGAAATTAACTTCTCAGAAGCACAGGAAATGACTACGTATATATAATCTGCATGTAGTCAGAAGACCAATCCAATCAGAATCAGCTTGCTGGATGGGGAGAAGGTACTGAATGTCTTGACTAAAGCTGGAATAGGATCAGTGCTGACAAGTATCTGCATGTATTACCTCTATTCCATCAGTTCTATTCATAAAGGAGTAAATGAAAATTACATGGGTCATTGTATAGGAAGCATACATAAGAAGCAGAACCAGATTTTTATTCAGAGATTGTGTTCTATGTAGGTTTATACAAGACAGTAGAAGTTCTAATAGTATGAAGAAATATCTCTCATGATATTGTACATGAGTGTGGATTTTACTTCCCCACATTAAGTTCTTTGAAAGAAAGTGCTGTAAATTTATTTAGATTGTAAATATCATTGCATCTAGTCTGCACTTCACTATTTTGGACATATTCTCATCTTAGTTTCCAATCTCTTAATAAAGGAAGAACTATGTTGCAGTAAATTATATTTAAGATCTCTTTTGGGTTTAATGATATTCTCAGGGAGCTTTTCTTCTCTTCCTATTTTAATAGCGTGTTTAAAATTGATGATGATGATGATATTATAAGGCACTGAAACATGTCTTAGAGTACCTACTATATACCTTTGTACCAGACGCTAAGTCAAGGCAGCCATATCACATGATACAGTCACCAGCCAGTTGGATGAGAATCAGGCACTAAAGCCAAGAGGCCACTCAGCAATCCTTGACTTATTACTTGGCTCCAAATTATGAGCAAGACCATCCATATTCTAAACCTCATCTCTTATAAGCCAGGACTACTTATAAAAAGGGGAAGTTAGGTTTGGGAACTGAGGCTTAAAAGATTCCTTAAGAAACGTTGTAAAGTATTGCTGGTTTTGTGATGAGCCAAGCACAAATTGAACAAATAAGAGAGAAGAAAATATGAGTAAGCAGAAAAATCCAAGCAGAAGATAAAACAGGATGAGATACTAGTTTGAACCACAGAAAATGTGAGCAAGATTACATGCTGTGTAAGGGAAATATGAAGCAAGTCTCCAGAATATGTCCCTACTAGCATCTTATTTCCATTGCATTTATTAATATCATAAGGGTTAAAGGTAGAGCTGTGGAAACAAGCTTCTCAGATTTAAATCAAAGCTGTGCTCTTCACTATCCTTGTGATCACTGAAAAGCTAAAACTTTCTGGCCTCAATATCAACACCCATAAATTGGGGATAATAATAGTGATAAAAATTAAATTAGTTAATAGAAAATACTCTTCAGAAAGTCCCTCAGCACAAAGCTCTTGCTCTTATTATTTAAATATTCCTTATAGGGGCGCCCGGGTGGCTTGGTCAGTTAGGAGGTTAAGTGTCTGCCTCTGGCTCAGGCCGTGATCCCAGGGTCCTGGGATCGAGCCCCGCATCGGGCTCCCTGCTCAGCGGGAAGCCTGCTTCTCCCTCTCCCACCCCCCGTGCTTGTGTTCCCTCTCTCACTATCTCTCTGTCAAATAAATAAATAAAATCTTTTAAAAAATAAAAAATAAATATTCCTTATAATTAGATGTGTCTATAATCAAAACTTCTAGGCTGCCTGGGTGGCTCAGTCTGTTGAGCACCAGCTCTTGAATTTGGCTCAGGTCATGATCTCAGGGTTGTGAGATGGAGCCCCATGTCAGACTCTATGCTCAACAGGGAGTCTGCTTGAGATTCTCTCTCTCTCTCTGCTCCTTCCCCTGCTCATGCTCTCTCTCTCTCTAAAATAAATAAATCTTAAAAAATATGTATAGAATCAAAGCTTCCATTCCCCACCTCACCAATTGTTCTATTGAGCCATGTCATGATTTTAAGACACCAAAAAAATTTAACTGTATTTGTATGTTCAAAATGTCCTTGAGACTTTTAGACATAGAAAACGGTGAGAAGTTCTAGACGATATTTATGCTTTATGACAATACAGGAAAATATTGGATTAACTGGAGCACAGTCTAGATTCCTATCTTACCATTTACCCACTATTTTACTTATTATGGCAACTTTCCCTTATCACCCCTTCTGCTGGGCATAACCTCTCTCATCACACACTGTAGCCAGGTGTTTTTCAGAGCCTAGACAAAGATGATGGCCTATAGTTGGCAGAGGATGTGAGGGACCCTGACTCAAGCTTAGACAATCATTCCCTTCTGTGAATTTTAGACGCTAGAGAGTTAAATTAGACTTTCTTAGGCAACTGTAATATATAAACTCAGATAGTATAGGTAACCATGTGTTGCCATGCAGACAGATGAGCATAGAAAGCCAGTCTTCAGCAAGACAAAAGAATATCACAGATTCCCAGAGAGAAGCAACAGTGAGAAGGAAGACAATGTGCTGATGCTGAGCTCCTGGGGTGGAGCTGCTGTTGAAGTCTGGTCATCTTTATCCTCAGTTTCCAAGAGCATCCCTGGCATCCTTTAAGTGCTATGGTCTGAATGTTTGTGCCCCCCAAAATTGACAAGCTGTAATTCTAATGCCCATTGTGATGGTAGTATGCAGTGGGGCCTTTGAGAGGTGATTAGGTCATGAAGGTGGAGCCCTCCTGGATGGGATTAGTGTTCTTATAAAAGACATCCTACAGAGCTCCATAGCCCAATCTCACCTACCATGCTGGCACTCTGATCTACTTCCAGCCTCCGTAGGTATGAGAAAAACATTTATGTTGCTTATAAGCTACCGAGTCTGTGGTATTTTATTATAGTAACCCAAATGGACTAAGACAACAAGTTATACATTTGTTCAAACCAGTTTGAGTTTAGTTTCGTATACTTACCAAACAGGGGAAAATGGCTCTGAACACTAAATCTAGGTTGTTTAAAATTTTTCAAGCATATGAATTTTTAAAAGAAAATTAAAAGTGGTGGGAAAGACATATGCAATATCTCTGAGACTCTGTGTACCTCTTGCAGAATGGTTCAAGAAAAGAGAAGCCAGGTAACAATGGAAAGAAGCCCTCTCCTAGAAGATATGTTCTTGGCACCAGATTTTTAAGAGAAATAAACTCTAGCCTTGTATGCAAGCAAGCTGATGAAAAAGCAGGAGGCACTTTTTAAGCCAATAACTAATTGGGATGTGGTGGGGATTTTTACTCCAGTGCTTTAAGTTTGAGAGTAATGCCTCCTGAAATGAGCATAGCCAATATTTGAGGACCATGAGAAAAGATTCCAAGTGTTTAAACTTAGATCTCAAGGGATGCCAGAAATAGTGATTGGGCAGAAAGTACCATTAAAGGATTAAGGGGAATGGAGGGACTATGACTTTATATTTTTATATGACATTTTATTTCTTATGAATTTTTAAAATGTTCATAAAAATCAAAGAATTAAGTCTCTTATGGTCACATCCTGATATTTCAATATTCTTACCCACACAGTTAACCCAGTAGGCTTGTTCTTTAACACTGGACTTTAATTTCTGGGCGGGGGGTATGTGTAAAATTACAATGAGATATTAATGTAGTTATCAGATTCTGTTTTGCTCAACCACAAGTGCTTGCCACCATAGTAAATGCTATAAAAATATTCATAGTCAGTAAATAAATATAATTGTCATTTATCTTGTTACATGAAAAAAGTGATAGTGTTCATTCATTCCCTACTCAACATGTATTGACCTTGTTTTAGGCAACACATACTGGTTACGTGTGGGAAACACAGAGATACGGCTATGAATATCAGTCTCTGCCTTAGAAGAGAAACTGAAACCCTAGTAAAACTTAGAAAGGAAATTATCTTTCAGTTATCCCTAACTCAAAAATCCACAGCTGGGAACAGTAACTAGGCACCATCAACCGAAATCTCCATTCACCTTAGGACATTTACTCCGACTGCACACATTCTGCCAAGGCAGAGACAGCTGGGCTTCGCAAATCCAAACCCGTCTTAAATACAGAAATTTAACATTAGCACTATTTGGAAACATATTCTCAGCATAACTTTAAAAATATGTATTAAGAGAGAGTCTAGCCTTCTGTGTATACTAATGGAATACATAATGTGAGTTTTATCATAAACATTGAGGAGAAGGTAAATATAAAAATTGGGTAGTTTGAAGAGTTTCAGTTTCCTTAACTTGATCAATCTTTGGGAAACTGAAATGAACCTGCCTTGAAGGAGGCTTATTGCACCTTTGATAGGAGAGCAGTTCTTAAAAAAAAAAAACAACTTTGAAGCATATTTGCTAACAAAAGGATTGTGTTCAGTGAGTTTCTATTTTCCTATGCCATCAATCCTCGGTCATACTGCACTATATGATCATGAATATTGTTATGATCTGCCATTTGCCATATTTCCTCTATTTCTCTAGTTATTTGACCTTGGAAAGAAAGTCCGCTATCAGCCTCTGCTGATTCACTCAAAGTCTTCTTGCATTTGAATAAAAAGAAGTAAGAAACCCTACTGAGTAGCAAAATCATCAACATAATATGAATTCCCAGAATATTTCTAACATTTATATAATTTCACTCTGAAAATCCCAGTGCTGCAAAATGGAAACTATTTCTTAGCCATGCAGAGATTTTATGTTCAAGCAATCAGGCCCTTTCTTTGGGTTTAAAGTAAATGGAAAGGAATTTGAGCCATTGCCTTCATTTTAAAGATGGTAATAAAAAGGTAAGTTTTCATAATTCTTTATAATTTTCCAAGCACGTTGGTACCTTATGGGTGATAGGGGGTGATGGAGGGGTTTGTGACCAGCGGGGGAAATCAGGCTGAGTGATGGGATGTGAACTATTCCAGATGTTGCAATGTGTGGGAATCAAGAGTAGATCTGGAGACACAGAGGGACCTGGGTGAAATCCAGAGTTGCAGAAAGAGAGTGTGAAAGTCTGAGATGGAAGAGAATCAGGTGTAAACCAAACACCAGAGTAAATTACAAAAGCCAGTGTTTGACTAGATTTGCAAACAAAGGATACACTTGGAAATTAAGTGAAATGAGGGGTGGAAAGTTGTAAGTTTTATTTATTTTTAAATCTTATTCCTATAGCTAAGGTTCTTTTGCTACAAATTAAAAAGTATGTCTTAAATAATTTTTCTTATACCCAAAACGAAGATAAGTAAATTGAAGTTCTGGCACGTAATGATTCACTCAAGGTCATACATAAAACTAAATAAAGACTCATATTTAAGTCCTCTGATTATAAATACAGCACTCTTGATACCATCATACTGTTACAGTCAAAAAGATTTTAAGTAGTTCATTTAATTCCAGTATAATGTTAAAGTGGTAAAGACTGCTCATTTCTGTCCGTAGAGAAAAGTTGCTGTATATTTCAGGAATGTTTTAATAAATCTACATATCCAAGATAATGATATCGTTAGAATGGAGCAGAAGTGTCCAAGTTGGCCTTAAGTGTCCAAGTTGGCCCTTTTTCTAGACTCTAAGCCATCTATTATTAAACAAGCAGTATATTTCTTAGTTTGACCCATGTGCTTATATTGCGTCCTTCAAAATCTTGCCCAAGATTGGAAAGGAAACGATCTGGGGATCGTTTCTAATCATCTTAACATAATCCAACTCTACAAATTATTTCATCAAGATGAGGAAAGATCAGGCCATAAAATATTTTAAAATTCATCTGCCTTCATAATGACCTAGTTTTTAGACAAAAATCCGATCAAAACAGGGACACGGGGGCCATAAGAAAGTTGTACTCTCAGAGTGTACGCGCCTATTTCTTTGTATACTTTTTAGATGGGCATTATCAAATGCTAAACAAACACCCATTTGAAAATAAGCAGGCAATTCTCAGTGAGACTACATGACACCTATTGTTTGGGATCATTATCTCTATTAAGATTCACCACGTGGTATTATGAAGTATTTACAGTATTAATGAAATTTACTACATTGCTCTGTTAATAATCTCACTTTAGAAAAATGGACACAAATAACATAAAGGGATCATCTGACTCAGAATGAATATACTATGATTCATGTAAGAGATGCTCTCTTAGCTCAGAGCCGCCTTATTGATTTAGTCACAGCTCATTTTTGAGTATAAAATATATTTAATCTTAGTTATTTCTGAAAGTTATTTCTCAGATTCAGGAATGTTTCAATATAAAACAGTGGAGGATTTTTCCTCGTCGAATTAAGGAACAATGAAGTATCTGGTGGCTTTTACACACGTATCTTGAAGAAAAGAGGCAACAGAGAGACGTGCAGCAGACACTGTTGCATAGTTTTAGCTGTTCTACACCCTCATCTCTTTTTTCTGCAATGACATAGATGTATGTTGTCCATGCGATATCATTTTGGCCTATGAGACTTAAGGGAAAGTCTTCTGGCTGGGACATACTCAGGCAGAAGGACTCTGCACCACCTTCTTCTTCCTGCCCTAAACCGTAATGTGATGCTGGAGTTGCAGCTGGCTTCTTGCAACCTGAGGCCAAGAACCAACACACTAAAGGATCACAGAAACAGCAGAAGCTTGAGACACTGGGGATAGCACGGACGAACCACTGAATCAGGACTAAATTGCTCTCAGAATTCTTTATAAAGGAGGGTAAATTCCTACTTGTTTAAGCTTGTGTTTTTTGGATTTGCTACCACTTGCAGCCCCAAACGTCCCTAACTATACTGTTCACTCTCAAGTTAACACAATTTCAAAAAGGAGACGGGGCATAGCATATTGAGATTTGCGTAAGTAGATAATGAAATGGAGGTTTGACAAAATAAGAATTATTAAGTTTAAAAACAAGGTAAGGACTTCCTTCCTGGATTTTGGAGGTAGTTAGAGGATAAAAGTTTCAATACTATCACACTGTAGACATTCAAAGTAAAATATTTTAAATTTAGAATGAATTTTGTGTGATTGGGTCTTTCAAACTTCCCTGATTCCAAGCAGTTCCTCTTATACTTCTTCTTCCAAAAAATAATTCTTTACCTTCTATCAAAATGTGGATACTCTTCAGGAAACACTTTAAACTCTTGTTTAAAATCGCCTTGTACAAAATAAAAAGGATACGTTCCCAGTTGGAAAATTTGGTGATAGAGTTTGTGTTAGAAACATGTAAAAGTTGTTTATATTTAAACAAGTTCCCAGCTGTGAATTAATTGGGGGGATAATGTTTTCTTAAAAGAGTAAATTGAGAAATTGCTTCCTCTGTATTAGAAAGACTGATTCCCAGAGAGATTTGCTTTCAGCTTAGAGCCCCAGTGGGATAGCATTTCTGTTCTTTTTTCTACCAATGCCACAGACAAGGAAGAGAGGACCAAGAAGGAATAGGATGCCCCTTCCAGGGGCCTTGAGTGACAGTAAGGCAAACAAGGGTCATCACTTTAATTAGCTTTAATAACCCAAAGCAGGGTGAGAGACTCCCTCCTGAGACAAAAGTTTCCAGCTGCCGAAAGGATGTTAGTGAAAATGCTGTTATGTCAAAAGTCTTGCCGCATGATTTGAAGTTTTTATTAAGGAGTGCAGGAAGTTAGAGGTTTCTGAGTAACATGTGAGAGGAAATCAAAAAGGAGATGAAATCTAATGCCTTTTTTTTCCAGCTAAAAACTGGCTTCGTTTAATGACATAGTCTTAGTATATTATGATAGTTTTATGATTGTACCATATACTCATTACCCTTTTTATACTCATTACTTTTCATGATAAAAGAGAATATTGAAAGGGAATATGAGTCATTAATGAATGCCCACCTCACCCCACTCACACACTTGCTTAGAAGTTTCAAAGTGTTGAAACAAATCTCTGAACTCTAAGCTCTCATTTCAAAATCTTTCACTTGGCTAGTTCTAGTAAAGGGTGGAATCCTTGACCCTCCATTCATGTTGTAACTTTGAACTTTATCATCTGCTCTAACATCCAGAATATGCCTGATTAACCTAGATTTTTTTTTAAAAGATTTTATTTATTTATTTGACAGAGAGACACAGTGAGAGAGGGAACACAAGCAGGGGGAGTGGGAGAGGGAGAAGCAGGCTTCCCGCGGAGCAGGGAGCCCGATGTGGGGCTCGATCCCAGGACCCTGGGATCATAACCTGAGCCGAAGGCAGACGCTTAACGACTGAGCCACCCAGGCACCCCTAACCTAGTTAGATTTTAAGTGATGTGAACTCTAGATTTTCACTAGACTCTGGTCCTTTGCATCTTAGCAGTGCTACATGTTTTAAGTTGTCCTGTCTACATACTGACTTGAATTTTCACTGTTTGATTTGAACTTTTAAGGAGTGTACATTTAAAAAATCTGGGTTTGTTGTGTTGTGGGTTTGTTGTTGTTGTTGTTATATTGGTTTGGGCTTTTGTTTTTTGTTTTGTTTTGTTTTGTTTTGTTTTTGTAAAGCTAAGCATGATCATCCTCTTTTCAATAGGTGTGACATCCTATTCCTTCTTTTATCATGAAAAGTAATGAGTATAAAAAAGGTAATGAGTATATGGTACAATCATAAAACTATCATAATATACTAAGACTATGTCATTAAATGAAGCCAGTTTTTAGCTGGAAAAAAAAAGCATTAGATTTCATCTCCTTTTTGATTTCCTCTCACATCTCACATTAATAAATAGATCGGGCTGCAGGGCATTTAGCTGTGCAGCAGCTCTCATAGTCTTCAACCAGAATATAGAGGATGGATGCCTTTAGGAAATATGATGGGCGCATGGACTGCAAAGCTTAGATCAGAGGTTCAGAGATCCTCCCTGTAAAAGGCAGATTCTATTTCTAGGTTACTCGTGTCTTTTCCTTTTGGAAGCTCCCCAACCTCTGCCCTTCTGCTAAGAAGCCAATCATTTGTTTGTGCTTCTAGTTCATAGGAATAGGCACATAATCCAGTGTAGCCAGTTTGAATATTTTTGGTAGATAGTAACGTGGAAGGTATCTCTTGCTACTAAAGCCTCAGGAATTGAAAACAATGGAAGCCCGGAATGACCTGGCACAGCTATTCTGGCACATGGAGTAAATCTGCTTGAGAATGAAATCAATAGACAGAAAAACTGAGCCAAGAGATGGAGGAAAAGAGGTAGGTCTCTGATTATTTTTTGCCCTCCTGGATCCATCCATGTCTGGAGCAAGTTTTACTCCTTGGGACTTTGTAGTTATATGGGCCAATACATTTCTTCTCTTGCTTTAGCTAATTAGACTTTGGTTTCTCTCATATGCAGCCATACTAAAATACACTGCCTCATCCCCAGTTTGTAAAGTAATCGCTAGAGAAAATTTCAAACTAGGTTGCATGAACTATTTTGATGCTGTATTTATCTGAAAGTCAATAGCCAGTGGTGGAAAGAAACTGACTCCAATAAATTCTTTGTTGATTCAGTACAAAGCCACAGAAAAAGAACTAGTTTATATTTGAGAAGAGTATATGGGATAGTAACGATGAATCTGATTTTATTTATTGTGGTCATCCTTTCTTTGCAAATTCTATGTAAGAATTGGATTTAAATACACAGTTCATTATTAATTGTTATATTTTCCTGCTATTAAAAAGCAATCTTTCTTTTTATAACCAAGGGATGCATAACATTTGGTTGTAGTCAGAAGTTTTGAGTTTATTACATGTGAGGCAAGTACCCACACTACACCTGGTGTGACAAAGTACAAACTCTTTTGTATTAAGTAATATGACAATACACTTACTCTTTAACAATTAGGACTCTAAAGAAGAAGTTTCACAATGGACCTTGAATGTCTATTTATTCTCTTGGTTTCATTGGATGATTTCTAAAGCAGTGATTTCCAAAGGAGAGCCAATATATCTCAGGGAATGTTCAGAATTATACAGTGGGGTACAGAAAGAAAATATGCAGGTTTTTATAATTATTTTTAGGTTTTTATAATTATTTTTATATTCATAGTTTTTAAGTTATCTAAGTCATAATGTAATAACTCCAAAATCTCAATGGCTTAACACCATTAAATATTTCTATCTCTCATGATCTATGTCCAGAATAGGTTGGCTGAGGACTTTGTTCCACAGTTACTAAGACACCCAGGATGACATTCTCCATTATCCGTAGATGCACTAATGTGAAGACATGGATTCCATTACTGTAGAGTCCTGGAAAGGGAGGTGGGAGAATGCTGTTGGGCTTTTCACTGCTTCATTGACTAGCTCTACGAGGGCCAGAACATATAGCTGCCCATATGGCCTCCAAAAGAAAGGAAAGCTGAATATTGGTGGGCTCTACTAGTGCTTGCTACAGAGTATATTTATTATATATATGATATATTTGCAGAATAATATGAGACTATAATTTTTGAATAATAAATATATAGGATTATGCTCAAAAACTTTTACTAGAATTACACATGGTAAAAATTATTTTGAGAACATTATGCCACTTTTAGATTTTTTTCTTAGGACTCGACATTTTGGTTTTTTCTTTTGCCAGTTTTCATTTGCCTTGATGATTGCTTCCAATGATTAGTGTTTTTTCTATGTTTTCTACAGCCAACCTAGTTTCTCCTAATCCTTCTTCTTCCCACCTTCTGCCTAAGTACAAGGCAAGAATGGGATAAAATTAATATTTCCCATGTCCACCCTATGTCAGCAATCTATCAAAACATAGTCAAGATACTATTAAAATCTAGATCAGGGACACTGAGGTGATTGATGATAAGATGTCCTTGACACAAATATTAATTCAAAGAAATTTATTCTCCATTAGTTTATGCCAGTGGAATGACCAATTCACATGTGAGTTTGATTATATTTATTGTACCACAGGTATCACCTGACTCTATCCTATGACTACTGATACCATGTTTCAATAGTCATCTCTTCAGATTCTTCAAAGGAAAAAACAAAAATGTTTAAGAGCCAAACATATTCTACTAAATATTTTTAAGAAGATATAAATATAATAAATACATTGTGTATGTCATAGTGAAATAATGTTAAAAATTCTCATTAAGAGGGCACGTATTGAATGGAGCACTGGGTGTTATACGCAAACAATGAATCATGGAACACTGCATCAAACACTAATGATGTACTGTATGGTGATTAACATAACATAATAATAAAAAAAATTCTCATTAAAATTTCTATTCTTCAAGCCCTCTCCTCACTTCCAGAAATTTTCTCCCAGTTTTCCTTTCCTCCATCAAAAAACAAGTCTTGCCAGCAACAGTTATCTGCCTACCAAAATTATCACCAGAAAACTTCAAATTTCTTTCTAGGAAAAAAAAAAAAAAGCAAAACAAAGAACAATTCAACTTATCAGGTGAATGAGAATACATGCCACAGAATATAAGAAAATATTTGCCAAAAAGTGCATCTGATAAAGGGCTGTTATCTAAAATACACAAGAAACCCTTAAAACTGAACATTAAGAAAACAAATCTGATTTAAGATGGGCCAAAGACCTTAAAAGACACCTCATCAAAGAAGATATGAAAATGGCAAATAAGCCTATGAATAGATGTTCCATATATTATGCCATCAGGGAAATGTAAACAATAATGAGATACCATTATACACCTAAAAAAATAGCCAAAATTCAGAACACTGATACCACCAAATGGTGGAAAGGATGTGGGGCAACAGGAAATCACATTCATTGCTGGTGGGAATGCAAAATACCACAGCCACATTGGAAGACAGTTTGCCAGTTTCTCACAAAACTAAATATATTCTTACCGTATGATCCAGCAATCGTGGTTTTTGGTATTTACTCAAAGGAGTTGAAAATGTATGTTCACACAAAAACCTACACACAGATGTTTATAGCAGTTTGATTCATAATTGACAAAACCTGGAAACCAAGATGCCTTTCAGTAGATGAATGGATAAATAACCTCTGGTACCTCCAAACTGTGGAATATTATTCAGTGCTAAAAAGAAATGAACTATCAAGTGATGAAAAGACAGCCTTAAACACATATTACTAAGTTAAAGAAGCCAATCTTAAAAGGCTATATACTATGTTATTCCAACAATAAGACATTGTGAAAAAACAAAACTATGGAGACAGTAACATGTGGTCTCCAGGAGTTGAGGTGAGGAGGGATGAATAGATGAAGCACAGAGGACTTTTAGGGCAATGAAAATACCCTGTACACTATAATAGTGGACACATGCCGTTATACACTTGTTTAGGCCCATAGAATGTACAATACCAGCAGTGAATCCTAATGTAATCTATGGACTCTGGGTTGATTATGACATGTCAATGCAGGTTCATCAATCATAATAAATGAACCACTCTGGTGGGGGATGTTGGTAATGTGGGAGGCTATTGTATGTGTGGAAGCTTGCGGTGTATCAGAAATGTCCTTACCCTACCCTTAATTTTGCTGTGAACTGAAAACTGCTCTAAGGAAAAAAAAAAAAAAAAGACAAATAAAATAAAACACTAGGCACCTGGGTAGCTCAGTCGGTTAAGCATTGGACTCTTGATTTTGTCACAGGTCATGATCTTGGGGGTGTGAGATGGAGCCCCATGTCAGGCTCTGTGCTCAGAGTGAGTCTGCTTAAGATTCTCTCTCTCTTCTGCCTCTGCTTCCCCGCTCAATAAAATCTTAAAATAATAATAATAATAATAATAATAATAATAATAATAATAATAAAAACAATTCAGCTACTAGCCTTAAATTGGTAATACCTAAATTGATATATCCTATCATATTGTTCAGCAAACTAAATGACCTCCCAGGCACACCTAATTAGAAAATAGTAAGCCATTGTCAATTGTTATGAAAACAAATGTGTCTTTGTTCTTGACTCCCACTTCAAGCATTTATCAAAACATTTTTTACCCAACAATTTCAGTTCTCCCACAGTAAGTATTCTAGGGAATGCAATTGCTATATATTGTTATATATATTCTCTCTCTCTCTCTCTCTCTCTATATATATATATATATATGTATATCATATAGATCATATTATATATATCATAATATAGAGAGAACATATATATATATGAACCTGACTTACGATGTTTGACTTATGATTTTTCACCTTGATGATGATGTGAAAGCCTTACACGTTCAGTAGAAACCATGCTTTGGATTTTAAATTTAGATCTCTTCCTGGGCTAGTGATTTGCAGTATGATACTCTCCTGTGAAGCCAGGCCGCAGCAGCAAGTCACGGCTCACAGTTACCACACAATCACTAGGGTGAACAACTGATACATTTACAACCATACTGTACCCATACAACTATGCTGTTTTCCACTTTCAGTAAAGTATTCAATAAATTACATAAGATATTCAATACTTTATTATGAAATAAGCTTTGTGTTAGATGATTTTGTCCAACTATAGGCTGATGTCAGTGTTCTGAGCATGTTTAAGGCAGGCTAGGCTGAGCTATGATATTCAGTAGGTTAGGTGTAATAAATGCATTTTTGACTTAGGATATTTTCAATTTACAATGGGTTTATCAGGATGTAATCCCTTTCTAAGTTGAGGAAGATCCGTATTGTTGAGTTTTCATTCTGGTATCTCCCTTTATTTCTGGAATGCTTTAAATATCCTCAGACTTGATCATAGACCTCCTTCCCCCTGGAAAAAAGTGATTGAGTGGCAAAGTAAAAGACCAGATTTGAAATGTAATTACTTAATACGCTCCTACAGTGGTCTGTCCAGCTTCCATTTTTTTCCACATTGCTAATAGTTTACCATAAGAGCAAGCACTGGTAGTTTGTGATGGACCTTAGAATGAAGATTTTTTTAATTAATGATCTCAGGTTTTGAAGAGAGTAGTTTATTTGTGCTCCAGGATAAAGAAATTAATTAAAAAATCAATCTGCAACTGGACGAAAATAGCATAAACAAAGGTTACATGTGTTGGGTGTAGGAGGAGAAATGGGTGCTTTTGTTAATATGAAGCTATAATCATTTATTGAGAAGTAAGATAATAAATGGATTAAGGATGTACATTCTAGAGCTATCCTTGTTCTTGTCCTTACAATTATTCCTGGCCTGGGCAACTTACTTAACCTCCCTAAATTCCAGTATCCTGAGCTAGAAAATGGGAATAATGAAACTCAGTGTTTATTATTGTGAGGATTTGATTTTAAAAGTCTATATCTAGCATATAAAAGATGATGATAATTGTAGGTGTTCTATCATTATTTTATAAGAATAATTCCTATGTTATCTCTAACCTTCCTTTGTTTTCTGTCTATACTGATCTTACTTAGACAAGTGACTTAAAATATTTAAGACTTGGTTTCTTCATTTCAAACATGGAGTGATTAAAAATATAATGGGGGAAATAACATAAGCTATAGAGATAAGTAGGTAAAGTACCAGGAGGATAGTTAATAACTATTGGCTATTCTTTCTTATTGTTAATAATGCTATTCTTTATGTATCTAATAAGGTTATACAATAGCTCTTCTTTATTTGATTCAGAGAAAGGCAATCTTCCATGAACCCCAAGCTTCCCTGCAAGTTCTTACTGGGAAAGACAAGAAAGAATACTCTAATCATTCTTTACCAGGGCCATTTCTCAGGGTTATGTTCGCAAGGCAAACCCAGAAAGATTAGGTAACACCTCTCCCTCCCTTTCTTACAGCTCCCCTTCCCATTTGTCCCCACCCATAAAAAGAACAGGTATATTTCTGCTTTTTATCAAAATGGTGAATCCCTCAAACTCAGTAATCCTGTTCTATAACATAACCAGTTTCATGTGCAAGCATTTGGGTTAGGCCCTTTGCATTTCTTCAGTAGGATTTGAGGGCCACAGAGAACTGACGAAAATCAGTGTGAAGCTCTGGCTAAGGTTGTTGCCATAAGTAATAAAATCCTTTGTCTCCAGGCCAGGGGACTCAACATTCTTGAATTTGTGGCAAACGAACATATTAGCTTGTAAGTAGGCTAAAATTTCAGATGCTGCACAGTTCTTTTTTTTTTTTTTAAGATTTTATTTATTTATTTGAGAGAGAGAATGAGATAGAGAGAGCATGAGAGGGGGGAGGGTCAGAGGGAGAAGCAGACTCCCCGCAGAGCAGGGAGCCCCATGTGGGACTCGATCCCGGGACTCCAGGATCATGACCTGAGCCGAAGGCAGTCGCTTAACCAACTGAGCCACCCAGGCGCCCTCAGATGCTGCACAGTTCTTGACATAAGGTTACCTCCAAAACATATTATGAAACAGTTTCCCAAGGAACATAAAAATGGAATTATTTAAAAAGCTTATAATTGATACACTGAAAACATAATTCATTATTATATGAACACAGCACTTAAAGGGAAATTGACTAAAAACACTACATAATAGTATATTTTCTGTTATTAGCTGATGAACGTGTAAAATTGATTTCCCAAAAGCATCAATAGCAAGGCACAAAAAGTTCTGTTAAGAAAAAGTTAGGAGCCCCCCATCTGGCTCTCTGCTCAGCAGGGAGCCTGCTTCTCCCTCTCCCTCTTCCTCTGCCTACTTGTGCTCTCTCTTTCTCTCTCTGTCAAATAAATAAATAAAATCTTTTTTAAAAAAAGAAAAAGAAAAATTTAGGAAATTCTAATATATGGCATTCCATCCAAGTTAAATAGTTACACCACCTAACTAGGAAAATGAAATTTTTGCTCAAAACCCCTCCTGACATTTTGATTTAAATCAAGAGGAAAGTTCTAAGAGCTAGTCTAAGTTCTAAGCTAGTTCTAAGAGGAAAGTTAGAGCTCAGTTGAATCTGATAACTGACAAGTCTGCCTTATTATAGCACTTGAGATTATAAGGAGAAATACGTCCTGAGAAATTGAGCTTCTAAATTTTAGATTTTTTTATATAGATGTAAAGTTCAGAAAATGCATAAAAGAGATAGAAAGATAAGGAACAATTTTGAACTGAAAGAGCTATCTATGTAATTCTATATAATTCCTTGTTTTAATGGTTTTCTGTGAGTTGTTTACACATTTTTGAAAGGCAGTACATTCAAGAGCAGTGTATTGATTTCTTTCTTTCTTTTTTTGCCACTGAATTTACGTTCAAATGAAATGTGAATGCAGAATATTTATCTTTGTAAATTCTGGTCAAGATATTGCTGTGCTTTCATCTGGGATCCTCCCTACCTTGATTTTAAATATATAAAAATGGTAAAGTATTTTTATATCATATAGATATTCCTATGAAACAAAAATTGAGCTGAAATCCATAAGAATAAATGAAGCCTGGGCTACAATTCTATGAAGTTCCTAGATCAAAAACTGATAGAGGCAGCTGGGGCATTGACTCTATCAGAATAAATTCAGGAGGAAGATAAATATTGTAAATAATCTTAGATTTTGACAAAAAGGTATAAAGTTCCACATGTATAAAGAGACATTGAGTGGGATTTACTCACTTTTCCAGTACATATCTATTTAGGGCTCAGTATGTGCCAGGCAGGGTACATAGGAACTTCAGCCAATACCCTAGCTGAGGAAAAACTGTGAAGTGTCCAATATTCTGAAGATAGTCACTAGCTGCAGAAGGATAGCACCAGCCATTAAAGCTTGTCCCTGTGAGTGTTGCTGTGAGAGTATTCACAGTCCAAAGGGAAAAAAGGGAGCGCTTGATACGTACTTCTGAGGCTTGGGTTACATTGGAACATGGAGACTGGTAACCAGTTCTAGTAAAGAAATGTCTACAGAGATATTTAGAATATTAAAAGGACTTGAAGGAACCATGGTGCAATATACCTAGGAAGAAGATGGGGCATTTCTTGGCAGAACCTTTTCTTAGCTCCACAAAGAGAAAAAAGCCATGAGACTGGCAGGAAGACACTTAGAAAACATAAATCTTATTTATCTTCTAAGATATAATCACGCTCATTTGTAAAATTATGGTTGCTTTATTTTCATTTCTATGAAGATCCCTCTTAATATAATATGGTATAGACTGTGTTGTATAAATGTATGGAACTATTCTTATAAAATTGAATTGACTGGTGAGTTGTATAGCTAGTATCATGCTACCAAATTCGGATCAGGTTGGTTCACCATGAATAGTCTTTGGGAAGTGTGAGGTAGAAGAAAGGCCATGTGCTGAATATAGGAATTTCACAATTAGGTGGAGATGTGTTGTGAAAGAGATGATACGTGAACATTGCCACTTTACTCAAAGTTGACTCAGTGTCTTCTAATCAACTGCACATTAAAAGCCTTTCAGTGTATTCCTCATTGTTTCCAACAGAATGTAGCTCAAGGAGCTGAGCTTTTTCTCAATACCTGAATTCTATATTATCCTCCATATCATCAGAGGACAACAACAAAAAAGAACTTAGATCAGTTTTGAGGGTTTAGATAAACATAGTTTAGAAAGGTCATGGAGTTAAACCAAAACTTTTTTGAGCAATCTCTAAAAAAATAACACTATGAAAAGACACTCAACATCACTAATCATCAGAGAAATGCAAATCAAAAACCACAATGATCTATCACCTCACTCCTGTTAGAATAGCTATCATCAAAAATACAAAAAGATAACAAGTGTCAGCGAAGATGTGAAGAAAAGGGAACACGTGCTCTGTTGGCGGGGGAAGGCACAGGTGCAGCCACCATGGGAAACAACATGGAAGTTCCTCAAAAAATTAAAAATAAAACTGCCACATGATCTAGCAATCCCACTCCTGGATATATATTTAAAAGGAATGAAAACAAGATATTGAAGAGATATCTGCATCCCATGTTCACTGAAGCCTTATTCACAGTAGCCAAGATATGGAAACAACCTAAGTGTCCATCTACAGACAAATGGATAAAGAAGATGTGGTGTGTGTATGCACCTACATACAGTGGAATATTATTCAGCAATGGGAAAGAAAGAAATCCTGCCATTTGCAACAACACGGATGGACCTTGAGAGCATTATGCTAAGCAAAATAATCCAGACGGAGAAAGAAAAATACTGCATGATCTCATTTATGTGTGGAAACTGAAAAAAAAAAAAAAAGTTAAATGCATAGAGACAGAGAGTAGAAAACTGGTTGCCAGGGTTGGATAAAGTCTGAGACTCTACTGTAAATCATGATGACTATAGTTGATAACACTGTATTGTATAATTACAATTTGCTGAGAGAACAGAACTTAAATATTCTCACACACACTCCCTCCCCTCAAAAGAAAGATAAATATGTGAGATGATAGATGTATTAGCTGACTGGATGGAGGAAATCCTTTTATAAGGTATACCTATTTCTTTTTTTTTTAATTTTTATTGTTATGTTAATCACCATACATTACATCATTAGTTTTTGATGTAGTGTTCCATGATTCATTGTTTGTGCATAACACCCAGTGTTTCATGCAGAACGTGCCCTCCTTAATACCCATCACCAGGCTAACCCATCCTCCCACCCCCTCCCCTCTAGAACCCTCAGTTTATTTTTCAGAGTCCATCGTCTGTCATGGTTCGTCTCCCCCTCTGATTTCCCCCGCTTCATTCTTCTCCTCCTGCTATCTTCTTCTTCTTCTTCTTTTTTTTTTTTCTTAACATATATTGCATTATTTGTTTCAGAGGTACAGATCTGTGATTCAACAGTCTTGCACAATTCACAGTGCTCACCAGAGCACATACCCTCCCCAATGTCTATCACCCAGCCACCCCATCCCTCCCACCTCACTCCTCACTCCAGCAACCCTCAGTTTGTTTCCTGAGATTAAGAATTCCTCATATCAGTGAGGTCATATGATACATGTCTTTCTCTGATTAACTTATTTCGCTCAGCATAACACCCTCCAGTTCCATCCACGTCATTGCAAATGGCAAGATCTCATTCCTTTTTGATGGTTGCATAATATTCCATTGTATATGTATATATATATATATATATATACACACATATATATATATATGGTATACCTCTTTCAAATCACCATGATGTACATTTTAAATATCTTACACTTTTGTCAGTTATACCCCAATAAAGCTGAAATTTAAAAAAAATTAACAAAATTAAATTAAAAAAAGAAATGAGATGGGAATTATAAGATTCCTGGTTTCCTACTAATGAAAGCTGTGCCAGCTTGTATAATTTTGTTTAGTGTTGTGTAAATATTCTTTTTGCAGGTTACCAAACAAAGAAAGAATCTTTCAGAGAAAAAAAAAATATGATGTGGAGCTACTTCTTTGAACTGTGGGGAGAAGTCAACTCTTAATGATTGTATAAGGTAAAATAAAATGTTGCTTAATAACATATATGACTAAAAATTAGCAGGAAAAAACAAGGATGATGATAAAACTATATTAATTACTAAGTGCAATCCTAATATAAATGATCTCTTACCTGAACAATGTGGATAAATTTCATAAGTACATGCAACTGGGGTGGACATTCAGGGAGATTCAATCTCTGTTAATATTCTTTAGGAGAAAATGTACAAGGATGCTAACGATTGATGAAAAATTTCCTGACAGTCTGCTGAGATGAAATGTAAAAATAAAATTAAGTGTAGTTATAGAAAACAAAAGATTTTTTGCATAACTGAGTTATATTGGCCTAAGATTCATACATGATACAATCTTTTCTTAGAGACTTATTCCTTCAGGTGCTTTGCAAGAACTTGTCAATATTTTAATATTTCCAGATATTCCAGAAAGCAATCAAGAGCACATATCAAGCCTGGCAAATTGCATAGTCTAAGAGGGAAATGTCGGTGCTGGTCAAGGAAGAAGGAGCCAAAGCCATAGGACAAGGTATTGTCAGGTTATTTTGAGTATTTATGCAGAACTAGACTTTTCTAATGGATTTCTCAGAATGTCTTATTCCAAAGCCAGTAAAATTTTAATTAACTTAATTTCCCTTTTTCTGATGCCATGCTCCCCAAGCAACCGTCAACTTATGAAACTCAATCAAAAGGACTTAAAATATTTATGATCTCTCTGGCAGTGATTTCTAGAAGTAAATTATTACTCTCAGACCTGCTTTTTTTTTGGTTCCCATGCAGTTTGAACATCCTGACAGAGTTTGTTTATAAATATGCTGGTCTTGTAGCTGTCAGTGTATAGGTTTTATTTTTCACTATGAGTTTGGTGATCTAGCAATTTCTTGTTTACATTAGTTTTTAGGATATTGTATTTAGCATGGCTCAGTCTTCTGGCTCAGGCCTCAACACCCATGAATATTGATAAAATAAATATTTGAGACCCTAAAATGTTACCAACTTGAGGTACTATCTCATGAGACCCAGCGGAGCTGAAAACAGGCTTCCTTGAGACATCCTTCCTTCCACTTCCTGACTCACTCTGGTGGTTTATACAATTCCTGCTTTACAAAGGAAAAGCCCATGGAGTCACAGTCATAGATATGTGGTTGGTAACAGAGCTAGAGGAAGCAGAACTAATGTTTTATGGAGGACTTACTACATTCCATACGCTGTGCCCAATATCTTTTTCATCCTCACTGTTTTCCTACACAGGTTTAGAGGGTTACACCATTGGTTCCACCAGATAACAGAGGCTTACACACAGCTGGCTTGGTGTCTTCCCAGGGCACCTATGAATGGGGTTAATATTAGTGTGTGTTCACTCCACTATCTATATCAGAATCAACTCGAGTGCCCATTAAACATACAGATTCATGACACTCCCCTCGCTGCCCCCAAATCAACAACAACAGCAACAACAAAACTCAAAGTCTGAGTCTCCAGGCTGAAACTCTGGAATCCACGTGATTAACAAGCAACCCCATGTGATCTTTGGAGTCTGACATCCACTGCTATAATCAGTTCTCTCTTGCAAGAAAGAACCAACATGAAAAAAAGAAAGTCATTGCCACTATCCTCATTATATTTTCCTCCTTTTTCTTTTCCCCTTCTTTTTTCTTATCATGAGGCGTAAGTTAAAGTTTCTTTTAGTCAGTCCTGACTTACAGTCCCTTTGGGGTTATGACTCATCCCAAACACTTTCAAATTGAACTGCAGCAATATCAATAAATCAATGTAATTAAATCACGATCATAAAGAATATTACTCAACAGTATAAGAACTGTACCTGCTTGCCCTAACATGTGTTTCTTTTCACTTCCTATCCTGGGAGTAGATACAATTCTCAAGTGAACAGTTTCAGAAAATATCTTGATAGAATCTCAAGATATACTTAAGCAACTGGTATACAATCATGATGACTATGACTTAAGGCTCTCTGGGGGCCAATCATCAGGCCATAAGAAATGCTTAAATCCAGGAAAGAAAACACAAAAGGAAATAAAAAAGTGCTGGTGATGGGGTGCCTGGGTGGCTCAGTTGGTTAAGCGACTGCCTTCAGCTCAGGTCATGATCCTGGAGTCCCTGGATCGAGTCCCGCATCGGGCTCCCTGCTCGGCGGGGAGTCTGCTTCTCCCTCTGACCCTCCCCCCTCTCATGTGCTCTCTCTTTCTCATTCTCTCTGTCTCAAATAAATAAATAAAATCTTAAAAAAAAAAAAAGTGCTGGTGAGGAGTCTGCAAATAAAGGTACATGAACAGTTTCTCTCAATTTTATAAAATCAACATATATTTAGCCTACATACGTCAAAACAGAATTGACTCGTTTTAAATCATGAGAATCACAGAAGGGCATTTGAAGTTTCCCTACCTTTTCTTGACTTTCAGGCTTTTAAAACTTGAATTACTTAAGCTGCTAATACAGTGCAAACAATCAGCATATATCTGGTGCGTTGAATTCTCTTCACCAGCTAATACGGAATTCAATTTTGTCTTCCACAGCACACCATTTAGAGGTTCCGTAGCTGGATCCATTTTTCATTTGTCTCAGGGTCTCAAACAAGAAAGCACTTTGAACAATTATATAGTATAGATTCCAAACTTTCATAAAACTGCTTCAAAATGCCATTTTCAGATGGTTTCTATTGTACCTTAAAACTAAGTTGTTACAGTTTAAAAGTGTACAAGGGCAGTCTGACAGTTCTATATACTGTGGAAAGAACTCAGTGGACAATGAAAATGGCTTCTTTTGGCCAGGAAACTGTACAATAGATTGTTCTTCTTTACACATTACTGAAGGTAGACTGAAAAATACAGCCTACGTGATTTTTTTTTTTTTTTTTTTTTTTGGTTTCTGAGCCTCATTTAACTTGATGAATTGACAAAAGCCACAGACAGTAGCTGAGATGGAGAAAGACTGGGAAAGTGTGTCCATTGGTGGAAAAGCATGACCCTGAATCAAACTGTGAACGAGCCTGTGGGGGTAGTGGAGGCACAGGAGAATTCAGGAGCAATTTCCTCTTTAGGACTGAGCATACATTCTATCTTCTTCTCAGGCTTAAGGGATTTCTAGGAGAAATAAAGTGTAAGGAATTGTATGTTTTGTTTTTTGTTTTTTGTTTTTTTCCACAACACGGAGGCTAACATTTCAAATTTCAAGGGCTATCTTAAATGATAGGTTGGGAGAGAATGTGACAAGGTTAGTATGCAGACCTGCTAATGGAAGGGGTGAGCATGATTACGTTCTCAGTCTTGCTGCTTGAATCTATGGCTTCTGAGGGGTGGAGGGATCAGGGGAGCAACGTGTAACTTCACATGGTCTCTGGGGTCAGAAGGCTGCAAAGGGGCAGCATTGCCTGTTTATAGAATGAGAGAAAGTGGGAGGCATCACTTTCCTGTCCCATCATTGTGTGGTTTGTAGGGCATGGAACGAAATAGAGGTGCTTATCTTGGTGTCCTGGAAACTTGCTAATCTTAATAGTAATGGAATAGCAAGATTTATCTGGCCATTCCTTTATCTTCTTTTTGGTTTCATCCATAGCCATTATTTGGGTTCTGTTCTCCGTCTCAGGAAGCTTCCATTTTTTCATTCCTGAAAATGGTCCATGCCCCTCCATGGTGGCAGTGGAGGGAAGTTTTATATGGGAACCCCCTTATTCTTGATCCCTGGGAATCCTTTTGTCCTTGAGAAGGCACTGTCCCCCTTTGTACTTTGTTCTAAGAGCAGCCACCTTCTGCCTCTGCTTCAGCAGAGAATAGATTGAGACATTTAAACAATGATAATAAAATTTAAGCCACAGAAACAAAATACTATTCCTAAACCTAGGGGATTAAAAAATATATATGTGTGGACTCTGAAAAACAAACAGGGTTCTGGAGGGGAGAGGGGTGGGGGGATGGGTTAGCCCGGTGATGGGTATTAAGGAGGGCATGTACTGAATGGAGCACTGGGTGTTATACACAAACAATGAATCATGGAACACTACATCAAAAACTAATGATGTACTGTATGGTGATTAACATAACATAATAAAAAATATATACATATGTGTGCCGTATATTCAAGCTAATTAATACATGTTATCCTACCTTGTTCTCTGAGGCTGTAGACCCAACCCCACTGGAGCGATGACTTATTGGGGAATGATAGGTATTGCCTTAGTGACCTTCAGGGAAGCCTATACCCACCCTCCTTGAAACCTGCATTCAAAGGAGTGAGGCCAGAGAGAGAAGGCACCTCCTCACCAGTCTGCCGTGGACATACTTTGTGGATTCCTATTTTTCTGTTTTTGGATCACACTTTTTCCTTGAATAATTGGCAGGGGATCTGGAATGATTCAAATATGCACTGGAGAGCCAGAGTCCCTACTCCCAGTAATGTGATATACCCTGTTGCCTCAATAGGATAACCTTATCAGAATGCAGTACAACATTCCTAAGCTAAGCATGTATATGTGATAGGGGGTTTAGTGGGTGTGGAGTATCACTGGGTCAAACATTCCCTTCCTCTGCATGAGAGAATTTCTCATTAATACTTCTTTGGAGACAAGAGGTAAGAATAGAATCAGTAATAGCCAAAACATGGCTTTATCCCTGAGCTCTCTCTTTCCTTTCCTTTCCTCTCTCTCATGGCCACTTTTCTCCAACTCTACTAACTACAAAATCAGCTCCTCCATATACAACAGATGTCATGTAATGTGCTCTAAAAATTAAAACTCAGCGTGAGAGAGATTGAAGGATTGAGCATTTTCTACAGTGCCTCGCATGCCTTTGTCCCAGCAACTATTTCTCCTACCACCTCTCGTATATGACCTCAGCTCCTAATGGCTCCCTCCCACTCAACCCATACCCAATAAACAATCATGATCTGCACAGATGATTCCTTTTTTTTTTTTTTTAAGAAAGGTAGACTACCACATGCAGTGCCTCATGTGGATGTGTCTGGAATCTGAAGGGGACACCTACTTAACCAGCCAGATCAGCTGAATCAACCCTGGCAATCAATGGAGTGATAGATGTTGCAGCCAGATTGTCCACACATTTAATTTCTTTCTTTTCAAGAACCACCCTTAATCACCTATTCCTGAAATCAACCAAACTGCCACTCACCCTGTCTACTTAACCCTCCTTAAATCTCTCTACCCTCCTGCACCAGGTTAGAGTGTTCCTTCAGAAACTTCTCATGCCTGGTATTTTCAAATCAAGATTTATGTTAATGATGCTTGATTGACTTTTCTTCCACACAACGTATAAAATACATGCTTAATATTTTACTCCCTTAGAATCAAATCACTACGCTTTTGTAGATCTTCAGTGTCCGACTTTGTGTTCTTCTGAGGTAATTATTGTGACTCACCTTCTTTTCAAGTGTATATCTGGCCTCTTTTCAAATGTATATCTTAGTTTGCTTTTTCAAATAACCTTTTAAAGTCTCTTTGCTGGAAATTCCAAAGGAACTCTGGGAAAGAGTGGAAATTGGGGTTCTACCCGTGTATAAAACAAAGACTGTAAAATTGGTGTGTGGCTGAGAGGCGTATGTTAGATGTCCAATTCCTGGCTGGAGGAGCTCATGCATGGAGATCCTCAGCAAACACCAAAAGCCGTATTTCAAAATTCCTAGTATGTGAATCTTTTTCCCCATAATCACCACTGCTACCTTTGTCCCAGGTGAAACCACAATTCATTTGAACCATAACTATTGCCCCCTAAGTGGTCTCCTTGATTTCATACTAGCCCCCTGCAATCTATTCATTTCATAGCAGTTAGATCTTTCCACTTGAACACATACAACACAATGTGTCACTCCTCTGCTTAAACCCCCAAGGCTTCATGCCACAGGGCCCTTTGTGTTTCCTGGAAACAAGATGCTCATTTTTTCTCTGCCTTGATGCACCCTTGGTGTCCTTGCTCTCATATCCTCCCACAACTAGCTTCTCTTCATTCAGGTCTCTACTTAAAAGTCCCCCTGTGGGGGTGTCCCTGGGAATATCAAATGTAAATAGTTACTTTATTTTTTGAAGTAGGTGTCAATGTTTTAATTTATTTTATTCATTTTTATTTGTTCAATTAGCTATCTCACTCACACTAAGAATTTATACTATGTGGAATCAAAAATCTGTTTTGTCTATAGTGCCTAGAACAGACTTTGACATATAGTGGATACTCGGTTGAATTTTTATTTATTTTTAATGTTTTATGTCTAATTTTTACTTTTGCAGTAAGAATATATAATTTCTCTTCTCTCAGAGTCCCTTAGGCTGCAACCTCAGCTGTCTATGTATTATTTCTGTCATTTTTTCCCCTATCGATAGAATTTTCTCTGTGTATGTGTTTACAACTAAACTTTTAGTTCATGGTACTTGTTAAGATTCCAGCTTATTTTTATTTGTTTATTATCATTGGCATTATCATTATTATTAACTACCAATATAGAACTTATACTGTGTGAGGAATTATTCTTTTTTTTTTTTTTAGAGAGAGAGTGTGTGCAAGCAGTGGGGAGGGGCAAAGGGAGAGGGAGAGAGAGAATCTTTTTTTTTTTTTTATTTTAAAGATTTATCTATCCATTCGAGGGGTGGGGCAGGGGCAGAGGGAGAGAGAGACTCTCAAGCAGACTCCCAGCTGACCATGGAGCCCATCGTGGGGCTCAATATCATGACCCTAAGGTCATGATTAACCAACTGAACCACCCAGGTGCCCTGGAAGAGAGAGAATCTTAAGCAGGCACCACGCCTGGTGTGGAGCCTGATGCAGGCCTCAACATGGGGCTCGATCTCACGACACTGAGATCGTGACCTGAGCCAAAATCAAGAGTCAGATGCTTAACAGACTGAGCCACTCAGGCATCTCTGCCAGGAATTATTCTAAGAGATTTATAAACATTAGGTCATTTATTATCATCCTTGTGTGATTATATAGATACTATTATATTCTTTATTTTACACACAGAGAGAGGGAGGCACAAGAGGAGGATAAGTAATGCTCATGATCACATAGGTAGTAAACAGAAGAGCCAGGATTTAAACCCAAATCCATGCAGTCTGTATCCAGGGTCCAAGCTTTAAAATGAATAAATAGATAAAAAACCCAAAGATGACATATATTTAAAATATTTCCACATATATTCATTTCTTTTCAATCATGCTTTTCTGAGAATTTCTAGCTCTTAAACAAAAGGCATTCATTCCTTTAGGGGAAGAAAAATACAGCCTAGAATAAAAGAGTTACTGATCATTTTTGAATCTCCAACCTAACATTTTGGGAATACCAGTAATTACAATAATTTTAAACCTAGGCCCTGCTGAGAAAAGATTTTTTTTTCTAAATTCTCAAAGCTCATTTTGACTCAGACCAGATATCAAAGAGATGTGCAGTGAGTGACAGCAGAAAAAAAAAAAAAAAGAAAAAAAAAGAAAGAAAATGGTTGAGGACTATTACCTATGAATATCCCCTTCCAAAAGTAAAGCCTCTAGAAAATTTTATTTTGAGGGATGGGGGTAGAGGAAAGAGATGAAAAGCTTAACATTAACATTAAGGGCTATTGACCTTAGCAAAGTCCCATATCTACATGTCATTCTGAGGTATAGAGACACAAGCATTATGGGAGGTGTCTAGGTTGCTGGGCTGGAGAGCAGCATCTCAGGGTCTGCAGATACCAACATGATGCAGACAGATGAGCCTAGATATGCTGGACTTTTGAGTCCATGGTATACCTGAAGAGAACTGAGGGATTAGAAAGGTCTGGGATCAGAATATAGGGGCTGCAAAGATGGACTCCTTGACAGGGGTTTCTGACATGTGCCAACAAGACACCCATAAGAAATGGGAAGCCCACCCTCAATGGATACCAGACCCTGAAAGGGACTGAAGAAGCCCTGGGCAGACCTAGACTCTGAGGACCAGTTGAAGACCAAAGGACAGCAGTTGGAGCAAATATCTCTAGTCAAACACATACAAACTTCCTCTTATATACAGATTCAAGGAGGGCAAAGGGTAAGTTTTACAGGGAGAAAAATACCCCAGTATGATTTTAAACATTGATTGTTTTTACCTTCCAAAGACCTTTTATTAGGAAGAGTTTGAGTTAGTATGAAAGACCCAGTTTCAACTTGGGAGACCTGGGAGATCTTGGGAGCAAAATGGAAACTCAGGAGAATTAGAACTTTTTTTCTGACACAAAATTAAGAGAAACATGCTTTTTGTGCCCACAAGATGTAGGATATGTACATTTGCAATTCTGTTATCTAAGGGAAGTAAGACTAAGAACTCACAGAGGTGATGTGAGTGAAAAGAAGAAGTGAACATCAAGGCTCCCTTGTGCATTATAATAAAAGAAACACTGAGTGCCTTTAGACACAGTGCAAAGTATTACAGCAATTTAAAAAGATCAATATGAAGATAGCAGTCATGCAGGTAAAATCTGCTGAGATATATTGGCTATATGATCAAATTCCATTGCCATGTGAAAGAATATATTTGGAAAGCAATGAAAGTCCATAAATAGAAATAGTCATTTCCAACTACAGGAGGGCCAAGGAAAAATTGATACAAAGTTTGAGAAAGCATTGATCTGCCACAGTCCTTTCTCTACCTAATAAAATGGCAACATGAATATGCTCATAAATTGTACATTTGGCTGGCATATTAGTGAATATTTTTACAACTAAATCTCATCATGCAGGTCTCTCTTAAGGGGACAGAATAGTGCAAGGTATTTCCAGTGTTCTTGCAATGGGTCAGTGGAAAAGAAAAGCTGCACATCTTTTCTTCTGCTTCAGAGAGAGTTCTATGAATAGCAAATTGGCTCTTTTCCTAATTACTCCCCTGGGATCAGCTGCAGAGTGCAACTCCATAACCTACACCACCCTACAAGAGACACGGCAGAGGTTAAGCGATTTTGTACAGCATCCAAGACAGCTTTCATATAGCTTCATTGTTCCTTCAATGAATTGAGTCATTCACTGAAAATACATACTTTTCCTATGTCCCAGATAGATTATCTAGGTATTAATCTCCACTGCACCAAATTGAAATATGGAAGGAAAATGTAAACCACACCAGTGTGAACAATCGTAGAATTCGGTTATTTGGCCAACCACATACATGTGGTAGAGAAGAGAACGAAAAAAGAACATAAATGAATACCTCAGATGTGGTATGGTAATAATGTAAATTAATGTCTGGATGGCATTCTTTGCATTTAAGTCAAACTGACTAACAGAAAAGCCACATGAATTGGTGGTACAGTTATGTTTATCTCAGCATCCTAAGTGAAAGCTGATCTATAACACCTCTCATCTTGTTTTACCTTATAATCCAATCTAATCTGTGTTCTATTTTTCTTGAACTCAATCATTCCTAAAAGCAGAATCATGGAGATATCATAGAATATAGGGGTCAGATTCTTCAACATAATGTAGCTTCACTCAGAAGCTAGCATAACTGTTGAACTCACTACCGAAGTGATACTGGTTAAGCTTTTTGAAGAAGGTTGCTGTTGTTATCACTATGTAAACGATGTAGGCGCTGGGGGATTACATTCACTAAATGTTGGCAATGCAGTGCCTAAGAGCTGTGTATTTGAATAACATCTGGGTACCAGACTAAACTCTTGTTTTTCTTGTTGAGGTGTGCTTGCCATATAGCTCATGTTTATATCAGTAGTCAAATCATGTACATTAACTCAGTCAATTTATTGCCTCTGCCTGGGACAGGGTGATTTCCAAGTGTACCATTTCTATAATTGTTTTCTAGGCCTGAAGGCATGGCAAGGCGTCAGCAATGCCTTTCTGGAGCTTATTGCTTTCTCCTTGTAGGATTCACTGTTTCTGACTGGGTTAGCACTTTCTGTCTAACACTTTACTATGTTATACAGTATGCCAGGTCTCAAGCCACGTTGGAGCCAAGAAAGAAAAAAAAAAAAAATGATGAAATGCAGCTAAACAGTTTTGCTGACATCTTCTTGTCTCATTTCATTCACAGAGTGTGAACCCCTGGAGTTTTACAACCATTTGAAATTCAAAGGCAAATGCTGAGAGCACAACATCATGAGAATTGGCACCAATGAAAAAGTTTGTCAAAACTGTTTTGGCACTGAACCACTGAATGTTTTCGGCATAAGTGGAAAGCTGACACCATTCATAGACAACTCATGGGCCAACACAAAAGAAAGATGTCAGATCGACTGAATTTCTTTCCTTGCAATTACTGTATGATTTCAATATTGAAGTCTATTTTTCTCTGAAGTGTGTTCTGTGGCATTGTTTTCTTTTCCCCCATCAGAGGTTTATCCTTTCTTGTCTTCCTTAGAACTTGAACATGCATTTTGGAAACCTGCTGGTGATTTTAAATTTCAAAACAGATAACAAACATGATTCGTGTACTATGACTCATCCCTCATAAATGTTCTAATTGTATAAACTACACCCTTCAAAGCATCCTACAGACACATTAAATATTAATAAACACATTTATAAGTGTCAAGAGGTATGATTCCTTTGTGCTCACTGACAAAACTGTAACTGATCCTCTATTTTATGTCTGCAATTCAAAATAAAGTTAAGAAGCTGGTAAGCCTTGAATTTTTAACATTGAACTTGAACACACCAGCTCTAAAATCCCAGTAGCCATACATGGAATATCAATGGCAATCAACTTCTATTTCCATATTCATGATTTTCTAGAATTTCTCCCATTGTTGCTTCAAATAAATAAAATTGAAATTATTTATTGTATTTTTGTACACTTTTTTAATGAATAAAGTCATTCCTTTTAACACAGTGTAAGCTGCCATCCTGTAATAATTTGAGAAAAAAATTATCAATGCTCAAACCATCTAAAGGAAACAACGTCTAGTCTCTATCCATCACCTTATTTCTTATTTTGCTCAAGATCCACTTCGAACTCTCCAGTCATCCTTTTGGTTAGTTTCTCATCTGTTTCCCTTCATTAAACTCTAAGTTCCAACAGCACAAGACCTTATTGTAAGATGTTCAAATCTGGATCCTTCGTCCCTTAGGACCTAGAAAGGTAACTGATACTTAGGTGGTATTTAAAGAATATTTGTTCTAATTGAACATAATAATAATAATAATAATAATAATAATAATAATAAAAAGAAAGTAATTCTCAGGGGAAAAAAATGAAGAGTATTTGTTGAATGAATGAATAAATGAACACACTGTTTAGAGTGAAGTTGGTCAACTGAAGTCTTATCCACAGGTGATTTTCTAAGTTGCGATTGTGTTTTGGGGATGGAAGATAAAGCTACTTCACCCTTCTCACCATGTAAAAGCAATGCTCAAACAGAATTGATCAGCTGAACATCAAATATTATTTGAGGGATTTTTCTAATAACATCACTAATCCATACAGGGGCCTGGGGATATTAAAATTAATGAATTAGTCAGTTTTCTATGACCGCATCAGAAGTGTATGAGTAATCTAGAGTATTACTATCTAATAAAAATATAATGTGACTCACACATTAATTTAAAATTATCTAGCAGCCACACTAAAAAAAGTAAAAAGAAAAATGTTATGGATTGAATGTCTCCCTCACCAAAATTTGTATGTTGAAACACTAACCTCCAATATATAGTATTGGGAGTTGGGGCATTGGGAGGTAATTATATTGAGATGAGGTCACTAGGGTGGAATCTCCAGATGGGATTAGTGTCTTTTTAAGAAAAGGAAGAGACTAGAGCTCTCTGTCTCTCCTCAATATAAGTATACAGCAAGAAGGTGGCCCACTGCGAACCAGGAAGAGGACCCTCACCAAGCACTGAATCTGCCAACACCTTGATCTTGAGCTTCCTAGCCTCCAGAAATGTGAGAAATAAATGTATGTTGTTTAAGCCAATCAGTCTATAGTGTTTTGTTATAGCAGATGGAATTGACTAAGACAGTAATGATGGGATTAATTTTAATATATTTTACCTAATGAGGTATTTTCAAAATATGATTATAATATATAATTATATAAAAATGTTATCAATGAGATTACCTACATTCTTTTTTTTTACATTAAGTCTTCAAAATCTAGTGTGTATTTTATACTCATCACACACCTCAATTCAGATTAGTTACACTTAAATGTTCAATAGCTCCATCATATGGGACAGAATAGGGTTAGAATAAAAGATTTACTATTGGGGTTAGACCCTACCTAATTGTGCAAACTGATGAAGGAGTCTGTAAGATTTAACTTCTGTGTTTAATGTCAAGGGTTTTTTTTAAAGAATTTATTTATTTATATGAGAGAAAGAGAGAGCATGAGCAGGGGGAAGAGGGAGAAGCAGGCTCCTCACTGAGCAGGGAGCCAGACACGGGTCTCGATCCCAGGATGCTGGAATCATGACCTGATATGGAGGCAGACGCCCAACTGATGAGCCACCCAGGCATCCCTAATGTCAAGTCTGATGTCTCCAAAAGTCAGCCTGATTGGAAACAGAGAGGAAACTTTTTTTGGGGGACAAGAATGAAGAAAAAGTAGAACACACGGGGAAAAAAAGGATAACATATGTATGTTTCTCACCACCTCCAACCTAGATGACAAAGGTGATTTGGAGGATAGACTGGTACCTTTTACCATGGATCCACCCACTCATGTGATCCAAAACTCAGAGTTGCCAAAGGAAGAGAACTGGTGGGAGGTGGAGAATCTACATGTTCAGACACTGCCCCACACTTACCAGGTGAGATAACAGATCAGTGATGTGTGCCAACTGCCACATTGTTTGAAGCCCTGCAGCAAACTTAGAGCATAAAACTATGGCTACTGCTTTACCACTGCCTTTCAAATCTCATGCAAAATGCCTTTTGTGGTCAGTGTAAACCCCAAACCGTAGAGGGAAGGAATTCTGGGAAATGTAGCTCCAGCTGAACTAAACTGGCACAGTATAAATGCACCACAGGCAGGTAGGAGAGCTTACTCCAGTGTTTTCAAGTCCTACCAAAATTTAAATTATTCTTTGGAAATATCATCTCAATAGTATTACAACACAGGGGTTTCTATTGAAACCTCCCACAGTGCAGAGAGTTTTTACACTGAGAAATTAACGCCTACAGAGTTTGTGTTGGTATATTTCTCCTTTCCTCTGCTGCTTCCTCTTCTCTTTTTTAATTTGAAACTGTAGACATTGACACAAAATCATTTGACTGCAGAAATCCTAAAGAGTATAAAGCATCACCTACAGAACCCAGGCAGGATTGATTAGTGCTAATTGCACTTAAAGTCAAAGTTCTAATGTAATTTTTAAAGTAGAAGTATCATAGGCTTTTAGAACTAGAAATGGTTTTTCAAATTATCAGATTGAATTTCTAGATGAGGAACTGAGACCCAGAAACATAAATTGAGTAAACCTCAAATCATTTGATTATGTAGCAATTCAGCAAAAAGTAGGACTCTGTTTTCTAGAAATCCAATATACTATAACTGAAATAAAATGAGAAAAGCAAATAAGGCCATTCAATCAAACAAGGATTGCTTTCCTGGTTAAGTCTAACTCACCAAAGATACATAATACCTATCTATAATTACTACCCACAGTACTGCTAATGACTTACCTGTATAAAGGATGCAGGATATTATTATAAGTGGTGAGCTCAAGGCACTTCTCATCAAGGGAAAAAACAAAAACAAAAACAATGTGTTCAAGAGGTATACTCTTAATTGCAATGGAATTAAATAGAATATAGCAGATACAATTAAGGTTAGATAGCCTCCCCACTTTTCATCATTCTCATTTTTTTTTTTTCTTTTTACCTTCTTTTTTCTCTCAGCTTCCCCATTGAAAGAGATCATTACACAAGGGAAGAGGTAGAACTGTTCAGAGCACTTGAGATAGAAGCAGAGAGTGGGAGAAGGCATGTGCCTTGATTCTAGTTCGTTCTTTCTGCTCCTATGAGTTGGCTGCAGAGAGGTAGACATGGTCTTGTGACAAGTTTTGGCAAAGGCAGAGTCTGAGGAAAAGTGCCTTCCACTCTCCCCCAGCTCCCAGGCTTTTCAGAGGGGGTCTCCCTGTCGAGCAAGCTTGCCTGTGAGGTCAGCACTGAGGAAAAAGTGGACCTAAAGCAAACACCGCAGGGCAAACTGGAAGTCAAGTAGAAGTCCCAGCCAGGCCTGAGAGGATCTAGTAACAACTGAAGTGGGCAAGAATATCAGTATCCGTGGAGACATAGAATGGCTCTTCCAGAACAATTGCCTGGCGAGCCTATGCTAAGAGAACAGAATACGAGTTACAGGAGCCTCCGGCCTCTCATCAGTGGGAACAGTAGGGGTTGAGGTCAATGCCGCCCCAACGCCAAGAGTGGTAACAATATTCCCAATAAATTTACATCCTGCCTTGGACAGAAGAAGGGGAAGAAACACCCTGTATGATGAGAGAAATAACTCAGGTAGGGATTTTGAATTTTGAAATAGTTCTATATTTACTCCAATGAGATCGTGTTAATAATAAAGAGGCTGTTTTAAACTGGGAAGGTCTGCTGCCTTCAACTGAGTGGGTTACTTAACTTCTCAGTGACTTGATTTCCTCTGAGTAAAACGAGGATCATTATACTTAATTTCTAGGGAGTTTGATGGTAAGATGGGGTTGAGTTATGGAAAATACACTTAATTTTTTCCCCCATGTGGCAATCAAAGTGCATAAATTCTAAAACTTGTGCTATGAGTACGATAGGGAATATAATGAATATGATCAAGTTTGATGGTGAATGTGAACACGAATAGTTTTTGTTGCTCTCCCTACAGGCTGTGGATTAGTAGGGCTTGATAGAGAGAATAGATGGAAAGAGGTGTGTGAGGGCTAATGGTTGAGAAGGCCAAATTTGGAAGAAACAAAGAAAACTGGGAAAAAGCAGATGGTCAAGGCATAGCCCGTGTGAACACAAGTATGTTTAGAATGCAGCCCGATACGGGTACATATTCTACTTATAAATTAAATATTAACTTATTAGAAAAATAACTTTCCACTTAAACATTTCAAAATAATAGAACACAAACAAGACAGTCCCATCCTATAATATGAATCATTCCCTACCCCTCTTCACTAGAACTTTTTACATAGTTAATAAGCACTGTTTATATGATCATTATCCCTTTTCTCGATAACATTGCAGAAGAATTTATGCCATCTCATAAAACTTTTTATAAACATTACCTTTAATGACTATACAAAAATGACTACATAGTATTTGATGAGATAGTTGTACTATAATTGACTTTTATTTCTTTCAAAGATCTTCATTATTTGGAGACTGTGACAGTCCTTTGATGTGTCAACCTGGCAAAGCTACCATCTCCAGTTACTCATCACACACCAACCTAGAGTTGCTGTGAAGGTATTTTATAGATGTGGTTAAAGTCCATAATCAGTTGACAGGGAGAATATCCTGTCTGATCAGGGTGGGCCTGATATAATCAGTTGAAAGGTCTTAAGAACCGAGCTGAAGCTTCCCCTGTGTGACAGCAACTTTGCCTGTGCCCAGAGTTCCTGACAATCTGCCCTACAGACCTCAGACTTGCCTAGGCAGCCCCTGCTCTTGTAGAAGCCAGCTCCTTGCACTATCTCTTAATAGGTATATCCTACTGATTCTATGTTTCTGGCTGAACCTTCACTGATACAGGGAGGAAGTTCCATGTTTTAGAAACAATATTGCCACAGAATGTATTCAAAAGTAGAAAATAAATCCTACAAAAAGAAGCTCATGCGCCTAGTGCATGCATGCAGCACACAGGAAAACAGCAACAAAAAACTGGAAATTTGAAATCGTCAGAAATATCTGTAAGTATTAGATCTGAAATGTCAAAGAAACACAAGTGCCAAGGTGATTGGTAACCATGCAAACCTAGCTTTGTTTTGTTGAATGATGAGAGAAGAGTGAGAAACAAGGGGAAAAGCAAACAAGTTCTAATTGGTGGATATAAACAAACCCTTCAAATTCAGTGTCAGGGTAACCAAGAGCCGAGATTTTCCTCCTGGCACCAGAAAGCCTGAAGAGCAGTGCCGCCATGCTGATGTGCAAACTCAGCTGGAAAGGTTCCACACCCATCTGCAACTAGACCACATGGATTGCCTCTCTCCTCTCATGCTCGGTTCCTATTTCTGATGAAAGACAGAACATTTTGCCCCTGAAAATGCAAATAAACTTACCCCCACAGAGACACCTGCTCACAAGTGATAAATGGAGGCCTTAAAGTGTTTCCTCTAGTGAATTACATATTAGAATTACACTTTTCTATTTCTGGGAGCTTCGCATTCTCACCTATTGCCTTGTTCAACATTTGCTGCCTCTGGTTGCAGAAACTGATTAGGAAGCAAGGCCAATTGGAGATTTGCAAAGATGCTGTATTGACTTTTTTTTTTTTTTTTTAAATAAGGGAGACATAGCCAGCAGAGAAATGTATAGTAGCACTCTCTATTTGATTGTAGTTAGCGTCATATCTTGTTTTCTCTATTTCATAGTAGCAAACCATGAATACTCCATGCTTCCTTCTCAGTTAGGCTCAGCTAAAATACATTGGGTGTTACTCATTTTAAAAAAGCCTCAGGGGAAAAAAAAGCAACACTAGGCTGTAGGGACTTTGCGCCTTGTTTGATATCCCTTAAATGCCATCAAGAAGAATTCTCCAGGACAGGTATCATTATAGATGAGGACACTGGAGGCTGTAGAAATTAAATGTAATATTTAAGGCAGAAACAGGATTTTATCTGAGGTCTGCTCTCTTATCGTTCTGCTGTGCTGCCTCTGTAAATAATACCTGTATTCCCTCAGGGCACCTGGGTGGCTCAGTTGGTTGGGCGACTGCCTTCAGTTCAGGTCATGATCCTTGAGTCCCTGGATCGAGTCCCGCATCGGGCTCCCTGCTCGGCAGGGAGCCTGCTTCTGCCTCTGACCCTCCCCCCTCTCATGTGCTCTCTCTCTCATTCTCTCTGTCTCAAATAAATAAATAATAAAAAAAAAATCTTTAAATAATACCTGTATTCCCTAAAAGTCACATTGAAATTAAATCCCATTTTAGTAAATACACTTGTGAACGATCTACTAAAAATAATTATCTACTAGAAACGTCTTTTGTAGTACAAATATACTTATTGGCCTTACCTATCCCCTTTTCCATTTTTTTTTTTTTCTTTTTAAAATTGGGGAAGATACAAAAGAATCTTTTTTTTTTTTAAGTTTTTATTTATTTATTTGTCAGAGAGAGAGAGAGCACAAGCAAGTAGAGAGTAGGCAGAGGGAAAAGCAGGTTCCCTGCTGAACAGGGAGCCGATATGGGACTTGATCCCAGGACCCTGAGATCATGACCTGAGCCGAAGGCAGATGCTTAACTGACTGAGCCACCCAGGTGTCCCAAAGAATTTTTTCTTCCTAGCCGTACCTCCTAGGATTTGACAAATACAGGTAAAGAGACCATTTGCTGATGCTAAGTAGTGCCCACAGCTCTCATGTGCTTGACTACCATCTACAGGGAAGAAACTTCCTACCAGTAAGGATAGTTTGGTTGACCTACAACAGTCATAGCCTACTTATACTAAATACATTGTCTATGTAAATAACTCCTCTCTTTCTGCTCCTCCTCCCTCAACCCTGGGTAAAAATAAAAACATCTAACAAGAAAAATAAATGATGAGTGTAAAAGACAATTTTAGAAATGACTCTATGAACAGTCTTCTAATCTCATTATTTGATTAACAGTTTGCAGAATAGGAGAATCCCTCTACTTATATTCAGCAAGTTTGCATAATGATCAAAAGACTACATATCAGGAAATGTCTTTATTTAAAAAAGAACTGTTAGCTCAATAGAGAGAAGACGTGAACAGATAATCATAATGAAATGTTGATATGTAAATATATTTTGCATATAATTAATGCAAGTTTAAATATCTGGCTCATCTACATGTATGTTTAAATTAATATGTACCTGACTTTTACTTACAGATATGATACACAAATTGATTAGTGTAAGAAACCACTGGAAGAACTATTTTGATGTTTTTGAAATTTAGTTTTTATTTTAAACATTTAATTTCTGTTATATGATGAAAAATAGCTCCCCTACAGAAAAATGCTTTTGTTTTCTTTGTTCAAAAGTGTATATCACTTAGCCGTAGAGTTCTGAGCTCTCAATTGCTTTTGTTTTTTGTTTTGATTTTTTTTCTGACTGTGAGCAGATGAAAGGAGAACAGGAGGGGTGTAAAGCCCTCTTTGATACCTGAAGGATTCCTGAGGGTTTTTTTATTTGTTGATAGCTGGAATTTTCTCATTTACATCATTTCAGAGAACAAACCATGTAGCTGCCATATCATATCTGTGTCTGGATAACCTTTTGCGCTAGACTGCTGTGTATGGATTAACTCATGATGGTTATTCACTCAGACTTCTTACAGCATTCCTCTGAGCAGAAGGGAAAAATCAGACTCTTCCATTCCTTATACAAACGGCAAGCCAAGCATCCAGGCCAATTTCTAGAATCACTTGGTTTTGATTATGTTAAGAAATATGTGCATTTTCTTTCCTGAAGTTAAGTTCTGAATTGCTAATAGTTCAGAAGAAGTTAGGTTGAAGATACACCTTAACTCAGATAGCTTTCTAACTAAATAGGAAAATACAATTATTAGGAGAAGATTTAAAGCCCTTTAAAAGGTTTAAGACTTCTGATACAGTGCAAAAATTATAATTTGCATATAAACAATTGGTATGATAATTATAATTTTTTTTTTCCTTTCAAGAAAGCAAATTAAGGACTCATAAGGAGTAGCAATGTTTTAGTCTAATTTTAACACTGGTTTGTGTTTGAGTGTGGTAAAGCATAATTTCTCTAAGTGTTTTTAATTCTGATCTTTTTCACTTAGTGTATCGTCCCCCACCCCCACCCCACCCTGTTCCATCGAGTCTCTAAATGAAAAAAGAGGAAAACCTTGTCACAGAAATGGAGTGAATTTGCAGCTCCAGTCTTGAATCTCACACCTTGGAAGGCCCCAATCTGCTGTTCATTTCACAGTGCTATGTGAAAAACTTCTTGAATGAAATATGGAAACTGAATTTTTAGACATGTATAGTCAGAAGATAGCTCCACTAACAAATGGATGGTATTGAATTTTATAAAATAGGATTTATTCAAGAACATACGACTGTATACTAAGCTTGTCCCTTTCACAAATAAAGAAGACATAGGGTACTGACCCTGATTATAGTTATCCCTTATCATTATTAAGCCCCCAAAGACCTTAATGAAATATGCAAACAGAGTACTATTTCTGCTGTCAGAATAATAAGGTTTGAATCCCGAATTTATTACTTTCTATTTGACATCGAGAAGGATACATACCTTTCCTAAACCTCAGTCACCCTACCAGTGAAATGATACTATGGGTCTCATTGAAGGAACTATTCTGAAGATACAATGAGAAAATGGATTTATATCTTTGGCACAATGCCTGGCACACTATAATTATTTAAAAGGGTTAGCATGTATTTATACTGCTAACCTAGTGATAAATATTAAATCAGTTGCAGATAAAGCCAATTTCTTGTTTCTAATACATGCAAATCAATTTTAAGAGAGAGAAACTCGGTTACAATTATCGATGATTACATTAATGTTACTCATTATGAAGCAAAAGAAAAACTGACCAGAAAATTTTATCAGAAGTGAGTCTCTAATGTAATAGAAATTTAAAAAGATATAGTACGGGCTTTGGTACTAGGTAGTGGGTGGGCAAAGGCTAGATAGTTGTCAAGGAGGCTGTTGGTGAAGGTTGGGAGAATGGCAGGCAAAATGGCGGCAGCTGGAAAAAAGGGGAAGAAATTGTTACTGGAGACTGACAAAAATGGTGGATCTGTGTTTTCAGCAGTGAAATAATTGGGGAAGCCATATCCTGTGGTTACTTGGAAAGCATAAAATGTGCTTAATGAACTTATGACTCTAAGACCTCCAGGCTCGATATTGTAAAACTTTTTAGCTGCATGTATTAAAGTACAAGGAGAGAAAGCTGAACTAAGGTAGACATTTTCAACTTCTATGTGGTATTAAGAGTAAAAATAGAGGGCACAGGACTCAAATTATTCAAAAAGAAAACTGTATTTCCTCCAGTCTCTCCCACCAGTAAGATTCACAAAATGGACTCACAGTAAGGATTAAGCTAGTATGGCTTTACAATCCTCTGTTAATACTGTAGAAAGACTATGGAGGTACCATTAGCTAGACAAAATAGTTTCTAGGAATCTCAAAGGCTCTATCATCTCAACACTCTACCCAAAATAGAGAGAGGTTTATTTCAGAAATAATTGTGGATACGGCTTTTGAGGCACGGTATACACAACAGTCACAAGAAACCTATGAAGTACACAACATTTTTAAGGGAGTAGTATCAGATTGAATTAAAAGGGGCAGAAGCAGTTCAAAATGAAAAAAAAAAACAAAAAAAACAATAAACCTCTATCCCCACAGTTTTCTATGACCATGAGGCAGCAGCCTGAGAAGACACTCAGCTTCAAACAAGGCTGGTTTCTTATGGTAAAGGAGGCATGTCTCACAGGGTGGAGCCAAGAGTCACTATGAAGAAAAAGGATTTGAGAATCACACTCTCATGGCTACAGGGATATCAACACGCATGGCATGATAAATGATTACATATCTGGGCTTGCCAGTCGTCACCATGTGAAAAAAAGATAACATTTTTTACACTGTGAGTAAAAAGATCACAGGGAAGAAAGATCCCCAATTATTCCAGCCATCCCGACTAAGCCAGCCTTTAACCAAACTTGCCAGATGAATGCAGCTGCATGAGTAAAGCCAGGTAAGATCAGCAGAAAAAACTTTCTCCTAACCTGCAAAGTGAAGAAAAATATATTTTGTGGTTTAATCCTCTAAAGGATTAAGAGTGTTTATACAGTATAGATAACCAGTGCACTTAACTACTGCAATAAATTCTAATACCAGTGACCTGTCACACAGATTCATGCCATGGGCTGCAAAGATCTTAGAATAAAAAGAACAAAATCTGGGGCGCCTGGGTGGCTCAGTCGGTTAAGCAACTGCCTTCGGCTCAGGTCATGATCCCGGAGTCCCAGGATCGAGTCCCGCATCGGGCTCCCTGCTCAGTGGGGAGTCTGCTTCTCCCTCTGACCCTCCCCCATCTCATGCTCTCTCTCTCTCAAATAAATAAATAAATAAAATCTTTAAAAAAAATAAAAATTAAAAAAAATAAAAAAATTAAAAAAAAAGAACAAAATCCAAGTTCTTAAGAGAAAAAGGAAAGAAAAATTGAAGAGAAAGAAAAACGGAAAAACACATGTATTTGTTACTAGTTTGATTACTGCAAGTAACCCATGTAGCCTCTTTTCTTTTTTGTTTTAGATCATTTTTCTCACCTAGGGAGTAATAAAACATGTTCTACTAATTTAACATTTTTCTCATTTGAGGATTAAATGAGCTAATATAGACGAGCCACTCCAAAAAATATAAAACCCCAGATTTCACATGTTTGTAAATGTAGATAGCAGGAATTCCATTAATGGGGACATATTTTAAGCACTTAGTCTAGCACATTGTTCCCTAAGGATGTTTGGAAAGCCAGTTAGAATATAGCTTGTTTGAAATGTAATGAGCTTTTTTACTGATAATGCAAGCAGATAATATTTTTTTGAATCTTTGCCAGAAGTAATCAATTTGAAAAATTATACCTTTACATTTCAAATAGAATAGAAAAGAATACTGATCCATATTTTTGAAATTCTAAGGCTTACAACAACTTAAGGCATGGATATCTTCACATTTTGAATTGTGATAAGGAAATCAGTCCATACATAATCAGTAGAAATTTATGTCACGTTCTGAAAGTTAAAAATTTTGGCTAACAAAAAGATCTATAATGCTTCGTTTCCCTGGCAAAACTCATGACCCCTTAATAGATCACAACTATTTTCCTAGAAAAAATACTATGAGTTCTTTCAAATGTTTGCTATCAGTAATACCTTTCAAATAATCTCTTGAAATAGATTTTTTTTTTAGTTTTTTATTCTTATGTTAATCCCCATACATTACATCATTAGTTCTAGATGAAGTGTTCCATGATTCATTGTTTGTGCACAGCACCCAGTGCTCCATGCAGAATGTGCCCTCCTCAATACCCACCACCAGGCTAACCCATCCTCCCACCCCCCTCCCCTCTAGAACCCTGTTTGTTTTTCAGAGTCCATCGTCTCAAATAATCTCTTGAAATAGATTTATTGATAACTACAAGATCCAATTCCCCTCTACTGCTGTTTATCACAATATTGAATCTTTCCTACTTTAATATCACTAGGCCCTTCTACCTCTAATGAGCACTGGAAAAATCTTGGAGGAGGTTCAGTGCATGTATTTGGGTATAAGAGAAACCCAATCCCCACTCACACAGTGGTGACCGTTAATCTCCTTCTTCTTTCTTGCAATGTAGTTCTTAGAAATGGCAACGAGTTTCACACTCCCCCTTCTTTTTTTTTTTCTCTCTCCCTCTGTTTATCCTTCTCCCCTCCTCTTCCCACTCGTCCTCTTCTTCCTCCTTCTTATTTTTCATATTCTGAATCTGTGTTCCTTTTTTCCCCCTGGACAATCAGAATGCAAATAAATTCCAGCAATATTTCAACAGATCCTATGTTTCAGAACTTGAGCAATATTGGGTGCCAAAAAGACTGAAATTGTTCTCTCCTCTCTACTGTATAAGAGCTTTGTGAATGACTAAAGGCAAAGGGCCAGAGTGAATGAGATTATGGTACAAAGTAGATATAAAGCCACTGAAGAATGTTGGTTTAGGGATAATATAATATTACAGAGACTTAACCACCTCCACTGCATACCACTGCATATACATGGTGATGATCATTTCTTCCTCTCTTATTTTAAATGTTTCATCAACACGTATTCTACACATACTTGGCAGGAGACCCTATTTAGACCAGCTTCCCAAAGATTAAAGTCACTTCTCACAAATATTGATAACTTATCTTGCTAAATAAGCAAGCTATGACCATTCATGCCCCCATACTTAAGTCAAAATATAGGCTATATAATGGGGAACAACAAATGCCCAGCTCTAAAACTTAAGCCATGCATTAGAAACATTGCCTAAAACAAAATTTTATTTTCTTTGCCATGGATAAGTAATGCCACTAGGGATTAAATGATGTTAGTGCATGCTCTGTGGAATGCTCTTTAGTAATTAGCACTACAAAAGAAAGAATTTTTTGATTTACTTGAGAATAGTAATAGCTAACATTTATGTTCTAGGGGCTATTTGAAGCACTTCACATGCATCATCCTTTCCAATCCCCACTAGCACCCGTTGAGGCAGATAATATGTTTTCCTTATTTTACAGATAAGTGAAATGAGGCTCAGAGAGATTGAAAATTTTGTGCAGCTTGGAAAGTGAAGCTGAGAATCAACTACTTGTATGCTAGACTCTAAATGCTTGATTTTTTAAAAAAGATTTTATTTATTTGTCAGAGAGAGAGAGAGAGAAAGCACAAGCAGGGGGAGGGGCAGAGGGAGAAGCAGGCTCCCTGCTGAGCAAGGAGCCCGATGCGGGACTCGATCCCAGGACCCTGGGATCATGACCTGAGCCGAAGGCAGATGCTTAACCCACTGAGCCACCCAGGCATTCCTAAATGCTTGATTTTAACCATATCAATGATGATGAGAGTAGCTGCTATACAACAAATGCATTTGAAAAAAACCTAAATTATTATAATGATTTATAGCAAGTGAATTTTGCCATCTTTTAAATTATATTGCAAAATTACAACCAAAGTAATACTAAGTGCCTAACCTAATTAAAAAAAAAATCGGTATCAAACTCGACTTTAATTATTATGCCATATAATGTAAATTCTTCTACAAAACCTGAAAAGCAGTTTATCATATAAAAATTAAAATTTTGAGTGGATAAAGTTCTCTTCACATTTTTGTTTGTGTATTATACACACATGTACACATACACACATATTAACCCAAGTATTGTTTTAAAAATTTTTGTTGGAACTAAAATTATGTTTTGGGGGCAATTCACAATATAATATTGAACTGTAGGGATATATAAGTATTCAAAAGTAGATTTTAATATTTATAAATATAATGAAAATAAATATTAGATATGTCTGTGAATATTAGTAAATGTTCCAGGAAATGTTAATTTGAAGGAAAATATATAGTTTAACTTAATGAAAGATAAGCAAAGGGAAAAAAGCCTCTCTCTGTTAAAATTCTAACCACGTTGATCTTCTGATATCTGTCACATTACTTGGAACTAGAAAAATGATAGTAATCACTGTAATGCCCATATCTCACACCTCCCCCCACCCCTTGGCCCTCCTCCCTTTCCTTCTCCCCTGCATTATTTATGGACTGTTTACACCACTAGATGTAAAGCTCCCTTTCTGACACAGACAATGTAAGGTCAATTCTTTTTATTCCCATGCTTCTTCATAGTGAAGAAAATGCTATGAAAGAGCAAATTTCAATTTTTAATGGGGGGTACATGCTTTAATCTGAGGCTTTTAAAAAAGATATTAAAATTGGAAAAGATGAATTGAATATCAAAAGAATATAATAAATGCTTTTAAAAATAGCTTATGTAATAGACTGAATAGTCACAGCATGCCAAAATTAATTTGCAATACATGCATGCATCAGTGATTAAAAGGTTTTAGAAGCACTGAAGTGCTCCTAATCTCAATAGCCAGGTGGCAGAAGCAGAATGGGTGGGTAGCCACTCAGGAAGCTCATGGTAAAAACCAGGATAGAGGCAGTTTAATATTTTAACAAATGGCATGACTGTATCAATCCTAGCAGTGAATATCAGCTCTGAGTACATAATGTGCTTTCTGAATCACTAAGAGCCTTCTAAATGATTATAGTTAGAAGTAAATTGTCTAAAGGATTATTCCATCTAGCTTGATCTTTTATCAACTGTTTGTCTTTTAAAATGACATGTAAAAGAAACATTACAAATATCAAGACATTTGAATTACAAAGTGCATTGCATTAATTTTAGCATGTTTGCCAATTCATACCATGTGGATTTTAACAAAATCTATTTCCAATATCCAAAGGATAGTTCACTGAAGTTCCATTTGAGAAACAGCATTACTGCTCATAAACAGAATAAAAATTATCAATAGAATTAATGGCAAATTAGTTTTTCAACTATTTCCTATATTTTTCTTCTTTTTAGTAACCGTTACACAATTTTATAGAACATAAACATGCAATAATGTAAAAATATAAAATAAACTCTTGTTCACCTCACACCCATATCAGCTTTGATGAGAATCTACTCAAAATAGATAGCAATTATTTATGGTGTTACCTATATTAAGCTCTGCATGAATAATAGGGGTGTTGGCTCAAAGAGTTTAGCATTCAGCTAGGAAAAGGAAAGGTAAACACACTTAAATCTGAAGTCCAAAGCAAACTTAAGGAAAGAAGAGATATCAGAAGGTAACATATGACTCATTGAGAAATGAAAAGGACATAGATTAAGAAAGTTGGCGAGTGTTCAATGATGCAGAAGTAGAACATCAGAAGCCAAAAGTATGAATGGAAATCAAACGTCAGAAACCACTTAAAAACATTAATCAGAGGATTTCCAGGGAAAAAAAAAAATGTAAGTTGAGATCAACTTTCTAACCTTCCCCCAATCTATTAAAGGTCTTCTGAAAAAACCCAAGGGAATGTAAGATAAAAAGGAATCATTCACATGACTAAATCTTCCAGAATTTTGCTTGGATATTAGATTCTATGAGACGAGATTGAAAGAAGATACGAGAAACTCCCTCTCAAGTCAGCCTCTCATAATTTCAATGATAATGAGAAAATATAAATTAAGAAAACAAGAGGAAAATATCAAAGATGGAAAACAATGACCATAACGTTGATCAAAAGAAAGCAGACTGAAAAAGGAACACAATAAAACCTGGTTGCTGATATAGGGAAAGATTAAAACATAAGAAAACCACAGAGAATTAAAATATTCATAATCAATAAAATCAGAGCATTCATGCAGACAGTAGAATATGTGATTTAGTGCACAAATTTGATGACCCTACTAGTCAGAGATGAAAATTCTAAGAGATTTTATTTGATAAGGAAGACACAAGAGAGAAGTCTAATCTATGGTGATTAGACTTCCTGAAGAAGAGAACAAATAAATTATAAACAAGCAATAATCAAAAATATAATAACATGAAACATTCTAGAGTGGAAGAAAGATTTGTTTCATCATCTACCTTCAAACATTAGAAAAGGAAGCCAATGATAATGAAGCAAAGTCCATAAGACAGAGCAGGTTTCAGTGGTGACCAAGAACCCTAGAGACTTGAGGGTATGTGGATGGGCAGTGGAGGGGGGACACATCAAACAAAATGAGATTAAAATGAACAACTCAAGAATTGTAAAATTACAGTATAAATGTATAATAAAGACTGTTGTAATAATTGGTACCTAGAATTTAGTATGTGAAATTCATTCATAAAACAATCCTAAATTCAAATTTCATTTTGTTAAAAAAATTAATTTCATTTCATTAAAAAAATGTAATATGAAACAATGAACACTCATATTCAAACATCACAGATTTAACAACAAAGCAATAAAATGTAAATACTTGCTGAAAAGTTTTTATTATAATGTTTAGAAGTTAATTTTAAATTTATAAAATCTTAAAGATGATAAATATAAGTATTTAAAACAGGATGTATAGTTTTCAATTGATAGAGGATGAAAAAAAAGACAGATGAGACCACATATCAAAACATTTTTTAAAAAGCAAACAATAACCAAAAATGAATCCTTGATAATGAACAATTCGATGTTATGAAAATAAAATTACAACAGTCAAATGCTGCCTTAAAAAAAATAACATTATCCCCTTGCAATAAAGTCCCAAAAGATGTTTTCTGGGCCACTGATTGTCAGCAATCTTTACAATTTTGATCAGTAATACCAAATTATCTATCAGAAAACTTGTACCAATATACATTCCATTAGCAATTTCATAAACTCTTCTTGTTACCCTGTCAAAGCTCAGACACCATCCAGATTCTAATATTGCCACTTTCTTATGTGACATCTCTCTCAATTTGCAATTTGCTGGTAACTATCGATGTAAATATTTTGAGAGGCTTATTAGACCATGCTATTCATTTCTTCCTTTATAAATAAACTATTAATGTTCTTTACCCATATTTCTATTGGGGTATTTGTCTTTTCCTCCAGATATGAGTGTAATTCATAATGTATAATGTAGAACATATAAAATGCTATTTTTCTGATATTTGTATTACAAAGTATATATTTCTAAGTTTGCCATTTACTTTGAATTTCATGATATTCATTGACATGCCAGTTTTTTTCCATTTTTATGTATCTAAATCTACTATGCCATTTTCTTAGAGCTGTCCTATGGTCTTATATCTTTAATTATTTAGTCTACACAAAATTTATTTTGCTATAATATCTGAAGTAGGTACTTAACTTCCTTTTCCAAGTAGATCATGATTATCCTAGGGCCATTTATTAGTTTACACTCTAATTTTTCCCACGTGGTTAGTACTAGACATTGTTATAGCAAAAGACATTGGGTAGATGATGATTTACTATAGATCATGTATTACTCAGGGGGCAGGACATATTGCACAACCCAAAGGTTTATTCTTCAGACCTCTTTTTAATGCATGTTTGTATCTGTAATCACATGTAGTCTCATGGTTTTAAATACCGTATGTCTGATGATCCCCAAATGAATGTCTGCAGACAATACCAGACTCATTCCTAATTCTCTTTCCTCTTACGTGTGTGTGAATTAATATACTTATTAATAAAAAAAATAATTTAGAGCTATTTTTATCTGCCTCCATGACATCTCTACTGGAACATCTATCTCCTTCTACTCGTCCATATCAATTGTATCTCTTTACTTCCTGTTGCTCAGGCCCCAAACCTTAGCATGATTATCAACTGCTCATTTTTCTATACCCCACATCTCATACCTCAGCAAATCAAAATACTTTTTAAGGATCTCAAGAATCTGGTTTCTTTCTACTTTCTCTAAAGCAACTGCCCTAGTACAAACCACCATTACTTTAGGCCTAGATTATTGCCTTTGGCTCCTAACCCCAGACTCTCTACTTCCACCATTGTACTTTCTCCCCAACTCTGCAGTACTTTTCCTCCTAAAGCCAGAGTGAAAGTTCTAAAACATAAGTCAGACTGATATTGTATCTTCTCTTCCAAAATCTCTAACAGTTTCCCATCTTAATGAGTGAAGTCCAACTTGCAGAGCATGACCCAGCATGATTGAGATCTGTCCCTCCCTAGCCTCATCAGCCATTAATCCACTGGCCTCACTATCCCTCAAAGACTGCAGGGCCTTAGTTACCATTTCTTCTTCCTGAAGCTTTTCCCTCAAACCATGTACCTAACACCATCATTTAGTTTATTTTTTACTTTGCATTTATTTACATTACTCAATTTTCACCATATCAGAGAATTTGGCCTAATCATCCCATACAAAATAGCACCCCCCCAATCGTGTCTTATTTCTCTGTTAGTTTTGCCTTAGTTTCTTTCATAGCACTTACAACTGGGCTATTACATGTCCATTTCATTGCTCATTTCCTTTTCCTCCCACTAGATTGTAACATCCATGAAAACACAGGCTCAGTTTTGTTCATGTACAGCAGACACTGACACAAAGAAGTTCAATACATTTATTGAATGAATAAATAAATGATTGAATAAATGAAAGAAAACCTGACTCACTAAGATCTGTTTGTATTTTTTCCCATTTCTTTTCTAAGAGTTGTTCATTTTTGAAGAAAGTTGATTATTAACATATGCTGTATAGTTACATACTCGAGTGTTATTCCTTATTATGTGTTAAAGGGCTGCATTAGAACCTTCTTAAGTCTTACCTGTTTAATTATTTTAAAATTTTTCTGATTTGGAGGGTGGCGGGAGGGGAAATTTTTTTCCCCCTGATTTATGGATAGTATTTGTTTACAGTAATTATATAGCAATAATGATACATTTGAAAATACTCATTCATTTTTCCACCAGTTTTGTCATATTGATTTTCTGGGAATTTATAGTATACAAGGTTTCTTTCTTGCTGGGTTCTAATTGCCTAGTATGCCACAGAACATGTTTCTACCAATTATCCTAAGAGGTATCCACCTAACACATTTTATGCTTAATAATATGTTCAAACTCCCAATAGAACAGCACACAGATGAAAAGGAAGAAATATCTTTTGAGACAATTACAATGTATGGTTACCTGGTGTTTTTAAGTTGAAAAGTAACTGGAAGCTGTAACAGAAATAATGTTTCTTGGAAAGAAGGGCTTTAAATTTCAGCTACAATGAAAGAACAGTAATTCCAAGGAACCAATATAGGTTGTAATCTATTCAGTATTTAAAACTCATATTTTCTAAATAAGATCATTGTCACATGCGTTTATTATTTTAAATGGGCTCTCTCAAGAAAGCATTGAATTTATATTTATGAAGACATTTATTGCACACTAAATGCCAAGTAAAGATTATAAAAAATATCTTTATTGAAGTCTAACAGCAATGAAAGACATTTTCCATTAGTAGTATAATTAGCTCATAATTATTCAAGCAATAAATGCATAATTAGTTTTTTATTCTTAATATATTAATATTGTATACAATATTGGCCATGAAGATGTAAATAATATTGACAAATTAAATCACCATCTCTCTGTATACTGAATATCAATTTAATTGAATGAACAGATATTTTTAAAACATGGGAAACTTTAATTCTTCTACTACAAATCTGCAAGGAGCTCTTCTCCTTATGAATCTGAAGATACATTATACTTTCCCATATTTGAATAGGTGGGTGTGGAGGATAATTATCTAGGCTAGGCAGATCAACATTAGAGATAGGACTTACCATTCTTTTCATTTGCTCCTCAGTTCATTTCAAAAATTAACAGGGCTCTTTACTTGTATACTATAAAGCTGGCTTATTGTTTGTCTCTCAAAATGTAATAATGTAAATACCCCCCCCAAAATAACAAACTTATAGAGTGTGAGATGATTTCTTAAATGTTAAAGACTTACACTACAAATGTTCAGATCATTACAGTTTTATATTTTCCTTACTTTGGGGGCAGTAAGCAAAGGACCAGCATGCCTGAGGTTGAAGCAGTAACACAATATTTCAAGATTATTTTAAAATATAAAGGATGCTTACTGTACTTTTATTAGTGATAATTAAAAACTGGAAAGAATGAAAATGTCCTAATATAGTAAATAGTTATATATAAATATTGCATATCCTATAATGGTATACTGTAAAACTTAAAAAAAAATTTTTTTAAATTTATTTGAGAGAGAGAGCAAGCGCAAGAGCACGCGCACGAGTCAGAAAGGGGCAGAAGGAGAGAGTCTTCAAGTAGACTCCCTGCTGAGCACGGAGCCAGACACGGATTTGATCCCACCACCCATGAGATCATGACCCAGGCCCAAACCAAGATTCAGACTGAGCCACCCAGGTGCCCCTATTGTAAAACTTTTAAAATAAGGATTTCAAAGCTTTTTTAAATTTGGGAAAATGTTTAATATGAAATCCTTTCCTAATTAAAGAAAAAAAACACACAGAAAATATATGCAAAGCTTAATGAAATACTATAAAGTGAACATCCTTGTAATGGTAACCCAAGTCAAGAAACAGAACTCTGCCAGTTCCCGGAAGTCTTGTCCAAGAGTCCCAATTCTGTCACAACTCCCTCCTTCCCTGTAAAATTGAGTGCTCTCTTGACATTCACAGCAATTGCTTTCTTGTGAGTTTTTCTAGTTTTAATATCAAAGTATACTTAGATACTATACTTTAATCTTGTTCAGTTTTTAAAAATGTAACGTCTTTTTTTTTTAGAGCGGGGAGGAGCTGAGGGAGAGGAAGGGAGAGAACCTCAAGCAGGCTCCATGCCCCGTGTGCAGCCTGACGGGCACTATCCCACAACCCTGATATGACCTGAGCGGAAATCAAGAGTCTGGCACTTAACCAACAGAGCCACCCAGGCGCCCCTTAAAATGTGGTGTGTCTTTTAAATCACTATTCAAATCTGCAGATTCTCACTTCATCTTTTATTTTTCTCTCACTATTTATCAGTATAAGATTCTGGGGCATTTGGGTCTCTTACAACCTGGATTTTGCTGATTTCATAATCATGGTGCCATTCAACATGTGTCTCTGTTTTTCCTGAGAATGGGCAGCTGAATCCAGAGGCTTGATTCGACTTATTTTTTAATGACTGTCAAGGCTACAGATGATGTTTTCTTTCTTCAGGAAGTATATTACGCCTGCTTGCTTGAAGATGTTCACAATGGCTGATATTCAATGCCTGGAATCATTAATTTTTTGAGGGTTGCAAAATGGTGATATTCTAATTCTAACTTTCTTTGTGAGTTGGAATAATTCTATAAAGAAAAGCTTTTACTCTTCTGCTATGAGGGTACTCAGTTGTAGTTCATATAGGAAAGGCAGGATAAAGGTAGGATTTTTTTCCCCCCATTATTCATTATTTTTCACAGAAAAAAAAATCAGTTCTCTGTTCTCCTCCAAAGGTGACTAGCCTTTTTCTTTCTTTCTTTCTTTTTTTAATAGGCTTTTATTTTGAGATAATTGTAGATTTTTTTCCTTTTATAGATTATGTTTTTGTGTCAAGTCTAAGAACTTTTTGTCTGGAGTTCTTTTCAAAGGACTCCTTGTTTCATTAAGTTTTTTCATTGTTTTATCTGTCTTCAATTTTATTGATCTGCTTCTATTATTTTCTTTTTTGTTGTTTCCTTTTTGGCATAAAGGGGCACAATTTATTGCACAGAAATTATTCTTCAATGAAGATAAAATTCAAAAGGAGTCACTCTTAACTTCTACCTCTTGATTTTTGTCTATAAAGGAAAGAATGACACTTACTATAGTTTCAAAATGTATACTAGTTCTTTCAAGATATGACTCCAACATTTTTCTGTTGTCTCTGTACAACAACTAAATCTTTAGAAGGCCATTGCAATTGTTCCATCAGGAAAGTTGAGACTGTAGGCATGAGTCCAATGCTGCCCTTCTTTCAGTATGAAATGCATTCCTTTAAAAAAAAAAATGTTACAATTGGTGAATTTACACATTACATTGACAAATAGTAATCACCTAAAGTCCATACTTTACATTAGGATTTACTCTTGGTGTTGTATATTCTATGAGTTTGAACAAATGTTTAACCTATCCATCGTTATAGTACCATACAGAGTATTTTCACTGTCCTAAAAATCCTCTGTTCTATTTGTCACTTCCCCCAAACTCTTGCAGCAACCACTAATCTTTTTACTGTCTCCATAATTTTGCCTTTTCCAGAATGTCTTTTCCAAAATGTTGGATTCATACCGTATGTAGCCTTTTAAGATTGACCTCTTTCACTTACTAATATTCACTTAAGATTCCTCCATGTCTTTTCATGGTTAGATAGCTCATTTCTTTTTGGCACTGAATAATATTTCACAGTCTCTATATACCAAAGTTTATTTACCCATTCACCTACTAAAGGACATATTGGTTACTTCCAAGTTTTGTCAATTATAAATCAAGCTGCTATAAACTTTCATTTGCAGGTTTCTGTATAAACATAAGTTTTCAAGTTCTTTGAGTAAATACTGAAAAGCACAATTGCTGGACCATATGGTAAGAGTATTTTAGTTTTGTAAGAAACTGGTAAACTGTCTTCCAAAGTGCCTATTGTATTTTGCATTCCCACCAGGAACGAATGAGAGTTACCATTGCTCCACATCCTCTTCAGCATTTAGTGTTGCCAGTGTTCTGGATTTTGTCCATTCTAATAGATGTGTGATGGTATCTTTTAATTTACATTTCCCTGATGACATGTGATGTGAAGCATATTTTCATATGCTTATTTATGTCTGTATATCTTCTTTGGTGAGGTGTCTATTAAAGTCTCTGGCCCGTTCTCAAATCAGGTTCTTCTTTCTTATTGTTGAATTTTAAGAGCTCTTTGTATACTCTGGAAGAGTTCTTTATCATATGTATCCTTTGTAAATATTTTCTTCTATGGTTTGTCTTCTTATTCTCTTGACATTGTCTTTTATGAAGAAGTTTTTTGAATTTTAATAAAGTACAATCTTATCAATTTCTTTCATAGATTGTCATTGGTGTTATATCTAAAAAGTCATCACCTTAAAAAAATAAAAATAAAGTCATCATCTTATCCAAGGTCGTCAAGGTTTCCTTCAATGTTATCTTCTAGGAGTTTTATAATTTTGATTTTACATTTAGTTCTATGACCCATTTTGAATTATTTTTTGTGTGTATGTGAAGGGTTTAAGGTCTGTCTAGATTTATTTTTTAAGTGGATGTCCAGTTGTTCCAACACCACTTGTTGAATAGGTTATCTTTGCCCCATTGTATTGCTTTTCCTCCTCATTTCAGATGGGTGTAGAAGTCTAGGTACCCTTATTGGTCTCCACTGACATCTAAGAAGGGTGTGGCTCCTGATTACTGATGGATGCAAATGAAAGCTCTAGATACCTATGTGGTCTCTACTGAATCATGGTGGGTGAAAGTTTCAGATCCCCATGTGATCTCTACTGACACCTAGTCAGTACCAGAGTGGTGGTGAAAGTCCTACCTCTCCACTGGTTTCCTCTGATACCATGCCAGCAGGGAAGGAGAAGGGGACCTAATTATTGTTGGGTAAGAGTGTAAGTCCACGTTTACCTACACGGTCTCCACTGCCACTGTGGTGTAGAGGGCCTTGTTATCTGCTGACAGTGAAGTTCTGGTTCCATACTTTACTTTCTTTGACATTACCCTGCTGGGGGTGTTGAGGTGCCTCATTACAGGTATGAGAGGATAAAAGTTTAAGTTCCCCACTCAGCTGTTGCTGGAGTGGGTGGGAGTGGGGCCCTGTTTTTTTCCCTGTTTTTTTTTTTTTCTGTGGTTGTATGCTAAAGAGCATTTATCTTGTAAAGGTTTTCTGTCTTGCTAGATTGTTCCTTTCCTGGTCCCATGACTAGAAAGAGCTGATTTTACGAGGGCTTTTTCTGTTTTTGTTTTTTTTTTTTCTTTTTTCTGTGCATATTGGCATTTCTTGGTTACCAGCTTCTTCACCTTCAAGTTTGGGGTATAAGAGACAAAAAGAAACCCAAGAAACTCATCACCATGTTCCTTGAATCCAAGATCCCTCACTGGTGTGTCTTTTTCTCTCTAGATTCCAAAGTCTTCTTACATTTGTTTTATAGATAATGTCCTTGGTTTTAGTTGTAATTAGTGGAAAGAATAGGGCAAAATAGAACTATTCCATTTTCTTGGAAGAAATCTCTTTTTAAAAACTATATTATGATTCATTTAACCATATTTAATGGATTTCAATCAATTGCATTTTTTATCCTTAATAAAATTCAAATGGTTTCCATTTCAATTATTAGGAGACTTATTAAGTGTACACTGACTTACTTTGACATGACTTTAAAAGTGTGCTGTATCTGTGTCATTTGGTGTAATTATCCTCTCTCCCTCTTTTAGTCTTGAAACAGTAGGGGCACCTGGGTGGCTCAGATGGTTAAGCGTCTGCCTTCGGCTCAGGTCACGATCACAGGGTCCTGGGATCGAGTCCCACATCGGGCTCCTGGTTCAGTGAGGAGCCTGCTTGTCCCTCTGCCTCTCTCCCTGCTCATGCTTTCTCTCTCTCTCTCTATCTCTGTGTCTCAAATGAATAAATAAAATCTTTAAAAAAAAAGAG